>NC_051176.1:283925800-284674966 GCF_013339695.2 Rhipicephalus sanguineus
CTTCATATGGCTGCGTCCAAAAACAAAACAAAACAAAAACAACAACGACAAAAAAAAAACGGGTTCGATCGTCGAGTCATTATCATTTTTTCCTTGGTTATAGTCATGAAATTTTCTTCGTTCCGCACTCCACGCGCAGCTACACTCAGCTTGAACTGAGGTTGGAACAGCGCGACTGAGCACGGACACCAAGAAACAAGTTAGTACTGTGAAAGCTATATGCCCAGATAATGACTTCGCGCCAGTTCTACTCCTTATCGCAATTCGTCAGTGGTCCGAGCAGTGCCCTGCCAACGGTGGATCACAAAGACGAGCATAATCCTTTCATTGATGGCGCCTCCATATGGAGATGCATCTTACTAACCGATAATGAACTAATTAACGAAGACTAACTAGCTGATGACTCCACTCTGATTGCAACAACCCGACGAGCTAGGCTTGCGCACACTGTAACCACGTTAGCAGCTTTTCTCATAGTGCCATTATGAGGCTGACTCCAATTTTTCCAGCCTGCTAATCTTCCGAAGTCCTGTTGATATGTTTGGCGCATCGCCCTAGTGCGGAGCTTTCTTTTTGCTTATTTCCGTGGGGAACTGAGCGGACGGTGAAACATACTCATGACAGTGCTGCGCGAGAAGTCCAATGAGTTATTTAAACGCAATAAACGATTTCAAACTGCAACGTAAGTATGACAATGTAAATGAAAATGAACAGTGATTATTACTACATTCTAGTTCTGACAGGCATCCTGCTATAGTGCGGGGAACAACAACAGCTTGTCGCTCGTAGTGACACAGTGTGTCTGTTTCTGACGTGTTCATGTGCGTAGTGCTTGTTGACATTTTCTTGATTCCGGCTTTCTTCTCTATGCTCGCCTGAGCAATGCACTGACATAGAAGGCTCTTAAAGAGGTCCTCTTCTTTATGATTTATTCTATACGTAAAGTAAAAAAAAAAATAATGAATCGGGTTCACTATGCTCCGTATTTATTTTATTTTTGTTTTGTTTCTAGACATTTAATTTGATGATGTCAAGATGAGAGCCAACTACCTTGAGCGATTAAAAAAACACACACACGGGTGACGCGTATGGCAAGAGTCTAACCGCTGCACTTTTGTTCCTTGGGCTAAACTAAAATGAAATTCGGTAGCATTATTTTGGTGCGTACAGATTATTAATAAAATAATTATTGATATAGCCATTCCATTTTTATTCTCGGGATCCATATATGACCGTAATTAAGAATGTAAGATTTATTGCGGGGAACCCCATTTGTTCCTGCGATGGTCGTATCAGATTAATGTGTATGCGCCGACACGTATCTTGGAGGATTCTTCTTAGCTTTTCGAGATATTTACGGAAACAACGTGTGCTGAAGGTATACAGTTACGAAATGTCTTAGTCCAACTCTGGGAGCCCACATTTGGCTCCTAAATAAATGCTAGTGGAATTGTTCGTTAGCTCCTTCGTATTCGCGTCGTCTGTTTTACAATAGCTGCAATGAATCAGTGAATGGATCAGATGTGACGTCGTTTTACAGGGTCCCTCTACCGCACGTATACCTCCACCTGGCGGGTCATATGCAGCTTTTCTGGACACCAGCGGCCTAGTTCGCGTGAACGACACCACGTGGCGTATCGACCTTAAAGAATTCAAAAGTCCCGCCAGGACGTATGCAGTGACGCGGCACTAAATAAAATAGAATCAAAAGAAACAGTACACACGCCCCGAGACTCGCTTCACCTCGGTGCGCAGAAAAGAGAGCGCTGTTTGTCGGCGTTATCTCGACGGCGACGACTGGCAATGAATTGGCAGTTTTTCTAGACGTGCCATGCCAAATGTCTGGCCGTTATAGACGCGCCCACGATGCTAAAGAGAATCGTGTTTTTATTTGTTTGTTTGTTTGTTTAGTTTCTTGCGCTGCCGTACCGGTGGGATATTGGAGCAGCATGCTGCTTTCCGAGTTTCTTTTTTCAGCTAGCGGTACCATTATGTTTGGGTGCGAACAGGATATTGTGGTTGCATAATAAACCGAATTTCCTTTCGTGTACCACTTGGGTGATGCTCGTTTGCTCCTTGCGTTACCTCAAATTAGAACTGGATAAGTTTGAGAACGCTAGGAATGAGAGTAAAAAAAAGGAAGTTAAAGATTGTTTTTATTTGTTTTCATTTAGTTATTATTGAAATGTGGCTGCCACCGCAAGCTTGGCGCCGTCTAAGCGGGTGTGCAGAAATGATACAGTCGTTGAAAGATGATCTTGTACACCGGAAAATGTGAAATTGGTTAGTTTTTTTGTTGGGTATGAAGGTATAGTAGAACATATACGACTGACGTGTTGTGTAATAATCTCTAGATCTGCCGTCTATCGAGCTAAAAAAGGCACTTATCTATCCTAATTGCATTTCTTCTTTTCTTTTTTTCCCTTTTTTTCTCACGGTCGACTGACTCATATGCTGGATGTGATTGTCTTGAATCCTGTTGGCGCAGATACACCAATAGGTTACTCTAATGAGCTGGAAGTTCTCCTGAAGATCTATTTTCATGTTCTGTAGGCGTAGTCTCGTTCAACTTTGCACTACAGCAAGCACAAAGTCGATCATGAATCACCTACTGGCCCAATCGTCCACTTTGATCAGCGCAAAGAAATTCAGAAGAGCGAATTTTGGCGTTTTTGCGCTGACAACAACGATTGTTAATGCATCATAACATAGTAACTATTCCTACAATCTCTCAAAATCACTTCTTTATTCTCTATCACTCCTGATGTAGAATACAAAATGCATTTGACTTGCTCAACAACGGGTCACAAGACACATATCAGAGAAAAGCGAAACCCGCTTAATTCCCCCTCCTTTCGTTCACCCAGCATGTGGAAATTTCTTCAGTTGTGAGTGGAGCTCCTTCTGTTGCCACGAAGATGTGCAGGCATTCCAAAGGAAATCTTAAACCTTTCTTTCCAGGAGGTTCCCTTAAGAGAACGATGGTGTTTATGCGCACAGGAATTTTGATAAGTAGTTTTTCGCTCGTAGCTATGACTGAAAAATACCAGACTTCAACCAGATAAAGCCTAGCGAAATCTGCTTTTTCGCCTTAAAGGAGTCCTGACACAAAAATTTTCGCCCCGCGTTTTTTTGCTGCAATGTGTTGCTGGGGGCCTGTCAGTCATAACACGGCACATCGTTTGCTGCAGCGCGTGGCAGATAATTAATTACAAGCTCCTCATTACCAACACAGCCTCAGTTTCGGTTTGACAGAGCTCCAAAAACGACAAGCCGCCGGGTGCAACTATCACCACCTAGCGAGTGAAACGCGCGGTCACGTGAGCACAACGAACAGTGACGCATTTCCGCGTGGTCTGTCGTCGTCGGGCTCATAGTCGTCTGATGGCGACGATTTTCTTGCGGCGGGGATGGAAGGAATTTTCGACGTGGCGAATCACTTCAGGTTTGACCCGCTGGCGAGGAGTGATTCGTCGGGAAGCGCTTCAAAACAGAAATGGCGGCTAGACGTCATCATAACTTGTACCGGCTGCAACGGTTACGTAGGGGAAGTAGGGGTGGGTCACCTCGGGTCACCTCAAAGGGTGTAAATGCACCAGGTGCGGCCTCTAATGCTGGGTCGCGCTCGCGAACTTCGAAATTCACGTAAAATACCGTCCAAGCTTTATTCGCTGTCGATATTTTGCAGATGGTACACGCACGTACACGGGAATCGATCCAGCAGGCTATCTCGGCCGCGAAATTTTGTGTCAGTACCCCTTTAATATCTACTGCTTTTCAAGCAGTAGTCTTCTTCCTCTGAAAGCCCAACGGAAAATGACCCATGTCGAATAGAATGATTACAGCTCCGCTCGAGGGTCTTCAAAACCGGAGCTTTCTTTAGATGCGAAGTATCTTAAGGCGGAGCTCAATCCGGTGGTGGTGGTGGTGTGCGGCGTGACCACCCTTACTGCGCATGCGCATACCCTCCCACACACACCTCCTCTCCACTCCCCCTGTCCTCTACCCCTCTCCCCTTTCCTCTCTCCACTCACCCTCTCCACTCACCCTCTCCCTTCCCTCTCCCCTTCCCCTCTCCCCTTCCCTCTCCCTTTCCACTCTTCCTCTGAAACGCGGGCTAGACATGCCGAAATTCTCTCCTGCGCAACGCCGCGATGAGCTCGAGCGCATGCGCGTCCCCTCCCCTTCTCTCTCCTCTCCTACGCTGCCCCCCCTCTCGCCCGCCTGTCAACCGCGTTCCCCGCTCGCCCTGTGAGAATTAACGGCCAGGCTAGATGGAAGATACGACGCGCGTAGCGTCCCTCTTCGCGTTCCACGACGCGAGGTCGTAGCATGCCCAACGAAAGCCAACGGAACGCGATCGTGCAAGTGCTCCGGCTTCGCATCGGCTCATGGTCCCCTTTAGCGGGAGATGGTGTAATTTTTTTGTACTTCATGATGCAAAACATCAGCCGCGTATTGAATCCTGGAATCTTCTGGCTTGATAGGAATGTCAAAGCTGCGAAGACATTCCTGGTTGGGATTCTTTTTTGGCTCAAACGTGTAGGCCCACCTTGAAAGTCCCTTCTACTGTATCGGGTAGTTTTGTCTCTATTGTAGATAAGGAAATCATAGTAAAATAGATAGTAAGAAATATATAATTCAATATTAAATTTTACTGCAACATAAAGGTTGCAATAGAAATAGGCGCGAAAGCGACTAAGAAAAATTAATAATATTCAGAAGACACGATAACTGGCATGTAGCCTCGACTTTAATAATAGGGATATCTGCACACAGGTGTGAAGTCTGGTTAATGCGCATCGATAACACAGTGCTATCATAGATGCACGCGTTTTAGAAAACATGCTTAAAACGTACTTGTGGGCTAGTTGGTTGGTCATATTCACGATAAACGGCAGCGCACACCGGGTTAAGACAGATACACAAAACACAAAAAAAGGGCGACACAAGCGCTGACGTCCTTTTTTTTCGTGTTTTGTGTATCTGTCTTAACCCCGTGTGCGCTGCCGTTTATCGTGAATTAGAAACATCCTCTGGACATGGTATTCCCTCTCAGCTTTGTCTGAGTGGAAATAGGTCAAAGAATTGAATTCCTGTCAATCTGATAACATGTTATTTTTTTTTCTTAGATTAGGCCCTAAATCTGCCCTAAATGGTGGCTCTGCGCTGTACAGCGCACACGTGTGCTGTACAGCACAGAGCCACCATTTAGGGCAGATTTTGTAGTGACGCGGAAATTACCTCCTTGATAGTCAGAAAGTTCAAATATGTATACACAATAACCTTCTCTATATTTACTTATGGACAAATATTTGGGATCGTGGAACATGAGGTGAGCATGAGTGAGGTCACGCCTTTTTAGAGTAAATACTTACTCTATCACTATATATATTCGCGATGTGCTTTCTTAAAGGGACTGACAACCGACCGAAATGTGTCACAAGACCCTGGCTGTGAATTGCAGCGACATGAACGAGCTTCTTTTTTCACCATATGATTAGGATTTGTATTGTTGAATTGCGCTTTGAAAGTCACAAGGGCATGTCGCGTTGCCTGACGGGCAAGCCTTCATAGTGCACGAATGAGATGTGCAGAATGCTGTACGCAGTCCCGCTGCTATTTACTAAAAAAATGCGTTTAAAATAATCCGCGCGTTATTAGGCATTCTCGATTTATTCTGTGCTTATAAAAGAGGTAAAAGGAGTTGACGTTGAGAGGTGGCGCTGCCTTCCGCGACTACTAGTGAACGCATGCCGAGCAACGGTGTATGCGCGCGGCGCTTTCTACATTGAATGAACTTCCAGGTAGCACACATCAAAAACCGGAAAAAAAAATGCATTCCATAACGTTTGGGCTGTGGCATGGCTTCGCAAGACACTGAACTACGTAGGCGGTGTCACGGCTGAACGTTAGTAAAGGCATCTTTTCTTTTTTTAGTGAGTGCTACCCGCAAGGCATTCTCCACAACACACACACACACACACACACACACACACACACACACACACACACACACACACACACACACACACACACACACACACACACACACACACAACACACACACACACACACACACACACACACACACACACATATATATATATATATATATCGAGAAAAGATGTTTCTGGGTCCAGGTAAATGAACGCAGTAAAACAGACACGCGTACGAAGCGATTTATTGACGTTTCGGCCGCGGGTCTGGCCTTCATCAGAAACGGCGTATGCGCGCGTTGGTAATTTCTGATGAGTCTTCTGATGAAGGCCGGACCCGCGGCCGAAACGTCAATAAATCGCTTTCGTACGCGTGTCTGTTTTACTGCGTATAAATAAATAAAGAAATAATAAATAAATATACAATATATATATATAATATATATATATAATACTATATATATATATATATATATATATATATATTATATATAATATATATATATAGTGCATTACCGACACGGTAGTCATAAACCCTGAGGAGACCGTAATTAGGCTTGGTCTCGGGAACACAGTGCGGAGGGCAATCTAGTAAGCCGTCCGAATACTGGGCTCATTGAATCGGTAAGATGGTATGGATTTATTTACAGGGTGAGACTAGTGAGATATGCTTAGTGCAGCGCAAGGGACAGGACGGTCAGCCCCACAACTGATCGCTGCTCGTGCGCCCTTCTGCCTCCTCTTCTTCTAGGCTCCAGCGAACTCATGCAGCGTGACAATTTCCCGGGTGCAGACGAAGCTCTCCGAGCGAGTTACGTAGCCCGATGGTGGTAATGCTTCAGGCGGGCAACATGTACTGCTTGGGTTATACGTGACCGCCGGTTGTCAGAAGACACTTTGGCGATGACGAACGTGACGTCACTCAAACGTCTCAATATGACGTATGGACCGGTATACCTGCACAAAAACTTCGTGCATAATCCTTTTTTCCGCACAGGCGTCCAAAGCAAAACAAAGTCTCCAGGAGCAAATGTGACAGGCGTGTGTCGAGCGTCATAGCGAGTTTTGGCTCGGTCTTGTGACGAATAGTCCTGAGGCGAGCCAGTCGACGAGCTTCTTCAGCGCGACATAAAGTCCGGGCTACTGAGAAGTCTTCGTGTGGAGACCAGGGAAGTATCGTGTCGATAAAGCTTTGGGGATGGCGAGCGTACAGCAAGAAGAAAGGCGCATACCCGGTGACTTCGTGCTTCGCCGTGTTGTATGCGTACGTAACAAATGGCAAAACAGAGTCCCAATTCTTGTGGTCATTGGACACATACATGGCAAGCATGTTGGTCAAGGTGCGATTCGTGCGCTCAGTCAGGCCGTTTGTTTGAGGGTGGTAGGGGGACGAGTGCCGATAGTCAGACCCACAAAGGCGTAGTAGTTCTTCAACAACATCCGCTGTAAACTGTCGTCCTCGGTCACTAATCACAACACGCGGAGCACCGTGACGAAGAATGACAGAGTGGAGCAGGAAGAATGAGACGTCAGCTGCTGTAGCGGAAGTGAGCGCTGCCGTCTCAGTATATCGCGTCAGGTAGTCCACACACACTATAATCCAGCGACACCCAGCAGATGACTTAGGGAAGGGGCCAAGCAAGTCAACGCCGATCTTTTCAAAGGGAAGGGTTGGTGGCTTAATTGGCTGCAAGGCACCCACCGGAGGTGTTGTTGGTTGTTTGTGGCGTTGACAAATAGCACAGCTGGCAACGTACTGTTTTGTTGTCTTCCAGAGCTTGGGCCAGAAGAAACGCTGACGCACACGGTGCAGCGTCCGAGCAAAGCCTAGGTGACCTGATGTGATGTCATCGTGCATGGCACGAAGGATCTCGGGTCTAAGATTCTGGGGCACGACGAGAAGGAGTGGAGCCCCTTCAGCGGAATAGTTCTTCTTGTACAATAAGCCTGCGGATATGGTGAAAGGTGAACTCCATGCTGCTGACCGAGCGGCATCAAGAAGAGTCCTTACGGAAGGGTCTTGCTCCTGTTCACGCTTGAAGGCGGCGGCATCGGGAAACTGTGTGGATATTCCGAGAAGATATTCGTCCAAGTCATCCTCCCCATCTCGGGTACTTGCTGACGGAAGTCTAGATAAACAGTCAGCATCGGTGTGACAGCGACCGGTCTTGTATGTGACGGAAAAGTCGTATTCTTGCAGCCGTAATGACCAGCGAGCTAACCGGCTGGTGGGGTCCGCGTAGTCCAACCAACCAGCAAAGTGAATGGTGGTCGGTGACTATCCTGAAGGGACGGCCGTACAAGTATGGTCGAAACTTCTGAATGGCGAACACTACCGCGAGGCATTCCATTTCGGTGACGGTATAATTCCGTTTCCGCCTTTGTGAGTGTACGGCTTGCATAGGCGATAACTTGTTGGCGTCCACTGTGTATCTGTACAAGTACCGCTCCAATGCCCACACCACTAGCATCGGTGTGAAGCTCAGTTGGTGCCCTCCGGATCAAAATGGCGTAAAATTGGAGCAGAGGTAAGTAAAAACTTTAGCTCACTGAACGCAGATTCGCACTCAGCAGTCCATGCGAAGGGTGTGTCCTTGTGAAGCAGAGACGTGAGTGGATGAGCTAGACGTGCAAAGTCCTTAATGAAACGGCGGAAATACGAGCACAGTCCAAGGAAGCTGCGGAGGTCTTTCACTGTCTTCGGTTGCTCGAATTCACGGACGGCGGCAAGCTTCTGAGGGTCGGGACGGATACCTTCCTTGTCGACAAGAAAACCAAGGACAAGCGTTTGACGCTCACCAAAGTGACACTTTTTCGAGTTAAGAATCAGTCCCGCACGGCGGATGCAGTCGAGAACAACTTCAAGGCGTTGATTGTGCTCGTGGAATGTCTTACCGTAAATGACCACGTCGTCAAGGTAGCACATGCATATTTCCCATCGGAGGCCGCGAAGGATCGTGTCCATGAATCGCTCGAAGGTCGCCGGAGCATTACACAAGCCAAAGGGCATTACATTAACTCAAAGAGGCCATCCGGCGTAATAAAAGCGGTCTTCTCTTTGTCTTGTGGGTTCATAGGTATTTGCCAGTAGCCTGAGCGCAAGTCAACAGATGAAAAATACGAAGCGGAATGTAGGCAGTCTATGGCATCGTCTATTCGTGGAAGCGGATAGACATCCTTTTTCGTTACTGCGTTTAGGCGTCTATAGTCGACGCAGAATCGCCACGAATCATCTTTTTCTTGACCAGTATAACGGGAGCTGCCCAAGGACTAGAGGACTCTTGTATGACACCTTTCTGTAGCATGTCCTTAACTTGGTCGTCGATCACCTTCCTCTCGGTGGGAGAGACGCGGTACGGCTTCTGTCGAATGGGGGCCGCGGCCCCAGTATTGATGCAGTGATGCACGCGGGACTGCGGTGGTGAAGGCAGACGCTCAGGTTGTGCAAAGTCAAAGACGGAAGCATAGCGCACAAGAAGCTCGTGGAGCGCGCGTCGGTCGGTCGAGGGGAGCGACTTGTTGATCATGGCGTCGAACTTTGACGAGTGGCCAGAGAGTGGCGAAGTTTCGTCGGTACTGACAGCAACTGCACGAATACTCACAGCGGTATCTTCTTCAAAGTACGCTAGCTTCAACCCAGCAGGTAAAATAACGGACTCGGAGGACACGTTCACCGTCCACACGTGAGTAGAACCGTCTACGAGTTGGACAAGTGAACGAGGGACTATAAGGCTCTTCTTTAGCGTGTTAGAATAGTCCGGCTCAATCAGTCCACAGGACAAACCTTCACGTGGGCGAGATAAAGTAACCGGAACAAATTTTGCTGTTTGCGCAGGCAAAAGCACATCACTGGACACGGAAAATACCTCAACTCGATCAGATGGCATTTCGTCACAATCATGCGGTAGGATATCAGTTCTCAGGGATATTTCACCAGCTCTGCAGTCTAATGTCGCTCCACAGTCTCGCAAAAAGTCGATGCCAAGAATAACGTCATGAGTAGCGCATGCTAGTACGGTGAATTCAGTTCGAAACGCCTGTTCACCCACGGTAACCAAAACTGAACAGACTCCAACAGGTCGCAACAGTTCGCCGCCAACTCCACGAAATGTGGACTTCCCGTCCCAGGCAAACATCACTTTCTGTCCTAGGCGATTCTTGAAAGAAAGGGACATCACAGACACGGAAGCACCAGTATCTACTAAGGCAACAGTACTAACACCCTCAATACAAACACACACTTTGTTCTTTGACATGACGACAGGCGGAGGAATTTGCGAAGATGACCGTCCTGCGACCTCACCTCCATCGGTCGCACCAGCTAGTTTCCCAGCTGGGGTGGTGTAGGCGGGCGGCGCGGTGATGGCGATCGACGCGTCCGGGTTGGTGGCGGAGTCAGGCTGCGGTCAGACACCGGAGACGAATTCCTGGGCATGTATTCCCGCGGTGGCAGACGAAAAGGGGTAGCTGGGGCAGATGGTTGCCAGGGTGCGGCGTCTTGCATGCGAAGCGGATACGCACGATGTCCTGCAGTGCGTTGCGGACGACGTCTGCAGTACCTCGAGATGTGTCCCTGAACACCGCAATTGAAGCAGACAGGTGGGTTGCGGTGGTTCTCATTGTTGTAGGACACAGGTCTCCTGGGCATTACGTACTCGGAAGACACTCGACGAGGCGGCACGTCCTGTCGACGCGTAAAAGTCGTCACTTGAGGCTGTGTCATGGTGCCCTCCATATGGACGTCATCGCGGTTGGTGTATGCAGGTCGTGACCAGGAGACCGGTACTTCCGGATAGCGCTCATCCAATGCACACTGGTGACACACGCGGTTGACATCTCCACCTTGAAAGTGAGCCAGTTCGTCTCTGACAACACGCCGTATCATAGCGGCGAGGTCGTCAGAGGAAGAGATGTCTACACTTGCTACATTCGTGACGTTGTCCAGTCGGCCGAACTTCGGAAGTACCCGCCGTGTTTTGAGAGCTTCAAAGGCACGACAGTGACGCCTCAAGTCGGATGGCGTCGTGACATCTTCCTTAGAGATAAGAAAATTATAAACATCTTCGGCAATTCCCTTGAGCAAATGTCCCACCTTGTCCTCGTCCGACATGTTTGGATTCACAATACCACATAGCTTCAGGATCTCTTCTATGTAGGTCGTGCACGTCTCTCCAGGTAGCTGTGCTCGCCGTGAAAGTGTCTGCTCGGCCTTTTTCTTTTTGGAGAGCGAATCACCGAAGCACTTCTTTATCTCGTCGACGAAGGTCTCCCAAGTTGTCAGCACATCCTCATTGTTGTCAAACCACAGAAGTGCAGTTCCGGCAAGGTACAGGACAACATGCGAGAGTTGTGCAGAGGCGCTCCACTCATTAAGACGGCTCACCCTCTTATAGTGCCGCAACCAGTCATCGACGTCCTCATCTTCTCTTCCCGAGAATGTGCGCGGCTCCCGATAAGGAGTGCAGCCCGCCTGTCTTGGACGAGCAGTCTCTTGTGCGATTCTTTCGTGGCCATCATCACGTCTGTCCGCGTCATTCATGGCAACGTCTCCCGGTGGTAGACCCGCCAACCGTTTACTGCGTCGAGGGGGCGGTAGAGCTCGGTCGTCCAGTGTTACGTACCCAGCACGTTCCACCAAAACTGTAACGATGGTATGGATTTATTACAGGGTGAGACTAGTGAGATATGCTTAGTGCAGCGCAAGGGACAGGACGGTCAGCCCCACAACTGATCGCTGCTCGTGCGCCCTTCTGCCTCCTCTTCTTCTAGGCTCCAGCGAACTCATGCAGCGTGACAATATATATATATATATATATATATATATATATATATATATATATATATATATATATATATATATATATATATATAGTATATATATATATATATATATATATATATATATATAGTGCATTACCCGAACGGTAGTCATAAACTGAGGCGACCGTAATTAGGCTTGGCTCGGGAACACAGTGCGGAGGGCAATCTAGTAAGCGTCGAATACTTGGCTCATTGAATCGGTAAGCAGAACTGTAAAGCGAAAAGCGCGCTTGTTAGTTTTGAAGTCTTTCTTCCTCGCTGTTTTCATTCACTCTGTTGTACATTGCTGCTAACATGGGTACCTGTTAAGGGAAAGTCATCAGTAAAGACAACATGCATGTGTCCATGCCTGGACTTCCCTCTTAGTTACTCCCTCTTATTACTCTTCAACGGCGTGAAGTGGCGTTGCGGCAACAAAGGCAGTGTGTAATCGGCTAATATTCCCTATGAAATTACCTATGCTTTTCAGGAAAGCAGCGTACACTAAAGAACGTGTTGAAAGGGTGTCGTTTCGCCTCACAAAAACCAGTCCTGATATCGTGCATGCCTCTCGACTGCATTATCGCCGCGCGCCCGCCACTTCCAGGTCACGAATGGCATGCACGTGAGACAGCATTCTTCATAGCAAAGTGGCGAGTGCCGAGAATTAAAGAAAGGAAACGCAAGCCAGCAGCAAAGCAGCCGGTTGAAGATCTCTCCGTCGTTGCTATGGCAACGGCGCGCGCGGCCGCGCTCGCTTGCGAGTCTGCTTGCCTACCGTTTCGCCGTCTGTTCCGTGCACACCGGTCTCCGCCGCCAGTCAGTGAGGGGGTGGGGGGGAGGGCTTGGGTAAAGGGAGGGGGCACTTGCTGAAGGCCTTGGCAGTTTGAGAGAAACACCTATTCTCATTATTCTTGTCGGTAAAACACCGCCTCCGTCAAACTTTTGGGAGGGGAGGCGGGCCTTGGGGCATACCCCCTAGCTACGGGCCTGGCCTCTGGACTCCTAGGTGGCCCCGGTCGGTCTACGAAACTTCTTCCGAAGTACCACGGCCCGTACCGTGTTGTCTAGCAAGCCTCGTACTTCTATACGCCGTCAAGTCGCTTGAGACTTATTGTAATCAATGTCCGGGCATGAGATTGTGCATATGGCTTGCTAAAGCCTCACTGTCACTGTGCAGCTGTCCGTAATTAGCCAGGGACACCTCTTTTTCGGAGGGGAAGTAAATGTAATGCAAAAGAGCAGCACTACTTGCAGAAGCAGAGAACGCTGCTCCCGCAGAAAAAAGGCGACGATTAAACAATACAAGCTTTGCGTTGGTTCTAGTATTACTGGTTGCGTTTCTGCGTCCTCTCTAATAGTACAGTACTTCTTTAAAACGCTTCATTATATTACAAATGGCTGCCCTCATGCTTGCCTTGGTTTCGTTTTGTATTGCCTTCTTATGGTTGAGGTTAACTAAAATCTGGGTTCCTTTTCTTCGTTATTAAGTAATGGGTTGCGTGGTAATAAAAAATGAAACAGAAGTTTACTTGCTCGATTTCCGAAAGCGAAACCGAAACTGCAGCAAATATCTTGGTTGCAATGCTCCGGCGAAAAAACAAGCAACTAAATCTTCAGCAGCGTTGTACTAGTAATAATAATTGCTGGAGTTCTACGTGCCCAAACCATAATATGTTACGAGGCATGCCGTAGAGGAGGGCTGAGGAAATTTCGACCACTTCAAGTTCGTAACATGCATCTAAACCAAGTACACGAGCCTCTAGCATTTTCGCCTTGTTCAAAAATGCTGGAGCCGCCGTCAAACCTGTGCCTTTGGGTCTGCAGCCGAACACCGTAACCGTTGTACCACCGCGGCAAACATAAGCAATTCTGAGAGAGACAAAAAAAAAGAAGAAAAAACCGCATTGGGATTCGAACCAAGGCCCCAGCGATTGCGCGCAAACAGCCAGGACGGATGATCAACCCATTCAGCCACAGCGCGCGGCGGCTAGCCTGTGATACGATAGCTATCATAAAGATACTACGGTCAAACTCTCCTTGCAACGCTCCTTGCAAGTGTCCCCACCTGCCAAAGAGCAGGAACGGAATGTAAAAGTGAAAACAGCTGCTTTCTGTTTGCAAAAATGCGCTGTAGACCATAATTCGATGTTTCACAGCGCAAGGAACGAGGACGACATTGGAAAACACACACAGAGCTGAACTTACAACTGACTATATTTTCAAACTTACAGCAATATATATGCGCTCTTCACCAGGAAAGAAAAAAGAATAGAGCAAATGAAGCATACAAAAAATTCCAGAAAAAATTGTAGAAGCCCAAACAATTTTGAAATGTGATAAAAAGTGCACGAGTGCAGCTTCGCTTGCTCTTTCGAGCAACGAAAGTGAATTTCTCGTGATCGTAAAATATATGTGATATCGATGATGGGTTGTTGTTTCCTGCGACTACAATTTTTTGTACACCAGGCCTGCAATTGTCGCGTGACCAAAATCACGTAACATCGCACATCTACTTTGTGACTACAATCACGTAACAACTAGCCACGTGACTAAAATTCACGTAAAATCAAGTAATTAGTCTCGCCACTAAAATCCCGTAACGTCACGTAACTATTGACGTGACGTGTTGGCGCCAAAAACTTCGGAACAGGGTGGCGTGGGGCAACCTCAGCGTCTGCACTGGACTAATAAAGATGTACTTCTCTCTCACGTCACTAAATTCCATCACGTAACTACTAGTGACGCGACATTTCCCTTCAGAACCACGCAACAAGTGCGTAGTCTGGGGAACCGACCGAAACCTGAGAAGAATAGATTATCCAAGCCTAGCCATGTCCAATAATACTATACTAGCAAACACTTTGCACCTCTAGCAATAGCTTGGTATTAGCAAACCTTAGAAGAAGCTAGGTCGAACGCTAGCTCCGCTTTCGGTTCCAGCCTTGCGCAACCAGTACATGCTGCGCACATTTTCATTTACAGATGTTTAAAATGGCATCTTATTGCGGTACGTTGAGGTGGGCTGCGAGTGCGTGCGAAAAGCTGCTGAATCACATGATTTTCGTTTGTAACTGGGAGCACCAGTCCCTGGACTTCCCGAAAGCTTTCATCTACACACGTCCTACAGGAGCGTCGGCAGGGTTTTGTCTTGGGGGGTGCAAAGCAGTGTTGCATGTCGGCTGGGAGAGGGGGAGAGTACTGGTGTAGCTTGGTGGGGGAAAGTGCTGGTGTGACTTGAGGGGGGCAAGCGCCCCTTTTGCACCCCCCTGCCGACGCCCATGACGTCATATCACACGGACCTATCCGATGCAGCGCACAATGCTTTGTGATGTAAAAAGAGAAGGCATGCTGGGTTTTTTCTGTTCACGTAGGGCGATAGATATGACAAGAGATGAATAAAAAATTCGGCAGATCCCACGCACTGTGGGAATCGATGTGATGCGAAGCAGCCAGCAAAGAGCTGCATACATCGCCTTGTTTGTCTTTGAGCCAAATGAAATCATTCATGCCATGGAATCTAGTCCACCATATATCACATGTTTGCTATGCACGCATGCATGCACAATCTAGTGTACACCATGCCAATGAAACGCCTATTCTGGTATATAAATGCATGACCTGTCGTTTATGTTCATCACGCACTCGTGTCATGCCTATTTTGGTATATATCACGTTAAGAAAACGGCCGGAAGCGCACCATGACAGTGGCATGTAAATCATACCGTACATGACATGCATAACATGATTCGCATGTTAAGACCTCTCATTTATGTTCGTCATACAGTCACATCGCGCAATACCAATTTTGGTGTATATCAAAGGAGCGAAATGGCCGCGAGTTCACCATGAGTAGAGTATGTAAATCATGCCATACATGACGTGAATATTATGGTTTTCCTGTTACCACCTGTCACTAATGTTCATCATACAGTCTCATCGCGCTATATCAGTTTTGGTGTATATCAAGCTATCGAAACGTCCGCGAATGCACCATGAGCGTGGCATGTAAGTCATGACATACATGGCATGCATGTCATAGTTTTCATGTTACCACCTGTTATTCACGTTTTTCATACAGTCACATCGCGCATTACCAATTTTGGTGCATATCAATCTAGCGAAACGGCCACGACTGCGCCATGAGCATGGCATGTAAATCATCTCGTACATTTCATGCATGTCATGATTGTCATGTTACCACCTTTCACTTACGCTCGTCATGCAGCCGCGTTGCGCAATACCAATTTTGGTGTATGTCAAGCAAGCGAAACGGCACGAGTGCGTCATGAGCATGACATGTAAATCATGTCGTGCATGTCATGATTTTCATGTTACCACGTCTCATTTACCTTCGTCATACAGTCGCTTCGCGCAATACCAATTTTGGTGTACATCAAGCTAGCGAAGCGGCCGCGAATGCATCATGAGCGTGGCAATTAAATCATGACATACATGACATGCATGTCATGGTTTTCATCTTACCAACTGGCATTCATGTTCTTCATACAGTCACATCGCGCAATACCAATTTGGTGTATATCAATCTACTGAAACTGCCGCTAGCGCATCATGAGCGTGGCATGTAAATCAGGTCGTACATGACTTGCATGTCATGATTTTCATGCTACCACCTCGCACTTACGTTCGTCATACTGTCGTGTCGCGTAACACCAATTTTGGTGTATATCACGCAAGCGAAACGGACGCGAATGCACCATGAGCGTGGCATGTAAATCATGACATACATGTCATGGATGTCATGGTTTTCACGCTACCACCTGTTATTCATGTTGTTCATAAAGTCACATCGCACAGTACCAATTTTGGTGTATATCAATCTAGCGAAACGGTCGCGAGTGCGCCATGAGCGTGGCATGTAAATCATGTCATACATGACATGCATATCATGATTTTCATGTTACCACGTGTCAGTTATGTTCGTCGTACAGAAATGTCTCGTCATACCAGTTTTCGTATGTATCCCTTCATTTAAACGGCCGCGAGTGCCCCGAGACCATGTCATGTAAATCAAGCTGCACATGACATGCGCGTCATGATTTGCATGTTAGGACCTGTCATTATGTTCGTCATGAACTCTTGTCACGCCGTACCAATTTTGGTATATCTGAAATTAACGGGACGGCCGCAAGAGCCCAAAGGCCGTTGAATGTAAATCATGCTGTTCATGACATGCGTGTCATGATTTTCATGATATGACCTGTCATTTATGTTCGCGATAAGGCCATGTTATGATACACCAATTTTGGTACACATCCAATTAACGGAACGGCCAGGGAGCCCAAAGGCCGTGGAATGTAAATCATGCTGTTCATGACATGCGTGTCATGATTTTCATGATATGACCTGTCATTTATGTTCGTAATAAGGCCATGTTATGACACACCAATTTTGGTATACATCCGATTAACGAAACGGCCAGGAGAGCACAAAGTCGTAGGCGGCTAGATAGATAGATAGATAGATAGATAGATAGATAGATAGATAGATAGATAGATAGATAGATAGATAGATAGATAGATAGATACGCTCAAAGTCGCAGAAGTTCGCTAAGAAATGCTTCGCATTTAAAATCCCAGTTTCACCGCAAGGACGATGCAATGAGTGCGATAGCAACAAATGAAGTAAAGCTGGCAGCTAACTCTTCTAGATCCAGTCTCGCGTAAATCTACAAAATGCTGCTGTAAGAGAACACAGCCACTCCAGGTAGGAAAGGGGATTTCGCACAGTCTCTTCGAGTTGAGAGCGCAGCATGTAGAAGGGTATATGAGCCGTCCGCTGATGCTTGTCGAGATAGCGATTTTGATTTCATTTAAGTTAGGGCTAAATCATTGCACTACTGTTTGAAAAAGAACAAATAATTTTTCCTATTCTTTCATTGGCTTAATTATCTATTCGTTTCATTAGTAGTGTCTAACAAGAAAAAAGAACCCCTCGAAAAATTCCCCTTCGTTCGTTAAGATTACTACGGACACTTGCGTTAGACCTAAAGTAAAAAGCAACTGCAAAAACGTCTAACTTTGTCATTTAATTACTATGCCTCGCTTGTCTAAGCTTAGTTCGCTTCCTTTACGTTGCTGAATTGTAGGTACCTGAGAAGATCGTAACGACATCATGAGAAGGGAGAAACAAGTTTCCACCACAATACGCGTACAAAAGTTCGAAAGAGCTTTGTTCACCGTAACTTGATCGGGCGTTCTGTTCCTTAGGACGTTTATAAAAGAATAAAGTGAGAATTACAAATGTAGGTCTGAACGATGTGATACGCGTGGAGTGTTTAAACATACACTAAAGAAATCATATAATAAAGAGAAAAAGAAACGGCAGCTCTAGATTACAGTCAAGAACCGAAACCGAAACGAAAGCTCTTTTTTGTTTCGGCGGCGACATCCTGTGCGAAGCTGTGGAACTAAGTCACGGGCTGAAAAAAAAAATGCTGATCCGTCGCCAGGAATCGAACCGATGACGGCGCGGTTATGCCGGGCTCTGAACTTGAGCGATTAGCTCGCTCGGCCACGGTGGGCGCCTTGTCGCCTGTGGTAAGCACGACCTACTATACTCCTGACCTGCCCAGATGTCCCCTCTCCAGCGCCCACGTTCTAGTTCATACCTTCTGCCGCTAGGGATGTAACCTACGAGCGTTGTGGCGCTAGTCAGCACCTGTTCGCTGACGTCAGCTTTAACGCTCGTGATGATGTTTCGCCAGCACAGAGCGCTCATATCATGTAATTATTATTCATAAATGCAAAATACTTGGAAATAAAATACGGAAAATTAATTAGAACTTTTTTGCATTTAAAAGGACACAGCCGTCCTACACTATGCAAGTCTACGGCTTCTCACGTTAGTCAACCAGTGCGCAGTAAATACTTAACTGCACAGAATAGCTTACTTGACCCTCCGTCTAAGTTTGCAGAAACAGTCACATAATGCCGGCAGTTCGTCACATAATACAGGCGTTCTTACTCCAGCGCCGTCCAACGGTCGCAGAGTAGCAGACGAACAGGTTATAGGAAGCGCCACCTACGGCAAGCGGTTTGAACGAGAGCGGGGACGCGCGCTCCAATAGGACCCCCGATATCTGGGCAGGTCAGGAGTACAGTAGGTCGTGGTGGTAAGCAAGGGTTTATCAATTTACCACAAACATTTGAACGACCGCGCTTCAAAAAACGTGTTAGGGAACAATGTTATGCAATTGCGGCAAGTTGAGATTGGCTTCAAACGAAGCTGAGTGTCAGGACTACATGTGATTTCCTGACCATTAACATAACTTGCTTAGTTTTACGACAGTGACCGTTTTTTGTCTCGAAAAACAGGCCACATTTTTCGCCGTTTCCATAGACTCCCATTGTACAATCTTTAACTGCTCTGGGAACAAAATTGAAGCTTACTGCAACGTGATCGCTGCAGTCCTCCCGTGCGTTTAGGTTCCCAGAAGCGCTCTGTAGTCTGCGTTTTTCAACATTCACCCTCTACACTTAATTATTCGGGAAAAACTCGCCAGTTCCATTGAAAACGCGCTAGCTTCGCGCCGGGGCCGCCAGGGGCGCTGGCTGTGATGTGTCCACAAAAGCTGGATATGTTCCCGAGAGTGCGTTTCGCCAAGCTCGCGGTATACTGATAGATCGCGCAATACAGATCAGTGTGAACGAATAGGCGGGCACGCAGCGTCCCTGCATCTTACAGAGAGATTTCTTTTTTTTTTCTCGTCCGAGAGGACGTATGGCGCGTTCGATCGCCGTCTGGCCAGAGACGTCCCCGGCGTTCAACACTCGAGTCGATAAGCGCGGGGCCAACTTGCTCTTGGTAGCCGGGAGAGCGTGCGTGTAAAAGTCCAGGGCGGAGAAGGCCCGAAGAAAAGGCTGCCGTCCAGCGTTTAAGTGGCGGGGCGTGTCGCGCGGGCTTAATTAAGAATCGGTCACCCGGAACGCCAGGGGGGGGGGGTTCTCTCCGAATCTCCTGCCGCCTTATTGAAAGCAGCAGGAGAGCAAAAGGAAGCAATTCGCGATTCCGCTTGTCCCGAGCTACTGGGGCATAATAGGCCGAATTTTTTTACGGCTCTCTTTCAATTAGGAATGGTTGAGAAATGCTCAGTTCGGAGCCTGTGCGAACTCCTAGGGAAAAAATATAATGATAAATAGTTGCGAAAGAAGGCTAAAAGAAAAATTTTTATATTTACGCCCGAACGAGGTCGTTTTCCTAGACTTTTAGCAAACTCTCTATAAGGTTCACGGAGTTAAAAAAAAAGGCATCTCTCGCTTATGTGTCTTATATGGGATTTGTACTCAGCTTAATATTATTATTATTTTCATCTTCCCGATTGGCGGAGCTTTTTCACTAATGCAATATTCTTGCGAAACAAGCTTTATTGTTGCGAAAGAAGAGAAATGTTAAAAAAAGTAACTTTGCCGGGCGAGAATGTCTTCCCTAGTCCAAGCAGACATTTTTTTTTTGTCATTTTCACGTTAAGAGCTGATGAAACACCCGTTTAGTATCATTAGCGATAATTCGGAGCCTTTTTTTTTGTTTTTAAGCAAAGTAAGCCCACGTATGTTTGAAAATCCGCACAGGAAAAATATTTTGTATCGCGTCACTTGCTACGGTTTCTTTCTCAGTTTGTCTTCGCGTTGGTCCATAGAATAGGTATCTGATTCTGGGTTATCGCTTAGTACTTTCTTACTGAAATATATAAAAAAGACGCATAACCATAAATGAAGGACTCGACATAGAACATAAAAGGGCGTTCTGTCTTGAGTCCTTCCTTGATGGTTACGCGACTTTCTCAATAAGAATGTACCAACTAGCCCAACAAAAAAACAAGTCTTACTAAGCTTAGTACTTTCTCGCGTTATCTGACCGCGTGGATAACGCGCACGACCACTTGATCTGGTGACCCTCTATTCGGCAAATGTTCTTCGGTGCGTCTATACGAGACCTATATTGGGGTCGGTGCCCCCTCCTCGTTTTGTGCTCGTTTAGTTTTAAGGACACGGTCAACGAACGGGAAACAATGTAAAAAAAAAAGAAAAAAAAATGAAGTAGAAAGAGGCCTACTTGAGGCCGAGTGAAAGTGGGAAGCATTTTTATCGTTTCTAACAATTACATCAAATAATTAACCAGAAAAGAGAAAGGGCGAGGGAACAGTCCTCTACGCAACCAATGCGACACCCTTATCTCTTTTACTGCTTCCCTCCGTCCTCGCATTCGGATCCTTACTTCTTCGTACGAAGACCTTCCTCGAGGCGCATATTTAGCGGAGGGATTAGGATAATCTATCTGAGACCGGCGGTCAAGAGAGCTTGCTTTAGTGCGGCTGCGTCTGCAAAGACAGCGAAGTAGGTCTTAACGCGAAAGCAATTATAGCTTCTCGCGCGCAGATAAGTCCCCGTTAATTGTTTGTACACTCAGATGAGGCCTAATTTGACGCAAGCCCGTGGACTCGCGGTAGTCAGTTATTTCAGCCTAGCAGAGCGCATCACCGATTGCGTTGGCGAAGCACTCAAGCTCTCGCGCTCATTTATTATGGCGGGCTGAACGTCCCGTCTTGTCTGTATCAATTCGTCATCTGAAGCCATCGCAGCAACTTTTCGACGCGGACTTAATACGATTAACCGAGAAGTTAGCGCGCTTTTATCAAGTCGCCGTCCTGCCACACAAAATGTTACAAATGAGATAGATAGATAGATAGATAGACAGACAGACAGACAGACAGACAGACAGACAGACAGACAGACAGACAGACAGACAGACAGACAGACAGAAAGAAAGAAAGAAAGAAAGAAAGAAAGAAAATAAAGATAGATAGATAGAATAGATAGATAGATAGATAGATAGATAGATAGATAGATAGATAGATAGATAGATAGATTAGATAGACAGACAGACAGACAGACAGGACAGACAGACAGACAGCCAGACAGAAGAAAGAAAGAAAGAAAGAAAGAAAGAAAGAAAGAAAGAAAGAAAGAAAGAAGGACGGACGGACGGACGGACGGACGGACGGACGGACGGACGGACGGACGGACGACAGACAGACAGACGACAGACAGACAGACAGACAGAAGACAGGAACAGACAGACAGACAGACAGACAGACGACAGACAGACAGACAGACAGACAGACAGACAGACAGACAGACAGACAGACAGAAAGAAAGACGAAAGAAGAAAGAAAGAAAGAAAGAAAGAAAGAAGAAAGATAAGATAGAAGATAGATAGATAGATAGATAGATAGATAGATAGATAGATAGATA
This sequence comes from Rhipicephalus sanguineus, assembly GCF_013339695.2. Classification (NCBI taxonomy): domain Eukaryota; kingdom Metazoa; phylum Arthropoda; class Arachnida; order Ixodida; family Ixodidae; genus Rhipicephalus; species Rhipicephalus sanguineus. The sequence goes on from NC_051176.1 coordinate 283,947,813, forward strand.
GATAGATAGATAGATAGATAGATAGATAGATAGATAGATAGATAGATAGATAGATAGATAGATAGATAGATATGCACGATGACTATACGAAATTCTTACCCCACTTGTCGCAAAGAAGGTGATCAAAGAAGCAAAACATTACCGAAAATTGCGATACTCCCCAATGCGAAATGTGAGCGCAGCTGTGCGAGTGTTTTCATTTGGCGATTCATTAAGAGAAATAATTTGAGAGAGGCATGTATACGTACGCGCAATTACCGACTGCTCTTCATTTTTAGTTGCTGCTATTACGCTATCGATAGCGGTAACAAGGTGAACAACGACTGCATCTACAACCGCAGATGCACAAAATAAGAGGGCAAATTAGCACACCGCGCATAGAACGTCATGTTGTCGTAATGTCCGACGTTGCCGTCCACTTCGGCTATGAATAACAAGCATAACTTCGTTCTATAAGAAATGAAAGATGTTTGCCGTGGGGCTATACGGTTTACATCTTGCGAAAGGCGGGGTGCGAGCCGTGTCTGCAGCGAGTTAACGTATACAGCGTCCCGCTCGAGCTAGTTCAGCGCCCGCAGCTTACAAAGTTGCCCGCGGACTTTAAGCGCTCTCGAGTGGTGCCCCAAAACGCTGCGCAGTGTTCCTGCCAGCCCCTTCTGATCCTTTAAAATATGCTGCCCGTTGAAAGGCGTGCTCCGCACGAAATACACGTGTCCCGCGTTTCGCTCGTGACGCTCCCGCAGCGCTACTTAGACCGCGACTTGTATATGGCGGTTTGGGGCTCTATGAGAGAAATATGGCCGAGCGTATATGCGCGTGCGGAGGGAAAGGAGAGGACGTCGATGGTCGCGAGAAAAATATTTATAAAAGGCGGAGCGTTCGCGCCGAGAGGAACGTGGAAAAACTCAGCCGCGAACGTGTTTCACGATTTCGCGCTTGGTTTGCCGGCGGTGCAGCGGCGCACTTTTTGTCCTGTCTTGGCTTAATGAGATAAGGCTGGCTTTCCAGCGCAAGCGCAGAGGGTAAGGTAAGTGGGCTGCGCTTAGGTTGTTTACCTTTACATGGGACGAGCGTGGACCTTGAGGCTGTGTTATGTTCGTGTATTAATACTCTCTTGCCTCAGATTTGCGGCCTAAAGCGGAAAGAGAAATGGGCACGTACTAGCTTTGCCGTGTCGCGTTTACCTGCGGTCGTACTTGCGCATTTCGGCGGCCTATAACGGCGAAAAGCTGAATAGGTCCCCTTGCATATTCTTTCTTTCTTTCTTTCTTTCTTTCTTTCTTTCTTTCTTTCTTTCTTTCTTTCTTTCTTTCTTTCTTTCTTTCTTTCTTTCTTTCTTTCTTTCTTTCTTTCTTTCTTTCTTTCTTTCTTCAGTCAAATCGTTCTTCTATGAATTCGTTTCTATGCTCCACAGCGTTCGGGACGACTGAAGAGCTTTGCCGAAGGAAGCAAAAAAAAAAAAATGAAAAGTACAAGCGGAGTGTTGCTCCCTGGCATGCTGTAAATTATCGGCGAACGAAATGCTGTTTTGCCACAGAAATGGAGATTAATCGGCCTGTGCATACAACGCGCACCAGCGTGCTGTTTTCATTTTTTTTTTCGACCGGTTTCTCGCTCTGTCACTTCACTTTATCCTCACCCTTTGCTCAACGCTGCCTTTTTGTCTTGTTTTGGGGACTCAGCATTGCGCAAAGAAATGAGATGCCGAGGTTTTAAACAATTCCAACTATTCGCTTCGACCTTTTTATAATCGAAGTGCAGGCGAAAGATGTGTGGGCGGCTCTCTGTCGTTCCCGTTTTGGAAACTTGAATACTTTGAGCAGCGATAATTTTCATCGCGATAATTTTCTTGAGACGTGTCCTGCTTGGCGATGGTTTAGTGATGAATGCAGTTTAATGTCCGAGAGTAACGGCAGGTGCTGCGAGAGACGCGGTATGACATAGGGCTCCGGTTGCGATGTTCACTCTGCAAAGAAGGGAAAAAGCGCTGAATTTTGGAGGAGAACAAAGGAAGACAGACGACGACAGGCGCTGAGGCGCAAACTTCCGCAAATGCTCCGAGACGACGAATTATCTACCATTGGAATGACGTGTAGCCGCGGTGGGGAATCAAACCCGTGGCCTCGGAGTTCGCGGAAAGCGCTGTAGCCAGTGGGTGACTATGTCGGGTTGTGAAACGCAGAGTCTATACATGTCGGATCTTGAAATAATAATATTAAAAAATCCCCGCCTATGGCACGTAGTATACGACATGTACGATGAACATGCACGAGGAAAATTGCTACAGGGACACGTCGCTAGTTACAACCGGGGTCGTAGCCAGATGGATATTTTTTCTGCTGAAGCAGGAAGCAGGCGTGTGTCGTCGCGCGTCGTTTTATACTAATCCCGATTTTACTCTATTACTGTGGGCAGTAATTACATGTCCAGAGATATCCCCGAACTAGAGCAACTAGTCACTAGTCAACCTATAAGCCACAAAGAAATAATATAATTGGCAAGTTCCACTTTGCGTGGTAGCTTTTTTCTGCTTGTACATTTTCTAGGGATCTTTGTGACTTCATAGTGATAAGGAAATGCCGATTAGAATGTTTTCTTTCTTTTTGTATTAAATGAAGGCTACATTATAATAATTTTTAACTATCCTCGTGGTTTGCACATCGTAAAGATGTTACGGTTTCTCTACCAATCTCTAAAATTTAATTGCGCGGTATTATAAAGGCAACATCTTTCAGAATGAGTAAAAATTATTGGTTTGACCAAAGTTCACAGAGTTCTGATTTATTGCATATTGATCCGCTCATGGAATTCAAAATTACGCTAGCTTTAGATAGAACTATGGAAACACTTATTTACCGGTGAAGGCTAGGCACCGCATACACGAAACATTTTTCACACAGAATTTGCAGTAGAGAAACTCCCTAATGCGAATGTGAATTTGTAGATGAAGGTGTATGTCATCTTCTTCTGGACTGCCCACATCATCACACACCGAGGCGCCGCCTTAAATCGGAAGGAATGACATTAGGCCGTAGACCGTTCAGTATGAAAAATTCGGCAGATCCCACGTACCGTGGGAATCGATGTCATGCGAAGCATGCGCGGGATGGTGACTGTGGCGTAATTTTTCCCATTGAGCGAAACGTTACGGAATGACGCTAGAGAAATCTGGAAGTGGTGTACGCACACTCATATGTTGAAGAGTCGCATATGTATTATGTAACCAGTTGTTTACAGTTGCGCAACGATGCCAACAGCAATATGGTGTTACCGCGTCTGGTGTTACCAACACCAGACGCGGTAAGCTGATATGTAGCGCTTATATTCTTCAATACGGGATAGCGCGAAACCGAGCAGCACAAAGAAGGAACACAGATGCACAGGACAGGTGTTACTCGCTACTAAGCTTCATTCAGGAAAGTTTCCCTAGATATATACACAGCCGAGTGGCACACGCAGGCGCACTGGACATACGTTGCAGTCACAGTTCCAGTTGTTAAAGTTGTTACGCTTGCACTTGTCTGTTATGACGGAGAACGGACGTACGTTTCACGAACCCGTGTGCATGTGTGGAAGTGGTTCTTGATAGTTCTTGAACAAGGTCATCATCACCGTGATCAGTGAGCACCAGCAGCTGGACCGGACTTGTTAATCGGATCCGTTCGTGATCGCGGTTACGAGGGGTCTAAGTGTAGTGAAGTGCGAGGTATAGTACAGCTGGTGGAAATCTTGGATACCTCTTACGGAGGAAATTATCTATGATGCCTCCTGTCTTGGACGTGGCAGCGAGGTCTATTGATGCCCTGTCCACATCCAAGCCGTCTTTCATGCAGTATAAGGACCAGGCGTTGATCGGTCTTTATAAATAAACGTTGAAGTCACCGGTAATGATGAGAGGCCTGGTACTCTCGCCATATTTATTGTAGGAAGCATTGGCCCCGGTTTTTGCGTAGTCCACGTGGTCAACATTGCGGACCACGTGGACGAGTGGATAGTAGTTGAGCGTCTTCCAGGGGTGTTCTGTCTTCAGCTTCCTCCCTTTCCTTGCGTCCGCCGCGGTGGTGTAGCGGTTACGGTGCTCGGCTGCTGACCCGAAGGTCGCGGGTTCGATCCCGGCCACGACGGTCGAAATTCGATTGAGGTAAAATGCTAGATGCCCGTGTACTTGTGCGATCTCAGTACACGCTAAAGAATACCGGATGGTCAAACTTTCCGGAGCCCTTCGCTACGGCGTCTCTCATAATCATATTGTGGTTTTGAGACATAAAACCCCAACAATTATTATTATTGTCACTTTGCTTGCTTGTCAATGTGTGTGTGTTCGCGGTTACCGTGTTGATTGAGACTCTGCATCACCTGTGGCACATACCCGTATAACGTGAACTCTGGTATGCGGGTATGTGCCACACCTGACTGAGAGAAAGGGTTTCATGACGTACGCGACAGATACTTTGCGTTATTCATGTCATGACCAGTGAATCGTGTTCGTCATACCCTGATCCCCTGCTATGCCAATTTTGGTATATTACAAGTTATGGAGACGACCAGGAGAGCGCCCAGAGGTAGGCGGCTAGATAGTTAGATAGATAGGTAGGTAGATAGATACGTTGATAGAAACGGCCAAAGTGCCTGAGGTTCGCTAACAAATTCTTCGCATTTAAAATCTTCTGGGCCCGTGGCCGCCCAGAGCTTTACAGACGTACGCTTTAAAAGTGTTAAAGGGACCGACAACTTATTTTTTTACGGCGCGACAAAAAGCTCACCCTTCGCAGCGTTTGTAGCTGCGGTAGTTAATCCCAAAAGCACGTAGTTATTTTACAAGCAGTATTTTTCGATCTGAAAGGCTCTAAACACGGACGTACTTTTTCTCCAGCGACGCTGAGAACTGACAGCGATGCCGCCAGCCGTTCTCGCGATTTGTTAAAGCTATTATTGTTCTGCTTTCGCAGGAGTTCCTGTAACTATGCTTAACCACCTTTATTTAGAGCTTTTCAACTATTTTTGAAAATAAAAAGCTGCTACAATGAGATGACGTGGCATTATGCACTTTCCCTGTATTTGTACCGCGTTGTGTGCGCATGCGTTCAGGGTTGCCTGCGCCTGTGTTATGGGTGGCTTGTTCCGGCGTCGTTACTGTCTCGATGCACGAGCCAAGCCAAGTCATCGAAAACGCCACTGCGCATATGCGCGGCCGCGCCGAGTAGCAGCGCGCGTCATTTCTGAGACGAAGTGTAGATAGCAAAACTATGTCGCTCCAAAATCTTAGCGACCTGGAAACTGCGTGCACGGTTGCATGAGCACGCTGAAAAGTTCCTGAAGACGCGCTGATGAGCATGGGATCATTACGTCACGCAAAGGCAGTGCCACTTTAATGCATACTACTAACGCAGGCCTATATGTACATTTTTATGGAGTAATACCTTTTAATATAAAGAAACGAACAATATTTCTTTACTAACAAAAAAATCGTCGACCGCGTACAGCAATTAACAGTCACGTGGCCGGGCTCATTGGATCGTCCATGTTCTTGCCGCCAGAGGCACCACAGGTCATTTTTCGCGACTTTCAATTAAGAAATAAAAATATAAATCCACCTTTCAAGAAAATAACAGTATTGGTTTGAGTCAATGCGAGGGACAATCTTTCCACCAGTGGAGTAAACTCATTTCATTTTCTGGGCAGTTGTCGCTCACTATAAAACGCTTTTTAGAAGACAGCGGAATTGCTGGAAATTACTAAGAAATTTATGTTCATATTACATTAAGTAAAGTATTATATGTATGTCCTACTTATTATATGTGTCATTATATGATACATATTATATGTGTGTGTTGAAGTCTATTATGTGTCGACTGTGATGTTACCACACGTGCGGACTCGTCCCCATAATGGCCAGACGTGTTGATTGCTGTGTAGCCTGAATGTGCCGATTTGATTCAATGCTGACCAGCGGCATTATCAGAGGCATTATTAATTGACTTTCGCACATTTCCTTTCGCGTTACGATGGCGTTGTTTGACATGCGTGTGTGTGTGTTTTTCTGCATGTGTGCTTATTGTACATGTACTGCAGTTTGTGTGTTATGCTGTATGCTGGATCTCCACTCAAGGGCTAAGGAGTAGCCGGCGCCTTATTTGTGCGCCAACATCTCCTTTCACATTATGTCAATAAAAAAAAGGCGCAGTGAACCAGTCCTACGGCAAATTCAACTGTTCAAGATACAGCAATTTTTATTTCTCCGAAAAAAGTTACAGCACGATTTTTGAAATATTTCTTGCTTTCTAACGGGCTCTTTTTCGGCCGTTTTGTTCTTGCATATGTATTAATGGAAATACTTCTTTAGACGCTTTCAGACCAATGCGATGGGTGACAGATCTGTAGATAATGAAATATGGTTTTGGTGCTGGTACCCGCAGATATACTTTTTGGGTGTTTGTCTGTGTAGAATAATAATAATATCTGGGGTTTAACGTCCCAAAACCACGATATGATTGTGAGAGACGCCGTAGTGGAGGGCTCCGGAAATTTTGACCGCCTGGTGTTCTTTAACGTGCACCTAAATCTAGGTACACGGGCCTCAAAGATTTTCGCCTCCATCGAAAATGCAGCCGCCACGGCCGGGATTCGATCCCGCGACCTTCGGGTCAGCAGTCGAGCACCATAACCACTAGACCACCGTGGCGGGGCTTGTCTGTGTAGAGTGCTTTTTCTTTTTACTTTCCCTTTCCTTGCATTCTGCTATCAGCAAATTTTGGACAGCCGGTTCGTAGCCTACCTTTCCATGATCCTACATCTAAAAGGAATTTTAAATGTATGTGGTCATAGTTTAGGTGTAACCCGGCCGTCACCAAACTCAAACCAAACCACAAGTTTACTGGCTGCATTTGAAGTTTTAGCAGCAGCAGCAACAACAACAACTGGAATTGACCTTTAAAGGAGTGTAGACACCAAAATCTTCGATGAAGCTGTCAAAAGCTCCCGCCAAGTGGTAGAAAACCTCCGTCTGACGACACGAATTAGCATTACGTGACAGCAGCATCACACGGAGTACCAAAGCGGTGACGTTAGCGAAGAGATGTGCCTTCTGCTACTTGTCACGCGTGCGCCTCCACTTTGCTGCACCATTTCCACCGAAACGCGCAGCTGCGTCTCCCGGCAGCGAGACCATGCCGTCGTCGGGATCGGCGTCGAGGAAGTCCGACCATGAGCGTCCGCCTGGACGCGAGCAAGTGGAGGCGGAAAACCATTTTTGAACCCTTGGCATCGGACACTCGAATGTTGTCATATTACGCGAGGTCGCGGTCGTCATGTTCTCCGCACACATCTCCAACGTCGCACCTTTTGCAGCTCTCTCCTGACGTTTTCGCTAATGGTTCTCGCGATAAGTCTGGAAAAGGAACCACTATTCGTTTCTAGACTTGGAAATGAAAAAGGAAATCCGACAAATTCCACGCATTGTAGGAGTCGATTTCATGCGAAGCATACCCATGCCGCACATCGCTGACCCGCGTACCACTGGCCGTGGTATGCGGATATGCGCCACATATGAGACTGAGGGGAAGGGCTTCACGACGTACACGACAGAAATGTCATGTTATTCATGTCATGAACTGTTAATCGTGTTCGTCATACACTGATGGCCTCCTATGTCAACTAAGTATATGCCAATTTTGTATATACCGAGCTAAGGAGGCGATCACGAGAGTGCCCAGACTAGGCGCGAAGATAGATAGATAGATAGATAGATAGATAGATAGATAGATAGATAGATAGATAGATAGATAGATAGATAGATAGATAGATAGATAGATAGATAGATGATAGATAGATAGATAGATAGATAGATAGATAGATAGATAGATAGATAGATAGATAGATAGATAGATAGATAGATAGATAGATACGGCTAAACTCACTTTGGTTTGCTAAGAATTGCTTCGAATTTAATAAATCAGCTTTAAGTCGCCTTTTATCTCTCAAATTTGCAGTAAAAAATGTCAGCTTCGTGTCAGGTTGCCGTTCGATGTTGGTGTCTACACTAATTTAAGAGTAATTGCCAAGGAGCCGTGGCGTACGCCTCCTTTTGCTCCACCACCTTTGTTCCCTCGATTTATTATTATTATTATTATTATTATTATTATTATTATTATTATTATTATTATTATTATTATTATTATTATTATTATTATTATCAAATCTCCGAGATTTGCCTTCAAGCGAGGTGATTACACGGGCCTCTATCATCACTTGTCTACCGTTGAGTGGTCACAGGTTACTGACAAACCAAATGTTGATGAGCAGGTTGATCGGTTTACGGAGCTTGTACTGAGCAGCATGCGTAATTTTATTCCCCAATATACACCTAAACAACGTAAATATCCCCACTGGTTTTCATCTGAACTTATCAGTGCACTGAAGCATAAAGATCACGCACACAGGAAATCTAAATGTTCTCCATCCAGCGAGTGGAAGGAAGAGTTCAGCTTCTTTCGAACTCTCTCTAAACGCCTATATAAACGGGATCATAGTTCGTATATTGAATTCTTAGAAAAAAGCGCCTCTGACAGGCCGGCTGAGTTTTGGAAGTATGTACGTAAACGGTCCAGCAAAAGCGGAGAGTCCTTCAGACTACTGGACTCAAATGGGGTAGAAGTGCATGCCGTCGCTGACTGTTTTGCCACGCATTTCTCATCCGTTTATAAGGCCTCAGACTCTAGCACTGATATCAGACAACAGCCCAAGGCGGTTAGCTCATCCAGTGCTTTGTCGCTGGATGAAAATCTTATCTGTGAATGCATTAAGCGCTTAAAACCATCCTTTTTCATGTGGGCCAGATGGCATCCCCTCCGCCATACTAAAAGATTATGGTAGTATATTTGTCCCAGTACTAACTACGATATTTAATAACTGCCTGGACACTTCCACATTTCCTAGCATGTGGAAAACTGCTCGTGTTTTTCCAGTATTTAAGTCGGGCTCTAAAACAGATGCTTCTAATTATCGTCCGATTTCTCTACTATGTTCCGCATCAAAGATCTTCGAGCTGGCTCTTCACGACATATTGTCTTTTAGTGTGAAAAACTCATTGATTCCTAATCAACATGGTTTTCTCGCTGGCCGCTCAACTACCACAAATCTTGCTAGTTTCATGACGCAGATCTCCAGACCTATTTCTCAGAGAGGACAGGTTGACGTAATTTACTGTGACCTGAGCAAGGCTTTTGACGTAGTCAGCCACACGCTGATTATGGTTAAACTTGCGCACTTTGATGTTGACTTGTCAGTTGTGAATCTCCTGCAGAGCTATCTGCTCAATAGATATTGTTATGTTGCCGTAAATGGCCAAACGTCTTCTTTGTATAAAGTGACTAGTGGGGTCCCTCAAGGGTCGGTATTAGGCCCACTCCTATTTTTAATTTACGTTAATGATGTTTCTTTTGCCATTCGTAATTCTTCTTTCCTCTTGTATGCCGATGACATCAAGATTTTTAAGGAAATTCATTCAGTTAACGACTGTCGCTTGCTGCAGTCAGACTTGCGCTCTTTTTCCGAATGGTGCGACGGTAATAACCTTTCTCTGAATACCTCGAAGACAAAATTCATGTCTATCACTCGCAAAACATCTAGCGTGTCATTTCAATACTCTGTCAATTCTGTGCCGTTATGCAAGGTTTATGAAATCAGTGATCTTGGTGTTGTTGTTGACAGCGCGTTAAACTTTTCTTCTCACGTTAAGCGTGCTGCTATGCGGGGCCTTCGTTCTCTCGGATGTGTTTGTAGAATATCTCGAGAATTCAGGTCTCCCATGGCCCTACACAAATTGTACACGGAAATATGTCTTCCGCAACTTGAGTATGCGTCCGTGATATGGAATGGCATTGCTCAATCCAGCGGTAACACCATTGAACGAGTCCAGAAAAAATTCCTCAGCATATATAACCATCGCTTTGCTAAAAATGACTCTGGATCTCGTTCAAATACTGCTGAATTCTTATCACTGCCATCACTTCATTGCCGACGAAATCGCTCTGATCTCTTATTTCTTTACAAGCTAGTCCACGGTATCATATCCTGCCCTGTACTTCTCAATTGTGTAAATTTTCGAATTCCGCGTAAGTTAACCAGAGAGAACAGACCGTTTCATGTACCCGCCTGCTTCTTCCAACACTCTACCATTCACAGAATACAAAGTCTCTATAATGTTAATTTTCTTGATCTTGACGTTTTTCATAGCCCACAATCATTGTTTTTATCCGAGCTTTGCACTGTTTTGACATAGTGTGGCACAATGTACAAAGTCTTCCCTTCTCAGTCTTTCCACATAGTTGTATATATGCAATCTAATTTTTTATTCCCCGTCAATATTTCTCGTGTTGTCTTATTTTACTCCTCCCCTTTTGTGTTCATTTCTCTTTGTCTACGTGTTTTTGCTCTTTTTATTTCTGAAAACTGTCTGTATTGTATTGTTTATTTTTTTTTTTGCGTGCGCCAGTACAGAGACCTTATGGTTGTTCCTGGGCACGTTAAATAAATCATTTATTGATTATTATTATTATTATTATTATTATTATTATTATTATTATTATTATTATTATTATTATTATTATTATTATTATTATTATTATTATTATTATTATTATTATTATTATTATTATTATTCGGAGCAGATTCATTACTTCGGTAGCGATGGAAAGAGACGAGCAGTGCGATTGTCGTGACGCAATGCGGGGGGGATTGAGGCTGGATGCACCGCGCATCTCGTGAGTTCCCAACGCCAACAGAACAGGATACGCACAAGGGATCCTAAAGGAGCCCTCGTGCGTGCCCTGTTCCTAAAGAGTGCTTGCAAAACTCCCCGAATATCTCGTCCGTTCGCCAGTGCCCGCTGTCTCCTTAGCGAATGAATCACACGCCTTTTTTTTTTTTTGCCCTCTCCGCTGCACAACGTAGCAATTTTTGCTCCAACAACGTGCAATTCGAGGCGCTCGTTCTGCCCACAGATCAAGAACGGCATTTCTGTTGCTGACGCGAACATTGTTTCGTTTCTGAGCAAAGAACAGACCGTGTCTTTTATGAGTGCGCATATTTTTCCGCCGTGTCGCCACTAGCGCCGGTCGTTTTAAGATTTGTGTGCAGAAAAAATTTTTCCTTGCCTGTTTTTCTGTCCTTTCTGATACCTCAATGAAAGAAAATAAAAGAAACGTGGCCCTTTCAAACGATGCCTTACGCATCATTTGTACTATCGTTGTTGTGGAATGTAACCCATTGAAGGAATTCCTTGAAGTCTTTTCTTGCTGTCGTGCGCTAGATGGTCTATAAAAGGGGTGCTCGATTGTGAAGATGTGCGCAATCGTGCTGCATGCGCCCATTGCCATTTTTCAGGAAATATACGCTACAGATTTAAATGCATTCCGAGTCCATTGAGATGAGTCAACGTAAAGAAGACAGAACAGATATGAAAAATAAAAAGAAAGTAAAAAAAGTAAACGCAGGGAGCTTACCATCCTACACTGCTGAAAAGGAGGGCGGGGGGGGGGGGGGACAGTCGAAAGAATTGAGAGAGAGAGCGCAGACTCGAGATCACAGCTGTACACAATCACCGCAGGTTATCGCAGTACAGGATCTCGCGCAGCATAAGTAGAAGCTTAAGTCGCGATAAATCAAATCCATGCTACAGAAATCAACCATGTGAAGGGAGGTCGCATGTTCTCGAAACGGTCAAATCAAAGGACTTAACTGTAATACATCGTCGCAAGCGCGGAACGTGGGCGACGAGTTAGGGAGCAGTGTAATGACAAGTCATGAAGGTTAGTCTGTAGTGCGGTCTCAAACTAGGCAATGAACTAGTGAACGCATGCCGGGGCACAGTTCTGGTCACTCGTTATATTCGGGTTGCACAGTAGTCGATGTCTAATGACGTGTGATGGACTCCAGGAATGGCGGCATTGACGACGCGCAAGTCGGTGCCAAGGGCAAGTGGTCAAAACCAGCCGCCTTGATCCATGATTCGCTGATGAATCGGTAAAAAAAACAAAAACCATTAAGATATGTTGAAACGAAGGGAAATGGCTCACACGAGTCTTTCAGGGACAAGTTAACGAAGCTCTGTTACGTAATGTTTGAAGCTTTCGGGCATAAGAATTGTTGTTTAGCCAGTACCTATCTTGAAGGCATTTTTAACGGCCTTTAATAAGACACATTCCTGGTCGATAAAGGCGCGCGAGAGAACACTACATATGCTCCTATAAATTCGCGCCGATTCATTAGGCAGTTACCACGAGAGAGAAAATAAGTAAATGGCGCGTGTGAAATTAGCCTTGTTATTATGCGTTTCCGTATATAGCTGCAGCGTGGGCGCTGCAAGGGTTGAGATATGTGGAAGGAGAAGACGTGATGGAGAACACGGTGCACTTGCGCGAAGAATACGCTGCCGTGCGACAAATGTTCGCATAGCGGACAATGAACAACGCGCAGAGAAAATACCTGCATTTTGATTCGGGACATATTATAGGACAGAAACAGTCTGTTGGATCGATAATGCCTATTCGCGTATTCTGCATGCGTTCTACTGCCGACACGCGCAAACTTGAGTTGAAGAGAGTGACGCAACACATGGTTGGCAATGGCTTGTCCCGGACAGCTTATAAAGACGGAAGAATGTGGTGGCGCTGACCGCGCTGCCACAGAAATGACAACAAAAAAGCGGGATTCGCTTCTTTATGCATGAGGGCTGAGCGAATAACTCTCAAGAATTTTCATAGATTAAGAAGTACAAATCTGCCACATCTCTCCAAGCAAGCTGGAGCAGCAACTCCTCAGAGTCAAGGACCACATCGAAAGAGGAAAACACCCCGGCGTCGCCTACAAAATTCCATGCGATGACTGCCAGGCGTGCTGTAGTATAGGCAAAACTGGAAACTCAGAAACAAGGCTGCAACTGCTTCGCAATGATGTAACCTAAAGGCACGCGGCGTCAGACGCCCTGGCACACAAAGAAATAGACACGGTGACTTCTCCCTCGTATATACGTATGCGCGTTACGTCGTTCTGCACCTGTGTAATAAAGACCACCAATGAAACCGTACTGGGCGCCGAAACGCCAAAACATTAATTTTTTTTTTTAGATTGACGATTGTGCGCTTTTCAACCATGATCTTTCTTCGAAAGACAAACTATCGTCAAACCTGCGATTATATCAAAACTCACCGGCGGCAAGTACTGCGCTCACCTATACAGGGTGTTTCAGCTAACTAGTAGCACGAAGTGTTAAAAAAACATGGGCGCTACGCGTCTCGAATTGGCACAGTATTGTTCTGAGGCATATAGAGCCCGTCAGGACATTTTTGTCAATAAGCCAAGCTCGGCAATTAACAAAGAATGCTTAATGAACTTTTTAAATAGTTATAGCCCTAGCGAAAAATCTTCAATACAAAAGTTGTAGCGCTTGTTCAGAAACATCGAATTTTTTAATCTGTGCAAAGATAACTCCCCTGCTTAATTTTTTCCCAGTCTTTCTTTAAATCGCGCGAATTTAAAAAATACCACGTGACTGCCGCCCAACACGCAACGCTTTTAGTGCACTAAAATGTAAGTAATAATAATAATAATATCTGGGATTTAACGTCCCAAAACCACGATATGATTATGAGAGGCGCCGTAGTGGAGCACTCCGGGAACTTCGACCACCTGGGGTTCTTTGACGTGCACCTAAAGCGAAGTAGAAATGTAAGTTGAACGAAATATCGAAGTCTGCTCCGTGCACGGAGGTCGAATGGGCCGTACAGTTCTAAAAAAAAAATCCATCGAAAAAACGGCAGCCACGGCCAAATGCCACGCGAGACCATGGGCAGCATTTGATGCAGCATTTTTTCTCTTCTTTTCGCACCAATGAAGAAACACGATGGAAGGGGACGTGAGTGAGAGTGTGCTGAAAGACGAAGATGAAAGATTCATTCGCACGTGACTGCCGCTTTTTCGTAGATTTTTTTGTTGTTGTTTTATCTGTACGCCCTACCATCTCTTAACGTCCATCGCAGTCACCGATAGCCTGTTAAATCGACCCCTGTGCGCGGAGCAGCCTTTGATCATTCCTTCAACTCACATTTGAGGGCACTAAAAGCGTTGTGCGTCAGGCGGCAGTCACGTGGTATTTTTAAAAATTCGCGGGCTTTCAAGAAAGGCTGAAAAAAAAAAAGCAGGGGAGTTAGCATAGGTGAAAAAATCCGATATTTGTGAATAAGTGCTATAACTTTTGCGTTGAAGATGTTGCGCTAGAGTTGCTATTTAAAAAGTTAATTTATCAATCTTTGTTAATTACCGAGCTTGGCGGATATCCTGACGTGCTCTATGTGGCTCATAACAATACTGCTCCGAACAAAAATATCCTGACGTGCTATATATATGGCTCAGAACAATACTGCACCGATTCGAAACACGTAGCGCCTATGTTTTTTTTTTTTTTTAAATACTTGGTGCTAGTTAGCTGAAACACCCGGTATGCTGCCTCTGAAAGGAAGCAGGTTCTTTTTTTAAAACCTACGCATCCGTGCTAGTGTGCTGCTTTTTGGCGAACGTGCCCGTGGTGGATCTCACTTTAACAGACACGATACTCTTGACTCGACGGAATCGACAAAACGCTGAGGAAAACTAATACGAACCAAGAGGACGCGCGTAGAGCACCAGTTAACGAATCGGAACCGACGGTCCGGCAATGTTCGGTGCACTGCCGTTGAGCTCGCTCCTCTTGCCTCACTGTGTAGGAGACGGAGAGAAGGGGAGATGTTAGCCGAAATATACACTGAGCAGGTATCCTAGAAGGTGACGGCTGGTGGGCGATTTTCTCCGAGATGGCCGTCATTTGTCTTTGATTGGGTGCTCGACTTAATTACCTGCCGAGCCGTTTCGACGGGCAAGCTCCCAAATATCGAGTGGTGCGGGAGTTCCTCGTATGCGGTCCACACGCGCCGGCGACGTCATGGCCCGAACTCCCTCGTCGTCGCGCAGCACGCTCGACCGCTGGCCCCGACCCCCGTCGGGGATTCCGAGTCTGCCATGCTGGCGCAATTTCCTCTGTCCGCTTTTGTGCCCTTTCGCTTGCCTTCTGCGGCGCCGTCCTTCAGTGCCATTCGTTCCCCTTCCGATGTTTCTTACCGAGCTTGTTTCCCTCGCTTACGTTGCGCCAGAAAAATTAAAGAAAAGCCAGATGGAAATCACGACGGCATTAAAAAGTAAGAACAACATTTCCGTCTCCCTTCGCGCGGATGTCAGCTCCGGCGACGGCTATTCGTGCGCGGAAACACGATTGAAGAATAACGATTTAAAATGAAACAGCAGAGGGTAAGAGCGCTAAAAGAGATCCGGTCGGGCGGTGTGGCTCGTGGATTCATTTCGCCGAATTGTTTGGGAAAGGTATGGCTGACTGAATGAATGGACTTTAATCATCCGGGGTAATCATCTCTGTACGCGGCACTTGCTGCTGTGACTGCTGCCTGCGACGGCCCGCTTGATGCGGCACACTGAAGGCCGTGAAACATTCTCTCCGAGATCGCATTCGGAACGAACCGCAGAGTTGCAGAAAATTAAAAGAGAGGGAGAATGAGAGAAAAGAACGGACGTCGCAATCTCTGAAACGCCAATCTTTCCACATGTTTAATTTCTTTTTTACTGCAGCCTATCTGAAGCACTGCGGAAGCAAAGTACCGCTGCTGACCAATCTTGCACCTGGATCCAATATTCCCTGCGCTTCGATTTCCTATTGTTATTTTTACTCCTCTGTATAGCGCAGCAGCACACTTCTATTTTCTGCTGCGTTGATTCAAGGACCTGCGCCCTCTAAACGCTTCTTGTAAACAGTTTTTCGATGAATCAAGCGTGTTTTGTTTGAATGATGACGGAATACGCAACCTGCTATTTTGCTAAAGTTAAAAAATGGGCTTTACATAGGGCCACACTTGTTGCCATCCCTAACGCTGTATATTTATATCAAACACACAAACATTACACCCGACGGGGTACAATGCGTAGACCTGCCAAAATCACATAGCGATATAAGGGCAGTGCCTGGCAAACAGCAGGAAAATCACAATCAAAGCGTTACACGAGCAAACGAAATGCATTCCTGCATTGCATGAATATTCACTAGCTGTAGTTTACACGTTTCGTTAAAGATCTTGACAAAGCGTACGAGACCGAGATAGTAAAAGAAAACGGAAACTATAAACAAACTCGGAGGTGAATAAACACAGTCCTACTAGAGCAGCAACGTAAACGCAAGACACCGCAGTGTATACATTATGATGTCTCGCCTATATAAGCGAGATATCACTGTCAGTAACATCTTTGTAGAAGGAAAATGATAGTAAAAATTAAGGCGTCGCAGAACTTTTTTCAACTTCTGCGTATCTCTGACCACGAAAAAGCACTAGGGGGTAGTTTGTTGAAATATGACAGAGTGGTCGAAAATCGCACCTACTGGCGAATTTAGTGTGACGACAATGCGGGCAGTGATTGTACTCCGTAGAAAGCCCTTGGTCATTTAGATGAAGTTGCTGGCGCCGGCTTCTAGACCAGTACACAACGCTTGCGTTTTTTTTTTGAAAAGATTGTCAGCCCTAATTCAGAAAGCTTCTTCTTCATAGACATTTATAATTGGACATAGTGTCTCTAACAGCGCGTAATTACAATTTGATCGCGCATTGCATATACAAACAGCTCGGGCTACGCACTTCTGAGTTGGTTAGAGCCGTGAGTCCGTGTTACAAAAACTTGTGGCTGAGTACACAATTTCTCGGACCGCATTCATAAAGCTCACCTTTCGTAAATGCTCTTTGCCATTGGCTGGCAGCCTTCGCTAATTATATGTCCAGTGACAGGATTGGACTAAATTTTCTCTTAGGAATTTTTCTAGCATGCCGCGGTCGCGCTCGGCCTGACTCTCCCAGACGTGGCAGCGGCCCGCTCCGCTCTGAGTCACTCACCTCAGTGTTTTTGGATAAAGATTTGCATCCATCCATCCATCTAACAGAAGTTTTTGTGAGTACGCGCTCTTTGCCAGTTAATGCCACCCGTGAGTGACAATCACCTCGACGCTTGTCATGTTACGCCAATGAATATCGAGAGCAGCGGGCGCCAGAACGAAAACGCTCCAGAATAATTTTAATTGATAAACGACCCTTGTGCTCACGACTATTTCGTAGCTCCAAAGCAATAAAACTATGCGGATCCCATGCCTTTCGTAAGCGAATCACTGGTAAACCAGCAAAAGAGCTTTCACGAAGCTCGTCTTATTGCTCTCGTGCGACTGGGCGTATATATAGTCACAAAAAGCGCTTACGCTATAGAATTGTTCGTAAGAATAATTTTTTAGTCGATCCTCATGCGAGACGTATCATTAGCGAAAGCAGCTGACCACTGGCAAGGAGCCCTTAAGAAAGAACGTTTTCTGGATTCTGTCCCAGTGTGCGTGAAAATTGGCAGGCTATAGTTGGGCAAGAGACACGTACGTGCCGTCGCACCAACAGGCTCTATACTAGGTATACATGATACACGCGCCATCTCACACAACTATACTTGCCCTGGACACGAGAGAATTGTGCGAACGAACGCGGTCTGTTGGTCAGAGGATCGGTCTGTTGTATTGAGAGGATGAGGTTCGATCCTTTAGCGTCGTACACATAGTCCTTTAATTCTTTTTCTGTGCGTGAATTATCCAGCAAAACAACAACAGCAGCAGCAAAGTTCGGTCGCCAAAGTGCAAAAGGACTCACTAGATAGAAAGCCTCGCTTTAATACATATATTATACCGGTGATTGACAGGCGAACGTGAAGAATCGGGTCGCGTAGGCAGACTGTAGCCGGAATTTCGCCGGAGGCCTCATTAGAGGTCGGCCGCGAATCGCGTGGCGACTGCTGCGGACGCCCGGTCGGCGTCTCGCCGGTATTGCGTCCTTGGTGCGCGGTGGCGGCGGGCGCAGTGTTTTCGCACCAGGGCTGGGCCAGCGATGTTTGTTTGGACAGGGGGAAACATGCTCTGGCCGAGCGGGCCACTTCTGTCTTGCGGCAAAAGCGCGCTGGCAAAACAGAGTGCGCGAAGGGAGGGAAACAGCGCGCTTTTTCGGCAGTGCGCGGCGAACACGTGTTGATACTGGCCGCGCGAACACGTATTTATGGGGCTCGCCTAAAAACAGGCCGACGCCGCGTCGCTCGCGGAGGTCAAAATTGCCATAAGGACTTGAGATTGCTAGCGTCAGATGCGCCCTTATGATTCTTCTGGGCGGAACGCGGCGTGAGTGCGACGAGGTTCCGGTCGGTCGCGGCGCCCAGAGACGCAGTATACTTGTGACGCAGCCTAGAGGGCCTCGTCACGAGACACGCATGCGGTCCACTTCTCCATTGTTATGTATTGGTGCGTAAGGCAAATCTCCCTCTAATGCGTTGCGATGACACCTGCACGCCGATGATCGGTCGTCCATGGATGAGCTCGTATTAGGTGGAGAGCAAACGCCTCGGGCATTTTACTCCCCGTGCGGGCTCAGCGCCTCTTGTGGGGAACCGAGGCATGGCTACGATACAGGACGTGCCAGGATAGGGAAAGGTGGTGTGAAGTGGCCTGACGGATCCGAGAGCACGAACACAAAGGCACCATTTCCGGACGTGGCATTCCTCCCTTTTATTTTACAGCCAGAGAAAGGAAGAATGCAATGACACAATTGGTATATATAGGAAGAGGCGTCGTCCAATATCGATAAAGAAGATAACAGCATAACATTACCTTGGAATAACAGAGAGCTGAGCTCGTTGGTAAGTACTCATTGTAAAAGACAGAGCGTGCAAGCTGGGACACAAGTCAAGACACCACAAACATCACCTCTTTCTTGTGTCCGTGTTTGCACGCCCTGTCTTTTAGAATGAATAACATTACCTAAGCGAGATAGTGCTTGAGCAGCCTTGTGAAGTGGACCGCAAGTTCTGCGCAGGTATCGCAACCAGTTTAGCCTACGACGTCGTCGTCGCGTCAGCGAAGGATCGGGGTCAGAAGTAGCGTGTTCAACCTCCGCATTATTTGGCCAATCATGTGTAACCAATCAATACCTTATCTTCTTTATTGCTTCTCGATAAACCGGCGGGATGGCCTTCTGCATGTTCGCCTGCGTTATGTTCATCTGCACGTCTGTATTATTCTAGAAAAATAATAAAGAAATAAAAGTACCGTAGACTTCAATGATCGTTAAATCAGATCGATATTTCGTTTCGATATAGCCGCAAATTGTTTGAAAGCACGTTTGATCAGCCCTTTTCTCGGATGCAAAGAGCTCTTGCGCAAGGATCCCATACTGACTTCATGTGGTGAACAAACCTGTCAAAAGGCGGTGCATGTGCTCGAGCGGGCGCCAAACAAAACGCACGTCACTGAAGTGCGTGGCGCATTGTCCTCGCATTTCCTGGAATTCATCCTTAACTATTTCAACCGACCTCCCCGTGTGCCTTTAGCGCGAAAGACCGTTTGTAGTCGCGGCACTGTTTTCGCCTCAGCGCCGTTCTGATGAAGCGGCATTGTTTTCCACTACACAATGGCGGAAGCGCGAGCCTGCATGTGCTCGGCTTCGGCTGGCTGCGTGTAAACCAGAGCGCGTCCAGTGGAGAATGCTTCGCGCGGCTGCCTCCTCTCGCGTGGGACGCCACGAGAGCCGGGGACCGCTTACTTGGGCGCTGGCCAGCCGCGGCGGGAGCCCCAGACGGCGTCTCAACTCGGTAGTCAGGGGGAGGGGGCGCTTGGTTGCGAAGGCTGGAAGGGAAACACAAACAAACGCCTTCGCTGTACAGAGAGAGAGAGAGAAAACCGCTAGGACGCTTGCGATAACCGCGAAGAACTCGATAGGGCTATCTTGGATCCCTTACGAAACCCGTTTATATCGAACGAGAGTGTATGGGTGGAGTAAAGCTTTTGATGTCAGCGCACTGCAACCGATGGAGCTCCTTAGGGCTCGAATTCCGAAAGCGCGTCCTTTCCCGCTCATTCCATACCCTGCTTGCAAGTCCCACGGGTGGGCAATCTTGACGATAGCGGTGGCATGGCTTCGTGCGGCCCAGCGACCAAGCTTTGTTCCCGCTGTAATCAGAATCGAAAGATCGGCGAAGATGATCATAAGCATTCATTAAACGAAGGAAAAAAGAAAATTTTTACGTGCCTAAACCAGAATATTATTACGAGGCGCGCCGTAGACGGGGCACTCTGGAACAGTTTTGAGCAGCTGAGATTCTTTAACGTGTATCTAAATATCGGGTGTTTATTCGTTTCGTCCCCATTGAAATACAGACGCCGTGGCCAGGAATCGAATGTGCGCCGTCGAAATTAGCAGCATGCCTTAGTCGCCAAGCTACCACGACGGGTAGATAAGAAAAAAGAGAATCGTAAGCGTATCGAACGGACGGTATAGATACTACGAAATACGGGCGCCTCCTGCTGAGGCCGCATTTTGTAGCGATTCGTTTAAGTTTTTCAGTTTTATTTATTATCAGTTGCGCCGAGTGGCCGATTGCAGATAAATTGGCGGCGAGCCTTGGTGTGAAACTTATGTAAAGCGAAAATAATGAAAAATGAAATGGATCATTAACTTGAGCTCACGCCTTCTTTTTCACATTACTTCCTTATCGTTATCTCTCTTTCTTTTTTCCTATGTCGTCTCTGCGTTTCGGAACTGCAGCCGCCGATCATTTTCTTTCTTTTCTTGGTCATGTCGCCGCTTTTCGATTTTGTAATGAGAAAGTTTGTTGCTCGCCGGAAGCAAGGTCTACAAGTACAAAATACGGCCTCGTCCCAGGATCGCCTGTGTGCCATATTTAGTTTCTTTCTTTTCTGGGCAGATTGCCGGAGAACTAATTGAGCAAGCGGTTTAGTCGTGCTGTTCTGTCGTTTAATGATTACTGTGCCAGACTGCGACAAGCAATTTAGGAGAATCTGCGTACGCGCCTCTGAACGTGGAGGTCATTTTCTGAAGAAAAAATGAAACAAAACATTCATGTTTAAACAGTGATATTTTGGGAGGTACCGCACTACGAGCTTTCTTTTAAAAATGACGGAGTTGTGTGTAATACATGTATCTGAGTACCTAAACAGTAGGAGGGAATTATGTAGCTTGGCAGTGATCGAAGTCCGAAGAAATTACGTGAGGGAGTGATATAACGGGCCTCTGCTTCATGCCTGTTTTTTTTTTCTTTTCTTTCGTGGCGTGCGTGCAGTCACGTTAATACTTTAAGGTCGTCATAGTCCGGCATACACCTTAAGAAGTACAAGCTGGATAAAGGGTTGTGCTCAATATTCCAAAGGATAGGCAGAAGCTTGCAACCAGCTGATAAGTGGCGTAACAATAATGTCAGCGATACGTTTATGGGGTACTGGTGGCTCCTGGATTGTTAGTTACTACAAGAAACGAAGAGGACGACAGTATGTTGGGGATCGACAGTGGAGGTCAAGCATGTTTTCTACATACGTGTTCTGCCAATCCCACCATGCAATAGGTTTTCTGTTTTGAAAGCGCATAAAAAAAGAAGCAAGGCCTGAGGGAACACCGGTTAACAGATGACTTCAGGCGTTCTCTTGGCTCTCTGAAAGCGGCTGTTCGAAGTCCCTTGATATAAGGCGCTTGACTGACAGTTTGTGTCGGTACAATCTCTGACACGAGACGTTCAAATGACTTCTGTGGTGAGTCAGTTGATCCCTTTTAGGTTGCTCAAACTTGCCTCTTTTTGTGAAAGAAATTCGTAATCCTTAACTTTGCATACGCAGTCATTGCGTGCACGCGCATCGCACATTTCGGTGCCCTTTCAACGTCTTTTTTTTCTGGTCCATCAGCCTTGAAGGTGCTACTTATAAAGAAAAACTAGTTGAAAAAGCACTGCATGAGGAGAAGAGAGAGTCGGGCACGGGTAATCAGACGGGCTAACGACGTGTGCCGACGGCGCAATGGGACGGGACAAAATTGCCACATTTCTCCCGACAATTTTCACCTCGTTGAAGACGTTCGCGTGTGTGATTGCCAAGCTGAAACGGGTCAGTGTACGCAGCGAATCACGGCGGTTGGTCAAGCTCTCTCAAAGAGGGCCGGCCGTTGCCAAGGAAACTTACTTGTCTGGTACTTCCCCCCCCTCCCTCTTATTTTATGGCTCGCTTTGAAAGTATGGACGCGTTCATCGGTGTCAAATGCATACGAAGGTAATTCGTATGCAGGGTTCCTGCACCGAAAAGAGCAGATGTTCACTTTGTATTCGGTAGTTTCGCAGTCGAAAACCGCTGATTGGCTATTTTGTGTTATTACTTGCTTAAATGCGTAGCCTAATAGCAGACTGAGACCGTAGTGAGATAACGGGCTTGATATATAGACTTATGCTCAAAATAAAAGAAACCCCGCAAAATGCGCGTTTCGTTCCCAAACTTACTTCCTGACGCTGCCAGTGCTTCCTTCAATTATAAATCGTGCTCAACGATTGAAGGTCTGTGAGTGAACGTATGGTTGCGTAAGCGCGGCCGTCTAGCGCGAAAGCGATAGCTGTGCTCCGTCAAACTGGCGGGACAAAGCTAGCGGCACTGAGAGAGAGGCCACAGTGCTTCCCACGAAAATTTCTCGCTCATCCCGTCTTTCAGAGTCCATATGCAGGGACCCCTCCTCGAAGACGTCCGGCCTGCGGGAGAGACGTCACCATTACCGGTCGATACAGCTCCGATCGTACCAGTCACAATGCGAACGCGCAGAAAAAGAAAGCCTAGCAGGACGCCACGGTTTCGTGCTGGTCGATGCGTTACTGGAGAGCTGCAATTTTCTCTCTGCTGGCTGTCGATACGGAAGGTGGCATAAGGGGCCTGCTTTTTTCTGGAAGCGCGGATAAATGAGCCATTAAAGGTGGTTTCAGCTCAATGCATTGTTTTCTGAAAGTGCTGGGGTGTACGGGACGCGACGCTGGGAGGTTTTATAACGCTGAATCATCTGAAAGTAAGCCATCCGAAGGCATCCAGCCGAGAGCACTCTATGGAAGGAAAGCGCTTTTGCGCGCCTCCACTCTTGTGCATTGCACCGAAGGAGCGCTCCAGGGTAGAATAAAATCTGCCTAATTAGCCGGCGTGAGGCTGCTCCTTCAATCCCACGCTAAGTCGCATCATAAGAGTCTAAAAAATGTTGAAATACCAGTGCTCATATATTTGGTGGAACGCTAATGAACACTACAAGGTCATGCTCAAATCAGGGGGGAGATCTCTGTTCGTTCCGCGATCGTTCTGGCGGTGTTACGTCACAAAAGTGGGCGGTCCGCAGCTCTCTTCCGCCGAGAGGAAGAGGACAGCCAATTGTCAAGCGATGAGCGGCGAGCTTTCCGGAAGTAGACGCGCATCGTTGGTCCTCGGCAAGGGGACCGTATATTTCAAAACGAAGTGTTTCTCGCGTTCTAATAAATACAGTTGTTATACGAAAAGATATTGTTTTTCTTTTCAAGCTCAAACAGTTTCTGAAACAGCAATAGGTTTGAGCGCTGATATTTATTGGTGTTAGTTTTTCTAACGTGCTCGCTATGTGAAGTCGCGCACGCGAAAAAAAAAAAGAGAAAAGTAGCGGTTGGCGCAGTTTTTCAAGATGTCGTCCCACCGGAATGTCTGGCTTGGCTCCCGGGTGTCGAATCGTCAAAAGGAGCTTCTGCTGGCTTTTATAAAAAGCCGTCGTGCCCACTGGGGCCGTCGTTCACGAGTGAGGACCGGGACGACACGTGGCAGTAGCGGGAAGCGCTTTTGAACTAAGAAGTCCCTGCGCGTAAGACCACAGCCCAGTGGCAGGCCCGTTCATTTGTTCTCACTGTTCGTTTCGAGAACAGAAAGTGACGCCGCACTCGCTCATGTCTTCAAACGCATCTCGTACCTCCAACCGCAAGAGAAGCACACGTCGCAAGCGCCATTTTCTCAAAATCAGCTGTTGCGGCAGCCGCAACCGCCGCATCATGCCGTGCGAAGCCGTTTGTTCGCTCGAGAGAACGCGTGTGAACGGTCTCGCGCGCCGTTCGTTTGTAGCAGACGACATGATCGTTATGACGCGTTATGACGTCACCAAAAAATAAAAGATCAAGCAAAAAGAAAAATGGCTACGCCCCTCAGAGACGTGGTTTTTTCCGGCTTCGGCCAATCGCGTACGCCGCCAGAATGGGTACAGAACGAACGACGCAGAACAGAGATCTCCGATCACCCCACTCGTTATGCCGCGATATGACGTCACCAAAAAAGAAAATATCAAGCAAAAAAAAAAAGAAATGGCGACACTCCCCGGCCTTGAGTGGCATCTCCCGCTTCAGCCAATCAGCGCGCTTGTTCTTCCCCAGGAGAATGAACAAATCGGAACGAACAGATCTCCGATCGCCCCCTAGAAACCCCCACTATAACTTAAATAAATAAATAAATAAATAAATAAATAAATAAATAAATAAATAAATAAATAAATAAAAAAATTTAAAAAATAAATAAACTTGCGACAATATTCAGGTCGTGCAACGCGTTATCAGAAAGGGGTGTGATAGAGTTGCTTGTAAAGGTAGCGCGCACTCAATTAGCTACGTCAACGTTATATTGACTGGCGGTTGTCAATGACATGACCTTGACGCAATTAGAGCAACAACTGCCTTTTTCTTGTTCGATTGATTACACTAAGAAACCTTAACGTACTCATGCGAAGAACTGCTCAAAGTTACACTAGGGTGGGCATGTATCACCGTCAAAGGATACAATTAAAAAAAAAGGTATCTAAGATGCAATGCTTAATAATTGCGCAATCATTTCTATGCCGACTCAACGAGAAAGCAGCCTGTCCATCGGTCCCTCTATCCCGATCGCCATGAAGAGATAAATGAATACAACAAAAAAATCACAGTTTCGCCGCTAGGGCGAAGTAATGAATGCGATAGCGACAAATTGGAAATGTCAAGCTTAGAACGGCAAGCAACTCGAAACTTGCAGCGCGCTGGTGAAGCACAAATGTTACGTAAAGAAGACACACACAGGACGAACGCGAACTGTCACAGCTCGACAGTAGCAGCGAGCTGATAAACACAAAGGAGGGCGCACGAAACGAACGAACAGGTATACACAGGACGAGGATGAACTAACAACTGTCACAGTTATTACTTCTTTGTGTTTGAGCAGCACGTTGCAAGTGTCGACTATGCACAACCAACTGCTCTTCTAGCTAGCGGCTCACTCCTTTCGCAAACGCGGCCGCTGCAGCGAGCGAAGTGACCATCGTGCGCTCTGTAACTTCAACGCGAACTTTGCGCTGAACGAACAAGACGTACACCCCCCCCCCCCCCTCACGAGATAAGAGCGCGCGCACGGACGACCCCGCCCTGTAGGGCAAGAGAGAGAGAGAGAGAGAAAGGTTAGGAGAAAGGCAGGGAGGTTAACCAGAAGAAAGTTTTTCACTTTTCTACCCTGCACTGGGGAAGGGGTAAGGGGGATAGAAAGCTAAGGAAAGAAAAGAAAAACGCACACACACTCAAGCACGGGAGCATCATAGTCGTTTAGCGAGGCAGGTTGAGTGCAGAAACTTCAGCAGCGCCTTCGTCGCTTTCTGGTTGGAAGCTCGAATGTTCCGGCACACCAAAATTGATTGTTCAGAAAGCGGCTGGTCATCGAGGCGTGCTAGCGTTGCTGAGAGCTGTTGTCTCTGGGAGCTGTGGTGAGGACAATGACACAGGACTTGCGCAATGGTTTCCTCGCTGCCACAGTGAGCACAGGCAGCACTGCCTGCCATTCCGACTCGGTAAGCAAAGCTGTTCGTGAAAGACACTCCAAGCCACAGGCGGCAGAGGACTGTTGTTTCGGATCGGGATAGTCCGGATGGAATTTGAAGTTGAAGTGACGGACATGCAGAAAACCGGACGTATTCCACATTGAATGCGTTAGATCACGTGCGAGCGAGCGAATCTTTGATGCTGCATCGGAGGGCAAAGTACAGGTGGTACAGGTAGGAGGCGCGCGCGCATCGCAACTTCGGTGAAAACCGAGTGGGGCGACGACCTTTAAAGCGCGCTCTTCGCGACATCTCGCTGGAAAGATAGAGAATAAGCTGAAGCGCCTGCGAGCTCCGCGTACCGCCAGCGGTAAATGGTGTATATAAATAGCTCGCAGTTAGTATGCTGAAGGACGTATGTTCCGTGGCCGAGTCATCTAACGCCACGCGGTGTGGAGCGAGGGGTCACAGGTTCAAATTCCCGGTCGCGCGATTCGGAAACTATTACTACTGGTTTATTTTTCTGTGAGGCTTGTACAGTAAAACCGCGGTGATGCGATCACGGCTCGTACGAATTTCGGGATGATACGAATTTTTCTGTGCTCCCGGCCAAGGCCCATTAGCGTGCAATGTATTGGAGTACGGGTGTTACGAACCGATTTGCACCCCGCGATGTTTGATACGAAATTACGCCAGCGCACAGGTACGAAGAGGTGCTGCCCGCGCTGTCGCGGAAGACCCGGCAGTCACGCGCGGGCGCGAGCATACGCGCTGCGCAACCATCAACGGTGCGTCGTTGCCTCCGAGATAATGCGCGCCAGTTTTGGAGGCCTTTAGGCGCTTTCACGTTTAGATTACAGATGACGTTGACGTCGCGCCTTTTTTTTCCCGGCGCGTTGACGCGTGTTCCTGTGGTCGAGGCAGCAGAGTCTTTCTACTGTGTTAACACGTGCCTGCCACGTCGATGCAAGCCAAGTCCCCGCAATCAGACGTTCTATGAAACAAGACTGAAACTTGGGGTGCGGATCCGTCATGAAGTCCCATTAAAGGTGGACGAAGACCCCAAGAGGCGAAGCGGACGGTCTTGGCGAAGGAGCTTGGCCTCTATCTATCGTGTGCAAAGCGCTTCTTAAGTCACTTTCGCCGCAGTACTCTGGCGTCATGCAGAAAAGCGTAGTAAGTTTAGGAAGGGGCTACTAGTGGTCACGGGGCACAACACATCTAGTTCATTAATTACGCACGCGCGCATGCACCGTATATTTACGAGTACAAGTATGATCGCTGACGTCTAAAAACTTACTGGCAATTATTCAGAGCTGTTCATGACGTCACTGCGGCTCTGAGAAACACTAAATCAAAACGTATGCCAACTTTCTTTTATCGCATACTAATTTTCCATGTTTTCTGGTGATACGAATATTTTTGACAACCCCGCGAGATTCGTATCACCGAAGTTTTACTATATATATATATATATATATATATATATATATATATATATATATATATATATATATATATATATATATATATATATATATATACTGGCCATGACGGGAACGGCGACGCCGACGGCAAAAACGAGCCGAGAGTGTCCATATAATTGCTATCGCAAAAAAAAATTAGGCAGATCCGACGCCTTGTGGGTATCGGTTTCATGCGAAGCAGGCACTCAGTAGCTCTATGCTGCATTTTTCTGGCCTCGAGCCAAGCGTTACGAGGTGGATCGATGTTTTTAAATGAAGGCGTTGTGTGCACCGCAGGCTTACCAGGAACGTCGACTACACTGACGTTTAAATGGTACCTTAAGGTCTGACGTAGTATCAGTACTCAGGTTGAGCACAGACGTCTGTGTTATCGAAACGAAGTACACGCTACGGGGCAATGGTGTGAATATTATACCTCAGAACAGTAGCGCAAGGAATCACACGGACGGCTTCAGGTAAAGACGGGACACAGCGCTACTGTTCTGAGTTATGCAATACCAACTAGCCCATCAGTCTGTCCTTTTGAATATCATACGTAACTTTTGTTGGCGTATTCCGCCGCGGTCGAGCAACACTTGAATATAGCTTGCTGAATGATATGAATACAAATGTAATGTTTATGAGACTGCTATAGAAGCGGAACCACAACACTGGAACCACAATTGACGTTACCCCGACATGACGCCTGTATCATAGGAGTACACATATATAGCGTTTATTGCTCTGTTATAAAATTAGACAGCCAGCACTCCAACGACAATTGACCTTGCACCGACATTACGCCTGCATAGGGTCTTTTTCCAACGCAGTTTTTAGGCCTGGCGTGGCTCTGTGGTAGAATACCTGACTGCCACGCAGAATGCTTGGGTCCGATTCCTGCTGGGATCTTAATTTTTATTCTTTGCATTCGTCGGGTCAATGCGGCTGGTGTCGGTTTTTCTTAACGCTTTCCTGTTTAAATTACCAATGTCTGTTCTCGCCGTTTTTGGGTAGATATAAACTGTCAATCATCTGTGGCGGCACAGCCCGTATACCACGGCCTGTGGTGTACGGGTTGTGCCACACGTGTCTGGAGGTAAGGGTCTGATGACGTACGCGACATTATTTTCACGTTATTCATGTCATGACCAGGCAGTCATATTTGTCAAACCCTCTTACCTTCCCATACCAATTTTGGTCTACACCAAGTTAAGGAGGCGATCACGAGAGCGCCCAGACGTAGGCGGCTAGATATAGATAGACATATACGTAGATAGAAGCGCTCAAAGTGTCTTGGGTTCGCTAAACAATGCTTCACATTTAATAAACTTTCTTGGAGAAGCTAGGTTTGAATCCGGACTCCCAGGCTCCGCAGCCGAGTGTCTTAACCACTGGGCTACACATCCACGCTTGCAGATGGTGAATGTATCTGAACCATATGAATGCTATCTGCCCTCGCTGCAAAAGAAATGTCAAATGAAAACACCCTCTATCAAGGCTTCGTTGAATTTAGTGGTAGTGGAATAAGAGTCCTCTCTAGGACATGTAAAGCCGAGATAGTACACGTGAGCAAAATTTAGACTTCGGGAAACTCGCGAAGTCTAAATTCGCGTTTTTATGTGTGATCTTAGTAGTGCGCTGCTAATTTCAACTATCATTCTGTTCGCTTCCAGCCCTAACCCTCCCCCTTTATATTCCAAGTTTCCTTTGCTTATCTCGACGGCCGACCACTTAAAGCTGTCGCTCGTTTTGAACTAAATTGGTCGCGCGACCTTTGCCATATGGCGGTGTGAATGAGCCCTAAAACACAAACAATGCGGGATGGAGCTCCTTGAGATTTTGAAAGCTTATAATAAGCCGACCTTATTGGGCGCCTCGCTTAAATAAAACTTGACATAAACTTAGCGGATTCTAGTGTATAACATCAATGATTTCGCCATATGTGCAGGCAATACTGGATGAGCCTCCACTCTCACGTAGAAGCGGTAGGTGCAATGACATCAATGACAGCCTGTTGGTTGCATCAACGGCACTCACGAACGCAAGCGAGTGCTCTCGACAGTGGCAGAGCGGCCGGTAAAGCTCGAAACCTGGATGTCATAATGACAAAGGTCTTAGAAAAAACGTTTGAGTGCTGCAGTATGAATTTGTGTGCTATGTGTTATGCGTTTATCACTGTATATATCATAATCGTCACCCAGCACCTGGAGTAGCATGTCAGGCGAACAGCCAGGCAAACATCTCCAGCTTCATTAAAATGTTTATCTATATATCTATCATGCTTTCTATTCGCCTTACCCGTCACGGTGGTCTAGTAGCTACGATGCTCGACTGCTGACCTTCAGTTCGCGGGATCGAATCCCGGCCGCGGCGGCCGCATTTTCGATGGAGGCAAGAATGCTTGAGGCCCGTGCACTTAGATTCAGGTGCACGTTAAAGAATCCCAGGTGGTCGAAATTTCCGGAGTCCTACAGTACGGCGTCTCTCATAGTCATATCATGGTTGTGGGACGTTAAACCCCAACAATTATTATTGTTCGATTCGCCTTCATGCTTTCCCAAAAGCTAAAATGATCCATGACAATGAACTTTCTGGAGACTGCGTCGAGTTTACGTGAACTCGCGATGGTTGTGACATAACTTATAACGCTGTGATACCTGTCCAAGGATATACTGAACATAAATGATCCGCGGTTTGCAATATTACTTCTGACTTCATACGAACCGGTGCGCAAGCTGCTTCGATTGGTAGGAAGCGAGAGTCTCGCCTCGGACTGGACCGAAATCTGAACTGGTGGGGCTCATTTCTTCCCAGGGAAAACGACAACGCGCGCGCAATGCGAGGCAGTGATGTCCTTCCGCCAGGATGAATCGGATCATGTCAAGCCGATCACCGGACGCACTGGTGAACCCGGATTCGGCTCTTGCTGGTCCCTCATGTTGCGCACCACGTTGGGGGTGGGTGATGTCTGTCTGTCGGCGCCGTGGGAGAGAGGGAGGGACGGGGGGTTTGCATGGTGCCCGCACGAGCGCAAACCCCCTTTTGGCACCGCGGCGCCATCGATTGGCAGGTGCCCCGCGTGTTTTTGCGCTCGCGACGGCGCTGCTGCTTCGACGAGTTGGGGCTTGAAAGGGGGAAAGGGGCCCGCTAGACTGCGTTCCCGTGGGGATTTCCAACTTGATTTCCGAGCGCCGCTGTAGGAGGCCCCTCGCTGGTCGAATAATCGAATCCTCCCCCCTCCACCGCGCAGAGGAGAGCGTCGCTGCCGGGTCGTCTGAGCCGCGAGAGTTGGCCCAGACACAGAGTCGCGCGGCGGCACACTTTCCCTTCATTCTCCGTCGTGTGTCGCGTACGGCAAGGAAGCCGCCGCTCTCACGCGGTCGGAGCGCGCCCTTCTCCGTCGGTATACCGTAGGCCGTTTCGCCGACGCCTGCGCTTGGACTCGCGTGGGTCTCTGTAATTTATCGCGGCTTCACCCGTAAGGGCATTTTTTTCAGTCTCGCTTCTTCTCTCGGATTGGGACACACAGGAAACGACGGCAGGAAGATATCCTTTTGTCTGCCTAAAAATAAAACGTGCCCGAAATCAAGCCTTATATACGTGCGAGTTTCTGAAAGGCACGCAGCTGAAGCGAATGTTCTTGACCATGAAACTTGGTCGTTGGGCAGACACAGTTGAAGCATAAAAAATATATATCGAGATGCGTGGTGCAGAAATTATTACTAATAGCAGCGTATAAGGTGGGCTCTGCTAGTGTATAGCAGAATGTATTGAATGCGTAGAGGCATTTAGAGCCCAATGTGTACACAATGAGAATTCAGGCTTGTGTTTTCAATCGATCACTTTTGGAAAGTTCGCTCTCACTGCACGTCGATTTGCTAAGCCAGCACGAGCGTACGCGGCGCAAAAAGAAAGCCATAGTTCGTATTGATGTTCGTCGATGATGACGTCGGTATAGTATCACCGCTTCTATTTACATATCGTCTCGTAGATGCGCGTCCATCTATTTCCAGTGCGCCTAGACAGCGCAGTCTGAAGCGCTGAAGCTATTTTCAGCCTATAAGGTGCCAAGTGTAGAAAGCTGGCCGCATATGACCCTATTTGCTGGAGAGAAAGAGAGAGGATGGTTCAGCAGAGCCAAAATGTCTCTGTTCTGCACTACACGTGGCGAGTTGAATCGAGTTGCTGGTAGGAGGAGAGCAGTTTGAGGGAGAAAAGGCAGAAGGCGGAGAGCTTTGCCAGATAAGCGTCTGTTTGGCTAGCCTACGCTGGGACAATGGGAATAGAGGGATGAGAGATAGAGAGCCAACAGAAAAGCCGTGATCACTTCGACGAATGCCGTGCAGAGATAGCAGTTTCAGCGCAGTTGCAGCGGGAAGGAAAGATAGAAGGGAGCGCAACAGAGAGGCCACCTTCTCGAGATAGCCACAGCGGTGGTCAAGCGGAGAGCGTCCACCTCAAAAACGGGACGTACTGGGTTCGATTCCGAGAGCCGCCGGGTACCGATCGGTTTTTTCTAATGGGGAGAGAGGTACCCTAGGTACGCAGGTCAGGTCACTTCTCACCCTGTTAAGTAAAAAAAGTCAGGGAAGTTAAAATCAGTTAGTCGTTTCACTACCCCGCAATGAGAAACGAACAGATAATTAGCAAGAAAAACTAATTAGGGGAACCCAGTGTGCTTAGCATATAACGTACCTCGGCAATCCCATCGTACCCTACTAACATTATTCCACAATATCGACTTGTCTTGCCCTTGTAGACCAATTCTTTTTTTTTCTCATTCCTACTTTACTCTTGTCTGTGCTTTCTGTCATTTAGTTGTTCATTTCCTCTTTTTTTCCTCCTATGTTCATTTCCTGGATTTCTGTTTCCTCCCCCCCCCCTCCCCCGCCACGGTGGTCTTGTGGTTATGGCGCTCGACCCGGCCGCGGTGGCTGCATTTTCGATGGAGGGGAAAATGTTTGAGGCCCGTGTACTTAGGTTTAGGTGCACGTTAAGGAACCCCATGTGGTCGAAATTTCCGGAGCCCTTCATACGGCGTCTCTCATAATCATATCGTGGTTTTGTGACGTTAAACCCCAGATATTAATATTATCGTATTCCCTCCTCCCGAAAGAGTAAGGCAAACCTTCGGCCCTTCTCAGTGGCAGTTGGCAGCCTTCCTATTTACTCTTTCTCGCTTGTATTCGTTTACATATCGAATAATGATAATAAGCGAGTGTGAACTCGCCGGCGATGCTTGCTCGGCTAAGCGGCAGAAAAACTTATCGTGCGGTTAAGCAGGGACAAGAGGGAGGGGGACGGAGGGGCGATCGTGTTCTGCTGTCTTTATTCAGCTATTTAATCACTAAGCCTCCATCATATTGTATTCTTACGACCATAAAAGAATAATTATTCTCATTATTTCTGAAACGCTTCACCATAAGGAGACGGCAAGATGGAATCTAGAAGAAAGGAAAAATCCTTGGAACACGGGTTATCGCTGGAGCCAACATTTTGGCAAGAGGTCCTGTCTTCTTCAAGGTTGCAGCCTTGAAGAATTTTTCATCTCTTCACCATAGGGGTTACTTACCCCTGGTGAGGAATAATAATAATAATAATAATAATAATAATAATAATAATAATAATAATAATAATAATAATAATAATAATAATAATAATAATAATAATAATTAACGTCCCAAAACCGCGACATGATTATGAGGTACGCCGTAGTCGAGGGCTCCGGAAATTTCGACCATCTGGTGTTCTGTAACGTGCACCTAAATCTATGTTCACGGGCCTCAAGCATTTTAGCCTCGATCGTAAATACGGCCGCCGTGGCTGGGATTCGGCCCCGCGACCTTCGGGTCCTCAGTCGAGCGCCACGACCAATAGACCACAGTGGCAGGTATTTACAATAAAGGCAGCCAACAGGAGCACATAAAACAAAAAGGAGCAAAAATGTAAAAAATAAGTCAGGACAACAGGGCAAAAATAGAATAACATAACACGACAAAAAGAGAAGGAGAATGATAAATAAAATCGCATACAAAAAGACGCAAGGTAGGCTACAAGACAAAGTGGAAAAGGATTTGTACAATGTGCAACGTTAAACGAGCGCAAAGTTCGGAGCGAGCTATGAAAAACACCGAGATCAAGAAAGCAAGGATTATAGAGACTTTGTATCATGGTTGAGTGTTGGCAGAGGCAGGCGGGTACATGAAACGGTCTAAGCTCCCTGGTTATATTACGCGCGGATTTCGAAAAATGTTACAACTAAGCAGTTCAGTGCAGGATACGATAGCGTGAACGAGCTTGAAAAGAAATAGCAGATCAGCGCGATTTTGTCGGCAGTGAAGTGAGGACAGTCACAATAATCCAATAATGCTAGAACGAGATCCGGAGACATCGCGAAGCGGTGGTGATATATATAATTAGGATTTTTTTTCTGGACCCGTTCAATGGCGTTACTGCTGGGTTTAGAAATGCCATTCCAGATCACAGACGCATATTCACTTTGGGAAAGACACATTGCGGTGTATAATTTGCAGCGGTGTATCGGAGAACTGAATGCTCTAGATATTCTGCAAACACAGCCGGCAGAATGCAGACCCCGCACAGCAAAGCGTTTAGTGTGAGCAGAAAAGGGTGTGTTTGTATCAAAGAGAACACCGAGATCATTGATCTCACAAGCTTTACGTAATGTAACAGAATTAACAGAATATAAAAATGACACGCTAGAGGCTTTGCGAGTGAAACTTGTGACTTTTGATTTAGCAGTATTCACAGAAAGGCTATTGCTCTTGCACCATTCAGAAAAAAAAAAGAAATCTGACAGCAGCATACGACAGTCGTTGACGGAGCGAAATTCCTTAAATATCTTGATAGAATCGACTTATAGAAGGAAAGAAGAACTCAGAATGGCGAAAGAAACGTCATTAACAATAATTGAAAAGAGTAGTGGGCCTAATACTGACCCTTGAGGGGCCCCACTAGTTGCCTCATACAAAAGAGACGTTTGTCCATTTGCGGTAAGATAGCATGATCTATCAGGAAGATAGCTGTGCAGGAGATTCAGAACTGAGTAGTCAACATCAAAGTGCATAAGTTTATTCATAAGCAGTGAGTGGCTGACTGCGTGAAAAGCCCTGCTAATGTAGTGTAATAAATGATGTCAACCTGCCTTCTGTGAAATACAGGCCTGGAGGTCTGCGTCGTGAAACCAGCAAGATTTGTAATAGTTGTGCGGCCAGTGAGAAATCCGTGTTGGTTCGAAATGAACGAGTTTTGTACCCCTAATGACTATGTTCTGAATTATGATGATGATGATGATGATGATGAAAACTTTTTTTATCGAGAGGAAAAAGGGAAAAGGAAGTAGAGGAAGGGATGTCGGATCCTTATTCGGGCATTCCGTCGGATAAGACCGCCGCCCGGGCTCTTTCCACGAGGGCTCGATGCTCCTCGAGGGTCGAGCTGGACAGAGCTGCCTCCCATCCTTCCCACGTTGGCGGCTCTTCAATGACTAAGGCACTATTAGCCTTGCATGCTCATACCATATGGTATCTGCTTTCTGGCCACAGCATTCGTATTCGGCTGAAGAGGATTGTGGGATGCATCTTTGCCGGATTATATTAAACGGAAACTATCTCGCTTAATGTGTTGTGAAGAGCCAGCTCAAAGATCTTTGATGATGTACAGAGAAGAGAAATCGGGCGATAAGTCTAGGCATCAGTTTTACAGCGAGACTTGAATACAGGAAAAACACGAGCAGTTTTTTACGTGTTAGGGAATGTTGAATTACTCAGACAGTTATTATAATATAATATTTGGAGTTTAACGTCCAAAAACCGCGATATGATTATGAGGGACGTCGTAGTGGATGGCTCCGGAAATTTCGGCCTCTTTGAGTTCCTTAACGTGCGCCTAAATCTAAGTAAACGGGCCTCAAGCATTTTCGCCTCCATCTAAAATGCGACCACCGCGGCCGGGATTCGATACCGCGACCTTCAGGCAGTTAATAAATATCGTAGTCAGTACTGGGAGAAATACACTACCATAAGCTTAGGCTGAGGGGTTGCCATCTGTGCCACATGGTAAGGACGGTCTCAAGCGCTTAACGCACTCGCAGATGATCTTGTCTTCTAGCAACACAGCACTAATAATAAGCGCGCGCGCACGCGCACGCGCACACACACACACACACACACACACACACACACACACACACACACACACACACACACACACACACACACACACACACACACACACACACACACACACACACACACACACACACACACACACACACACACACACACACACACACACACAACACACACACACACACACACACACACGTGTGTGTGTGTGTGTTTGTGTGTGTGTGTGTGTGTGTGTGTGTGTGTGTGTAATAGCTGGTATGGAACCCACACTTACTTCTTTCGTAGATATGAAAGAAAGAGTAAACATCTACAGTAAAACGTTTCATTAGGAAGTTTGTTTCGAGAGCCTCTTCGCCCGTCGCAGCCTGCGGAAACGGCGAAGAGAAGGCAGGCGCTGCAGAGTGCACAAAGTGCGCGCGCGGCATCGTCCTCATCTCGAGATTGCTCCTCCTGTGACAGGGGAATTCGGTTTCCCTCGCGTTTTATCGATGCTATCGCCGCTTTTATAGCGCTATTTTGGGCGCATTGCGCAAAGCGTGCCTTGTCTGCTCTCGAGCCTTCCCTCGGTGCTTTCTATCGCCACTAGCATGAGACGTTTAACTGCAATCGTTGCATGTGCGCAACGCTGTAGACGTGAGCTAAATGACGACGCGCAGAGTGTATGCATGCCCCCTTAACGCCGGTTTATGTTCGCGCTCGGCCCACGGCCAGTCGGCAGCTTAGCGCCATGGAGCTCCGGCACAAATGCCCGAGGACGAGTCAGTCTAGCATCGTCGCTTATTATTAAAATGATACGAGCGACGCATTTGGCATTTCGGTTATTTGTAACTAATATCTGGTTTACTAAATCTTCCTTGAAACGCCGTGGGCGCGACTCGCATCCGAGCACAGAATCTCTCCTTTCGCCCATGCGTAGCATGTTGTGCCAGCGAGGCGTGATGTAAGTGCGAAAATGTAGACGTTACGGCGCTGGCGTTGTAGCATCGGCATAAAAAAGAAAAAAAGGAATGGAAGGAAGGAGCTGCCAGAATAGGCTTTTAGGGAGCGTCGTTTTCTGTTGCTGGGGGTTTAATTACAGCCAATCAATGCTTCCTCGGCCGCCGAGCGGCGTCGTAAGGGAGCGGAGGTGCTCTTCATCGATTCCCAGTTGTCGTGCTCGCGTGCCCTTGGCAAACGTGAAACGATCGAGTCTCCGCAGTTCGTCTGGACCGAAACACGCGAACGTGCCGTTGTTGCTTGGTTCCCGTTGTTGCGTGGAGCGTGCGCTTCTCGCTCATTATACAGACATGAGCCCGGTCGGTAAAATACACGGTGACACGCCCGGATCTTTTGCTGTATTCGGACTAAGCGGTATAACCTGTTTGCACTGTTCAAATTTGCCGACACCAACAATGTATGCGTTTTTTTTTCTATTTTTGTATCAATGGCAATTCAAGGTGAAGCGAATAAGATGTAAATCGGTTTGCCCCCTGAATGAATCAAGCGACAAAATTGTGATTCAAGCATACATGGCGTATTCTTTTATTTTTTTGTCGTTGCTCTTGGCCTTGAATCTAACGTCATGCATATCGATACAGACCCGCACAACCGCTATAGCGTTGACTGTCGCCGACTGCAGAGGCGTCAGTCACGCGGGAACGAGGGAGGGCTCACCTTTACTCCCTTCTTCACGCCGTTGTCCCGTCTTCGCGCGCTGCTGCACGCTCAGATACATACCAAGTGGCCCGCCTACAATCAGTGTTGCAGCTAATTTCTTCTACATCGAGCTTCACTCCCTCTTCCCTTCCTCTGTGTCTTCAGGGCTCTTCTATGTGCATCACTCATCTAGTCAGCGCTGTGTGCTTCGTTCCGTTGTCCCGTCTTTGCGCAGTGTTCTTCACCTCTCCCCCTCAACTTCCTCCAGAGTCGCAGGCTCTAGCAGCCCTTATTAGCGGCTGCATTTTGTTCTAGACATGTATAACGGTGGAATCCTCCTTGCAGAAACGAACTTTCAAAGTTTGCATGATCACAATAATGAAATATTTATTTTTTGTGTAACTCACACTCAATGTTAGTCCGGATTGACCCCACCCCCCTTTCCTTCCCATGATCAACGCCGGCCCGGCTATGTCGCCCGATCTGTGCAAATGGGAAACCTACGCCGCTGGCTGTCTACAGTGGCCGTTTCGCTGATGCTCGTTCCTCTGAGATTAAACTGCTCGTATAGGCAGTAGTATGTTACTTTTCTTCATCTTTCCTTATTTAAAAGTGAAAGCCTGAGACGCCTCATCAAACGCGAGAATTGACTGTCGGCCTCCCGCGGCGTCGGCGTCAACATGAGTGATGCGAAAAATCGTCAAGTGGGGACGTCACCATAAGACGTCATCATGACGTCACATAGCACTAAAATTCGTGATCATGACGTCAACATGACCTCACTGTGACGTCACATAACGTGACGTCATGTTATGGCGTCATCACATGCCGTCATCACTTGCCCAAAGGTGGCGGGCCCATCACGGAGGCAGTGCAAAATCAGGCGACGTGCAAGAAAGATTTCGGAGGGACGGGGGAGCATCAGTACATCCACTGAGAAGAAAAAAGGCTTTCGCTTTCGAGTCGTCTTAGGCGAATGCATAAGAGACCCTGTGAGTTCTTTTGAATCAGTGACATGAAAAAAATAAAAACGAATATTTACAGAATGTCTTAGTACTTCGCGTTGCGTAATTGCAACGCCGGCGCCACCGCAATATTTGAGCGCGTTTCTGCATATGTGTAAAGTTAGAAGTGTATCAAGGAGTCGCGTGTTAGTTTGATTGTAAGCAGTTGATATTATTGCTTACTCTGTGACACGTAGCGCTTCGCATATTGATAAACCTGCGAAAGTACGATTATGTTCAAATATGTCTTCTGACGACTTTAGTTCCCAAAGTCAGACTGACCAAGCTTTTTTGTTCGTAAATGCTATTTCATAATGGCTTGAGGACTCATTTTGCCGCAAAAGTTTATAAGGGCACACACAGAAGGAAGGCGCATCGACGATGACGCAGACGGCTATACACGTGTGTCTAACTTTGCTGAAAAATATGTTCTTTAGCAAGCACCAACTGAATTAAGGCCGAGAAGCAGCTGTCTTGAACTTCATGAGCTAGCCGGCTTTGATAATACTACATCTAATATGCTGATTGGCTGGCATACGCGCCCGTCTAAGGGATAGTGCACAAGGGATAAATTCGCCCAATCCCGGCGCTCGGCATATTGTTCCCGAAGGTGATTAACCAATGACAGAGTATCACGAAATGAACGCGGCTTTGTGAAGACAGCATTGTTTTTGTAAGTGGCTGGCAGTCCGGTAAGGAAAAGCGTTTATTCAGGGAAGGGAGTGATATAAGTACATTAGGAGGCCAGTTACGTAAACCTCACGGGTTAGTTGGTCGGGGGGAGGGGGGGCTATGAAGATGACAGCGCAATCTGACTATAACATCTCCCCTTTAATGTTGATAAAGTCTAGAACTTTGATCTAACAACTGGTATGAACATGCATGGTTCATGACATGGTGTTCTACTTCTGCGTAGTTTCTGCTGTCCGGCATGAAGGTAGTCGTCTTCGGAAACCCGTTTGGTTTAGGTGCTACCTCCCGTATGGTGCTGTCGTGTGCGAGGCATTTCACGGCGGTCTTCGGTATTCGCACTCAGACCTTGGCGTCTCGGCTGGCCTTGGAACAATAGCTGGACTCCCGGTTCTTTAGAGAGTGGCATACGTCGTTACATGTTCTCCCGCCAGTGGGGACAAGTTTCTGGCGTTGCGGTCTTAGAAAACCTTTTGCCGACGCCGGATCACTAGAAGGCGGTCGTGAACCTGGATATTGCTTCAGGTTCCAGGTGCCTT
Source organism: Rhipicephalus sanguineus (assembly GCF_013339695.2). Taxonomy (NCBI): domain Eukaryota; kingdom Metazoa; phylum Arthropoda; class Arachnida; order Ixodida; family Ixodidae; genus Rhipicephalus; species Rhipicephalus sanguineus. The sequence goes on from NC_051176.1 coordinate 283,987,051, forward strand.
GCTGGTTCCTCCGCCTCGCCCGTCCCATCAGCCTCTGCGCAGGAGACCTCAGAACGTGATCCCTTGTGATGTTACGCCACTACGCATATAGGATACACATATGCGCATATAGATAACTTATAGCATAGAAACTGATGACTTAATGAGAAGGTCGAGATATCCAAAATGCCAGGCTAAGGTCGATCGATTATAACTTGACTTCATCATATATATCTATGGTACATACGCGATGCGATCGAGGAAATGCCCAAGAATCGAGGGGCACGCATGTCGAAAATTTAGTGTTCTTCGTGGCACCGTTATTTACGCTCTGACTCTGTATTTCTTTACGAGAATAGGCTGTAGGGCGCATATAGTTGGCGTTTTATACTTATAGTAGCGGAAATGGCGCAAGGAAAACACACTCGCAAACGAAAAGTTGGCACTGGCAGGCGCTTATCCGTGTCTGCTTTTCGTTTGTGTTTGTGTTTTCCACGTATTTATTTGCACATGCGAACTGTAGAAACCATCAGCTTGTTCCAGCGACCATCGGTTGTGTTCTTACTGCGTTTTTCATCTTTCATGACTTTGAAAAGGTGCAGTCTATTTCACACTTAGGGGAAAACTCGGAGCACGTTGCAATGGGCTCCAAGTTTTCCCCTAAGTGTGAAACAGCCTGCACACTCGTCACCTTGGCACCCTACTGGTACGTCTCGCTAACACTACACACACTGCATAACACACACAGCACACGCTCGATAGAATAATGGTTGAAGAAAAATAAATCTCGCTGAATTCAACATTGCTGCCCTGAGTAGGACAGTCCCCGTCGTCGAAACTCAAGTATCATTCCTGGTACGGCCAATGTCGATATTTCTACGAACTCCGTTCTTTTTTCGACTGTCACTGGAGAGAGGGGATTGAGTGTATGTAAGATGCGTTGGCCTCGTTTTACAGTCAGTCGGACCAATCTGGCTCACATTTTATATGTAATAAAAAAAAACGCGATAACTGTATGCAATAGTGTCGTGGTATTACGGCCCCAGCCTTGTAAGGAGAGGGTGGCAAAAAAAGAATCACGCTGCTACCATCATGCAGTATGCATTTGATCAGTTGAAAGCCTGCAGCTAGCGTCGTAGGCACGGAGCCTACACTGCAATCGCAGCTGAAGCGAATTACACGAAACCGTCCGATTATTCTTGGGCTCCTACTTGACAGAACACGTGCTGAAGTCATTCGCCGGCCAAGTTGCAATAGTCACGAGAGTCACTGTGCATGTACAGCCTAAAGCACTGCCTCTTGGGTGTGCGCGCTCGGCCGCCGGGAGGCCCCGCAATCGCGCACTAGAGTCCCTCGTCTGCCGCAACTAATTCGTGGAAAGGAAATCAACGCAGAGCGCTCCACACCCTTTTTAATTATGCAGAGCCGCGGGTCACTCGCGCGCCCCGATTTTCGTGGCCTCGGTCTCCGAGCGCAGGACCACTTCAAACGGAAGGGGGCGATGCGCGAGGCTCGTCCACGCCCGCAGCTCGCACCGAGCTGTTTCCCAAGACCTGGCTGGGCTATGAGCTTTTGGTTAACGTTTCGTTTGCTGATTCTGGAATATATATATATATATATATATATATGTTGTAGCGAAGAGGAATGCCCAGCGCTGCAGCCACATCGCCAGCTCTGCTCGAGGCACGAGCTGGAGCCGCCCAGCCTGTGTCTGCTGAAACGCTGCCTGCGCCTGTACAGTTCTTGCTGTCCCTGCTCGGACGCTCCTGGCCCAGTGTTTTTATTATATTTTTGGTGGAGGTTGCTGCGGTTTTCCCCCGGCCCTGGAATTACGCAGTCGAAAGTTGCCGCCCGTCATGCCTGACAACGCCAACTCGACACCCCCCACGGCTTCGCCGCCCATGGTGTGTCCCGGTGCCCAACTTCTGCGCGAACCCGAAATCTTCAGCGGCACCGATGAGAAAGACGTGGAGGATTGGCTTGAATCTTACGAAAGAGCCAGCGCTACCAACAAATGGGACGATTCTATGAAGCTCGGTACCGTCATGTTTTATTTAACGGATGTCGTCAAGCTGTGGTATAAAAACCACGAGGCTGATATCCCCACTTGGACGACCTTCAAGACCAACATCGGAGCAGTTTTTGGCCGCCTTGGTGTGCGCAAACTTCGGGCAGAACAACGCCTACGAAGCCGGTCCCAGCAAGCTGGTGAAACGTTCACCAGCTACATCGAGGACATTCTCGACCTCTGCCGCCGGGTCAACCCGACGATGGCAGAAGCGGACAAGGTGCGCCACATCATGAAGGGCATTTCCGATGACGCCTTTCAAATGCTGCTCTCTAAGAACCCTGGCACTGTCTCTGAACTCATTGAGCTTTGCCAGAGTTTCGACGAGCTCCGAAGACAGCGTCTTCTCACGCGCCGCCAACACGTATCTGACGAAGCCATCTCGAGCGTGGCTAGCGCTCCTCACTTCGAGTCACTGTTCTCCCAGATAAAGGAGTTTGTCCGTGCTGAGGTCGCTCGTCAGCTTTCGCTGGTATCAACAGCCGGCCAACCACCATCGCTTTTGCCAGCAAACATACGCCTGGTGATACAGGAGCAAGTTTGCGCGGCTCTGCCTTCTGCCCGCGACACTCCACCGGCGCCGACCCCTGTTGCCTGTGCCGAGGTAAATGCTCCCCTGAGCTTCGCCGAAGTTGCCGCACGGTCGCCGCCTCAGTCCTTCCCGCCATTACCATCTGCCGTGCCACTGCGACCAACATCCCGCCTCGATCAGGCCATGTACCTGCAGGGTAGCGGACAATGGCGCACTTTCGACAACCAGCCAATATGCTTTGCGTGTGGGCTACCTGGCCACGTCGCTCGATATTGCCGTCGTCGAGTACGTCCCTATCACCAGACCTTCGAACCTGACCCGTATGTGTCACCGCGGCTATCGTTCTCGGCGTCTCGGAACCCCGGCCAGATGTCTTCATATACCGACCATCATCTTCCTGCCAACCGCCGCTCGCCGTCGCCTCGACGCCGCTCGCTATCTCCAATGCGCCGTCGTCCCTCTACGCCGGAGCGGGAAAACTAATTGCCGCAGTTCCAGAGGCAGGAACTGCGTCACCCGCGAAAAGACCAAGGCCTCTCCCTTCACCGACGAACGTTATTGACGTGTATGTGGACGGCGTCGCTGCACTCGCCCTTGTCGATACAGGTGCAGCAGTTTCAGTTATCAGTGCCAAACTCTGCCGCTTGCTCAAAAAAGTTACGACGCCGCTGTCCAACATATCGCTTCGCACCGCCAGCGCAGACCGCGTCACGCCGGCCGCTGCATGTTCTGCTCGCGTCGTAATTAACGATCTCCTCTACGTCGTCGAATTTTTAGTCCTGCATTCTTGTTCACATGACGTCATTTTGGGCTGGGACTTTCTATCCGCTAATAAAGCCGTCATCGACTGTTCTCGCGCTGAAGTGGCATTTGAAGCGCTTTGCGATGCCCCGGTATTTGACGCTCGTGAAGCCGAGGACAAGCTATTTGTTGCGGAAGACGTTACTATACCGCCGCACTCCTTTGCCCTTGCAACGGTGTCCTGCAACAGTATCGCCAAGTCAAGCGCACTTTTTACGCCATCTCCTGTCTTCGTCCGCCGCAAATGTTCACCGCTGCCTTTTGCCCTTTTGGAAATCCGTGACGGTGTCAGCACACTGCTTGTCTCCAACCTTTTGTCATGGCCTCTTACACTGCTTCGCGGATAGTGCGTCGGACGTGTCCACGGTGTCGACCCTTCGACCATCACTGACATGCAAACTGCTTCCGCCGCCGAACACGAAGTCGTCGGAGTGACCTGTGACTCCTCGCAGCAGACGCCTACGCCTGATGTCCTGAGCAGCTCCGTTGCCGACACGTTGACTGTTCCTCAACGCGCCCAGCTCCTACGTCTCCTCGACAGATTCCGTTCGTCCTTTGACTGCCAGCATGCTTCCCTCGGTCGTACGTCAGCTGTGAGTCACCGCATCGACACGGGTACCAGCGCGCCACTGCGACAAAGACCGTATCGTGTGTCTACGACAGAGCGTCAGGTAATCGACGACCAAGTAGCTGACATGCTGAAGCGTGGCGTCATCCAGCCTTCGAATAGCCCCTGGGCATCTCCAGTTGTCCTCGTTAAGAAGGATGGGTCGATTCGCTTCTGCGTTGATTACCGCCGTCTCAACAAAATCACTCGAAAAGACGTTTATCCCTTACCGAGAATTGACGACGCCCTCGACTGCCTTCAAGGCGCAGAGTTCTTTTCTTCTATTGACTTACGGAGCGGCTATTGGCAAGTCCCCGTGGCGCCTGACGACCAACCTAAAACGGCCTTCATCACACCCGATGGCCTTTATGAATTCCGTGTCATGCCGTTCGGTCTTTGCAACGCGCCCGCAACATTTGAGCGCATGATGGACAACATTTTGCGAGGTCTTAAGTGGAAAACATGCCTCTGCTACCTAGACGACGTAGTTGTATTTTCAACAGATTTTCCTACGCACCTCCGCAGGCTAGAGGAAGTGCTTCAGTGCCCAACTGACGCTGGCCTTCAGCTCAACCTGAAGAAATGCCGCTTTGGCGCAAGGCAGCTCACCATCCTTGGCCATATTGTATCCAAAGACGGTATTCTTCCCGACACCGCCAAGCTTCGGGCAGTTGCTGACTTTCCTAAACCTGCGACTCTCAAAGAACTTCGTAGCTTCCTTGGCCTCTGTTCCTATTTTCGCCGCTTCATCAGGAATTTTGCGACCATCACCGCTCCCTTGAATCAGCTCCTACGGAGCGACTCAAAAAGTTACGCTTGGACGCCCGCTTGTGACGATGCCTTTCAAGAGCTGCGCCGTCTGCTCACCTCACCGCCAATCCTGCGTCATTTCGACCCTACTGCTCCGACTGAGGTCCACACCGACGCCAGCGGTGTTGGACTGGGCGCCGTGCTCGCGCAGCGCAAATTTGGATTCCAAGAGTACGTCGTCGCATACGCAAGCCGCACCCTCACTAAAGCAAAGACCAATTATTCTGTTACAGAGAAGGAATGTTTGGCCATAATTTGGGCTCTTGGTAAATTTCGACCTTATCTGTATGGCCGCCCTTTCGACGTAGTCACAGATCATCATGCGCTTTGTTGGTTATCCACGTTGAAGGACTCCTCCGGCCGATTAGCTCGCTGGGCTTTGCGGTTGCAGGATTTCGACATGCGCGTTGTCTACAGGTCGGGCCGCCGCCACACCGATGCCGACGCCCTATCACGCTCGCCTGTATCAACCGACAGCACTGCCTGCCTATCTGCCGTGGACGAAGTACTTTCGTTCCCAGCTGACTGCGACATGGCGTCGGAGCAACGCAAGGATGCCTGGGTCAGCGCTCTGCTCCGATTCCTTTCCAACCCGTCGACTTTTCCTTCAGCTCCTAGAGCCTTGCGACGTCAAGCTACTCACTTTGAGATCCGTGATGGCCTCCTCTATCGCAGGAACTACATGTCCGACGGCCGCAAGTGGTTGCTCGTGATACCTCGACATCTTAGGGCTAAAATATGTTCAGCCTTTCACGCTGACCCACAGTGTGCACATGCGGGCGTCTTCAAAACATACACCCGACTTTCCTCGAGGTTCTATTGGCGAGGCATGTACACCTTTGTGCGCAAGTACATTCGGTCATGCCCACAGTGCCAACGACGCAAAGCTCCTCCTCCGTACGTCTCTGGTACGCTACAGCCAATACCGTGCCCGGCCAGGCCCTTCGACCGCATTGGCATTGACTTGTACGGACCTCTTCCCTTCACGGCTTCCGGAAACCGCTGGGTAGTCGTCGCCGTTGACCACTTGACGCGATATGCAGAAACAGCCGCTCTGCCTGCTGCCACAGCCCGTGACGTAGCATCTTTCCTCCTGCGGAACTTCATTCTCGACAATCTCAGACCAATTTCCCTAACCTCATGCGTAGGGAAACTTATGGAAGCCATGGTCCGGGACAGGCTCTCTGAATACCTGGAGGCCCGACACACTTTTGCAGACACTATGTACGGCTTCCGCCCACATCGCTCTGCCCAGGACATCCTCCTGCAACTCCATCGTGACGTTTTCGAACCGGTCGAACATCCCAGTGACGACAAGGTAGTCCTCGCCTTAGATCTCAAGGGAGCTTTCGATAACGTTACCCATGACATCATCCTTACCAACCTATCACAAACAAACTGTGGGCATAATGCTTTTAGGTACGTCCGCCAATTCCTCATGGAACGGCGGACGTACCTGCGTATTCAAGACAAGGAGCATGGACCGTGCCCCCTCGGTACGCGCGGAACACCACAGGGAGCAGTCCTCTCCCCTCTTCTGTCCAATCTTGCCATGGCTCACCTTCCCTCATTGCTAAACGATGTCCCAGGCGTGCAGCACGCTCTGTACGCCGACGACATCACGCTATGGGCAACCCAGGGTTTCCCTTGCTAGCATCGAGACGTGCGTGCAACATGCCGCGTCGATTGTTGACAACTACGCCCGCAGCTGCGGTCTCGAATGCTCACCCACCAAATCGGAATACGTGCATCTTCGCCCCAAACCGAACGCTACGACACAAATCGAACTCACCTTGCGTAACAGGGCCATTCCGGAACGCGACGAAATCAGAGTCCTAGAACTCTTCATACACAAACACCGGAAAATTGACACCACTCTGCGCAAACTACGCACTGTAGGGGATCAGGTGGGCCGCATGATCCGCCGGGTTTCGAACAGACGAGGAGGTCTCAGGAGCCGGGCTGCTCTGCGCCTCGCCAACGCTTTTGTGACCAGCCGGATCCTTTATTCGACACCCTACCTGCGTCTGCGTAAATGCGACGAGAATACACTAGACTGTATGCTCCGCAAAATTTACAAACGTGCCCTAGACCTCCCCATCTCGACGTCTAACCAACGTCTCGCAGACCTGGGCATGACAAACACGTACGGGGAACTTAAAGAGGCTCATCTCAAAAACCAGTACCTGCGTCTTAGTAAGTCTCAGGATGGGAACAACCTCCTACACCGCCTCCACATTTCCTACACCCAGAAGGTGGAAGAGCGTACCGAGATCCCTGAGGATTGGCGTGGTGCTCTGACCATTCCGCCTCTGCCCCAAAACATCACAAAGGAGACTCACGATGGGCGGCGTACAGCGCGGGCTAAAGCCTTACAGCAACGGTATGGCTAACGCCCGGGAGTCTTTTACACGGACGCATCCGGCCCCCACCACGGCGGGTGGTACACGGCCGCTGTGGTTCACCAAACCGTACCTATTCAAGGGCTCACCTTTCGAGCACCGGACATCACACACGCGGAAGAGGTCGCCGTAGCCCTCGCCGCAGCGGACCCCGCATCTCGGATAATTATTACCGATTCACGGAGGGCGTGCCAAAATCTCACCCGGGGTCGCATCAATGATCGCGCCGCCGAAATCCTTAAGCGATGCTATTATCTAGATCGCCCAAATCCACGCACCGTCATCTGGACTCCGGCTCATACGGGGCTAGCTGGAAACGAGGCTGCAGATGCCTCGGCCCGCGCGCTTAATTGCCGGGACCCGCCTGGCCCCCCATCGCCTGATGTTCCAGAACCAAATCCGGCTACCTCTTTCAGAGAAATCACCACTATGTACAAATCGAACAGGCTCCGCTTCCCACCCCCGGCATCGGGCCTGCCCAAGAAGGACGAGCGCTGGCTCCTCCGTCTCTACACCAATACAGTATTGTGCCCGGCGATACTCAAACACTTCAATCCGGCATTCTCTGGGGAATGCCCGCACTGTGACCATCCGTTCGCGGATACTTTCCACATGGTGTGGGCATGCCCCTCAAACCCGGCGGTCCCGCCACTTCCCTCCCCTTCCCCCCCTACCCGAGAGAGCTGGGAGGCTGCCCTGCTCGGTTGCTCGACCCTAGAGGACCAGCGTGCCCTAGTGGCCCGAGCGCGTGCTGCAGCAGAAGCCACAGGGGTCCCGGACTAGGGACTTCTCCTAGATTTTGTAAGGGGCCGGCGCTTAAAGCCGTCCCCAACTCTCTCCTGTCAACTGAGTGAATAAAGTTTACCTACTACTACTACTACACGCCGCGAACTCCTGAGCGATAGAGGACGAGTATTCCTTTCCGAGGTTGTAAACGCACTCCTTGCCGAATGCCATATCGTTCATCGCACTACTACCACCTACCACCCTCAAACCAACGGCTTGACAGAAAGATTCAACCGCACCCTAGGAGACATGATCTCTAAATACGTTGCCTCTGATCACTCTGACTGGGACCTAATTTTGCCCTTCGTGACGTACGCTTACAACACGGCTCCGCAGGCGACTACAGGCTTTTCACCATTTTTCCTCTTATATGGCCGCGAACCTTCGACCCTCGACACCATTCTGCCATACCGACCCGATTCATCCGAATCTACGCCCATCTCTCAAGTTGCCCGCCGCGCCGAGGAGTGCCGTCACCTCGCCCGCTCGTTTACAACCGTAGACCAATGGAAACAAAAATCTCGTCGTGCCGATGACCACCCGTGCCCTGATACTCATTTTCTTCCAGGATCCCTTGTGTGGCTCTGGGTTACAGCTGTCCCTACTGGCCTCTCCTCCAAGCTTGCTTCGAAATATCAGGGACCCTACCGTGTCGTTGCGCAGACGTCACCTGTAAATTACGTCGTCGAACCGGTTACACCGGCTACAGACCAACGCTTTCGTGGTCGTGAAACCGTCCACGTACAGCGCCTGAAGCCCTACTACGATCCGCTTGTACTGTGTTCACCGTGAGTCGCCAGGATGGATCCTTTTTCGACGGGGGACGATTGTAGCGAAGAGGAATGCCCAGCGCTGCAGCCACATCGCCAGCTCTGCTCGAGGGCTGGAGCCGCCCAGCCTGTGTCTGCTGAAACGCTGCCTGCGCCTGCACAGTTCTTGCTGTCCCTGCTCGGACGCTCCTGGCCCAGTGTTTTTATTATAATATATATATATATATATTGTTACGCTGAAGCGATAACGGAGGAAGAGGAGAACGAAGGGCGTCTCTCTTCGAAGCAACTCGGTGTCGGCGCGGCAACCCTTCGTCCCTTTCATTTATTCACTTGTAAATAAACACACCCCATCGTAACAGTTTTTGGTGGAAGGTGCTGGGTACGATAACGGCGCCTCCGACGAACGACGACGCACCGACCGCTGAGGCGCAATACGTGGAGCTTCGCCGAAGTCGACGAATTGCTGGCCTGCCACCCGCGATGGCCTCTGACGGCAACAACGACAACCTGCCACCTGCTTCCAGTATTCCATGGCAGCCCTACATCGAGCCCCGAACCTTCGCCGGACAACCTGGGGAGGATGTCGACGCATGGCTCAGCTTCTACCAACGGGCGAGTCGGTTTAATGGCTGGAATGCTACCGGCCAGCTGAACAATGTAGGCCTCTTCCTTAAGGGAACAGCATCTGTATGGTTTGAAAACCATGAAGAAAGCTTGACGACGTGGCAGACGTTCGTAGATGAAATTAGGAAGTGCTTCGGAGATCCCGCAGCTAAAAAGAAGCGCGCCGAGCAAACTCTCATGCAGCGAGCGCAAGTTCCCGGGGAAACCTGCACGACGTATATCGAGGAAGTGCTCAAGTTGTGCAAGGCCCTGGACCCTCGGATGACAGAAGAGGACAAAGTTGGTCATCTTCTAAAAGGGATCGCGGAGGACGTATACCAGTTCCTCATAGCAAAAGACAGTCTGGAGTCTGTAAGTGACGTCATTATGCACTGCCGTACATTTGAAGCTCTGAAAGCTCGACGAATTACGCCAAAGTTCGGACGCCTGGCCAACGTAACTAATGTCGCCAGTGTCGACGTGCTTCCAGCCCCATCTGACCTTGCGTCGGTGATTCGGCAAGTAGTGCGCGAAGAGCTCGACCGACGTGAGGCGGCTTCTCTCCCGACTCCTAAGGCCCGAGAGCCCTTTCCTCCCTGCGACTTTGGCGCGACGTCCATCAACGCCGCCTCCTTTGATGCCTACAACTTCGCGCCTCGCCCTAGAGTGCCAAGCCCTTCTACGAATGCGCGTCCGAGTTACCAGTCGTATGATGGTTATGCACGCAGACCACCTGCAGTTTCTCAGGAGTGGGACGGCCGGGCCATTCATCTTTCTACTGACAATATCAGTACGTCCCGTGAGCGCCCTATATGCTTCAACTGCGGCGTCCGCGGCCACGTCGCCCGATTTTGTCCTCATCGCCGTCGCATGTCAGCACCGTCCCATGAGCGACCGCGTACGTTCTATCGGCGCAGCAATCAGCCCGTTGACGGGACACACTGGCCCTCTGACTCGGACAGCAGGACAAACCATCGGGTGAATTACCGCAGCGACTCGCCGGCTTCTGTGCGGAGCTTGACGCCACCGTCTTCGCGCCACCGAAGGTCCCCATCTCCTCGACGACGTCTCACGTCACCGCCACCGGGAAACTAGGCGGCGCGACCGATGGAGGTGAGGTCGCCAGTCATCTTCAGCTACATGCCCCTATGCCTCCGCCAGTCACCATGTGTCATAACAAGATTCGTGTTTCTGTGGACAATGTTACTACGCTGGCTTTAGTGGACACGGGAGCGAGTGTCTCTGTTATCAGCATGGACTTCAAAACTCAGTTAGGCCGTAAGGTGATGTTTCAGTGGAATAACGATAATACATTTCGTGCTGTGAGTGGGGAATTGCTCCGACCCCTTGGTGTGTGCACCGCGAACGTTCATTTCTCTGATAGCGTGTATCAAGCCGAATTCGCAGTGCTCGCTAAATCCACGCATAATGTCATTCTTGGACTAGATTTCCTACAACAGTGCGGTGCCACTCTTGACTGCGGTACTGGCGAGCTCTTCCTCTCTCCTCCTGCCGACCAACCTGCTACATGTTCGCGCACCCTCGCCGTCCTTGAAGATTCCGTCTTACCGGCACGTTCCTTGTCCAGCGTCCAAGTTACTGTTGGTCGTGTCGACACCGAAGCATTTGATGCTATTGTTGAGCCCGTGCCTTCGGTCACTGCGAAGAAAGGCGTGCTTGTACCTCGTTGTATTATCTCTGTGGACTGTGGAACAAGTGCGTTGTGGGTGTCAAATTTATCAAACCAGCCTGTTGTGCTACCCAGCGGTATGCGACTTGCCTCGTTTGAAGCGGATACCAGCCTCAGCATAGACGCCTTAAGTAATGACGCCTCGCTCGAAGGCCGAGCGCATGAAACTGGCCCTGGTGTCCCTGAAGACTCGTCACCGTTTCTGAATATGGTCAACAAGGCACTGCCCTCCGAGAAGCGTCAAGCCCTGGTCAGCGTCCTTAGCAAGCATGCTTCATTGTTTGATTTCACCCAGGACGCTACCAAAGTTCGTGTTCCAAATACGCGGGCTCGCCACAGGATCGACACAGGCTCCGCGCATCCCATAAGGCAGAAACCATACCGCGTGTCCGCATCTGAACGCAAGGTGATCGCTGAACAGGTGGACGACATGCTGGCCAAGGGCGTCATCCAAGATTCTGCTAGCCCATGGGCTGCGCCGGTCATCCTCGTGAAAAAGAAAGACGGGTCCTGGAGGTTTTGCGTAGACTACCGGCGCCTCAATTCTGTGACGAAAAAGGATGTGTATCCACTTCCCCGTATAGATGACGTTATCGACTGTCTTCATTCCGCATCCTACTTCTCATCTGTGGACCTCCGATCGGGTTATTGGCAGATACCCATGCATTCCGTCGACAAAGAGAAAACCGCTTTCGTCACACCAGACGGCTTGTTTGAATTCAATGTCATGCCGTTTGGTTTGTGCAACGCTCCTGCGACATTTGAAAGGTTTATGGACACGGTACTACGCGGCCTGAAATGGGAGATTTGTTTATGCTACCTTGACGACATCGTCATTTTTGGTCGCACTTTTGCCGAACACAATAATCGACTTGACGTTGTTTTAACGTGCCTTGAACAAGCTGCCCTTACCCTGAACTCGAAGAAATGTCACTTCGGCCAACGAGAAGCGCTTGTACTTGGACATCTCGTGGACAAGCATGGTGTGCGTCCAGACCCCCAGAAGGTTGCTGCAGTTAGCAGTTTTCAACAACCGCAATCACAACGCGAACTAAGAAGTTTCTTGGGTCTTTGCTCCTACTTTCGACGGTTTGTGCCCAAGTTCGCTGATACTGCCTACCCTTTGACTTCATTGCTGTGCAAGGATACGCCTTTTATCTGGACAGCGGATTGTGATTCTTCGTTTCGCCAACTTAAGTTCCTTCTCTCTTCTGGGCCCATACTGCGCCATTTTGACCCTTCTGCTACAACAGAAGTGCACACCGACGCAAGTGGAATAGGTCTCGGCGCTGTTCTCATCCAGCGCTTCGATGACGCCGAGCATGCCGTTGCCTACGCCAGTCGTTCATTGAGCAAGGCCGAGAAGAATTACACCGTGACTGAACAAGAGTGCCTCGCTGTGGTTTTCGCTGTCCATAAGTTCCGCCCATATCTCTACGGGCGGCACTTTTCGATCATTACCGACCACCATTCCTTATGTTGGTTGGTTGGTCTCCGTGACCCGTCTGGCCGCCTTGCGCGATGGGCGCTACGTTTGCAAGAATTTGACTTTGAAATTCGTTACAAGAGTGGCCGCCATCATGCTGACGCCGACTGTCTCTCGAGGCTCCCTCTACCAACAACTGCATGTGACGCTGACAATTTTGACGATTTTCTAGCTGCCATCGATGATACTGCTTTTCCTGATCTCGCCACTTTCCGGAAGGAACAGCGCAACGACCGCAGCTTGGATGCCCTCTTCGATTCAGCCGCTCAGCCGATAGGTAAAAACGGCTTTGTTATCCAAGATGGCTTGCTCTACAAAAAGAATTACACAGCTGATGGTGCCCGCCTTCTTTTAGTGGTCCCTAAGAATTTGAGAACGCACGTACTTCATGCTATGCACGATGACGCATCTGCTGGGCACATGGGTTTCGCCAAAACGTACCATCGCATACTGTGTCGATTCTACTGGCCTAGTATGCGACGCAATACAGAAAAGTATGTGGCCAGTTGTGATAAGTGTCAGCGATTCAAGCGACCAAATACTGCTCCGGTCGGTCTCCTTCACCCTGTGACACCACCCTCATCGCCTTTCGAAATGGTTGGAGTGGATCTTCTCGGCCCATTTCCACGTTCATCAAACAACAACCGTTGGGTTATAGTCTGCGTTGACCATCTGACACGTTATGCGGAAACCAAAGCGATGCCAACGGCCACGGCTATCGATGTATCGAGTTTTCTCCTGTCTTCGGTTATACTGCGCCATGGACCACCTCGTATTATTGTGAGCGATCGTGGTCGCCAGTTCGTGGCCGATGCAGTAGAAGAGCTCTTGCGTCTCTGTGCTTGTCAGTTTCGCCACGCGACCCCGTATCACCCGCAGACAAACGGTCTCGTCGAGCGCACCAACAGGACATTGACCAACATGCTTTCGATGTACGTCGATTCCAGGCACAAAAATTGGGATGACATCTTACCCTTTATCACCTACGCCTACAACACGGCAAAGCATGAAACCTCTGGTTACAGTCCATTCTATCTTCTTTATGTTAGACCACCCCGCAGCTTCCTTGACACCATTCTACCTTTAAACGCTCGTGCGGACTCTTCTATTGCCCAGACTCTCTGCCGCGCAGAAGAAGCACGTCGCATTGCTCAGCTCCGTACGTTGGCGTCCCAGGACCGCTCCAAGTTCGCCTACGATTCGCGACACAAGGACGTGTCGTACGAAAAAGGGGACAAAGTGTGGCTTTGGACACCACTCCGCAAGCGCGGTCTGTGCCAAAAGTTTCTGGCTCGTTACACCGGCCCTTTCGTCATCGTCGATCGCTTAAGTGATGTCACGTATTCGATCGCTCGCCTCGTAGCTCACGGCTACCGTTCTAGGAAGACGCAGCTTGCTCACGTCGCCCGCCTAAAGCGCTATCATCCCCGTGACTCTTAGCGCACGTAATTTATACTCGCCCAGAGGGCTTCGTCTGGGAAAGGAGGAGTGTTACGCTGAAGCGATAACGGAGGAAGAGGAGACGAAGGGCGTCTCTCTTCGAAGCAACTCGGTGTCGGCGCGGCAACCCTTCGTCCCTTTCATTTATTCACTTGTAAATAAACACACCCCATCGTAACAATATATATATATATATATATATATATATATATATATATATATATATATATATATATATATATAATATATATATATATATATATATATATATATATAGAAGAGAGAGAGAGAGAGAGAGAGAGAGAGAGAGATAAGTTTTGACAGAATGTTTTCAGTCCAAAGTTTAGCGAATCTATCACCAGTTCTTTACTGCGCGAAATCATCGCAGAGGAAAATTACCTTTGCTATCTGCTAAGGCAAACAGTACGTAGTTCTAACTTTTCCGCGACCACCAGCCAGGTGCAAGCAGCGTAGCTGATTTCTGGCAGTTGGTTTCTCGCACAATTCTTTCTCCCTTTTGGGGAGAGAGTTATGAATTGAAGGCTCGGAAAAGTTGAAGGAGCAAAAGGCAACACGTGCACGTACAAACAGCACGTCTTCGTAAGTTCAAGAGATGTAAACTCTAGCATTGTCGTACGTTGTATGTGTTGGCATTCCGACTTGGATAACGCATTTAGCGCCAGGGGATGAGAACGGAATGAAGGCGCTTGTCCGCATTGCGCATTGTGTTGTCATTGCGTTCCTTCTGTCTGCTGGCGCTGAATGTGTGAGCCAAGTCAAGAGGTGGGATGAGAATGACCTTGTTAACACCATTCCGCTGTCACTCACTTGTTGTGAGCAAACCCACCAAAACTAAGGAAAAAAAAACATCCAGTATGTCTGCTAATCCGCGCATATTGGATAAACGAAGCGCAGTGGATATGATAAACGAAACTCAGCAATGAAAACTTGTATCACGTTTCTGCAAACTGCACCTGAAAAGACGTTTAAAGCGGATAAGATTAGTGAATAATAGACACCACTTTGAAATATGCTGCTAATTGATATGTGAGGAGGTCTTTTGCAGAACCCTTCTACACATTGAAACAAATTCACGTAAGGTGTAAATGTGTACATCAAAAACGTGTTCATCGATTTAGTGGATCTTGCAGATGTAATCGACAGAACTGCAATATATGTTTTTGACACGGAGTCAGAGAGGTGTAAATTTGATACTAAATGTATTTTTTTCACACTTGCGAATATCTAGCCATTTCTATAAAAATTTCCCAGCCGTAGAGTATAAAAAATCTTTTTCCACAGTCACTACAATTTAGTTTTTTCGTTAAAACAACAACTTTCGGTCAGTTTGTTTCGGGGGTCGTCTTGTAAAAGCATTCTTGCATTTTGCATGTATTAAAAGCGGCATCGGAGTTGGTCCCGAGCTGTAACTTCCCCTTAATCCTTAGCGTAACAGAGGGATGTGATTTGGAAGAGTTGGATTGACGAATTCATAGTGTTGCTATCAGCGCAGAAATCTACACGATAACAACAACAACAACAACAACAACAACAACAACAACAACAACAACAGCAACAACAACAACAACAACAACAACAAAAAAGACCTCATGAAAATTTATGCACTGACAGCTGCTATGTAATGCTATACTCTTGCCCGCGACGCACGTGATGAACTGTTTTAACGGTTGAGTTCGTGCTTACTTTTCTGCTACTGCTGCCATGCTGACTAATGGGTTATTACATAGTGACGTGAACCTCCCCAACATGTTAGGTGTAGCATAACAAGGAAAGATATCTCGAGTACATCGCGCGCAACATCAACGCCATGAGTCGTCTGTTATGTTCACCAGAGAAGGAGGGAGAAACCGCTTGACGTCGCTGTCGATCACTTGTCTAAAAACTGGTTTTAAGGGGATGACGTGGAGGCTCTGGTTAAGCGGACGCATAATGCCACCGTTAATACAAATGAATTATTCATCAGCAGCGAGAACGTCGCAAACGCTCGCACACACAAACGCACAACGCGGCACGATGCAACGGTGCGCTGACTCGTGCTATTTAAATGGCTTCAGGAAATAATGCCTCTTCTCAATCACTGCCTTTCTGACGTAGGCTTAACACTTGTTGGGTGTTACGCCAGCGGAACTAGTCTGATCCCGAAAATGTTGTCATGCCATATAGCGTATCAAAGCGTTACCTTCTACCGAGTAACGTTGGTTTAATATGTGGAGCTCTGACTTTAATAAGCAGTAAAACGTTGCTAAACCGTGTCAATGCCCTACCGCTAGCACAAGGAAAGAACTCGTGAGAACCACGCCGAGCCATACGCGGGTCGTTCGCATAGTGGGTGTAGCATATAGACCTTTCGCGCTCTATTACTGAAGTTCGAAACTCGCAATCGTACCGTATTATTATTACTGATGCGGTGACTGAGAGCACACAGTCCCCTACCTTCGAAGAGACCCGGAGGTCATTCCTAATGACATTTCGCATTAAAAAAAAAGGGTCATTGACTCGTGAGGATCACCTGTTGGTGATCACGTTATCACAGCGTTGGCGAGCTTGCGTTAATGTGCGCTTGCTGGCCCCCATACCAGCCCAGTTCGGGAAATATGGTAGTGTAAGCGTAATTGAAGGTTGATTATGCCGCGTGAAATTAGGTATAGTCTCAAAGCAGGAGCGTGGTCGTTTACTGCTTGATCTGGGCATGCACGACATATTGAGCTTACAGTGCGTATAGACAGCTTTCCGCGGAGAAGAGCGACATTTGCAGGCAGAAAGGCAGTATGTAGCCGTATTGCTTTCGGCTTCCTTGAATGCTGCAATCACAGCGCCCGTCTATACATTGCCCGCAGGTGCCCCCATGGCCGGGAATCGAATCCGCTACGTCGAAATCAGCTGCGAAGCGCTAGCCATTCCAGGCAGCACGGTGGGCGCAGTTGCTCCCTCCGCTTCCTGGCCGTCGGTAAGCACAGTATTCGGTGCATTCGCTGCAGTGCCGCGACGGTGCCTAATTGGACGCCTCACTGGTGCAGCAAAGCCGTGAATGAGGTACGGGGAGATCGATGTTTCGACTAGGGGTCAATACTCGCTGGCAGCGGGGTCTTCCCCCACCCAATTCCAGCCAACAAGCGCCAGTGTTCTATTCGACCAGTGGGATTCCCCTCCTCCGACCCAGCGCTGAACCAGTCCCGGGACGTTATATCTTTGCTTGCTGCCTTTGTTTCTGCGGAAACGGGAGCGGTCGCCCGACGGTTTCGGATCCTTTTGTGTGTTTTCTTTACGGCTCACGGAGCACGACGACAAAACGACTTTCGTCCGGCGAAGGCGCGAGAGGGCGCAGGACGTTAATTGAATTGCAGAGTCAGTTCCAGCTGTCTGTCTTGGAAAACCGCCCGGATCTCCGCCTGTCTCTTTGTTCTCCCAAAGGAGAGAAAATTAGACCAGGACAATCAGGGCCAGTGGTATCAACGTTCGCTTCAACTCTGATTGCGCAGTTAACGCTCAACTAATGCGGCAGACTGTCCGGTGATTGCGGAGAATCTCGCGGAGCCGTTGTCCGACGCTCGTGTTTTCCGTTTCTTTTCTGTTAGACTCACTTATAGGCTTGGCGATGTAGCCGCCGTCGTGTGAACTGGAGAAAAAAGGAGCTGTGAACATGTTGAGCGTCAAAGCAAGCTGAGAACGAGCTGTGCTGAACATTCACGGGATGGGTGCGTGTTCAGACAACAGCCTTCCCGGCATGTGTTTACTTTTGAGGAACTAAAGTCGCATTTGTATTACACGCGGACACAGATTATTTCTCCTGGATCGCATCCAACTAGCTTTGCGGTAATAGGATAGCTTTTGGTCAAGCCGTTTTCTTAGAGAATGCAGGATAGAACGCGTGGCTGTAATTAATTTCCATCTCTACCGGGTTTCTTACGTTACAGCCTAGTTTTACGCTTGTTTTCTTGTGTTTTCATTCTCTTTGAATATCAGGGAAACTGCGCAAAAAACGTAGACAAAGGGAGAAAAAGCAGCACAAGCGCGTACTAAAAACTGATTTTTTTTAAATTAAAAACGCCAAACTATATAAGGCAAAAACCACGTGTGCGGGATTTTTCTGCTAGGATAGGATTTTTCTGCTGCGCGCTCACGTTAGATTTTGGTCGCCGCCACCGCATTTCTCTGGAGAAAGAATGCAAGAATTCCCGTGCATCAGTCTCCAGGACTGGCTTGGGTCACCAAGCGCACGGTATTCACATTTTGTGTCGTGTGTAACATTCGTCAGCCTATAAGTCGGTAGCTTTTGTACTTTATCAATCAAAACATGTACTATTTCACATGACATAACGACGTTGTCGTTTTTAATAAGTTCAATTTCTCGTTTTACGCATTGTCTTATGGTTTGATTGACCCAGAAAATTATTTCGTTGTTACGACATTCCACGCGAATTGTCGCCGCCACCTTGACGTTCCGTATGAAGTGCGATAGGGTCCTATATATCGTGCCCCGCACACCGTATATTCTTCAAGGGGAAGACCACGAAGTTGCAAGCTGATCCCGATATCCCTTAGGTATACGCCGTCACCACTGGCCTTATGAGCACTTTTCGCGTAAAACTGCCGACTGGCAGCTTGGTTTCCAGAGGAGCCGACGTGCGAGGGAGTCGGAGAAAATCTGGAAGTGCATGTAGGGCACGTATAGAGCGGCCGTACGCGGGATATGTACTTTTGGTGCACGCTGATAATGTCCTAAAAATTGATAAGCACCTGAGCGATCACCATGAACAATACGCAGTGAAGCATTCCGTGCACCAGATATGCGCGCTGATTGGGTGACACCTTGTCTTAATGCCTTCAGAAATGCCATAAACGGCGGCTACCGATATTTACAACACCTTGAGTATGACAAGTGATTGACAGATGTGACGAGGATGCTTGCTGGAATTTTCAAATCAAGCTATGAACTTTAATGTCCTGTAGCAAGGCACACACTGCGAATGACGCTGTATAGAGTGACTCGCTCTGCCTTCGACCACATCAAATATCCTGGTATTAGAACATTCACTGTCTCATTTGTATTCGATCCCTTCTCCGCTTTGTATAAGATGGCGGCCTAGACGCTTTTCTTGTTAACCTTCCAGCCTGCCTGCATTCATATTCACACACACTGTCTCTCTCTCTCTCTCTCGGGCTTTGATATGTAGAAAGCCGTTACTGAAAATAGGGCTCACTATAAAAAAAAAAAAAAACACGCTGGTTCAGAAGTTTAGCCATTGCTGAGATAAATCGGAAGGCAGTGGGAGACAGCATTCAAATTTCTGTGAATCGGTTGTTCATCTGATGGCGAGGTTGAACACGAATGTAACAAGTATGCCTAACTGGCGAAAGCAGCCGACTTAAAGCCGATGCCATTAGTATGTGCGACGCGGCTTTCAATGGGCGTGTTTTTAATCAAAATTCGAAATAGGGATACTTTTTATGATCCCCTAATTAGCATGACGGTCATCGCGACGTTGCTGAAAAAGTACGTCGGTAATCTCAGGGATCGAATGTCTCAGTCAGGGTAAGCAGTCTATTCACTTTTGTTTACGGTTGCTACATGTCAGAAAAAAAAGAAAGACTAACTGTAAGGGTTTGTTTTACACTGGACGCATTAGGTTAAGTTCACGATATATTGAAACTACGGATGAATGAAACTTGGGGAGGCGCAACCTGATACTTATACCGCATGCGTAGGTGGGATGAATAGCGTAGGTCGATGTTTATTCCGAAGGCAAGGTGCATATCTGCGCTATTGTGGACTTGGAACACCGGAGCGCTGATAGTACAAAACAAGGCTGCCGTCTCAACATTTTTTTTTTGGCTCTATTAGCTTTCACTTAAAGGCCTTTCTTCTTTCTTTAAAAAAAAGTCCTTTCAAATAGCATGAATATAAGCAGTTTGCGCAAAACTTGTTGATTACTTGATTTTTAAAGGAATATATAGTACACCGAGCTTCCCGCTCCTTTTCATGCTGAGACCAAACATGCGTTTCAATCTCGCATACAAACGCGCCCTGCCACGGCGCTTCATTAGAAACCGGGCGCAGCGGTGATGCGCCTTCAACATCTTATATGAAGCCGTGCAAGCCTGTCACGATGAATGAGCTCAGGGATCGAATGTTCCTGTCAGGGTAAACAGTCTATTCACTTTTGTTCACGCTTGCTGCATGTCGGAAAAAAAAGACTAACTGTAAGGGTTTGTTTTACACTGGACGCATTAGGTTAAGTTCGCAATATATTGAAAATATGAACGAAATTTGGAGAGCGGCAGCTTGCATTTATAACGAACTCGCGGGTGGGACGAGTAGCGTAGGTCGATGTTTACTCCAAAGGCAGGTGAATATCTGCCTTAATGTGCACTGAGAACACCGGAGCGCTGACTGTACAAGACTGTATCTCTTTTTGACTTTTCATTCTTTATGGCTCGCGAGCGACCGTGCGTCGCAGAAGCAACTTCCCTGCATTAAATACGCGACACTGCCTATAGATAGAGTGAGGATCTTGCGACGTGTAGCAGGCTGTTGCAACGGCAACTGTGCATTCGCACGCTTTAGATTATTTTCAGCGTGCCTGTAATTAGTTTGTGAGCGCCAGATAGGTAGAAATAAATGAATCGAAGAAAAATAAACGAATCAGGGGATGCGGCTGATAGCAAGGGGAGCGAAGCTGCATGGGAAATAGGATTGAGGATGCAAATCGGAGACAGCCTGACGCAGTTTAAAACCAAAGAAGGGAACTGTAGCGACGGTTCCGGCGATGCGTAGAGTGCGCAGAGATGCGACACTCGGAGTGATGAGGCGCTGCGTAGTTGCTTTCTCGGTGAAATTCGAGCGGCGAGCGAACTTAATGGGTGCCGGTGAGCGAGCAAGAGCGCGACACCGGCTGCCGCGGGCGTGCGCGTTTTTCCACCAGGAAAATCATTGGTGGGAAAGAGCCTCGGCTCGCCTGTCGACCGTCGTTAATTGCTCTGTCGTGGGCGGCTACGCGGAGCGAAGTGTTGCGCTTCAAACGGTGACTTTCGAAGCGTCCCTTGAGAGTGTACGTCGTGTCCAAGCGAGCTTTAATTTCTTAAATTTTTAATTGCCCATTAACTGCCGCTGAGGGTGGGTTGACTGTTGGGTCGGTGGGAAGGGAAGGGTGTGTTTATCATTGCGAGGTCAAGCGATGCATTTTAGTGGGTCACTCTGTGAAGGTTCCTCCCGAAATCCTGGCCTTCACGTGAGCCGCAAAATTTTAAAGTTCGTTACAAACTTTGTGTGGCTGCGTTTGTTAACAGGCCATCGCTTTTTTCCCGCGCTTAGCCATGAATCCAGACGCTTATCACTGATATCTAGTTCTGAAGTAACCTTTCACGTGTTATCGCAAATTAAAATTGACCGTCACTGATACAACGAAGCGACCATGGGTCACTCAGTCGGTGTGAATTATCTCAGTATTCTTAACGAGTGTTGCACTTATTTTGAGAAAGCTTCCCAGCGATAACGATTAAATATTATTTGCTACCGAAGCTGCGCGAAACTTTTTTTCTTGTTTAGTTGTGCCCTTGTGTAAGCAATTTAGAACAGCGCTAGACCGAAAGCACGAACCGGTTATGGGAACTGATGAATTCTAATTAAACTAGTACGCGTATTTGAACCGCCAGCGGCGAACTATATGCTGCGTGACTTCACTCTTGTACGTCCTGTAAACATATCACGTGACGTATTAGCGGTGGCGATTATGTGGACGTTTGACTTAGTAGCTCCAAGTATTTAGTTCACAGGTGAAAGAAGACCCGAGAAAACATTTGAGAGCTATGTAGCCGTTCGTCTCGTTCATCCGATCTTGCGCCCGCAGCAGTGGTGTCTCCGATGACCACACGTTTGCCTCTCAATGTTAAGCGTTGGAGAGAAGTTCTGACGTCCGCCTCGCAAGAAGCCGCTCTGGGTTTTCTGCGTTATACACCATAGAGTTCGCATTTATGAAGATGATTTTTCTTCTCCAACCAGCTCGGTAGTTATTCCGTCCACACCAGCCTGCAAAAAGTTCAAATCAGCAATGTCAGAACATCGACAAGGTGCAAATTTGGCGAGGCCCTCGGTAGCGCAGTCCTCAAAGCGCGTCGACAGCACAAAATATACTGGCTAATCCATATAATTCAAAAGCAACTTCACGATCTCTTCTATTAGCTCTGCGTCGCAACGCCACATGAGGAATTAGATTGCTGAACTGCTTGACAGAGGCCACAATATAGGGTTTCAATGCATTATGGGACACTGAAACATCAATGATAAGGGAAGTGCCGGAAATGATGGATAGTGATTTTTTAATGATAATCCCGGAGAAACAAACACTGCCCATATAAGGGTCATGAA
Organism: Rhipicephalus sanguineus; assembly: GCF_013339695.2. NCBI lineage: Eukaryota > Metazoa > Arthropoda > Arachnida > Ixodida > Ixodidae > Rhipicephalus > Rhipicephalus sanguineus. The sequence continues at coordinate 284,009,414 of NC_051176.1, forward strand.
GAAAATACCATTGTCAAGAACGAATGTATAACGTGGCCATATCTGCGGTCTTGCCCATACCATCGCATTAGGAAAGTGCAAAGCACCAAAGTTCACCAATCTCAGCTCCTGTTTGCCACAGACCTATATGTTAAGTTGCAATCTTTGCTCGCTTTTGCTCGACGGGAAGATGCGTTGCTAATGTTGCCTGCGACTTGGAGCTTCTAAGAATGCCGACTCATTTCTGACTGGAATGGCGCAGAGTGGCAGTGGCAACACATGTGGTGACAAGAAGCCATAAAACGCCCGTGTGACTGCTCAACATACGTCTATATATACACACACGCAAAACTGAAAAATCTCGCCGGGGGGGGGGGGGGGGGGGGGGGTGGACCTCTCTAATCGCCCCTCCCCCGGCTACGCCAATGGCGGAGAGGCATACTCGTGACCAACAGCAAGTGCATCATCTTTTCACCACGCTCAAAAAGGCAGTGTCGAAAGCACCGGCTTTTGTATTTTTTAAGTAGGCTTCACCTTAACAAGATTCTTTTGAAGGTTAAGCTGAACTCCACCCTTGACACTAAACGAATGTTTTTTTTTTTTTTCGCACACTGTACGGTGTTAAATCTCTCAGAAAAAGGAGAGAATATGATAATTCATTTATCCATTCGGTCACGTGGCTTAGTGTCTAGATTTAACACTATATTTGTGAGAATCACTGTATCGGAGGGCTCTGTATTAACTTTTACCACCGAAGCTGGTTTAAAGGGGATCAAAACTTTAAATGCACCAGCAGTTTCTTTGTGCCTTTCACAATGAAATGCGGCCGTAGCACGCGAGAATCGAACCCAGGGCATCATGCATTGCATGATGTACGTTGCTGGCGACAAGCGGTGCGGTTTCCCCACAACGGGCCTGGTCGCAAATTGCGTCAGAACATATATACCTCGGGGAATCGAGTCAGAGTGTCACTATTATTCTCGTGCTGGTTACATAACACTATCTTTATTGTCGTATTGTAATCAGTCGGACGGGAATACGCAGAATACTGGGTGTATATTCATGTATAGATGTGCGAAATCAACGAGGTTCCTGCAGAAACGGAATTTGCGAAATAGTGTTCCAAGTAATTTTTTCGCGTTGCTTGATCGTATAGTAACAATGACTCAGTTGCACTGGTCAGACTGTCCTGTATCATAGCGTGCAATAAAAACGAACAAAAGAAGAACACGACATTGTGTGCTGCATAGGATGGATCAGTGCTGTCAGCAATTTGTCGGCGTGGCGAGTGCCAGAGAACGTGCCGCGGGGTCCACCAAACGTTGCCGCCAGGTTCGCGCACGTGTCGCAATTCGGCTCCGAATGGCGGCCGGACGCTCCGGAAATTGCAGCAGCCGACGCCGAGTAGCGTGACACACTGACCGCGGCCGTCCGCAGCCGAAATGAGTGCGCGTCTTGTTTTCCTTTGCTGACAATAAACCACCGGCTCCTCCCATGTGCTGCTTATATTTTTTCCGTTCCTCCGTCCTCCTCAGGCGATTGCGTTCATCGCTGCCTCTTCTGCCAATTTGGCTGTGGGGAGAGGCAGAGACTCACGAGCAGAGGTAGCGGTGACGTGACTTTGAATCCCAGCATGCATCACTAGCTCGCTAAACATCAGCCATCCTTACGGTATCGACAGCAGCAGTATAGGTACATGCAGAACAGCAAACTTAATGGAATCAGAAAATCTGCTTTCGAAAAGAAAACATTTTAAAACTGGCAAAGAATCCTTGCCTGATGAGCCTTCAAGTTACCCAAGGTATACTGTGGTGAAACCCGTGTTTTGGTTACGTTTCATTGGTTCCGTGAAAGGATAGGGCGAAGGCTATATGCGCGCGGTGCAGGGAAAGCGCATGGGCGTACAAAGGTTCGTCATACGCGGTTGTGCTTCTCATTTATTCGAATGCGAGACACTCGATGGAGACTGTATGTATATGTATACTCTGCCTGTACCCGAACCTAACTTGTTTTAAAGCCCCGAATACTTAAGGCTCGTACATACACACAAACAAATATGCAAACTTCTGAACCGGTATATTTCAAATAGCTTTCCACGGTTGAAGGTTTAGTCTCACGGAAAACGCTTATGCACGCAATAGATTCTCTGAGCCGTCATGACGCTTTCAACGCAACCTTGGGCGTTCGCGGCCGTGTTTCGCACGGCTGTACACCATTGTTGTTTTTAAACCGAAACGGATGAGGAGCATGTAAGCGCCTTTATACGAGCGAGTAGTGGCGAGATCGGCGATGGTATGCGTGCATAGCAGTATCGAATTCGAATGCCGACTGCGCACACGCCTTGCATTTGTTATCCGCGGGACCCATCTCTCACCGCCGCAGAGAGCCAGCCCACGCAGCTGCACGTATATGTTGCAGTTCTATAACTTGATAGAACGGCAGGATGGGCTAGTTGGTGATTTAGAATCGACATATTTGCACAGTGCAAAGTGAAAGAGGACACATGAAAGGACACAACGCAGGCGCTGTGTTGTGTCCTTTCATGTGTGCTCGTTCACTTTGCGCTGTGCAAATATGTCGATGCAGTTTTATGTTTTTATAACACATTACGCGGCACGCGCTCATAAATCTCCTTTTTTTGTAATCTATATTCCAAGATCACTGCGACAGTCCCAGTATAACAAAGAAAAAAGGTGCATTGCGAAAGAAACATTTTAATATAGACCTATTCTAATAACGGCTTTGCTGAAGCAGTACTGCGTGGATAAAGCACGGCAAGGCGGTTATCCTCCTGGCGCGAACTGATGCTATATCCAGCGACAGAGGGCGCTTTATGCGCTTGAGTCTGCTGTCACCGATCTACCTGCTTCTCGCAGGCAATCATGCGTAACTGTCAGTACGCTGTAAACAAACAAAAAAAAAAACTCGAAATGGGAGTAAATCACCCGTCCTTTATCGCATTCCCTTTTCTGGGTTTTTAATTTTTTTTTTTACTACGTACCACTCAAGGTAAAACTTTATCCTCATGCTGACCAAGTGCTTGTATGTAGAAATGCATGGTAGTGATTTTCGACCACTTGCTACGTTCCTTAGCGAGCGTAGCAGGTATACGCTATATAAAGCCACTCAGTTTGCATTTTAGAGTAAGTGGCTCCGCGCACACAAAAAGCTAGATCAGATTAAGCGGCTTGTGTCCCTATTTTCGTCGTTTCATCCGTAATTTCGCCTCCATTATCGTCCCCATAAACTCGGCTTCTTCTCGGTGGCGCTGACCTTTCGCCTTGGAATCTTGATGGCGACGACTCATTCACGACGCTCCGCCTGCTCTGAACGTGTAAGAGAATACTTAAGCAGTAAAGTGTGTAATCAAGCGTTTGTGCGACCCATAATGAGTTCCGACAGGACGTGCCCAACTTTGCACGAAAAAAACTCCACGTATGCAGACTTGTCATAAATGAAGTGAACCATTACAGCTATGCACGTTTATTGGCGTCATCATCCGCCATTCCATGTAGTACGTTTCTTTCTTTTTTTTTGTATTTGCGCTCTCTTTTGTCGTCGAGAGACAGAGTAATCTTTTATTGATTTGAGTGAGTTCGTGGCGGATACAGTCCACGTTGACGCCACATAAACTGTGACGGGAAACTCGTAAAACGTGACTCGACAGGAGAAGTGAAGGATTTGCTTTAAGCTATGTTAATGCAAAGGGTTTGGGGGGGGGGGGGGTGTAGTGTTGGAGGTGGAACTGCAATGTTTGTCATGGGGTATATTTCTGCGCGTAATGTTGTTTGCACGTTTGTACGGTAGTGGTGGACGTAAATACGTGGACAACGAAGTGGGGGCAAACTGGCGAGTGTCAAGATCTGCCCCAGCCGGTCCGTGTGCTTTGAGAAATTCGGGAGGCGTCTAAGAAGGCCGGCTAATTGAGCCGATAACCACTCCCCGTTCCATGTACGGTAAGAGATCGTTTTCTTTAGCGGGGGAGGTGTTGAGGGTCAGGAGACGCGCTCTATTATGTGCCGGACGTTTTTGAAGTGTCCGCGGGGTGTGAGGGAGCGCGTCGTCTCCCTGGTTGCTGAGGAGACAATGGTGGCCGTCGCGCTCCATCGATGCGCCAAAGGAGAGAGCAGGCGCACTGGTGCCCAGACTGTTCTCAGCGATAAAGCGTGATATCGTTTTTCCCCCTGGCTCTCCACCGGCGACGCTGGCCTTTCATGGCGCGGCCCTTGAAAACGCCGCGGCCCCAGGTTCGTGGGAGGCGCGAGTAACGAGGCGCCATTGAAGAGGCCGGGACGACGCCCACGCCGCTTTCGCAAGCGACGGCATCGCTTCCCTCCCGCCTTGCTGCACGCGGCGGCAGTGTTCGGCGGTGTGGCGCAACGCCCTCGAGAGCGAAAAAAAAAAAAAAAAATCGAGATAAAGGGGAGACAGACTCCCTTTGCGCATCGCAAGGCTATAGGCTTGAAACTGGACCTGCGGCTGGAATAGCTTGGATGTTCTTTGCTGTGTACGGCCCCGCCTTCGTCTATTCTCTGGTTGCCCTCTCCTTTCGTAGTTCCACCCGTGTCGTCTTTCTTTTCGCGACCGAGGATCAAAGAAGAAATCCAAAGGTGGAAAAGACGCGCCTTTCCTTCTCCACGGAGCTGTCCTCTCCTCGACCCCCACGCGCCTGCACACTCTTGTTTGCTTCGCCCCACAAGCGTGTGCCGCTTGTTGACTGGCGATTTTTCCTGTTGACTCCGGCGGCCTCAGCTGCCCCATGAGGATGATCACCCCAGCGGAGACAGTCGCAATGCCCAAACAAACAGCGACAAAAACAGTTGCAACACCGCTGGCTGTGGTGTAACTGTTATAAGAGACTTCTTTAATTTCCCGTTTTGCAAAGAAGGAATCTTTGTCACTTAAATAAAACGACCTCGAGCAGGCGAAATGTAGCACACCTTTTCCTTTTAGTGTTTGAAAACACGCATATTTATGTCCTCGGATTTTATGAAATTTAGCTGCAGCTTAGAATATAAACATAAATGTCGATTGTGCACGGTGCGCTCAGCTGTACTAGTGCTGAGCGTGCAGGCAGAACTTCCTGCTGGCTCGCGGTGCAGGTCAAACTTTTTCGTTTATGTTCTTACTCTAACGTGGCAGCTCAATCTGTCTCGCTGAAAGAACTGAAAAACCGATAAGTTAATCTATTTTCTATTTTGCCTTTCAGCAGCTCAAAGGCATGCGTCATCTTTTGTTGATTAAGGGGGGATGCGGGGCTGGAGAGTCAACTTTTGAATTGCTGCACTAATTTTGATTAATATTACATGGGTGGAGTATCTTTTTGTTATTAGAACATATTCCAAATTATACCCTAGCACCCTAGCAGGAACACAAAAGTACCTATGGCTCTTATAATGATCATTCATGTATGCCAACTTAGAAAAACTACGTTTTAAAAAATAATGAAAATGTACTGACTGTTTATTATTAGGTGCCTTCTAGATGGTTTTTAGTGCAGGATAAGGTCAGTCACGTATTTTTTATGACGTTTCTGTAAAAATGTCATCACTCTAAAAGTGAAGTTCATTTTTTTCCTTGTCACTGCATGTCAGACGTTCGAATTTTGTTTGTGTTAGAAAATACTCAGGGATTCGAAAAGTACCTTATCTTTTCCTGCCAAAATTTCAGCCTAGAAACAATCTTGTAAGCAGCTACTGGCGAAGCAGTTTGGAAGTGATAGTTTTCTTAACAGCCTCGTTCTCTCCAAAAGTGCAAACTTAGAAAAATGAGTTCAAAGATTTCACAATGAGCTATTTATTTCGATGGTCAAAATGAATTAATCAAAGTGACCTGCTGCGTGGGTAGGGCCTTCCTCTTCAATACAACGCTGTTCTGTGACAATTGCATCCAATCTTCAATTTTTCACAGCTTTCGAGCTGTGAATGTTGCTTACAACACTTGTTGGTCACGAAACGGACGAACCGCTGATCGCAATGAACTCGCAGGAGAAATAACAGATAAGCCGAGAGACACACAAACACAGCAATAGTAGCTCAGAATTGGTGCGAAACCAGCGGTGGATGGTCACGTGATATGTTTCCGCCAATTCGAGCTTCTGTTCCGGCTTGCCAGTGACTGCTGTCTCCGGGGCTAAAAATGTGCTTTTTTAATTTATTTGTTTGTCCTCTGGCATACTCTCGGCAGAAGGTCTCCCTTGACCTAAAGGCGCGAGAAACAAACGTTCTAACGCGGCCATTCACTTCGCGTTCGGCTTCTTTCCCGCTTTGGAGCCGCGTCATGAAAAGTGCTTTCCAAAGACGCTTTCGACAGCGAATGCGTGCCACCGTCTCGTGAAAAGAATTCCTTTTAATATCTTCTGCTGCCCAGATAACAACCAAACTTGGTGAGCATGTTCTTTAATGAACCAGCATTCCAAAACAACTCAAATTTGAAAATGTATAATTTTTTCGAAAACCGTTTTTCGGCCCCGCATCCCCCCTTAAGCTAGCAAGAAAGAAGTCTAGGAGAAGAAAGGGGTTTGTCATCATTAACACTGTTCGAACCACCAAGGAATGTCCGTAGAGGCAATATTTCGAGAAAAGGACTTGTCTTCGTAAGGGCGACGAAGACAAGCTTCCTTGCCGAAACACTGGTATCAATCACATTCATCACATTCATTTTTCAACCATGGTTCATTGTCGATCGTCATCGACGCCAATATGTCATGCTTAGAAAGTACCAGAGCCAAATATTACCTGAAATACGTAAAAAAGGTGTATTCTCAGTTCCAGCACCTATTCACAATTACGTACGCGAAAGCGAGTCCAGTAGGCTACTTGGCTTCTTAGAACTAACCATGAAAGCCAACAAAACCATTGCTGGGCAACAGATCGAGGTGCGCTCCTATATACACATCCTGAGGAAAGGAGATGATGCATTTGAGCGGCATGTGGTGGCGCTGCGAACACTTCTGATTTACGAGACGTTTTGCTTGGCGCCTTCTTCGCTCCGTTCCTGAGGCAGTGTATAGGCTGACGCGACCACCACTTGTGCAGCGCATGAATCAAATACACCGCGGCGGCGGAGAAACTAATGTGCGCAAGAGTGTGGCCACGCTGTTCGCGGAGTGCGCCGTCCGCGCAACAAGCGGTCCCCGTTCTGGCGTGGCCGGCGTCGAAACGCCAGGGCCGGCCCCACCGTCGAGATTGACGAATGCGGCCTCGGTGCGGTCCTATTTCAAGAAGAGAGCGCTCAGTGGCGTCGACGAGGAAAACGCCGTGAGCGTTCGCGGAAAAAAGATGCCAGTTGGCGGTGCCTCGTCCGCGCTTTCTTTCCTCGGTCGAACGGCGCGCGCATAAATAAACGCCGACGAGCGCGGCAGCCCGAGGAAGGCGAGCCATTAATCCCACAGCAGCAGCCATTTGTCACGGACCCCTTCTCGTGGCGGCGACCGTGGCTTTGGACCCTGGTGTCCGTCCGTCCCAGACGCGGCAGGCCCGGGCTTTAATTGGCCGGCCGGCCAGACCCATTCGGCGGCCTAATTGCACCCTCATGGGATGCAGCCGTCCTCCTCGTTCCGCTGCGGCAGCACCAGCGGTCCGATGCTGGCGATGCTTGCCGTCGGCGGACAGACTTTGGCGCGAAAGTAAGTGGCGCCGGGAGTCCCTTCAAGATTATTCCGAATCTCTGGGCGCTGTATGTTCGACTTGTCAGTGGATCCGCGCTCTCTGTGGAGGCCGGCTTTACTCAATGACCGCTCTGAAGTTTGTACCGCGCTTTGGGACAGTGCTTGCCGAGTCGTGCCCCGGCTCACGAAGGGAGGCGTAAAGATTAGAATCCACCACCTCTTGTATGCCAAGTTTACATGGGCGCATTGTTGCGCAGCCACTTAACATAAAAAGCCTTGGACCATTAAAGACTATATGAAACATTTTGCCCCGTATGACACGCACGTATTTTTATCAGGTATAATTCATGAGGAGTCTGTCGTGCGTCCGTCATCAAGTTGGAATGGTCAAATATAAGTTCGATCACATTGAATTACTACTTCTCGAAGGCAGAGTCGATACCTTGATGTTCGATAACATTTGTTCCGCCTTATCTAGTAGTTCTCAGGCTGCGGGAGCCAGGAAAAGGGCTTCCACTTAGCCTTATGCCGGGGAGGCTTCTGCGCTCTCCTGTCACCTAAAATCTGTGCGGAGTGACCACACGGTATCTGCTGGCCTTCTACTATCCTTAAAGTGCCGGTGCTACAGAAGCGGCTGTTGCGATAAGCATTCCAGCTCTGACCTGAAAATATTTAAAAGAAAGAATTTGACATTTCTAGCAACAAGAACGACAACAACAAACGACGACGACGACAACTCAGACCTTTTGTTTTTTTATTCACTCTAAAGGCCTATGAAGTATTACAGTATGGCGACACACTTTGGAACAATGAGCATCAAAAATTTTATGACGGAGACAAAGCTCACGGGGGTGCTAACGCGCGCGCCCGCGCACACACACACACACACACACACACACACACACACACACACACACACACACACACACACACACACACACACACACACACACACACACACACACACACACACACACACACACACACACACACACACACACACACACACACACACACACACACACACACACACACACACACACACACACACACACACACACACACACACACACACACACACACACACACACACACACACACACACACACACACACACACACACACAGTGTGCGACATTAGTCAAAGTACGAAAAAACACAAAAGATTAATAATTTACAAGGATAGAAAAGATCAGAGAAAAACACTTGCCTTGGAAAGTACAAGCGGTACAGTTTCTCAATTGCAATGTAAAAAAAAAAAAAAGAAGACGCATGCTTTTGAAAAACAAAGATAAAATCAAGTACTGGGATATGTAAAATTAGTGATAAGGGCAAGATAAAAAGTTAAGAAAGCATGACATAATTTGGAATATCACATGCCGTTGTACAGAGGTGAAAGCAATAAAAAAACCTTTCTGTGTTCTCTATATAGAGGCCTTTTCTTCAGCGAAAGAAATTGTTTCAGTGCTTCGGAAAATTATCCACATTGTTGATGCCAGCTATTGACCTCGTTAGCTGATTACGTGCCCGAATTGCTAATTCGAGGAGCGGAAAGCCGAAGTATGTCGGTGTGGACGAAAGCTTCATTAACTTTCTAACAGCGGCAGATGCGCAGCGAAGGTGCGGCTCCTGATTTTCCTATTGTACAGTATGAGGGGTTGGGTTGTGCTACATATTGTGAAATATTGTTAGTCGAGAAAGCTTTCCGTATTGTTTCTATTGATGACATGTTAAGGCTTTCGCTGGATATGCTACGATACGATACGACGAACCTAGCGGCTTTGTTTTGTTGGGATTCTAATCGATTGATAAAACACCAGAGCTTTACAATGCATGATTTCGCGCTGAAAAGTGTAGCGGTGTGAGTGGTGGTGCAGTATGCCTACCGGAAACACTCGCTTGCGTTTAGATGACTGCGAATTCAACGTTAGCACATCGGCCTACTTCGCAGTCACCGTTGAAGCAAGATGAAGAACAAAAGCAGAGAGAAACTGGTGGGTGAACTTATAAGAAAAATATCGTGTCGTGTTTGAGCCGACCTCTATGTGAAGTCGGCGATGTGGAGCTCTTTGAAGATGGCAGCGCATGCATACACAGCTGGCGTTGATGCCCACCGCGGAGAAACTCCTTAGACTCGCCGAAACTTTCGGCGGGAGTGAACAACTGAATGAAACGAAAGAAAGCGCGCGCCGCTTCCATTCCCGCCTACGCAGCCTGCTTTATCGGCCTGCGGCCCCCAAAATATATAGGTGTGCAGACTCCTGTCTATATTTACATCTGGCGTGGCTGGACTCTCTCGGGCGCCGAATTTTTCGCGCGCTTTTACACCAAGGGAAAAACGCGCGCGAATTAGTCTGCGCGCATGCGTGTCCGCGAAGAGCACAAAGAGAGCTTGCGGCATCATAACGCGCTGCACGGGCGCCGCCGCGCGCATGGGCCACGTGCAGTGCCTCCCTCCCTCCCTTTCATTGTTCTTCTATATACGTCCCCAACTTGGGTCTTAATGGCGCTTAATGTCATTTGGCGAGCCATGGGCGCGCACCGGGAAGGTGGCGTGCTCCCTCCTTTCTTTTGCTCTGTATACTCGAGCGAATGCCTTCCGTCCTGGCGCGTTCCTCCTGCCGTTCGGCTCGCCCACCGCGCAGCCTCCCGCGCTTCATTCTTCGCATTTAACTGCACGTCGTCGTCTAGTTCGCTCACAGGAAACAAAAGGCTGCGCTGAAATGCGCAGCGACAAGACCGACCGTATATCCTGCAAGGGCGCGACGCTCGGTCTCCGCTTGGAGCATTCCATTTTTGTTGTTCCGTACAACTAAGTGCTCTCATATTTCCAGAGCGGAGGCTCCTAGTCTTATTCAGAGCACGAGTGTACGATGTGCACGACATTGTGCTTTCTGGCTAGAAGATTAAAGAAAAAAAAAACTTGTTATATGGGAGGCAATATTTTGTTTATATTTTTCTCTTGTACGTCACATGCTCAGTCTTGCTGCAGCCGAGCACTCCTCCCTACATAGTGCTGGAGCATTCGAGCAGATCGAAATGATGGTTACACAGAAACAGACCCACAGTTCTCGTGTATGGTCTGTGGCTATCAAAGTAGCGAGCATAAATAAAGGAAAATTCTGCAGACAAGCTCTCAACATTTACACGTGGGAAAACGGCACTGCTTCTGTTAGCCACACGCCAACCTTTAAATATCTCATCTGCTAAATAGTTCTGATCGCGCAAACTAAACAAAACCACGGACGGAGAACACAGGGCAAGCAAACTTTCAGCTCAGTTTTAGTAGGCAACACCTAACGTTCGTTTGAGGCCCTGAAGAAAACGGTCTGCAGAGAAAACAAATAAGATATGCCATCGCCAGGGAAGCGTCTACTGTATGGATCAGTACAAACTAGCCCAATGCTTGCGAAGGAAAAACTCACGTATCGTTGTTGCGCATGGCTTCATCTTGCCTTTTCTTCCTCGTTCTCCCTATACTGCGCGCACAGCGTTGCCTTGGACAAAGTGATCCCAAAAGCATTCTATAGCGCAGCGCAAGCGCACTGAAATAATAATTGTTGGGGTTTTACATCCCACAACCAAGATATGATTATGAGGCACGTCGTAGCGGAGGGCTCTGGGAATTCAGACCCCCTTGAGTTCTTTAACTTGCACCTCAATCTAAGTATACGGGCCTCAGGCATTTGAGCCTCCATCAAAAATGTGGCCGCCGCTGCCGGGATTCGATCCCGCGACGTTCGGGTCAGCAGTCGAGCACCATAACCTGTCTACCACCGTGGCGTGTGCACTGAAAACAATAGGTGCCCATTAAGTGGAAACGCCAGGACAGTCGTATTTTGGCGCCGAACGACGTGAGCAGCCTTTTATGAGACTCTTCGCTAGACGGCTGTCGTACTCTCTGTGTGTGGCTCATAGCACAGCGTTTTGTTAAAATTGTCGCTAGCCGTGTTTCTGGTTAATGTCAACTTGGTTATCTTATCGCGCGTTTAGGATACGGAAACTATCTTAGTTTCGAGAAATTCTGTTCCAGAGTACAATTCTTTTTACACCCACTTAGCGGCGTATAGATTCTTTTCCTCTTCTTCTTCTTATTGTTGTTGTTGTTCTTGTTGTTATTTTATTATTATTATATATTTCACGATGCGCTCAGCTGTCAGTATACACTTCATTCAGTGAAATTGAATGAGATCGGAAAGAGGAAAATGAAAGCTGCGCATCGAAGAAGGCAAAACAAAAAGAACAAATTCTGTGTCGTACATAAATACGTGCGGCGGCTCATCTCCCGGCAGGTTATAGTGCTCCATCTCCGTACGCTGAGAACGGTGGCGTGGTGATCGAGCGAGCGTGATGGATGCGGCGTGACGCAAGGCATCTCGGCGCCAGCTAGCCCAACTGCGGCCACGTGCCCACATATTGTGCTGGACTCGTTAACTCTGGAGACTCAAGGGGCCAGGTCAGAAGGAGGGCGCGTCACGGCACTTCGTATGCAGCAACTCGCAGCTCTGTCGCCAACACTCTTAAACGCGTGCACAGCATCGTTGCTGAGCGGCACTGTCCGCTGCGGCGAGGTTCCATCCCTCGTCGGCCTCGCCTTGGGGTCTTTGATTGGGTAGCGATAGGTTAGGAAGTACAAGGACAAGTAGCAAGAACGCGAAATGACGCTGGTCCGATTGTCGATGAACTGCAAAAGGCGACAGCAAGGAAAACTGTGGTGCGATCTTGTACGCATTCGAAATAAACACGGAGGCGTGGCGTTACATCCAGCCGCACGCGAATGGCCCATTTGAACCGCGACAGACGTCACGGCTCTGCATTGACCAATCGCATGCGGTCACGTGCGGCTGGATGTAATGCCACGCCTCCGTGTTTATTTTGTAACGCGTACAAGATCGCACCACTGGGCTATACTCGCGGACAACTTTTCTTGGCAATGAAGGAAAGGCTACGGAGGCGGAGCTACTGCACATATACTGCTCCGCGAAGTAGTCCGGTTCGGCGCGCGTTTCGAATTTTGTTTTGGTTTGTGAACCTTCCGTATCTCCTGTGACGGCTATTTGATTATTTCAGCGGCCGTCACAGGCTTAGGCAGCCATTTGTTAGTGAAATTCGTCACAAGCTCCCTCGGCGAATCGCCGGAAAAGCTGGAGGGTGACGAGCGCTCACCCAAAGACGCAGACGTCATTTTGACTGTGAGGTGCACGTAAAAGGTGCGACATTTTCACAGGTGCAAAAACGCGAAATGACACTGCATAAAGCAAAACAAATATAAATATCTCCTTGGTGCACGCTGACCCTCTTTTCAAACAGCGCCCCGAAGAAAATAAAGTAATGTTGTTTTTTTTTTATTCTCACGCAGAAAACACGAACGCAATTGTGGGACTACAATCTTCAGCGGTAGCACACGCGTAGTTCGGCTCTCTAGCCTTCCCTTCATAGCCAAGAAAAGTTGTCCGCGAGTTTAGCATTACTAAGGAGAGAGAGAGAGAGTGAAAGTTTAAGTGAAAGGCAGGTGGTTAACCAGAAGGAAATTTTCCGGTTTGCTACCCTGCACTGGGGAAGGGGGACAGAAAGGCAAAGGAAGTTTGTATAGGCAAGTGTGGTCGTAACAGCCAGCACATTACTAACTATGGCGATAAGGCAAACCGACTACTTGTTTCGAGTGCAATATAGCTCGTGAAATGGCTCCATTAATCATTTAGGTGCAATATACTATATGTTACGATACGTGCATGAAGCTGCGCAGCAATCGCGGAGCCTCAAGTATAGACGACGGCGGACACTACGCCGAAAATGCGTCGCAAGCACGTTAACGCGGTTGCTGCCGATGACAGAATGCCAGCGTAAGCGTTTCGGGACGGCGGTAATGCGAAAAGTGCCGCCAGTGTATGGCATACACAGCGACAAGCCCGCGCCTGGGGTCGTCGCCGCGGGCCGCTGCCCTTGTCGCTGACTGCGCACTCGGCTGGACAGACGCGGGGACAGTGACCGGCGGCCCCCGATTCACGCGTCGCGCACTGCCGTGCTCGTCAGAGAAAGAGACGCGTTGAAGGCGAGGGCAGCGTCGAAAGGCCCCGAGGCGGCGCGACGGGGTGGAAGAAAAGAACAGCGGGAACACAAAAGCACGCGAGTCGTGCCGAAGGGGTCCAGGACCCTTTTCGGCTGCTTCCGGGCTCCGGACGCAATGGGGGCGCGGAGCCGGCCAGTCGCCCCAATCGATCAGCTAATATTTCTTGAATTGAACCGCGAGTCGGAGCCGGGGCGGGGCTGGGAATGGGGTTTCTGGCCCGGGGCCATAGCGCCGCGGCCATCGATTGGGTTGCCCAGTGGTTGTCCGCGAGCTCAGGTCGGCCTCGCGGCGCCTCAGGTGTCTGGGCCCGTCTCCTTCCTGGCCGCTTTCTCTCCGAACCTGATGTATGGCGGTCGGGATACACTGGGGGACAGCTAGAATGTAATGATACGAATAACAGACTGTCGCGTGCACATATTCACCGCTTCTTTCCTGTCTCTATCTCAATTGCCCCGTAGAAGAAGGGGAACCGGGCGCCCTGATTTGTTAGTCACAAGCCAACGCACAATGCAAAACAAGGAGAGGTACTTCTGAAATTTTCTTTGCATATCAGGCAAAAAGAAATACTAATACGAAAACCCTCAGACTTCACGTATTAATGATACGGTTTAAAGAAGAGGGAAAATGGCAGCAAAAGGAGCACTACCCTGTGTTCTTCTTCGCAGTACTGCACTATTTTTCTTCAAGTTATATATAGAGGAACGGATCGACGACGGCGCAACAGAACACCGCGGTGTGTGTGTCCACGTCCGTTGAACGGTCAAGTCCAACTGCAAGAAAGTGAATGGTACTGGGTGCCGCAGATGTGCGGCGTTCTAAGAATCTCGATTAAAATGAGCGTTGGCTGCGTGCTGGCCGAGGGGTGTCCGGAATGAGTGTTTGGCCCTCGCGGTGTACGACAGACCCTTGGCGCTCAATTACTTCGGCGCGAACGGCGTGCTCTGCGGCAGCCGCCGGCCACCGGCTCGCGGCGGCATTCTTGCCGCTCGAAACGGGGAATGGCCGCAGAAATAATGCCGAGGCTGGTATTGTTGCAGCGCGTTAACGATAATTTCATGCCGGATCAGATCAGACGCGCGGCTACTCATTTCTGCGCGGAATTGCAGAGAGAATGAAAGAGCGGGGATTTTTCGGCTCGTCGAAGAATTTCGTCTCGCCGATTCGAAAGAAGTTGCGACGTCTCCGAAACGTTTTCTCGGCCGGCGCTAATTGCAAGCCATACAGCGCGGCGCGCGCCTTCAACACAGCGGGAAGCGATGACCGGAATGTCAGTATGATCCGACAACTGCTGTCTCCACAGCCTTACTGTCCCGTATTATTCTTCTAGTCTAATTTAATTTGTCTGGGAGAATAACGAATATAGCTTTCTGCTATATTTGGTAACAACATCATTGTGCGAAAGAAAGCCTTCTTTACGCTTTTTTCCCTTAAGAAACGTATTCCATCCTTTTTTTCAATGCGGCTCACGCTAATTGCACGAAACAGAAGTGAAATAGCTCTTATCTCTCTAACCCCTCCCCCGCTCCTTACAGTCTCTTTTTCTTCGTAGTTACGTTACGTTTTACCTTTGCGTATACGTAGCGCACGAACAGCCACGTTTTTTGTTCCGTTTCACACTGTCAACGTGTTTTGAAAAGTAGCTTCATCAGGTATGCGCACCACTAATCGATTCGGCTTACTCGGAACATGCCTTCGGGGAAGGCTTTTGTGTTCGTGAAGCTGCTTGCTTTGATTTTCTTTTGTCTATATTTGATCTTCTTGCGCTTCCTCTAATTATCCTTCATTCTAGTTTTAGCAACTCTATAACAATTAAAGGCGGTATTTAATGACGGGGCATTGATTGCATTACCTCTGTAAGCGTGTGTTATCTTGCAAGATAATTAACCTCCTATCACCCTTCGGCTCCCCTTTGTCTCTTTTGTGTTGTGCTACTAGTCACCATCAAAATATGGCACCGTCTAATGATCCGATCATAATTAATCGCTCCCCTGACCTGCCAGTGTTGCCTTCCTAGGCGACTCAGTGCTATAGCGAGCCTCCACATAGCATGACGCTGCATGACTGTGCAATTCTAATAAATTTCTAGCATTTTGTGCAAGTCAGAGATAAAAATGAAGAAATGGCAGGGTGGCTGAACTCTGTTGGCTATACAGCCTATGCAGTCCAGAGGAGACAGCGACAGGCAGGAGTTCAGGACCGAATATCTATCACTGCCTAGCAGCGTTACTCATTTCGGTGAACTTCGGGGACCACAACAGCGCCCTTACAACTTAGATGAGCACTGCGTTTGGCTAGTTGGTTTCTTATACAGGTATCGTAATCTTCTTGGTTTTCAATTTTTTTTGCTCGTGCGTTTCCATTATTTCGCGCAGCACCACCTCTTGCGGTTTTCTTTTACCGCGATGATCTACGAGACGACGACTCCAACATCTTGCTCTCAGTGAAACGTGGCACCGAGGAAAAGTCTCTGACGTTTAAAAAAAGAAAAGAGCAGCAACACAGCTTAGGTGTTCGTTCTGTTGCTCTCTTCGTGGCATTTAAATCAGCACTACCGGTCATTACAGTCACGGATAATTAGTTGATTATATATATACATAAATATATATATATATATATATATATATATATGTGTGTGTGTGTGTGTGTGTGTGTGTGTGTGTGTGTGTGTGTGTGTGTGTGTGTGTGTGTGTGTGTGTGTGTGTGTGTGTGTGTGTGTGTGTGTGTGTGTGTGTGTGTGTGTGTGTGTGTGTATGTTTGTGTGTGTGTGGCAAGTACAGTTGTGAAAATACGCGTCGAGAGTGCTCGATCGAGCGCAGCATATCTGTATCGAAATTCATGGAATGTCAGAGCACGTGGAATGTTGCAAGCCTACGCTCCGTATACGTTCAAAGGCGGCACGCCGGCGCGCGCTTGGCACCTTCTTCTTCAGTACAAACAACGGGTCGCAGTAGAAACATCGGCTTTCTAGTTGACGTGGCATCACGTCGTGAAAGAATCTGCAACATAGAATATGTTTGAGAGTTTGAACGTAGCCCAATTGTTTTAGACGCGTATGCGCTCGGCAAGAGAAAGGGATCGAAAGGTAGGCAAGCCAAACACACATATCCGGAAGCAAAAAGAGCGAGGATGTCGCTTCGTCAGGAGGTGCACATACAAACTGCACTCGCTCGTATGGTTATGTCTACTGTAGATATTTCTTTCTGGACTTGGGACGCATGTGGCTACGACCGGAGTATTTGTGTCACCGTGATCTAATATGATCTAACATGGCGCGGAATAAAAAGCGCTGGTTGCCATTGCGGGGACAGTTGAACAGGAGTCCTGAAGGCTTCCCACTCCGGAAGCCGTCGCGGGGAGGTGGGTCATTCGTCCCAGTGAGGAATGCTGCTCATATAGTGACAGGCTACATGAAAAAGAAACAAACATTTAAACATAAAAAAAACACTTAAGACTGCGTTGTAAAACCTGGATGGATAGATTTACGGGGCATACAATGCGTGCCTTGTATACGTACGGCTGCTGGGCAGTATTTTCAACACTTCACGGTTACGAGCATCACGAATGGACACCACGCCGATTTCCCAACAGTTAACTCATGTTGGAATGTACTAATTAATCGGCGTGAAAACTTCTCGCTTAATTCCAGCATCAGCCATTCATCGTAATGCATGTGTTCTTTCGCAGTCCTTGTTGACACCGCGGTCCTTTAAGCGAATACTGAGGCTGATCACTCCCTTTTCGTCTTTCAGCACCAGACATCGCGGATAGCGAACAAAGAACGCGCCTCGACGATGTCGCATTTCGCGCGGAGATCGTGGCGCCAAAGGTCATCATGACAAGTGAAGATACAGCGGCGCTAGCCTCCTATTTTTGGGCTTTCTCTTCAGGCTGTCAACGCCTTTGTTTGCTCCCTCGCACACACTGTGAGAGCCAGTTTAGGGCTTGCAACTAGTGAACAGAGTAAACAGAGACGGCAGTGCCAAAAAAAACAAAAAAAAGGGTCCCGAATGAGTAGAAGCGACAGGACGACGTTCGGACATGTTTGGAAGCTTTACCGGCGCGTTTGGTCGTCGCGGTGTTTGTGTAAGGAAGCCGGTGCATCTTCGCCATCCACAGAAAGCACATAAATTCTTTCGAAGGGCCGATGCAGCGAGCGATGTTCTATGACACAGTGTCAGCCAGCCACGATATGAACTTTTTCTCCCCGTTGAATTAGGGACGGCTGAGTCAGGTAATTCAGTCATGTCCTCTAATTTAATAGGCGATTAAACCGTTGTCATCAGGTAACGCCACAAGACCACTGCTCTCCGATCTTTAGCTTAGATGGGTTTCGTGGTTTCGGCAGTGTATATGTGTGGCATGTTGACTAAGCGAAAATACACAATTATTTTCACACATATTCCAAATCGCCGGCGCACATATGCGCAGTCTCTATCGTAACGCTGCTACTATATAGGCTAGTCTCATTTATCGATGTTGCCATCGTGATTTTGATTCAATAATACAAAACAAGAAAAAGTAAGCAAGCTGAATAGGCTTTGATTTTCATTTGCCCTATTGGCCTCGAGATCAAACGGAGTCGGCACCTAGCAGCGAGCGGACGAAACCCCTTAGTGTGGATAGCTTTTTTGTCGTCGGCTAGCCACAGCATGTTCGCATGTGTGCAAACGTCATGCACGTCCTCAGAGGGTAGCTTATTCCGTTGTGTTAGTACAGTGTCAAATGCTTGTACACGTATGCCTGCCCGGTATAAACAAACATTTTGCTTTCCGAGGCTTATGTGCACTCTAAAAAGATACGTGAGTGCATCTACGTGTCGATAGCGTTATAGGTGTGATAATCGTACCGTCCATTCGCTCAACTCATTTCAATGTGGGTGCATCCTTGTCGCTGAAGCGCATAACATAGTGCATTTGGCAACAAAAGTATTAGATGTCGAGGTGTGAATGCAGAATTTTAGCGACACCATGTGCATCTCGTGAAGTGTTGCCGATATCGAAATCCTTGTGATATCGCAAAGCATGAACCAGCGTCTACAAAGACCGGTTAGTGGTAAACAAAGAGAAAAACAAACAAACAAACAAACAAACAAACAAACGAACGAACGAACGAGCGAAAGAACAAACAAACAAACAAACGAACGAACGAACGAAAGAACAAACAAACAGACAGACAAACAAACAAACAAACAAACAAACAAACAAACAAACAAACAAACAAACAAACAAACAAACAAACAAACAATAAGGACTTCAGGCCACGCACAGCAGAGTGCACGAAGTTCTACTTCAACTCACTACACAGAAATACAGGCTTGCTTCTTTTTTTCTTTTTTAGCCGAACAAACAAGAAATAAGTTGGTTCAGTCGCTCAACGGCATTGCTATCGTAGTATACGTACAAATAAAACAAGAAACAACATCGAGCAAAACTGTTACCGAAAGCCAGCACCCCAATCATTGGCAGATTGCGCTTCTCCCATACCTAACAGGTCGGCTTCGTGCATTCACGCGGCAATCGAGAGCGTAAATGTTACCAAAAAGCTGCAGTCAACGCGTTTTAGTCGGCGACAATGTGCTCAAACTGCTCGCAGCGAAGCGGAGCTGTGTTCATTTGTATACGCGCCGCCGACCGACTAGCCACACTAACGCGGCGACGGTACTGCCACCTGTCGCTCGATCTCGCAGCGAATAAAAAAACGCCATTTAGCTGGCTAAGAGCTAACCCTTATTACTGTTTTTGTTCTGAAAATGAAAGGAGCGCTGACTTGACTGCGCCGGATCGCCGAGCTTCGAGTGGAAGTATCACTGATGCGAGCTATCTGCTGCTTTGGTTTTCCTCCCCCTTGTGGTGCAAGTGCGAAACAGGATGGGAGCTAATTTAAATAGCTGCACCACCGCTTCGCGCAGTGGTGACGTCGCAGTCTTTTAAAACATCGCAGCTTTCTCAAGTTGTATTCCTCGAATTGTGGGGGCACTGCGCGAAAAGTTTGCTTCGGCGGGCGTCAAGCCGCAGAAATATCGAGTGCTGAGCTCTTCCTGCCGGTCGAGATGGCGTTTTGGAATTCCGCTGACTGCAAGCGTAGAATTTCCGCGCTAACCCTTTCCCCTAATCCTGCTCTTATCCGCGCAGGCAGCCCACACCATGGATCCGGCACGTTTTTCTCCCAGCTGGCGGCTCAAAGAAAAACAAAACAACGCGTGCGATAAGGGCGTCTCCGCGAAACATACGCGACCTCGGCAAGACCACCTGAGCATCTTTGCGGAGTGTATACACAGCTTGGATGCGGCATTCGGCTGCACCAATCCCGCACTAAAGTGGCGACTTTGCGGCCGCGTTGCGGCGCTCTGATGGTCGTACGTGCCGTATCCGCCTCCTTCCTCGGTCCCTGTACGCAGTTTGAAAGACGCCACCGATCAGCCTGCGCTGTTGCGATCGTCGGCCATGCTTACACTTGGCGCGTACTTTTCCGCCGAACGGGCCACCGCCTCGCATTCCAGTCCCTGCTACGTCTTTCCATATGCTACGCCTACGCGTATATATTGTCGAAAGCGTTTTGTTAACCGTTCGCTTTGCGCCTTTTATAAGCATGTTCTCTTGTTGCGTCGTCATATACCGCGTAGTTACCGGGTAATTGCAAGTAATTTAGGCAGGCCTGCTGTTTCTCTCGTTCGGAATGCCTTTATTCGTCTTTCCCGTAGTAGAGATGTGAAGTGGCCTCTAGTTGACGAGCATCTGTCCCCACTGTTTCTTTTCTTTACTTTTTTTCTGCGCGATAATACTGGCACACACCGAGAAGACCAGATCACCATTTGCTCTGCATATAGTGAAGGCATTGCTTTGAAGAATGATAAGTCACTTAAGTTTAGAATTGTGTGCATAGTAAAATAGGCATTACCATTATACTTTCACTCACTCACTCACTCACTCACTCACTCACTCACTCACTCACTCACTCACTCACTCACTCACTCACTCACTCACTCACTCACTCACTCACTCACTCACTCACTCACTCACTCACTCACTCACTCACTCGCTCGCTCGCTCGCTCGCTCACTCACTCACTCACTCACTCACTCACTCACTCACTCACTCACTCACTCACTCACTCACTCACTCACTCACTCACTCACTCACTCACTCACTCACTCACTCACTCACTCACTCACTCACTCACTCACTCACTCACTCACTCACTCACTCACTCACTCACTCACTCACTCACTCACTCACTCACTCACTCACTCACTCACTCACTCACTCACTCACTCACTGCAATTGCCGCATGAGCATCAACAAGGCAGCATCCTGCGTGCGTAAAAAATTCGGGAGATCCCCCGCCTTGTGGGAATCGGTTTCACATGAAGCAGTCACTGAATAGTTCTATGCTACATTTTTTGGCTTTGAGCCCAGCGTTTGTGTGCACATCATGGGCTTACCAGGAACGTCGACACCACTGCCGTTTAAAGGGTAACTTATGGTCTGGCGTAACGTCAGCACTCATGTTAGAGCACATTCGCCAGTATTATCGAAACGAAGTGCACGCTACGGTGCGATGATGCGAATATCCTGCGTAACTTTCGTTAGCGTATTCCTAGCAACGGCTGCAACGCTTGAATATAGGTTGCTGAATCATAGGAATACAAATGCAATGTTTATTAGACTGCTATAAAAGCGGAGCCAACATCGTAACAACAGATATTAACTTGACATGACGCCTGTATTGTAGGAGTGCATATGTAGTGTTTATTGCTTTCTTATAAAATTAGATGGCCTGCACCACGACCACAATTGAGGTTGCACCGACATTACGCCTGCATAAGGTCTTTTTCCAACGCAATTTCTAGGCCTGGCGTGGCTCTGTGGTAGAATACCTGACTGCCACGCAGAATGCTTGGGTCCGATTCCTGCTGGGATCTTAATTTTTATTCTTTGCATTCGTCGGGACAATGCTGCTGGTGCCGGTTTTTCTTAACGCTCTCGTGTTTAAATTACCAATATCTGTTCTCGCCGTTCCTATGGGTAGATACAAACTGTCAATCATCTATGGCACATACCCGTATACCACGGCCCGTGGTAGACGGGTATGTGCGACACGTGTCTGGAGGTAAGGGTCTGATGACGTACGCGACAGGATTTTCACGTTATTCATGTCATGACCAGACAGTCATATTCGTCAAATCCTCTTACCCTGCCGTGCCAATTTTGGTCTACACCAAATTAAGGAGGCAATCATGAATAGATAGATAGATAGATAGATAGATAGATAGATAGATAGATAGATAGATAGATAGATAGATAGATAGATAGATAGATAGATAGATAGATAGATAGATAGATAGATAGATAGATAGATAGATAGATAGATAGATAGATAGATAGATAGATAGATAGATAGATAGATAGATAGATAGATAGATAGATAGATAGAAATGTTCAAGTGCCTTGGGTTTTTAATGCTTCGCACTAAAAAAAAACATGGTTGATCCCCCGTCATATCAATCGGTATAACACGAAAATGAAACGTATCTTCACAGAAGTATTGCTTATTGTGTAGTGATATATGAGAGCTTGTGGAATGTCTGCTGGTGTTTGGCAGCTATAGCACCGTTTGACGTGGATGCACCCAAGTTGACGCCTAGTGCCACATCTCCATCGCGACGACTAACGCTAATCATCATGATTTACCCCATTGTGTTACCTGAAGTTGTAAACATATACCTGGACACAGCGTATCGTGAATCCCGCGCAAAGACGACATCAACAAGCACATAATAAACACTGGTACTCGACATGCACTTCTTCAAAGCGTCGTCCATTAAGGAGAGAAACGGCACGGTGTGCGCTCCCGAGTAATCGCGTAAACTACGCCTGTGCTCATGCATACACTACCACCTCCTTCGTCGGAAACAGCGCGAGCACACGGGACTAGAAAGACAGACAGGACTTTCGCTGGAGTTTCGAACAGACGCGTATCTTACGCAGATATCGTGACTGCCACGCCCGGGAAATATATGAAGCGTTCACGATTCATTCCATTGGGCCATCATGTGTAAGCGCACCGTCCATCGCACTAACCAACAAGGAGATTAATTACCTCCGTGATTGGTCTCTACTTTTTCATGCACTAGTCACGGCGCAGGCGTAGGGCTTCCCCTTTCCCTCATCCTTTCTTGTTTATCTATTTCCAAGGAAGCGTATATATGTGTTCGCACGAAATAAACGCTCATGTTGTTAGCAGCGCAAAGTCCTGTCTGTCTTTCTAGTCCCGTGTGCTCGCTCTGTTTCCGACGATGAAGCCATGCCAACAAACTCAAGTTGACACCCTCCTAAAATACACTACCACACTGCGCTTCAGCAACACGGGAGGCAGAGGTTCGTAGCTTTAGCCGCGAACGCGCGCAGGCGTTCCACGTCCTGCTGGCCTCTGTCTCGCTCCACCAAGGCACGCCATTCCCTCGTCGACATCGTTGACTTTCTGCTGCGCTTACTGCAGCAGTTTTATTAGACGGTGCTATCGCACTCGAAGCATCAGTGGCGGGGAAACACCGTTGGTGCATGTGGAAGCTACGCAACTACGACGACGAGCCGTGACACGCTAACACGAAGCGAAAGGCAAAGAACGTAACTGCGTCTAGAGCGACTCCCCGATGCCAGCGCGGCCAGTGTTTCTCGCTGGAATCGAGATGCTTTAACTATGACCTCCGAGATTGCGCACAATCTCGGAGGCCATGCTTTAACTGCGTCGTCGCCGAATCGTTCCCTATCGGCACTGGTAAATGTCATGACGCATTACTTCACGTCGGCAACCGCCGCCACGCCGCCTAGCCCCGGCAACAGAGAGAGCCGTGCGGGAGTGAATGTGTGACAGATATAAGGGGCGTTTGTGGAGTGTCGTGCATGGGCCTAGGTAGCTTTGTCGGTAGTGCGACGTCTGCATGACCAGGATTTGGGGACATGTGCACGTAGCGCCATCTCTCGTGGGTGACAACGGCGGCCTGCAGTAAGTGAATGGGAAATAGGCGAAAAAAAAATCATATCTGGTGAAAAAGCTATATAGTAGAGATGTGCGAATAGCAAAATTTCGGGTGCGAAGCGAATTCGAATAATAAAGATTGAGTGCGAATCGGTTCGAATAATTTTCGAATAATTTTCGAATATTTCTCAAATACTTTTCGAATACTTCGAAGCGAAATTACAGAAAAAAGCTGCAGAGAATCCCTACGTATGTTCTTACGAGACAGGAACAATTACAAGTCACAAACATGGTCAAAGAACAGCTAAGGGGGGATGCGGCTTTTGTATCACGAAAAATTAAAAAAAGTCGATTTTTGGAAATCACATTAATTTTAACCACATAAATCGCAGTTAATTTTATGTAGCCGTTTTTCTGATTCCGAAATGTCGTCACTGAAAACCACGTAGAAGTGCGGTAAAAAACTTGTGCTTGCCGAGGTGGCGAAAATTACTGCGAATCGCAAAAAAAAACTGTTTAAAAAAATTATAGGTCCGCAACGGCGCAACTGAGCGCCGCCATCTTGGGCTCATCGGAAAGAGCATTTCTCCGTCTTCAAATTTCCCGCTTCAGCTACGTCCTCCATTAAAAAAAAAGCGTACAAAAAGCAAATGTTTGAAGTTCGTTTCGAGAGCACGCGTCGCCACTGGACCGATCCTCGCTCCGGGAGAGCGTCGTCTGCTGCTTGTACGTCGCGAGGTCACGGCGGTCTCTCGCTACACAGCGACGCGTTCGCGCTCGTTCTGTGTTCACAGGTAGACGATCATTTAGAATGTAATTAGGCTTTATTTTGTCAGCTGCAAGCGGAAGCTCAAGCATCAGATTACGATAGTGCGCCGCGCTCGTCGCGAATGTCGCAGACGTGCGTCTCGGACAAACTGTTCTGCTTATCAGCATTATCAGCATTTCGCACCTCGTGACGCAGACAATCGCGGGACGACTCTTCGTACTCGCTATCGAGCATGACGCACTACTTTGAAACATCGGGTACCGCGGCCGGGCGCATCGCGACCGAGCTTACTGCTCGGACTGCAGGGCTGGGCAGTATCGCGATACAAGAGTATCGCGATAGTATTTCAGAGATACTTTTGAGTATCTGTATTTCTGTATCGAGATACATTTGAAGAATATATTTGTATCTCTGTAGTGAAATACATTTACGATGTATCGCCTGTATCGCGATACTATGCAGGACACGGGTATTTCGTTACATTGTTTTTTTGTGTCAGAAATGAGTTGAGGCGTGTTTCCAATGGAGGAATGGCGTTTTGTTTTTTTTCTTTTTTGTGCCAAGACAAGCAAAGGCGCGCCGCCGGTCGCCGACAGATAGGGCGGCGATGGTTTCTCCTCAAGCACAGAATGATCCATGTGGTAAAGCGCGCGACGCCGCAGACGGCAGAATCGCGGGGGCAGTGTTGTCGGCCTCTGTCGACGAAAGTCGCTGTCTGTCAACGTCAGTGCAGCACGCCTAATTTTTTTCGGGTGGCAAGCCATTATTTCGCGACCCCCCGCGGGGATACCGCCTTGGAACAGGCTTTGCAATGCTTCGCGTGCGTTCAGTTCTCAAAGCGGTGGCACTTCCAAAAGCAGTTCCCGTAGTCGCGGCGGAAGTGACTACAAGATGGCTATCATTGACGCGCTTTCACCACCTCTCCAATGTCAGGGTGCGTTCCTAATTGATTACATGCGTGAAACGGTCTTTTTTGGTAGCAGGCTCCCCAACCGCCGGAGCCGACTTCGCCTATTGCGGCTTTCTGAAATGGGTGCTGGTAGCGTCGGTGGTGGTGACATCTTCATTGAAGCCGACAGGGTCAGACGGCTGAGGATTCCGAAGATGGGGACAGACTTCGGATTCTGAACAGTCAGAACCCAAGTGAGGGCGGAAGTGTTTTGGTATCTAGATGACCCGAGAAGAGATATCGCCACTGCAGTGGCGATATCTCTTCTCGGGCCTTCATAGCCGTATTGCCCTGCATGCAGGGCAATACGGCTATGAAGGCGATATTTATTCACTGTAACACGAATTTGTGCTCGCCTTCAGTGGTAGACAGACTTTTTTTCTTTCGTTAGTCTTGTGCTGAGGCTGAACCGACGCTATTAGAAGACAGCCTATTTGAGAAGCCTACACAGCAACCTTCTCAGCAAAGCAGATCTTCAAAATAAATGTGTGCTTTTTCTCAATTCACTGGTCTTCATTAGTGATTCGAGTGATTTGCTTAAAGTGTGCTATGTCTAGCATAGCTTAGTTTGTTCGCCAAGTATGTCGATTTCGGTGTCCAATCCTTGTTACTGTTGCTGTGAAATAGTGTATTTTTATTGCAATTGATACTTGTAATTATGTCATTATTACTAATTATGTACTTTGTCCAACCCCTCCCCTGCAATGTCTTAATGGCGCTGAGGGTACTGTAATAAATAAATAAATGAACTGAACGTTTCGATGCGCAGTAACTTTAATTACAACATTATGCTGCACTAATAAGTGTCTTTGCGTAGTATGAGCATTCTTGAAATAAAAAAAGTATTCCAGTATCTCTATCGCTGAAACTGTATTCCGGAATACTTTTTTCGTCTTATTGCAAAAGTATCTCCGAAATATCCCGTTACGTTAAAGGCAAATGTATCTCAGTATCTGTATTTTAGGCTTCTAGTTCATGTATTTCGATATCTGTATTCCGGAATACTCTTCTGAGTATCTCTGCCCAGCCCTGGCTCGGAGTCGTGGCTAGGCCTAACTCCGCTCACGGTGCCGATGTACGAGACGGTGCCGATGTACGATGTATGAGCAAGAACATCGCGCTAGCGGACATGCGAAAGCGAAGAAGCCGCAGCGTCGCAAGCAACGAATCGCATCGCCCGCTGGCTCCTCGGAACCGTGGATGGGCATTTTACTCATAAGCAGCGGACTCCCGGCAAGCTCGTCGCGCAGCGACCGCTCGGAGCCCCGGTGGAAGCTGCTAGCAGTTTCACACGTCGGCGCTCCAAAAGGCCAAAACTCAAGACCAAGCACCCTGCAAACCGATTTATCGTCTTTATATTTATTTTCCGTTATTATAAACCGCTAAATTTATTTCCCGGAAGTTCGAATACTTCGATTCGTAAAATTTCGGTGCGAATCGAATCGAATAGCGAACACTATTCGAAAAATGTTCTGAAGTTCGAATATTCACACACCCCTACTATATAGTTATCAAAAACGACTCCCGGTTCTTACAGCAGAGACATATTTGAACATTCAGTTAAAATTAGTGTCGCACTACAAACAGCGTGGCTTCCCAGGGTGTTTAATATTTTACAATGGAGTCCCATGCGTTTCTAATGGGGGGTGTTCAATTGTCTTGGGAAGCCCCACGCTTTTCATTGCGATATTGCAATTTTACCAAAATGTTCCAGTAGGTCTCTGCTGTATAGAACCCGGAGTCGTTTTTAATAACTAGCTTTTTTCAAGAGATGTTTTTTTTTCTCGCCTATTTCCAATTCAGTTATTGCAGGACGCCGTTGCTGCCGCTGAGAGATGGCTCCACGTACAGATGTCCCCAAATCCTGGGAATGCTTATCGTCGCGGACCAAGATGTCGTAGGTTCGATTAGTTTTTTCGTAGGTTCGACCGTTTTTTTTCTTATTCGTTAATGCCCATTTTATGAATGTCATATCCGTGACGGAAATACGTCACCGAAGTTTTGGTGGACCTCGGCGTGAAGCACTTTCGTGTTAAAAAAAACGATATAGACCATTAAGTATAGACGCCGAACAAGGACCGGCATGCATACTTTTACACATATATTAAATAATGGCCCATAAGAAAAGCAAAAAGAAAAGAAGCAAATGCAGGTAAAAGGCGGTAAATTTCCGCGAAGAAAATTCGAAGTCTCGAACTGGGCACATCCTCTCGAGCAGTCGCGCCGGCTGAATTCGCACGTCGTCGTCAGCGACGCCGCGAAGCCCCGCGTCTGCGGCAGCGCTTTTCCGGCGCCCGGCGTCGGCGGCGTCCGCGTGGTGATGCAGTCAACCCCGA
The DNA here is from genome assembly GCF_013339695.2 of Rhipicephalus sanguineus. Taxonomy (NCBI): domain Eukaryota; kingdom Metazoa; phylum Arthropoda; class Arachnida; order Ixodida; family Ixodidae; genus Rhipicephalus; species Rhipicephalus sanguineus. The sequence continues at coordinate 284,037,103 of NC_051176.1, forward strand.
GAAATGCGGCTGCAATCGGCGGCGCCGGAAGCCTGGTTCCGGGTTCTTGTTCGTCTGTCCACTTCCGCTTGAGACATTGCGGCGTACTTGTCCCGCTTCGGGCTCGGCTCTGCCATGGCGACAAACGGCCTTCAGCGGTCATCTGCGTTAAGTCAACTGTGCGCCGGTCTTCTTTCATTCCCTGAGATAGGACCGAGCCGCTGGAGTCGATGAGCCAAGCTGAGTAAATTGACCGTTTCTTCGGTAAAATACACCATGTAACTATACCGTAGTGTTTTCTTGCATGGTGCTTGACTTGTTTGAATAATATTGTCGCGCAAATAAACGGGGACACGAGTAAAGCACATGAACACACTTACACGGCGCTGTGTGCATATTCAGGTGCCTTGCTGCTACAGTATTGTTCAGAGGTGCCTTACCAACACGCCCGCATTGCAATACTATATCTTGACGCGTGATTGATTACCTGCTAATTTGCCGAATTCCCGCTTGAGGTTCTCACATCAAGGCAGATGACAATGCTACGAATATTGTAGACTTACATTTGCCTAGTGTTGGAACCATCTAGCCCAGCAGCGAATTTTGTCTAGTAAACAATTTTCACCGACATTGAGCAGCATACAGCGCTGTACGGTTTACACGCTGCTCGCCGCAACTATAAACTCGAATATTTTCTCAAGCATACACGAAAGGTTGTGTCTTTGTGAAATAAGTCGAGGGAACGCTAACATTAATGATGCATATGTCTTCGCTCTGCTTCGTGCGTGATAACGAGGAAAAACAAAAACAAAAATCGAGTATAGAATTTGGGGAATGCCTTTTGGACGTGCCTCATCATATTGCAGAGCTATGCCATAGTACAGCGAATGTTAGTTATTGCATATGCGAGGTGCCTTAAACAGCATTTTATTTGACAAAATAAACATTTATCGATGACACAAATCATACCACGATGCCTCGTCCATTACCTTTCAGTCAAAAAATCTCTGTAACTAGCACACCATATCACGACCCCTTACTTTTACACTTGCGTTCGCTGATGTCAACACGACTTGAAGAGCACGGACCTAAACAAATAAGGCTGCTCCCGGAGGCGGAAAGTGATCTGTCAAGTCTGGAATGCAGCGCTTTCGGGAAGAGGGAGAGCAACAGGTTTGGTTATTTTTCCTCTTTCAGACGACTGACGGTGCGGACCCGCTTCGTTTGCAAACACACGAACGCCAGCCGGCCGTGGCCCGCGCATTTTCTCGGAGAAAAGCTTTTCCGAGGAAAAGCAAGTTTGTTTCAGCGTCCAGAAGTTCGCCTTTGTTTGGCTTACTGCTCCGAATGAGCGCCGGAGAAAGTGTCGTCTTCGCGCGAGTTTTGCGAGAGAACGCGTGGACGTTTGGTTTCTCCCAATGGAATTCACCTCCCCCGGGCTTTCTGTAGATCTACAAAAAAAAAAGAAAAGAAAAAAAGCGAATGTGATTAATCAATATGACACGAGGCTTGTGAGCTCATAGTATGACGTCATCCAGAAAGACCGATGCTGTCATTGACAACCACGGTTTCGAAAAGGATGATGGTTCTGTAACCACCATCCGCGTCTCCAACTGTTTTTTATGGTATTTCGGCCCCATTTTGTGACGTCACGGCTTAAGGTGCGCAGTTCCTCTTTTATGAACTAGATGGCCAGTTATTCTCGGGCACTTGACGTTTCGTGGAGGAACGGGCGGCACTTCGAATTGCAGCATTGCGTGTGCTTTAGCGCTCACTGTCTCTCGCTGCGAATTTGGGAAAAGAGTTAAGAGCCACTGTATGGTAAGAATTGTCGTACAATCAATTCGGGGTCGCCCTTGAAAGAGTACTCGCTATGGTACGCAAGACATTATGGCCACATTCACTACGTTACATGCATGTTCAGAACGTAAGCGCAGCGAGAAACATTAGTTCGACCCCGGGCGCGCTTTTTATTGTGTGTGTGTGTTTTGTTTTTGCTTGAGTGTTGCGGTAATAAACATCACTTATTGGGCGTTCTGCGATGAGCGAGCCAGGGGGTCCGTAGAGCTTGGAACTCCGGGGGCGAAGAATAGGCGCACTTGAATCACCGTGCCCGACGGACAAATAAACACCGCTGGCCTCTACTACAGACGGCGCGCAGGAATGCGGCGTCCCAGCTGCCGACGCGCTCTCAAAGCAGACTTTACTCCCGTGTGTTGGCTCAGGACGTTGGCGAGCACGGTCGGTCGAGGCACAGCGAAAATACATTTATTTTTATTTTTTCTAACTTCTCTAGCTCCCCCACGCAGGCTGAAAAAGGCGCTGTGGCTGCAGGCTGTGATTTCATTTAGGCAACCGTAATGCGCTCTGTAGCGCATGGAATGCGTTGACTATCGTTACATTGTGGGCACTGTGCAACAAAACCCCTAAACACTTTATTTTTGTGAAATTGGGATAGATACTTCGATACAGAAACCTCAATACGACACATACATGTGCACTTTATATAGGCACAGTGGCCGCAATTAATAGTAATTTGATTTTTTTTTTTTTTCGGATGCCGCGGCGGCTCTCGTTGGTTACTGTGCTCGGCTGCTGACCCGAAAGACGCGGGTTTCATCACGCACGCACGCACGCACGCACGCAGCAGGTACAAACTGTGGCAAGCAGTATGGCACTTATGTTTCGACTCCAAAGCATTCTAGGCGTTAGTGACGTACCGAAAGTGAGCCACCGTATCTCTCGTAATCGAAAACTGATTATTTCAGGAATGAGATGTATATCGAAACTGTGGGGAATACAGCTACCGTAAGAGTGCTAAACTGACTAAATGTAATGAGGCATCAAGTCTGACTTGCAGGTGCTATATACGTAAGTATCACTAGCCACGCTAATATATTGCACATTATTTCAGATGAATCTGAAAAAAAAAGAAGTAATATACTTAACATTGCATATGCAACCGATCGCTTGTGTTCATTGATACTATGATTGCCAAGACATCATTGCCAGATAGAGACGTAGTGTGTGCGAAAAAAACTTCCTGAGCAGCTTGTAGAAAAGTAGCTCGGAGTGAAAAACTGTATCGTACTTAAGTTCAACTGGCAAACCAGCAGTTCCCATTAAAAGCCATTAAATGCCACCTTTCGTTTTATGATCTTCTATCAAGTCGAATTAGTTGAGTACACATTTTCTGAAAACATATCGCCAAATGCTAATTTTTTAATCATCATTTCCCCCTCGTATTTCTAGCCACTACCAGGGAATGAATATCTGGCAGTTGTTGCATCACTAATAGCGGAGAGTCACAAAGTATTCATACGTGATGGACTGAATGAGAGTGTCAAGTTTCGTGACGAGAGCACGCTACCAAGATGACAGACAGACTGTTCATCGATATACACAAATGCATAGCCCAGACACTGAAAAAACAAAACAAAACAAAACGAAAATCAAGGAATGACTGACAACAGCGCGCAGACCTGGGTTCACCTGACTTATTTTCCGTTACGGTCCAGTTAGGTAAAGGGGGGTGCCAATTCTGCCCCGTACCTTCAGGGTAATGTCATGTCATGTCGGCTTCATTTTTGCCTCCATTGTGCAGCTCGTCTACTTTCGGACTCGACCAACGGGGTGGGAAGGGGGGCACTGCGGTGAAACCCTCCTAATGGAGGACCCTGCGCACGCCTATGTCTCCTTGGCATTTTATACCTGTTGGGTGTCAATGGGCTAAGGCTGTACTTGGTCTATCAAAAGTGGCGTACCTGGAATTGGTTCTCAAACATCTATTTATGTTTACACGCGTCGGCCTTTTCGCATCCCCAATGCCATCAAAACTAACACTTTGTCGGTAGTGTTGCACGGTGTGTGCATAACAGTGACCGTGCATCTTTCGTGACGGAGTTTCCGCTCGTCGCACGAGGTGCTGGCGCGGTCTTGTCACCAGGAACTTCGGCGCTCGTCTCTCCCGCCCGCCGCCTTGCTGCGACGGACGGTACGCAATTACGGGGACTCTGGGGCCCTGCTTACACTGATTGTCATCTTTCATATGGGGCGCAGTGAAGGCGGACCGCCAAAATGGGATCGATGGAATGCGTCGCCTGCACCCCTTTCCACAGCGCAGCGCCCCGTGAAGTGAGCCTGACGGGCCCGACGTCGGAGCGATATGCCTTGTGCTGCTGGCTGGCTCTACAGGGCCAAGGCTACCGCGAAACGGGCCGCGATCGCTGTTCGCTGATAGGCGCCGCACCGCTTGATAAATGGCGTTACCCCGAGCCAGGGTCCCGTTCCGTCCCCGAGGACTGGCGGCGGCCGCGACAGGGGCGCGCCTCTCGTCAGAGCGGCCACTATTGGCGACCTCCGGTATGCTTGAGAGACGGCGGCCTCGCTGCGTAAACTCTGAGCGATGATGGCGCAAAGCTTGTCAAGTCGTGGTTGATCCGTAGCCGCTAATTCTTCATTATCAATGTAATCTGGCGAACGAAACATAAGAAAAAAGAAAGTGAGAAACGCGATAGAATTAAGAGGCAAACAAAGTAGAGTTCCGTCATGTCCGCCGAAAACAGAAAGAGGGGGTTAAGATATTCCATCGCTTGCTCTCAAGTTTAAGCCGACGTTACCTATAAAAACTCGCGAAGGAAATCTGCGCACCACTTTATGCACGTTTCAACTGCTCACGATATCTTACTTTGGATTTTGAAAAATTGGCGAGCGAGTTATTTAAAGGCCGTGGAAGCAGTAAACGCGGTGTTCCAATGCGTACGGCTATTGTTGAGAAGCGGGCGAAAGTAGGCATGGAAGGCGTACTCAGGCATGCAGGGCTGCCTTAAATGGATTGCGCGCCCTGTTACATACACACTGCACCTCGGCTACACCTCGAAATGGTACAGCGCGCGAGGCGTCCAAGAGGCGCTGCGCGATTGCGTGCGGTGGCGAACACAATGTGGACGGAAATAATGGCACGCCAAACTAATTGAAAACACCGAGGTGAGTCAGGTTGTGTCAGCCTCGGCTTCAAGGGTTCCGTGCTCGCAGAAGGCGGCTCGAAGTAATTTGCTCGCGTAACTGCTGTTCCCCGAGGCGAACGAGCCCACTTTCGGTCTCCACGCCGAACGTGAAAGCAGCGGCGGCGACGGTAAGATAGAGAGGAGGTACGTGCCGGAGGAGACGTCATTCGCGTCGGCGGAGAGAACGCCGCTCTTCCTCCCCGCAGTTCTTGAGGCCGGCGAGACGCACTCTTTTTGTCTTCGGTGGTCACGCTCTAAGCCAGAGCCGTTCGCGTCAACCAGCGCTTCGAGCGCGGGCAGAGCCCTCGCTTCTTTTCTTACTTCGTACAGGGAGCGGTGGATAGCTGAGACCAATTAATACTGCCGCAGACCCGCTGCCGGGCAAACCCGAAAATCGATTCTCTGGTTAGCTTTCGATTGTCGTCGCGAAAGAAAGATGCCCGAGGGAGAACGAGGCACGAAGGGTCGAGAGGAAAGAAGCCAGCGAATTACAGTGTCGCGCGCGGCGAATTACATCAACCCCCTTTCCACCCGGTTCGCGGACCACAGCGCGAACAAAGGCGAAGACGTCTCCTGCAGTGCAAGCGCTGTGACGCTCGTCTATTCACGCGGGCGACTCTTTGTCGGCGGGCTTCGTGCTCCGCGAGCAGCCGTCGGGTATAGGAGACGGGACGACGCGGCGCAGCTGGTTCTGCCAGAAAAGGGGCGATGTCGGCCGTCCGTATCGCCACGGCAGCGTCATGTTCCACCGTGACCCAGCAGCGCGAGTTCACCTTGCACATGATCGCCTTCGTTTGTTCCTGTTCTCGCTTTGCGGGCTTCCCTCGTGGAGAATGAAGAGAACATGTAATGCGGCTGAGAGTATTCAGGTCGTTATGGAAACAGTTTCCCTCCCCCTTATTCTTCACCTATATTATTCTGCTGTTTCATTCAGGACACTCCACACACTGCAGTTCCTGTAGTGAGGCGTGCTCTCACGAAGAGGTGAATGTAGAGACAGGGCACCTTTATTTTTTTCTCACTCGCATTAAGAGGCTCTAAGCAACGCGATATGGCCTGGATAGAAGTCCGCAATAATTATTGGCCGAGGTTATTGCGTCCGACCTGAGCTGTTGTCAGATCAGAAACACTAATCCGAGTCAGGCACGTAGCCAGGATTTTTTTTCGTGGGGGGGGGGGGGGGGGTGGCAAGGCCTAATTGTTCGAAAGACAATCTTTCCATGGCAAAAACAAAAAAAAAGTACCCTGGGAATATAGAGGGATGGAAAAATTTCGGGGGGGGGGGGGGGGGGCCGGGCCCCCCGGGCCCCCCCCTTGCCTACGTGCCTGATCCGAATTATCGCTTTAACAGTGTAACAGACGCTATTTATGCTCTGATGGTGCCATACACAATACCGTTTTTGTGTGTGTTTTTTTTTTTTTGCATTTTCGTGCTCTCTTGTTCTCACGTTTTCCGTTGGATATGTGGCGCTCATTAACCTGGTATGCATCTGCCCAGAAACAGTTGGAACTTGAGAATTGGGGCTGTGGCAATGCTCTGCTAAGATCGAAATCACGGTTTCTATGTCGTCCATGTCGACCGTATTTTGATCGGGCGAAATCGAAACTGGAAAGAAAAAATAAAATATCGTCTACTTAAATTTGGGTGCACGTTTAGGAGGCCCTAAAGCGGACCTCATGCGTGATAAGAAGAAACATATTTCGGACAGAAGACGGAGCTTTCAATACCTTAACCAAATTTTGTAGTCTATATATGTTTTCTATTGAAACAGTTGAGACAAATAACTTGGCACACTGCGCAAGCTGTGTGCCAAGTTATGATAAGATTTTTTCAAATTCTCGTAAGACCTACAGCTACGATAAGATTTTCCAAATTCTCTTAAATTACCCCTAAATATACATTTTTGAAGCAAGCAGCGCGAAAGGAATGTTAAGGAAGAGAGACACGTATGTTGCGTCATGTCACATTTTTTTTTTTCTGGCGCGAACAGTACGGACGTTCTTACGCAAAGAATGCGGATATGAAATATGTAGAGAGGCAAAAGAACAGATGGTTCGGCCACGACTTAGTGTTGTGACATTAATGTGTACAGACATACAAGGGGCGTAGACGAAGTTTGACGCCACAGAAATAAATAAATAAGCAGATCGAGGAAACACGTCGTATAACATTCTTCTAAGAACAAGATTATAGCTTCCGAGTTCAGGTGTAGTTGTATTTTCTCATTTGTCTCGCATCTTGGGAACGCTTCGTGCCTCAATCAAATTACGGAGTTCTTGCAACATTTAAACGATGAGTGGCCGCAACCACTCACGGCCTGAGAGCAAAAGAGTCGTGTGTGGCACGAGGTCTGTGTATCAGGCTTATTACTCCTAATTCGCGGTGGCATTTCTGCGCAGATTTTTCCATCGTTCAATTAGCGATCTCGACGATGGGGATTATCTACAGCGGAGGGGCCCCAGAAAACGCGCAAGCTATAACGGCGATGCATTTGCTTGAAAAAAGAGAACACTGAAGGAGAAGAGCCTATTGAGGAGCGTCACGCGGCGCGGGTTTCCAGTATAAAGGCGGACAGCGTTCGGGACCAAGGTGTAAAATTAGAAGCCGAGCACAGAGCCCGGGGGCTCCGCGCTAACTGGCTTTTCTTGCCGTGACGGTACAAAAAATTAAAGAGAGGCGAGCGCCAAAGTCGACACGGATATGCGCACTCCCGAGCGCAGCCGCGTGACAACGCAGGCGCTAAAAGGGACGCGAAAGAAGCGACTGACATCAAAGGGAGGAGGGACAGACGGCAAATAACGGAGTGAAATCCGGGCGAGTCTCAACTGCACGTCGGTGCACGTTCGTAAACCGCTTTCAGACAACGCTACAATCTAGCGCAGCTTTCTCTTCCCGCGAGAGACCAGGCTTGCACTCAGCGCCGGGCTTAATTTCTCAAATTGGGACGGGGCTTCTTTTCTTCCTCCTCGCTCGCAAAATCTAGTTTGCTCTTTCTCCTTCCCTCGTTTTCTGCCACTGCTACGCGCGCCTGCATTCGCGCTGGTTCGCCCGCTCTCCGGTCGGTGCCACACTGTACGTAACGGGCTCCGATTGCCGTGGGCGCGCGCGCGAGGCTTTGGAACAAATGTTGGTGGAAGCCAGACGGTAACTGGCCATATCGATTTCGCAACAACAGCCCCACCTCCCGTTCGGTAAAGCCCTGACGACTCGGCAGCTGTCGCGAGCCGTGCATGTGTGTGCGCCGTTTCCTTCCGCTGTTGATGGCGGCCGCTCTTGGAGTCGCTGACACGTCGACGCTATTCTGTTTGAGCGTGCGGGGTCGAGAGGTGTATCGGCCGAGCATTTGATGGAAATTTTATTTCCTTCTGCAAAGCAAAATAAGACGACAGGATCGATGTTGTTGCACAAGCGCTCCGCTGGTGAAGGCATACCTTAAAATGGTCGGAAAAAAGAAGAGAGGTTGCTTTAACTGGAATGAAGCTTATCTAACAGGAACTGTTGTTGGCATTATGTACTCATATTTAGATATTGCAGAATGAAGATGCAGGGCAACGCGACTAGGGCTCGAGACTAGCAAATTTCTTTCAACCGGGCAAAGAAAGTCTCTCCGATTATAGACTGTCGCAATTACGGCGTATACCACCAATTTTTGACAAATTGCTCGGTGTACTCCAGCGTGTGACCTGAGCACTCTCTGGCTTTTCTTCTTTAGAGCGCGTTTGTCAGCCGTCGTAAGCACATAGATGGTGTTTAGCAAACACGAAATCGATCTATACACGCTGCATGGACAATTAAAAGTGATTACCTTCCTCCCCTTTTTCTTTTTTTTTTCCTTTTTGGCTTGTATACTCTCGTTCTGCGCCGTAATAGCGGACGAAGCCCGCACCAGACCTGTCTCGTCCTGCCAACGAAATGCGTGCGCATACCGATTTGACAGCAGAGGCGGCTCGGTGACGGTTTTCGGAACGCCGGCCTTGCCTCGTCGCAGGCAGCAGCTGGCGTTTGTTTCCAATAAGTGCCCCCGTCCGAATACCCGCGCACTCAGCGGGTGAGCGTGCCCTCTGCCATGCGCCAGGCCGTGCGCCCCTTGAGCATGAAGCAACTGCGCATTTTGCCGCGACCAGATCTGCTGCGTTGCATATAAAGCTCAACGAAAAAAAGAAAGTATGTGGATGGTAGGCAATAGAGAAGACAGTTTCTCTCTATTGAGGCTCCCATCGCTCTGTATAGAGAGAAGAATTGCTGTCGACTTTCAAAGATGCAAACAGCAGCAGCAGGTCTGGAAATTCCGGAGCCGTGAACTACAGCCTTTCCTTGCACCTAGAACCAATATGTGTGTACATGTGTGGGCCGTGAGCGTGATTTCCCGTGCCGGCTGGGGCGACGGTGGCTTACGCTCGCATCGCTTCCGGGCGCCTTGAAGGAAAAGCGATTCCTCGGGCGAGAACATCGTCGCCTCAACTGGGAACGTCTCGTTACTCTTCGCGACTACTTGATCGTTGTTCTCCGTTCGATCGACGTGATTCAGGCAAAGATGACGAGGAAGAGCGCACACTGTTCGAGTGAGGCGCGTTGTTGCCGGAAGTGCACTTGTGTGCCGGTGGGCTCCGTGTACGAGAAGGAAATTCTCACCCTGGAGGAGCGGCCCGGAAGCGCCGCCGGTTGCCGGCGATGTGTTCCCTCTGCCCTTCCTCTCCTCCGCAGCCATCTCTCCACTCCTCTCTTGATATATATATTCACTCGTCCACTCTTGTATTACTCCTATGTGTTCGTTAAGCTCTTCCGCTATACTATCATGATGTTCATCATGGGGCATTACCGACTCTTGGCTACTTTTTTTCAGCGAAAGCTGATATGAGATCACAACAACAGCCCTTTTCGGTGCCGTAGTTGTCGCCGAAATGAGAAAGATCGCGCGAAATGAGAAAAAAAAAAAAAAACGTATCCAGGTTCGGATGGGATTTGAATCCAGGCCCTCATCGTGGTGGTCAAGTATTCTACCACAGAGCCACGCTGGTGATTGAAACTCCTTTGCAAAAAGACCCTATACAGGCATCATGTCGGCCAAGGCATCGCGCTAACATGCGTAATATATCGCGGTATAAGAGTAAAATAACAGCCAGACGTTACAAAATGCGAATTGCGTAAAGAGTGGTTAGTTTAAAGCTTCAAACCCATTACAAAGGGTTCAGCTATAATTCTTCATCCTCATCGGCCACAGCATCAACAAAGTGCACACAATGCCTTACAGATGTGTAGCGGTACCTCGATTCTCCGCAGAATAAAAATAATGGCGCAGAGGGTGCTTCCCTACTTCACAAAAATTATGATGATTTATGGCGTAGTGGGTGCCATCATAGTGTACTTGTAGCAGTTGCCCCAAGAGAGAGAGAAAAAAAGGAAGGCCGGTAGGTTAACCAGATATTAGCATCTGGTTTACAGGGGCTAATGTCAAGAGAGTTTACAAGGGGCTCTATAGAAAGGCCGCTCTTCTTTCGCTGTGACTGTGATGCGTCTTGCGCGCAGGCCTGGAGGCTTTTTTCCCAGAACGGTAAGAAACTGCGGCTGGAATACCTGCCGTGCGCATGTGCGCACTGTTTCCGTAACTGTCGTGTTCTATTGCTCGCGCTAACGGAAACTGCAGATCAGCGCATTGCTGCACATCACCCTAATGCACGCCATGTATTCCACGAGCTACTTACAACTGCAATGCCTACTTACTGAGGCACTGCCTCCCACCCACCTATGAGCATCCAACTGTCTCCGCGCGTCTTACTTACTCTGAAGTCGCAAGAAAACCGTCGATAGCACTATCACTCGTCATGGAGCCCAGTTGACAGGCAAATACAGCACGTCCACTTGTATACGCCCGGACCCGCCATCTTTTCACCGTCCCGCGCCGCCGTTTACTAATCCCTGGCGCGCACCGGACAACAGGCTGATCTTCTGTTGTCTCCCTGGCCATGTCTCGCACGTCTGTCGCCGTCGTGATTTCCGTACAAGCGCCGGCGAAGAACATCGCAGCTACTATCGTATTTGCCACGAACACGCTTGCTTCTCTTATTGATACATCGTGCATGGCAAGGAGTCATAAGGGCGTCCTCCCATGAGGTTAGGAAGTGATCCAAGTGTGAATGTTTTAAAATTCAGTCCTCTTGCGATTTGAGGGTCTTATAGGTGCCCCATGTCCAAAGCACGGATTAACATCGTCGTTTTCAAGCTGCGCCGTTTCAAGTAGCGTAGAGCAGGGCTTGCACGCCTTGCGACCCACGTGCGCTGCTCGATGCAATGCGTGAGCGATGCGATGCATACAGTCAGTCAGTGTTCCAGCGAAGATATGTCCACGGCCGCACACTATTTCTATGCGCCTTCCCAGCACACTCCGACGCGTTTGTGCGCTGTAAACCTGGTTACATGCACAACTCTCACATCTATTTCGTTAGCAACTGTGACTCTTCCCGTGGGCTTGGCCCAGGTGACAAGCTCGGCGCACCCACGAATATCCACCGAGCGCACTTACCTCGCGGCACAAGCCTGTCGCTCTCTGATACTTTCAGTCGCAGCCATATAGCCGCTTCGCTGTTTGCAGAAAACAACGTCGCCATCCATAAATTCCTCATTAGCGAGCGCCAGGTCGATTTGGCAACGGCTGGCCTCGCCGTCCACTGTGGGCGGCAAGCGGAAAGGAAATTAGGCGAAGTGAAGGAAATGAGCGTTTAGGTCGGGTTAGGGTTTTCTCGCGGATCCGATAGACGTACTGGAAGCGATAGTTGGCGGCCAGCTCTATTTCAAGAAGCGTCAGACGGGGAAATGCCAAATTATGGCGAAGGAACAAAGAAATAAAAGATCCTGTTATACAGGATCTATCGTGAACAAAGCTCGACAACAGCGGCAACGTTCGGCATTGTTTTTGTTGCATGTCTACCAGAGGAGACTCGTCGGAGCCAGGAACCGCCAACCCACCGGAAATGGGCTTCTCCTTTCACGCTGTTTGTCTCGCGTCACGAATGCCGTACTTTATTCGCAAGGGGCGCCCGCTGATCGAGTTACTGCGGCCTCAACAGAAGGTGGTGATCGGACTCCCAGCATCCTCTTTTTTTTTTTTTTTTTTCGCGTAGAGGTTGGTGCGTGTCTAATGCGACGACCACGTCACTGAGCCTTATAATATTCCTGCGCTTCTTGAACTAAGCGAAAACATGTAGCCATCTTGCTTGCCTGACGGCCACTTTTTCGCCTGGAAGTGGTGCCCCATGTGCTGAAGACTTGCGCCAACGCAGCACAGCTACGCACGCTATCGCCGGAAGGGGAAACGGGACGATGCATGAACACGGGGCCATGGAACAAACGAGATCTGTGGCACGCATTAGGCTAAAGGTAATGAAAGCCTCCCGTGTTACTCACAAAGTCAATCGCACGACCATGACCGGCAAAAAAATTACGCTTCCTTTTCCCTCCGAGAGCAATCACTCTGGATTCCGTTGAGTGGGAGACAGGAGGTGCTAACGACATGTCAGTCATCGATTCCCGGAACTTAACTAGAGACAAGAAATTTGATCCTGACGGTTTGATCCAAGAAGATGAGTACGCGCCTCGGAAAAGATAGCGTGCACAGGACTCTTTGTGTTTTGTTGAGCCGCTGCCCACGCAGTATATTAGAGCCGGTGTTTCGGGAGCGCCGTATGGAGCGCGCGGTCAGTATTGCGAACTCCCGACACGAACGTTGGTAAAAAAAGGATGCGATGCACTCATACATGCTTAAGTGAACGTACACGAAGCCGCGGAGTTGGACTAAAGTGTATGCTGGGGATAAGAAATCTTGGGAGGTATAAACAAAAAATATAAGCGCAAAGGCCCCGTGCGCAAGCGAGTAAGTGCACTATACCGTGGCACGTCCCGCCGCGCAAGCTCGAAACGGCCTCAGAGTGCTTCCGTAAGCTTCCGCTCTGCGGCTGAGGCTCGCCGTGAGTTCTGATACTCGCTCTCTGCTGTCCGGCGGAAAGGGCTGGTGAAGGAAGAAGAAAAAAAAAGAACAGTGATGGTGAGTGCAGTAGAAGGGTCCTTGATCAACCAACAACGTTGCAAGCAGAAGTGGGTTAATCTGGGTACGAAACCAACAGACAAGCAAAAAAAGACCGAGCGAGATAATAAACGAAAGAAGCGAAAGAGAACGGAGAAAACTATATGAACAAACCGCGAAACGAAGCAAGAATAAGGTCGAAATAATTTGGCGATCCATTTGTGCGCTGTGAGCTGTGTTCGCAGACATATATGCAAGCCTCGAAAAAGGGAAAACAAATGTAACTGAACGGCGAATGTTGGGCACATGAATAAATAAATAAATAAATAAATAAATAAATAAATAAATAAATAAATAAATAAATAAATAAATCCAAGAAGTGGTTAACGTTAAGGCAGCTAACTAGGCATCACTTGGGAAGCTTCACATGTGAAGATGCTTATTCAGTGCCCGTACACAGACACCGCTTGGAATCGTAACGTGACTCTTTCCACCGTTTCTCTGCAGTCTTTGTGGGAGTTCTGCTGTGATTTGCGTGTGCACTCTGCCTCCTCAGTGCACACTGCGCATCTCTCGAAGCCGCACAACTGGCGAAGTAACAAAAGAAGGCGCCCAGTCGGGGCTTTAACTCTCGTTGCAGACTCGGTGGCTCTTCAGCGGCGCTACAGGTTAGCGTTTGCTTAGGTTGTGGCGGCCGGCTTCAACGCCGTCGATTTTGTCGCGGCCCGATGGGTGGGTGGGGGGTGGAGTGCACGCTCATCGCCATCTCGAGTGGCGAGCGACAAACAGGAAGTGCTCGCGCTGCCACGCGCCGGCGGGCACGCAACCCGCGCTGCATATTTCAGCAGCTCGCGCGGCGGCCTCACCTTCGGCGCTGGCCGCGGCTCCATTATTTAGGGGTCCCCGCCGTCTGCGGGCGCGAAAGGGCCTCCGCTTTTTGGGCGCGCACTCTCGCTGATGAGTCCATCTGTGCGCTCATTGCGCCCTCCTTGCCGAGGAGGGAACCCCCACCTGTGCATTTCTCGCCGGCCGCGAGATTGACCGGCGCCGCGTGCCTCCTCTGTTATTCACGAGTCGTTTCTCAGAAACTGGCGCTCTTGAAAAAGAGGGCGCCGGAAAGAGATAAAAGCTGACCGTGCGAGGAGGAGACCGTCCTTCGAAGAACAGGAACAGAAAAATGGGACCGGAATTCTTTAATCTAAACTGACGTTGAATTTAACGAGGCGGTTACGCGGGGAAGGGAAATGCGCAGAGGGAGTTGAGAACGAACGTCGAAATGAAAAGGCGTCATCGGGCTATCCGCGCAGAACAAGTGATTGACGCCTATATATTAACGCTGTCAACGGGTCGCGATGTCGTGCTGCGGGCGGCCGATGTCACGCTGCCTGATGCCAACGGCAGATTTAGGCTATATTTAATTTCACATTTCTTTCCTCGGTCAGCATTGACAAAATCGTCAGCAAAATCGTAATCGATAGCCAAAGGCCACTAGTTGGTCCGACGTAGACCTGAATTAGATAAGTTCTGCCATTGCGGTAATAATGTTAGTAAACGCTTATTTGACTTTCACACGGGGAAACATAGGGAAAGAAAGAAAGAAAACGCTTTGAAAAGAACCTCTAAACATTTTTTTGGACCTAGCAGAGAAAGAAATATATTATGTACATTCTGCGAGCAACCATTGAGAACAGGCCGTGGTATATTAACTTCAAAACTGGATATAAAAGCGACAATATTAGTGATAATGTTAATTATGTGCATTAGTAGCCTAGTTTTTGCATGAAAAAGCAACGATGTAATTTTGATGTGAATAGGGCTCAACTGAGGCTTTTTAAAGCGTTAATAAAGTTCAAAGGTCTTTTTATTGAAGGAGTAAACGAAACGTTATTTATCGCGTTATGCCACTTTGACCGAAATTTCCATGCCAAGCCCGGTCTGACGAAAGCGGGGCCGTGATAATTTCGGTCCAGGTAGCATGACGTCACAAAGCAGAGTGAACAGGTCTGTCTTCTAGGAGGCGCTTGTTCGGCCTAGTGGGTAAGACACTCAACTTCTGCGCGTGGGGTCGAAACGATTTTGCTTTTGAGATAGTTCTGTTTTTTTATATAATAATTTATTTTCTTTTTAGCATCTACCGAGGCGAAGTTATAACGGAAGCTAGGGCGTGCTCGGACAAGGAACGCGCGGATAACACAGGCTTCCGAGCGCAAGAGCGAAGGTGACGCGGCGGCATTGCTCTCACGCAACACAGCTGATGCGCCAGCGTGGCAGCAAGTGTTCCCTGCACCCCCCCCCCCCCCCCCGCGCTTGTCAAATGCATAGGGTATTGAGACACATATGCATGTAATGAACGAATGCGTCTAACAGTGCCCCTCATGTATCTTAGTATGTTCAGTTTCTGCCGTATGAAGAAATGGTGGTTCAGCGTAAAACCTGCATATACCTCGTAAACAAGGCGTTGCGGCAAAATTTACAATGAATGAGCTTTCGAAGCGCCCGTTTCTTTGAGCAACGAAGAGCACTGTTTTATGTACAGCTTAAAGGAGATTGACGCAATAGATTAAATAACTAAGGATGCGCATAAAAAATAACCAATGAAAAGATGGGAAGCTGAAGGGGTTATAGCTATCCAGCCATAGCGGCGTCAGTTGAAGCAGTCGACGAAAATCCGGGGGAGCGCTATGATGAGGACACAGACGCTGAGCAACCGGGTTTGTCTTTGTGAACATGCGTCACCGCGATGTCGCTTCGTGGCAAGACCGTCGTCAGTCTACTGTAGTCGCCACCAACTTTAAGTGCTTAAAGCTACGGTGCCTGTCGTAGCTTTACTTCAACAAAATAACTATAGTTGCAAGGACTTGATTCATGAAAAATGTAATTGAATGCCAGCAAGCGCTATACCGAGAAAATAAAATCCAGTTATTGTGGAGTCGCTAGGAAATGTCATTTATGACGAGTAATTAATTACATGTAATTCGTTCGAGCCTGCAATAAAGTTAAGCGCTCATAAATAAAAAAAAGATAGATTGCCGTGAGTGGGCAGTACATGCAGGAAAGGTGGCTTTGAGCAATTATCCCTAATTTCGGACCAAATTATGAGATCGCCAGTGATAACATGAGAATGCTGCAGCAAGAAGACTTCAAAAGGAATACGCGTATATATTGCAGACGGGAGGCGAGAAGCTACCTTCGAAATTTTGTAACATATTTCACTTTGATCGTTCTTGTGCCGCTTCAATTCTCAAAATAATTGACCGAAATTTTCTGTAATTACTCTAGCTCATGCCTTGCATGCCGTAATGAGAGAGGCGCTTCTGTAAAATCAAATCAAGACTTCCATATTGAATGAAAGTGTATTCGGTACTTCTTTAAGAGAGAGCCTGAATTCACAAATCTAGTCATTCGTAAGCGCACTTTGCCATTGGTCGGCCGCCTTAGCAAATGACATGTTGAGCGTCGTGATTGGGCTGAATTTATTCTTACGAATAGGTATACCGTAAGAACTTCTTTAAAAACGTGGTCCAAGGCAACTCAGTGGGCATGCCAGTAATATCGGCGAACAAATACAAATACAGTTGAAATGAGTGTTGTGTGGGCATGTAGCTAATCAAGTGTTTAATTTATAACTCCAGCGCTAGTTTGCTTCACCCCGTAATAGTTGCACTGTACTGGTTTTTGTCAACCCCTTTTCCACTGACAACGTTCGCATCGTGCTCCCATTCGAAACTTGATTTTCAACGTGGAAATGTCTGCTGTTAATGCACAGTGTTTCTTAAGACTGTCTCAACGTACGTAGCTAACGGATGTGTTCAGGGGCATGTCTGAGACATACTATAACTTAAGAGGGTTGCGGCTTGGGCTAGTTGGCGTGCCATACTTGAGGAGGGGTGTAGCGTGCTGTTACGCTACAATCCTCCTTAAGTGTCTCAGAAACGTGCCATTGCAATACACTGAAATGCCTATATCACGCATGCTTATAAATGTTCGTCAGAGTAGCAAAAATAAACATCTTAAATTAAAGCTGTCCGATACCTGTGGTATTCTTAACAATGTCAGATATTATAAGAATAAAAAAAGAGAGAAAACAAAGCTCATGAATGGAGATCATGCGATAGCTATTTTAAAGCTAATCGAACGATCTAACGACTACCCTATGACATATGGGGCACATGGGTCCCCAGTGTGCCTAAAGAAAGTTTGTCGTGCTCTGCATAGGAGTCAATGTCGCCTACCCGCAGGGACGTTGCGCAATCCTTTTGTGTATGACAGCTGTTGCGCAGTTGCCACTGACAACACGGTTTGTCGATCCTCGGCCGGTGGGTGGACGGATCTCGCAGAACCATAAGGTTGCGTGTTACTACTTGGCTAATATATGTCGGCCCATACGGGATGGACTGCAACCTTGTTTTGCACCTGTCGTTTTTTTGTTTTTTTTTTCAACTTGTTTCATCTCTACAGCATATGCCTGTATCGTCTCCTATCTTTAAAGAGATCACCTACGAAGTATACTCGACATTGCCACAAGACCATAATTTCATGTCTTTGCGCACGTGAACTTGTGTGTATACTTTAATCAGGTCCGCACTTTGGTGCAAGTGTGCTCTTTACTTTTTTCGCGGGCAGAAAAATAAACACACAAAAAAACTGATTCATCGCGGTGGTGCATTCAAGCTAGTTTGTTGCGAAATTTGGTCACGTGCTCTCGTATTGATTAGTAAGGTTAACGCCACCCTGCTTCGATGTGTCCTTCCTTGCTACCCCTTTGAACGCAGGGCCCAGGATTTTTCACTGCCTAATAATTTAGTCAAGATTGGCGTCGTTACTTCGCGATCAATATGGCTGGTAGGCAGCTCGGCGTCCGCTCCTTCATTCGCCTGGCCTCCCGGGCCTAGGCGGTTGGCGATTGCACGGCGTCGGGGCGCTGTGGCAATCGCAGCCAGCGCTGCGTCGCCGCGTCGATGAACGCAGCGGAAACAGAGCAAAAAAAGAAAGAAAAAAAACCCATCACATCCTGATTAGTTGCCTTTTGTTCGTGTACCATCGGTTCCTGCAGAGTTGGTCGCTTGTTGACCGCAATGAGACAGAAGTGCGGGTACGTTTTTCACATTTTGCGGAGAAGAGCGCATGATGCCGGGTGTACACACTGGACAGGACGCTCTTAAATTTTTTTTTAACTATATGGTCTTTAGGAGATTTTAGCGCTTTTGTATAGCGATGGCTACTCCTTTCCACAGCTAATAGGATGCGTGAAAATCACAGCAACGAAAAAAAATCAAGTTAACATAAAAGAGCGCCTTGGCCGAGTTCATGTAATTCCCTTCACATAGCAACACGAAAAAAAAAACACAAAATACGGTCCCGTCACATAAAACCATAGTTCACATAAGATGCAGTTACACGAATACCGCATATGCTGTAAATAACGCTATACAACGTCCAGTCATAGGGACACACAATGAGTTCACCCACGAAGCGACACATAACGCGACGCGGTCAGGTCAAATTACATCCATAAAATCAGCTTAAAAAGGTTTTATCAATGATTTCCAAGTATACCACTCCCTTCAAGGAACTTTTTGACTGCTAATAGTGCACTTTTTTGCGAGGTATGTGTTGGCCATGGACCTAGGATTTTTCTCATGCTGAGGGACCTACGGTCCAGTGCGATTAAATCTCGTATTTGCTGTTGTCTTTCGTCCTGATATTATGGGCATTCTAATAGATGATGTCGTAGTACTCACGGATTGAAATAGGACAATTTAGGGCTAAGTAATGCTCATGTTTTCCTTTCTACCGTCTTCAGTTCTGGTCATATAGGCGTAATTTCGACTCGAATGCGTAGATCAGAGCCAAAATTATCTTTAGGGACCAGATTCGTCGCGACATGACGTGGTTATCTCGAGCAAATGCGCATACCAATCGTTATACTAAAAAAATCACAGCATATCCACGGAGTGAATGATGATGAGTGGGCGAAGCTGCGGAGGTTCATCGGTAAACCGTGAATCTTCCGTGAATTCTGCCCAACCGACGTGAGATCGGGCGCGTTTATACTAAAGGTTCGATGAGTTATGACGACTTGCAGCTCACTTTAATTTTACATGTACGCTGTGAATTTTCATTGTTTAGAAAACCATTGCTTTAGAAAAATCTGGCGTCTTTCGTTAAGCAGCTGGCGTCTTTTCGTTTTGCTTTAGAAACATCTGGCGTTCTTTCGTTTTGCTTTTACAAAACATCTGGCGTCTTTCCTTGGTTTATTTCATCAATCAACGGCGTTTTGAACAAAATTTTTATTGTTTAATTACGCACAGGAGAAATCTCACCAGGCACTACCTTGGAGGTAAACAATGGCTGCTAACGGGAATGAGAGACAGAAGAAGTCGGCTTTCAGCTAACACTTACACTTCTACTTCTACTAACGTTTCCTACTGGAACATGCCAATGGCTGCTAATGGGGAATGAGAGACAGAAGAATTCGGCTTTTAGTTAACGCGCACGCTGCGAATTTTTTATTGTTCAACAACGCACAGGAAAAATCTCCCACCGGCACCACCTTGGAGGTCAAAGCGTAAGACTTGTTACGGACTACTACTACTACGACGACTACGAGGGACGAACGGGTGCCGCCTTAAGGAGCTTCGCCCCTAAAATTTTGATGTCGCGTTTGAATCCGTGAGTACTGTACATCTTCATCCACGTGTCCACATGCGCATTCTGGACCCTCTGCTCGTGAAATGTTGTGTGAAAAGTGTTTTGTGTACGCTGCACTCAGCGGGAGGCGATGCACCTTTGAGGACGCTCTTAATTATTACTCGCATCTGCTTACTTGCTCGTTCTTAGCGCTTTTTTTATTATTCTACGTATGAGGAAGTATCAGTTTAATTTCACCAGGTACTGAATGTGAAAGGCAACCCGAGTGCGTTTCGAACGAGAAGTTTTGATTTCATGCGTTATCCGAAGACCACTGGTTTTCTTGGTGGTACAGCCGGCCTCACCAGCTCTTACCACTGCGATCAACTATTCTATTCAGCGTGAAGAAAATACGTGGTGCTCAAGTCAGCTTCGGCAGCGTTCGTTTCCCCCTGCTAGCTTCTGCATCACAGGGAAGCATTGCTATCGGAGGAATGCATCGTCCGAACGTAGTTCCTGGCCCCCCACGTACAAGGCGGCTACCGTCAGCTTCCGCCACAAAACAAAAGAATGACAAGGCAGGGACGAATAGACAGGAGCTGCCTGCGGCCTACCAACAGAAGGGTCTGCTCGCAGAGGAGCCTTTGCAGCGCCGCTACCCGGCATACCAATAAAGAGCACGCTCGTGCTTCGTGAGCGGGTAGGCGCCGCCATTTTCCCTCGGGGCACCCAGTGGGCAGAGCGCACCTTGTGCACTCCCAGCGAACCGGCGAGCGGCGGCGAGACTTGCACAAAGGGGCCCAGTGTTTCTGCGGCGCCGCGCTCTTCTCCACGGACAGCTGCTTTGTCTGCCGTGCCGGCTGCGAGAAAGAACCGCTGCCTGCTCGTTCTGCATCGCTGTCGATTGCTCTCCACTTTCTTGCCGAGTCGTATGCCCACTTTGCTTTTCTCCCCCGGTGTCAGTACGAAAAGACTGCTTGCCTGATTATGCCACTTGTCGTGAAAGCGGAAGTGGCAGGTTGATTGCAGTTGGGAAAATGGGAAGCAAAGTGTGAAAAGGAATAAAGAAAATCGCGAATCGACGTTTCCGTTAATTCAGCTGCTACGAGTGAAAGCGAAACTTCGTGGTGTGAACCGTCAACGCACGCGGCGGTTATGTGGAGGCTGTCATTTTATTGGATGCTACTTTCGAAGCGGAATTGTTTATTCGCTTGAATCCAGAGAATTTGTACGCACCGCATTCGCCCATAGGAATGCCTCTTGTTATTCAATTACAAAATTATGCTTATCTGGTAATTCGATTGACCCCAGCCGCTGGTTTCTTGGGGGCGGGGGTGGGGTGTACATGACATTATATTCACGAACATTTGCGTTTTGTTGCCTTCATTCTATGAAGAGTTGCTCAACAAATGCTGTTGGTCCTTCTCTTTCTTGAGAAGGCTGCCAGTAGGCATACTTAGCTACTTCGCAATAGCAATCACGGACATATTGGTCGGTAAACACGCTTTTGAGGCGTCCAGAGCTGGCGGACGACTTATTCCTGAAGAATGGCCTGCATCAGGTATTATTAGTGTTACCTTTAGGGACGAGGGAAAGATGACTTTTAAGGGCTCATTTTTCTTTGTTAGACACACTATTAATGAGAAGTAACAGACAACAATGCCAAGGAAAGTATAGGGGGTGTTATCTCTGTGGCGCCGTGCTCTTCTCCACAGACAGCTGCTTTGTCTGCCGTGCCGGCTGCGAGAAGGAACCACTGCCTGCTCTTTCTGCATCGCCGTCGCTTTCTTCCCGAGTCATTTCCCGAGTCCGCTTCCTTCCCTCTTTACTTTCTTCACATCTATATCCTAATTACTACAATAACATCCCCTATACTTTTCTTGCCATTGTTGCCTGTTAGTTCTCATTAATATTGCATCTAACTTCAGGGACGAGGTTGCACTGATACTTTAACAGTTTACATGTCACCGCAGTACTGCGGCAGCATTTGAAAGGTCATAACAGCGTTCGCGATGCCCGTCGTTCACGTTGTGTTGCAAGCCGCCGTCGTGTGATGTAGCCATTGTCAGGCCACTTCCTCATACCCATCTTCGACTTCATCATCTGGCAAAAACAAAGCTTCATCCACCACCGCAAATTGAAGACACGACCCAGCCGCAATCGACTTTTGGGAAGCAAACGCGATAAACCAATGTGTGGTCGAGCAACCTTCAAGCTTGGAGATTTGTATGAGGCTTTGTGTGCGGCACACTCTCTAAGCTTGGCTGTGCATGTGTTATACCGGGTGAAACGAGAAAAACCGCACAGTGAGCTTCGTAAAGAAGTATTTTTGTTTCTTCTTCTAAAGCGTGCCCTGTTATTTGAGGCGCAGAGCGCACTCCTTTTGCGAGAAATGCTTGATGTCTACAGATTTTTTTTCATGAACAGTACTGCACGAAAGAAAAAAAGGTAGGTGAAGTTGCACAACACGCAAGCTGGCCCACAGGTGACGCGTTCAAATGAGAGAAAGCGGAATATATGTGTGACCAGATTATATTTAATGATGTCCACATGGTTACAGCCGTTATTAAACAAATACACAGCCGTTTTTAAACTGAGAATGCTGCTTAACTTGACAATGCACCAATCGTTGCAGAGTCTAGGTAATCTTAGCTTTCGTGACCGATGGCCCCAGAAGAAAAACGTGTTTTCTTAATTCGGTAAAAAAAAAAAAAAATCAATGCCCCTGTAAAGCGTGCTCTCACTGTTAGACAGAAATGTAATGCAACAAAAATGCTGTGAGGTAAGCCAAGGTTTTTGTTTTTTTATCTTGCTCTTATACCTTCGGCAACACCATAAAGGGACCTATGACAAACACAAGACGGGCAATGTAGATTAATTCGTGTAAGTGTGCTTGTGTGCACTGTAATCATGCATAATGCGAACCGAAGGGTGACTGGAACTTCTCCAGGGGATACAGATGGTCGCGAAAAATAAAGAGACCAAAAAAGAAAAATCGCATTTTAGCGCTAGGACTGCGGTGCTCCTGAGTTACGCTAGGCCTGGCTTGATGTTATTGTATAATTTCATTACGTGAGCTGTACTGTACGAGCAAATAGAAAAAAAACGAAAAAAAAAACGACGGCTATGCTTTGTGCCGAGACATTGACCACACCACAGGAAACAGTTTTCGCCACGGCTTTCTTATTCAAATCACTCGCTGCTAACATCGGATGCAAGAATATTTTTAATTGACTGAAGTCTGAATGTCCAAAGCTAAAGCAATATTCTTCATTACCAATTATACAGACTTCTTTGCATTGTCATTAGTACATGTGGTCTCGCTTGCCACCAGCGGGGTGAACGTAGCGATACGACCGCTCGGTTTTCCCACGCCCATGTTCTTGCTTTTGAATTAATGATGCGTTTGCGTCTGTACTTCTCAGTCTGGATCCTTTTTTTGCCGCTTTGATCTTGCTTCCTCCCTAGCGTGGGATCTTACACGTCGGAGGGGAGATACAGACCGGCTGAGACCTCGCGCCAACGCGATAGCGGTGTCAAGCCGCGACAATTCCGGGATTCCGGGGATTTTGCTTTGGCTCTGCCAGTTTCACGACGACGCAAGACTGTGTTACCATCCCCATCATCCATCAAATCGCTTCACCGCTTTTTCCCTATGCGTGGCGAGTCTGCGTGGTCGCTTCACTGCCGAACCTCAACCTGTGTCGGCTAAAGCAGTCTAGAGATCGAAGAAAAACGGGGTCTGCGAGAGGAGAGTTCGTCCGTTAATCTCAGGCTCGGTCAGAACGGAGGGCCACTATCCAAGTCCCCACGTTCGGAGCAGTTTCAAACTCGTTCGTGTTTTTCGCACAAATCTTTTCTGGCGGCTCGGCCTGCGCGCGAATCCGATCGATGGGTGCACAAAAATAAATGTTCCACGTCTCACTGCGCACGCTACAAAGAAGTCTCCCGGAAAGCATTAGGCGCGCCCGTCATTTAGTCTCGACTGGAGATACTAAATAAAAAAAAAATGTTTCTCAGAATGCCTGAAGACGCACGCGCTGGGCAAAGAATAGGGAAATAATGGCAGTTGTGGTTATTTTACTCATTTTTCTTTTTCTTTCAGTTTTTTCTTTACGGTAAAGATAGCCAGGGGCCCGAAAAGAAACCGATCCTGAGGACCATACACGAGATGCTGTTGCGCGTATGCTCCACATTTTATTGTTCCCGCCTTCGTATGTTCTCTGCGTATGCTTGCTCGTCGTGATGCAAGCAGTACGCGCTGAGGCGCGCCGCAAGACTGGGCACAAAGGGCCCGAGCGCCGGGCGCTGGCAACGTGGATGTATAATTTGAGACGAGAAACTCGGCGCCTGACATAAAAGACGAGCTGCGCTCTTGCTCTGTGCCGGCCTTTCACTGACATGTGGTTGCTCCACCTCGCAGCAATCCTTGGAAAAAAAGTTTGTATCATGGTTTTTTTCCGGACCAGCCAATATAAAATGCTTATTGTTTTTCGCCCGACGACAATCGACGCCGCGGTGGCTTTAGCAAACTTTTTTACTGTTCTGGGGGCTTTTGGCTTCGTCGGAACTTTGTGCCACGGATATACGTTTGACGGCAGCATATTGCGTCATCGTTAGCCTTTGTAAAGAGCTGATGAATAGGTGGAATGAAAATACGAAATCTCGTAAACTCGAGTTCAAAAAAATCTCGTAATCTCGAGTTTCTCAGCTGCTTTCAGTGTAGACATTTTTCGTCGATATATAGAATAGCTGGATAACAAAAGAATTCCCGCGAAACCAAGTCGGTATTCACAAAGCTTCGCCTTCGTAAATACCCCTTGTTATAGACCTGGCAGTTATGAAATCACTATTTGTTCTAACGAGTAATGTAATGAATTAATTTTATGAGCTGGTAATTTAGTTATTAATGAATTGCTTTCAGAGAGTAACTTCAAGAATATTATTCATTACTTTACCTCTTACTTTTGACTAAAATATAGCATGTCCGCTTCCTATATGGCCGAAAAAATAGAACCCCCTCCCCCCTCCAAAATAAAGAAGGAAAGAAAAATAAAAAAGACAAGTTAATCTGAGTGCCAAACTCCAAGCGTGGCAACGAGGCTGGCGACAGAAAAGCCGCCTAGCATCCAAACTCGAAGCCTCGAATACCGCTGTTGGAAGGCCACGGCCCTTCTAACTCTAAACAAGAGGGGTCGACGTCGGCTGCACGCTTTGCTGACTGTCGGACAGCTCAGCAACAGGATGCTGAGGATTCAAACGCGTAACCGTGTCTTCCCGCAAAAGAGGGCCTTTCTTTAGACAAAACGACGGTAGGTTCCGGGGTCCCATGGAGGTCCCTACCACCACCCAACTATTCTTTGGTCAAGCAAGGCCAAGCAAACTTCGAGACAGGTTAGACAGATGCGTCATAAAAACAGCGGCAAGTTGCTTCACACTTACACACACAAAAAGAAAACGACTCTTTCAAAGTAATTTCTAGGTAATTTAATTACTTTTCCAAATTAATAGTAAAGTAATCATTACTTTAGGCCAGCTGCAACTTTTATTGTAACTTAATTATATTTGAAGAATTCAAGAAAAGCTTGAGTGGGGTAATTTAATTACTTTTAAGAGTAATTTTGCAATCTTTGCCTTGTTATTGGTCGTCGTCCGCTGTCACTAATAGGAGGGCCAGCATCAGATTTGGGTAAAATTACGAACTCTCTTTGCGCAAGAGGCTTTTGGGAGTGCAGGCTATCCTCAGTGCTCAAAGAAATCCATGGCTCGACAGTTGGTCCATTGCTAATTTTGTTTATCTCGTCATGGAGTACAATAAAGTTTTATTGCATGCCGTTATACTCTGCCAGTATCGGTGCGTAATCTAATCTGGATTCACACGTTATGTATGTATGTATGTATGTATGTATGTATGTATGTATGTATGTATGTATGTATGTATGTATGTATGTATGTATGTATGTATGTATGTATGTATGTATGTATGTATGTATGTATGTATGTATGTATGTATGTATGTGTGTGTGTATGTGTGTGTGTATGTGTGTATGTATGCATGCATGCATGTATGTATGTATGTCTTTGTGTGTGTGTGTGTGTGTGTGTGTGTGTGTGTGTGCGTACGTGTGCGTACGCGCGCGCGCGTGTGTGTGTGTGTGTGTGTGTGTGTGTGTGTGTGTGTGTGTGTGTGTGTGTGTGTGTGTGTGTGTGTGTGTGTGTGTGTGTGTGTGTGTGTGTGTGTGTGTGTGATGCAGATATGCATCCTCAAACGTCATCTGCGTAGACTCGTACTTTATCGTCAGTAAACCAATAAGAATCGCAGTTGCGCCTTCCAGCGGTCACGGTTGACCTTGAAGTTACAGCGACTTCGCAATTTTCTTTGCATCAATTCTTCATGGCTAGAAACAAAGTGCACCATTTACTTCGCGTCCGTGACCTGCAAACGTGCCATGCAACACAAGGCCTCCAACATTGGCCTCTATTTAGCGTTGTGTTTTAGACGAAGCAGCGTAGAAGCGTGCTTGTTTTAAAGAATTCATGCGGTGGAACTTGGGGGGCGAAATTGCACGCAACGTCTCTGCCGTCTATGCACCAGCAACTCGAGAATAAGAAAAACAGGATCAACACTGTCAATCACGTTTCTTTTTGTTTGAAGGAAATGCTCTCTCTGGTGGCGATTGGATATTTGCTATTCATAACTTTGAAATCAGTCTGCGAAAGGGAATAAGAATAATAGCGCAAAATTGGAGCACGCTCTCTTTTCTCGAAACGGAGGGGATTGCTTCTTGCATTAGACATGAAGATAAAAGACGCATGGCTGACACTTAGAGCACTGAATATGCGGTCCAGGCCAGCGAAATATAGGGCGGCGAAACAGAAGTCAGGTACAAGAAAAGCGTTGTACCTGAAGTGAGTGTACAGTGTGTAGACAGCCCGTGTCGTAGAAAGTGCGGTGTCCGTGCGGCGGCACTGGTTGTGAGCAGAAAATCGGCGTTGTCCGTGTGCGGAAAATCCCGATGGATGCAAAGAAGAAAAATCAGGGTGTGAGCCGGAATCGAACCCAGGCTGCGATTGCGAACACTTCGAACACTTGACTGCGTGGCAGTCAAGTGTTCTACCACAGAGCCACGCCAGTGCTTAAAACTGCTTCGGAAAAATGCCATATACAGGCGTCATGTCAGGCGAGGAGGCATGTTAGCAGACGTAATATTACGCGGCAGAAGGGTAGAATCGCACCAGGCGTCACACAATGTGAACTGCGTAACGACTTTGTCGTTAGAGCTGTCCACTCATTACAAAGGGCTGAGTCATTATTCATCATCACCATCATCTGCCAAAGCATAAATAAAATGTAGTGAGCCCATTGCCTTACAGACGCATAGTGGGCATTTCGCTAATTCGCAGTATGGTGAATTCTAGGGCAGTGAGTAGTTCGAAACAGTGATGTGGTTATGAGGCTCGGCGTAGTACACAGGCCTCTACTATTTCGCCTCTATCGAAATTCGACCGCCACGGCCGGGATCGTACCCGCGACTTTCGCGTCAGCAGCCGAGCACCGTAAGCATGCAGCGTACCAACATATAGGGCGGTCACACAGATTACCGCGAATAGGATGCAAGCAAATATTTTTCATGCATTCACGGGATAATGGTCATGAACTACGTATATCCGTTACTATCGCAACGTGACCAAAAGAAACATTGATGTCAATTATAGACAGCAGAATAAGTTTGTGTCCACCAAGAAATCACGAATCGCGCTCAATGCACGTCTTTGGTTGTCAGGGTGTGGCCATGGTCCAAGCACTTTGCATCTCCTGCACATTTCTGCTTCTTCTTGGAGACGAGCTTCGACAGCGATATGGTGATGCAATTTTCATTCGAAATTGATGGACGTAGAAAGTTTAACATAGCAGATCTTCCCCGAGACATAGAGAAACTACTTGATTAGCTGACTTGCTTCGACTGGATACTGCTGTAAATGCGCGAGAGTGCTGCAGTGACAGTGAAATTGACGTTGTCCACATTCAACAACAGACTGAGCATGCGCACTGTCACCTTGTCATGACTGTGCATATTCAAATGGACTTCGCTTAATAATTAAGTCTCAAGTGACTTTGCGCCAAGAGAAGACGTCGCCAGACAGTGCGCCAGACAGCCGCCCCCTGAGCCGGCCTCCCGAATCGTACAGCAGAACACGAAATTGCCCCTTGCGCGCGCCCCACAGTCCCAGCGCCGGGCAAAGTTCAGTATAAACGCCTTGCGAACAGACGCGACAGGAGAAGACTCGTCTCCTTCAGTCGACCCCGAAGGAATCTCGGGAGAGGGCAGCAAAATTTTGAAGAAGCTGACCTAGAGCTTGGGGCAGTCGAACCTAGGCTCGGGCGAAAGAAAGACGCACTGTGACTTCGTCTGGACAGAACCCACATCGGCTACGCTCCGGTCCCTTGTTTCAAGTCGTTCCCCCCGGCTACGCCCCAAGGGCTCCAGCAAGTGTTCAAGTGCAGCCCCTGACGCCGACCGCCACAAACGAAAGTAAATTCGGACTTTATTGTTTTTTACGTGCAGCGAAATTAGGTTGTGATTTGGGCTCTTAATTAACGATGTCGAATTCGAATCAGCCATTAGAGATGCAATTTAGATGACAGTACCTTTTGTGTGTATTCCTCTTTTATGTTTGTTCGAAAAGTAATTAGTTGAAGTGAAATGTGTACGTGTGCATCCCTCTGGTTTCCTTCACCTTACGGACGGTGACGACGCGCCTTAATCCATTTCCATCATTCTTAAACTTCCTGTTGGTGCTAAATTTTCTGGTTATTCCGATATGTGATCCTCATAAATGTATATGCTGTTTTTCATCGTATTGTAACTTGATTTCAGCGCCCATGTATGGCACCGTTTGTCTTGCTTTTCCTTTCGTGGTGTGCTTCTTTGTGCGTTTTATTGTATATAGTGTGGTTTACATGGTTGATATTTCACTTTAATATATTTACTAATTGTTGTAACCATACTGTACTGCGTTAGCACCACGTCCTATGTAATATGCTCTCCGAGGGCATTACGGGAATATTGAAATAATAATAAGGAACAGCAACAGCAACGGCGACGACAAACAATCTAATCAGGAAAAGAGAAACGGTTGAATATAACTTCAGCCAGGCCTTATAATTTTGCTAGCACTGTGCGTATTTTTGTAGTTATAGTATGCGTCTACGCTACCGTTTTCTACCTGAACTGTACCTGAAATGGTAAGCCATTTTCTAATACCGGAGAAGACCCAAAATCTACTTCTTATAAACCGGGTGTGCTTCCATCTGTGAGTGAGCAATGGGGACTTTCTTGCGTTCCCGGTCGTGGATGAAAACTCTCTCTTTGTTCAAGGGAGCCTATTTGAGAGGCTGCTGGTGGTACAACCGTTTCCTGTGCTCACCGCTCATAGTATGATAGCAGCGATGCTTTTATCCCGTCTTCACTCTTCCTATAGTAGCGTGCAGGAGGAAAATACGTAAGCCCTTTCGCGAGCCTCTGCTTCGCCGCCGCTGCCAGCGCAAACAGAGTATCCAAAAGAGTTTCGTTTCGGTTCACGTATCTTCGGCCGCCGCACGCGTTCCTTGCTGTCTCGCTACAAGTTCTTCGCCCGGCGCGCTGGGGAAATCTCTCGGAGGACCGCTTCCTTATCCACATATTTTCGTTGCTTCAGGAATCCGTTGCTGCCTTTTGTGTCGCCCTATCGCCAGCCGGCTTTGTTTTTACGGCTACCGAGGTCTGTTGTGTCTCGAGCTCCGGGCGTCGCTGACGACGAGGTCTGAAAGGGACGGCGACCCTAATGCGGAAATATGTCGATGTGGGTCACGGTGCGCGTGGTGCTTTCATCTCACTTATTCGTGTTTCCTTCAGTTTTGCATAGAATGACCTTTCGCAATGGTCGAATTGCGAAAGATGTTGATTTACAACGCGTGGTTCTGCGACATGCATGCTAAAGGTATAGTCAATACGAGGCTTTTTTGACTGACCGACGGATTTGCTGTTTTTTTTAATGCTAGCGAAGGAAAACATTTTTGTATTGAGGTTTGAGAGTAGGCGGCAATGTATAAAGAATTATCAGACGGTGCAGCACGTTTCCAATAATCGTAGGCCACAAAGCTCACGTATCGTGTACGGGCTCAGAAAGATACAAATGGCACCCAACTCTAATTACTATGAGATGGGCTGCAAAGGGTGTGGAAGCCGGCTTTAGGTTCTATGGTTACTGAGTCGTCGTACAATTTTACAGCGGCAACAACTGACTGCTGCAAATTTGTTTTGCCTTGCACGTCCTGTAAGCCTATCCACCGATTTCACTGCGACGACCGTCGTCGTCATTAACGACACACGGCGCTTTTAGTCATCGTCAGGCCACCTCATCATCAGTAGCTTCACCATCTGTATAGGGCAAAAAAGATAAAACGTATCCACAACGGCAGACCACCACTCAGGCACGTGTAAGCAGTGAGCATTTGGGAGACG
Organism: Rhipicephalus sanguineus; assembly: GCF_013339695.2. Classification (NCBI taxonomy): domain Eukaryota; kingdom Metazoa; phylum Arthropoda; class Arachnida; order Ixodida; family Ixodidae; genus Rhipicephalus; species Rhipicephalus sanguineus. The sequence continues at coordinate 284,067,241 of NC_051176.1, forward strand.
GGTTCGCTATAACCAGCGTTTTATTTTATTATTACAGGAAAGCAATACCGATATAAATGCACTAAACACATCGTAAGTCAATAATCACGCGAGTATAACCGCAAATACACGAGACGAGATAATTCGAGAGTGCTTTAGAAACGTCGTGTATGCCGCTCGTTTAATAAGAGCGTCGTGACGGTAAGGTCAACGGTGGTTGTCTGTAGAGGTTAAGGCGTTGCGCTCGTAATCATGAAAGCGTGGGCTCGATTCCCAGTCCCAGTGACCGCGTTTAGATGCGTCAGAATGATTAACTATCACTGCAGTGTTTCGTGTACCAGATAGGCTCTGAGAGCGGTGGCGTTTGGTTATGCATTTGGGAGGCAGCACCGTAGTGGGGGAGTGTGCAAGCTTAAATATTGTTCTTGCCGAGATGGCGGAGTGAAATTGCGAAACGTTTCGTTGTCACCCTCGCGAAGATGTGACGTTGGCGGCACAAAGGAGACGCACATGACAGTGATGATGAGCCCCACCAGGAAAATAAGACCAAGCAACTGCCAATAAAAGGTTTCATAATGCTGCGATCTTCCACTGAATGACGACGCAGAAAATCTAAAATGTGCGACCATCTGTCTATGTTATGTATTTTGAGCTCCACAACATGCACTACTATGCCGTAGAGAGAAAGATAAATGATCACTCAGTTGTGAAATGCATGCATTTATTTTTGCGATATCGCATAATTTGTAATGATGTTTTAAACATACTTTCCTGCTTATAAATTTCAGTTATTGCATTTTTGCAGAAGCGCACTCTTCAACACAACCAATCCCCCAGAACCGCTGCCTCCTTTTTCGAGTTCTCGTAGTGCGCGAATGAACGCGCTGTTTTTTTTTTTAAGAAAGCAAGGAAACAACATTCAGATCGGGGCTTCTTAGTGGGGAAAATGCCGCCATCGCCGTAAATGAGTTCGGAGCCGAAGGAATCGCTGAAGTCTGCTGTCATTTTTATACGTCGGAAACAGGCGCACGAGGTTCGCTGCTCAAGCACGCGACCTTTTGAATAGAGCGTCGTCGCCTTGCCGTGCGGTTCAGGGACGAATTCAAATTTTTGGCTTCCGCTGCTTGTTTTTTTTTCTCAAGGAATTGATAAACGAAAAAGCTCTAATGTGACTGCTTCAACAGAACTAATGACCACCGGACGACAGAAAGGCGCGACGCTAACCATACTGGCACAAAATGCGAATAAAGCTCATTTTTCTTTAAATGGGTAGGAAAGGAAAATTTTCCAGTTGCCATTTTTTTTTTTGCTTCATATGGAAGGCCAAGCCCTCAATAGCCTAGAAAATATATGGTAAGCGTGAATGCAACCTGAAAAACTAATTACTAATTACAGTATAGTTTTAAAAGCTAGTTTCGGTTCCTGCTGTACCCTGACGTCACAACACGGTATGAGCTTCTCGTCATGTGCTCGCGCAAGATGTCGGGGCGTTTCCACGGCCGCTCTGTTCCGTGGCTCCGTTGGTGACGCACAAGCAGCCATTCTCAATGTTCTTGGTGACACACAAGCGGCCATTTTGAATGTTATGGTACCCGATGTCACCACAACCAGCCGTACTGGGGCGTTAAGTCACCAAAATTGACACTGTAGCATGACGTCACGATAGTGTCGATATCAGTAGGTGCGCCATGCAAAAATCGACTTTAATTTCAGAATAAAGTATCTTATCAGGATTTACGGGGCTCCATCCACACTTGTTGGGAGCCGTCTGTGTATACACAAGAGTTTTATGGCAGAGTAAACTCCCCTTCGAGAATTGGTGTCAGTACACGTTTAAGCTTACATGGCACCAATGCTAAAAAAACATATATATATATATATATATATATATATATATATATATATATATAACAACGCCATCTTCGAGCAAGTTTCAGTGGCACATCTGCCTGTACACGCACACAGCTCGCGATGTCGGAAGCCGGCCCTCTCGGTCTTCGTTGAAGACTACCTGATTTGGAACGTTCTTTTTTCCCTACTCATGTACGGAGCCGAATGGTAGTGTGCCTTGCGGGACAAGCGAACGCTTGACGAGCCATCTGCGACTGACAGGCGGGCATTAACGCTGCCGCTTCTACGTGGACGGGCACGTGCTTGTCGTGGACAGCCTTTGCTCCTTTTTTATGCGTCGCGCAGCATTTTTTCGTGTTTGCTATGCGTCTCGTGTTCACGTTCTCTACGACACACTGCAGTGCTTTGTAAGCAACACGAAAGCAAGACAACACGTGCACAATCAAGCATTTAGAGTAATGTGGCGTCGGATGTTGTTAATTACGGAACGCGTGGTATTACCTAAGCAGTACGCTTGCGTAGTAAAAAAAAAGAAAGAAAATTAAGGTGCCAATAGTCACTTTTATAAATTTTCGTGTTACCTAACTGAAGACAAGTTCTCTAATCGCGCAACGCTGGCTTCAGCAGCATTACTAATGTTCAATGGTTTTTCTTACTAATGGCTAACAAGATTCCATTAGACACTTTAAATCTTTATGCTTGGTGTTCCTTAAACAGCGCTTCCTCATTTCCTGGCGTGCCCATTTATGATAACAAAAATTATATGTTTTTTTAATAGGTAATTACTAAGGAAAGATATCCACTACTCTGTTTAGAGGGTTCTGGTAGAGGGTCCCAAGAAGTTCCCATGACATTATTGCATTGTCTAATCGACATTTTACTAGTTTAGCAGTGATGTACTTTATACCTTTCGTGGTGTCTTTTTTATATTGATGCGGAACAGCAGTAACCACACTAAATATAGCTGCGCAATTAATTGAAGTATTTAGTCATTTCAAGCGTTCCTTCCATAAGTAAAGAGCGAAGATTAGTGCGCACTGTAAAGTCACTAAATTATCTGATGAGCTTAACATTCTTTTCCCGAGATTCGTCAAGCTTTTTTGACGCCATAAAAATAGTAGCCGTTTTATTTTTAATTGTTCAATTAACCGACAGCAGCTGTCGCCATAGCAGCAGCTTTTCGAAGCTGCGGATGGAGACGCTTTCAACACGGCTATAATGCGTCACTCACAGGAAGCGAGCACGCTATACGGCGGCTATGCATTAGGAGAAAAACTAAACAAAACAAATCAAAACGAACCAAAGCATTGAAGAAGAAGGCCTGTAAGCATCAGAGGCGCGCTTCTTCGAAACGCTTTAGAAACCTTCAGAAGGCTCGATGATCGGCCTTTTACTGAGGAAGAGGTCTTCGGAGCCTGGCCTCACAGCTAATCAGCCCAGGAAGCCATACGAGCCCTCCTGCAGTTCTCGAAGACAACGGAATTAAGTAATCGCCTGTAGATACGTGGCATTGTATACGTGTACTGTGAATTTTGTACATTCATGTTTTCTCTCTTCCTTTTTTTTTAGTCTCTTTCACGCCGCATTGCCCTCTCCACATGTAGGGTCGCAAACTGGACACAGTCCAGTTAACCTCCCTGCCTCTCCTGTTTCCCCCCCTTTCATTTGAAACGATTGAGGAAATACGACAGCGAAGGGCAACACGTAGGAGAAAGAGCGAAGGGAGTTTCGGAGAGAGTTTAGATAGAACTTATGTAAGAACAAAGAACGCATGCAAGGGCGAATGCTTGGAGAATGAAAGCGTTCGCACGTGACGTGCTCCTACAGCGTGCGTGCCACTCGACTTGAGCAAACGCTCTTACCGTTTGGCCGATTCGTATACTATACATGGGACGACGACTGACTGCTCGCTCATTTGCACTTTAGAAAACTAATGGCGCCACGCACTCCTTCTCCCCGGAAAGGACCGGGGCGCAGTAGTGAAGCCCAGTTCAATGCGGGCGCATTATGAATTCCCGAGATCCACAAGCGCATTTACAGCAACAGCGTGTTTACTCGCGGTATGGGCTGCGCTGTGATAAACAGAGCACTAGTTGTAACGCTCCTATTTAGGATTGAAGTAGGCGCGAAGAGTAGGGTTGGAGCCTGTCCAGCTCAGCTATATATAGTACGCATTTCCAATCAACACCAGCAGTGACAAAATGTTCTTCCGCTACCAATTCTTCCCTAGAAAAAAAATCGCCAATAGCGTGTGTGTAGCGACAACCGACACACCACGATTAGGGAAGGCAAAGCGCACTGACGAACGAAAGGCTTCGTGAATTCGGCACCAGGACGGTGTCTTGTCCGCTGTGGTTACTTTGAAGGGAAATTATTTCTGTTGTAGTAAGCAGCTTCATACGGTTCAACACAGGAAAAGCATGCACAAGTATTGTATTCTAGCTGCTAAAACTCGCGGGTAAAAACTGCCGAACACGTTAATTTTAATGGCGCCTGGCTATCTGACCGTGATACAGTCTCTGCGTGTCCTCGCAAACACACTGCTCCTGCGCAGAAGTCGAGCGAGCTTGTGAGCAGTTCCCATTTTAAACGCAGCCTTCTAATAAGAGGACCCTGTCGCACACGTGCCGGAAAAATGACACCGTCGAGCAACAGCTGAATCGGGAGAAGAGAACGAGTGGCGCTCACCTCGCGCCGGCATATGCCAGCTTTCTTCCGAGAATCTTTCGATAACTGGAAGCATGGCGCCATAGATCATAATTTTCATTGGATAATTGGCGTCTTGGTCCGGGGCTTCAATCGCTAATTAAGGGATTTTGTCGTTAATCTCTCTTGCTTCGTAATTAGCCCCTGACAGCTGTGCTCTTGTACGGACACACGCTAGCAATCGATACACCTATAGCGCGTCGTGCAGGGAGTGCGAGGCCCGCCTTTGTTTCTTTTCATGCGGTTGCGTTTGCATTTTACATCAATTTTTTGACGGTATCTTCTAAAGGCCCGTATACGTCTTTCCTCCTCCTTCGGTTGCGCGCATGAAAGAAATGCCCTTCATCTTCTATTAGCACATCCTTTGTTTGTATCGGCATCCATTAAGCAAACAAGTAACGCACCTTCTCGCTCCTCTCACGCTGCCATGAGGGCCGGGTAATTTGCCTCGCATGAAGAAGCAGCCGTTTTGCGCCTGAGTACTCTAAGATGGCCGACGGAGACGATACGAAATACAGAAGCGAAGAACGGAAGAAAACGGCTTGGAGGAACCAATTAGAAAAAAAAAGTAGGGGAAGTCAAAGTCGCGTCTCTGACGCCACCGTGGAGTGGCAGCAGTAGTGAGGCCCGGGGGGGTCGGCGTCGAAAGCGCCTGCTCAGCGCGCGCGCGCGCGTGCACTTGGGTCCAGCGGAAGAGATTAGGCCGTAGCTGACGTTCGATGAATCGCTAACGGTCGGCGGGCACTGCCGTTGCTCGGCCCGATCGTGCTCGTCGTCGCCAGGGGAAACGCTAGGAGCGTCGTTAATCAGCTCGTATGGAGCAGCGGCAGCAGTCGGGGGGTGGGGGAGGGGGAAGGGTCCGACGTCGTGGTGCGGGACATGGGAAGGCAGGGTCAGTGCTGTTGGCGGTGGCGTTCGCCCGCGGCGTTTAGCACCGGTTACAGAGAAGCCGCTTTCGTTTTAATTGGCGGCCCCTGGCTGCTTGGCGCACACGACCTGTGACGACTGCCGCGCGGTTCCCGGCATACTGTGATCAGTGTGATCGCAACGAGAAGGGAGGCTACATGAATACGGGGGGAATCGGCACGACTGTCATACTCCGCGCTTTCATCACGGCTTGTTCACAACCGCGCGCAATTTCTTCTCGACTCGTCATTTCAGGGTCGAAGTGACGGCTGCGTGACTCGCGGTTTTTCTATTTCTTTCTTGAAGAGTAATCGGAAAGGAGCACTTTAGGATATAACATATCCACGCCAAAATGGTTTAAACATCTGGCTCCGAATGCTCCCCAACGCGGGGAGCTCTGCTTGAGGTTCAGTCGATTGTTAATTGTCACTACTTGCTTATATTGGCATCCTTGGATATAAGGTGCTGATTGGGCCTTGCGAATGTAGCCTGTATTAAAAAATAAAAATTGACAATTATTGCAATCAGCGTTCAGAGGAAGTGCGCTACTGTTACTCTGTTGCGCAAGGAAGTGGCTATACTGCATTTTTACGTTTTCTAAGTGATGTATGGTGAGACATACAACATAGAAGGAGTCGCTCGGGCGGCGCAATTGCCGGCCAGGTCTGCCAGGCTAACCCCGCCTGTGGCAACACCACCACCATCACCGTTACTCTGTTGCTAATAGTGCTCTCTCGTCTGTCGTCTCTGCACTTGACGACATTTGACGTTACTTGCCGTTGCGTTCACTCCTTTGCTTACCTCTTTTTTTTTGCTATTTTATGTCCTCTGAATATGGGCGGCGTAAAGAAAGAAATAAAGGAAGAGGGAGTGGCCTGAGTTGTATATCTATGTAGTTGATGGGAACACCATCAGTAATATACTATACTGCCACTTTGCATTCTGTCGGCCCCAGAAGGACAGAAACGATTCCTGGTATGCCTAATTAGAGTTGACAACAGCGTGCGCGTGCATGCGAGGTTGTTTATGCGCGTGGCGTGCGGGAAAGGGGCTACAGTAGAGGTCAGTTTATGACGATAACGGCCAGAAAATCGCGAGAAACGATATTGCTGATGATGGGCGACTGCTTAATCTTAAGTGCTTTGTCGCCAGAGATTACGTGCACCAACGTCAACGAAAGAAATCAGCGCACAGTTTTGACAGGTGAAGCTGAAGCAGTTTGTACGGGCGTTGGGCGTGGATGATTAAGCTGACGTGAAAGCGTGCATGTGTATACCACTGTGTACTGCGTTGTACACTATGATTCCAGAAAAGTACATCGTTGGCACCGCATGATTTACAGCTAGTAATATGAATAAGTTTTAACAAAAATATACTCGTCGCGATGGTCTAGTCGTTATAGCGCTCGACTGATAACCCGAAGGTCACGGGATCGTATCCCGTTCGCGGAGGCCGCATTTTCGATGTAGACGAAAATGCTGGAGGCCAGTATGCTTAGATTTAGGTGCACGTTAAAGAGCCCCAGGTGGTCGAAATTTCCGGAGCCCTCCACTACGCTGTCCGTCATAACCATATCGTGGTTTTGGGACGTAAAACCCCAGCAGTTATTATTATGTCACATAAATACGTTTCGAGGCGGCGCACTGGTGCTAAGATCTAATAAATGTTCGCAAGCAGGGTACACGCAGCTTCCGTGATAAAACATGCCAAGCGACATCTTTTATTTTTAGTGTATCCATTAATTAATGAAAGGAATGCCCGGAAGATTAATACAGGTTTCATTAACGTTCGTAGGTGCTCAAGCTAACGTGATACTTTCATACACATGATAAATTCAGACGCCGCGCAGAGCGTGCTAAAACGAACGCACTCAGATGCAGAAATGCAAAATGGTACAGCAACTGCTGGCGCATTAACTGGTATAGTGTTCTTTTACGACACATTTTAGAGGGCCTTTAACAAATACAACCTATAGAGCCGCTTTCGACGAGCTCCCAGACAACGAGAGGTGACGTTAGTAGAGGGCGTTCTTGCAGAGCAGCAGCAGCAGCAGCAGCGGCGAGTTCGTTAGCAGGGAGTTGGGCGTGAGCGGCGCGCCGATTTCGCGGCTCCTTGCGAAGGGTCGTGCCTTTGATTAGGCAAATGAACGTTCGTGCGCTGACTACAGGTCGCAGCAGCCTCCCCGCTCTTGTGCGTCGCTCTTGCGTGAGACAAGGTAGCGAACAGAATGGCGCAGCGGCTTTTACCCCTCACTAGCGTACGCCTATATTTATTCATCAAATAGAGCTCGACGTGCTAAACAACATCGCGGTACGCGGCGCACTCGGCGCGTTCCTCCTCCCGGCTCGGCGAGCCCTGACAACTCGCTGTTTCCCGGAGCGGCCGTTTTCCCGCTCTTGGTTCCCCGGCCGTTCTCTTGCCGCCCGCGGGCACACCGGCCCAGTGATGCCTGGCGCGCAACGTGCAGCTGGCAGTGGCGCCGCAGGGCTGAGCGCTTGCGGCTCACTGCTTCACCTGTCAGGGCGTCCGTGGTGGTCGCTTTTGTGGCAGTTGTTTACTGTGTGCGTATGTACGTGCGTGTGGGCACGGGTATGCGAACCTGTGCGCTCAGACACAGCGCAGTCGCAGTCCCAGAGTCGTCGCGGGCTGTGGCGGCAAAGGAGGCCACACTGCCGTGGCGATAGTTTTTCTCCTCCGATTCAGTTCCGCTTTCGTTTCCGCAGGGCTCTTTTTTTCTTAATGCCGGAAGGCAAAAAAAGGCTGAACGGCGCCACGCGTGATGAAACAAACTTAAATGTGTGATTACCGGCCATGGCGGTCGCAGTTCGATGGGGGCGAAATGCAAAGAACACCGTGTGCTAACATTTATGTGCCCGTTAAAGAACCTCATGTGGTCGAAATTAATCCGGAGTCCCCTACTACCGTGTGTCTCATAATCATATCGTAGTTTTGACATGTAAAACTCCAGTAATCCTTCTTCTTCTTCTTCTTCATCATCTTATTATTATTATTATTATTATTATTATTATTATTATTATTATTATTATTATTATTATTATTATTATTATTATTATTATTATTATTATTATTATTATTATTGAAGGCAATTGTTTAAGGGCTTGTGACCCTTGCTCATAGCAGTTAGCTTCAACTCGGTCGATAATAGAAGCAAGGGTGGTTCAACACATGCCTAAGTTTTTCGATATTTTCGCACTTCTGACGAAGCACGGAGTTCTTGAAAGCAAATGAAAAACGCGCTATAAAAGGAAAATAACGCGGTACAGTACTGTATACGAGGAGGGGATGCAGGGCTAAGAAACGTCGAAATGATTACATTTTAAGGACTCTCAGATTTGCGGACATTGTATGAAAGGTTCAAAATTAGGGAATAAGGTGGCGGTACAGGCTATGACAAGCGGAAAGTACGTACTCCAAAGGATGGATCTTGGTACTCCTTGACAAGGCAAAGTGGCGTGGAACATAGACGAAAAAAAAAAAAAAGGATCTCACAATCATTAGGAAGGAAGTGACAACGACCTTACTTTTTCATTCAATGCGGCTGCTTTAAATAGCATGCTTAGGGCGAGTTGGGAATACATGGCTGGGACAAGAGTCGATGAATATTGTTTTTGCAAAGGGGACTGTTGTGATGTCAGAGAAAGAAATGCAGACATCATTAGTCTGACCAGAGAATTGACTATTGCTACGGCCCTTGTTGTTGCTCGCTTATTCTAGAAATCACCCTGGTTCAACTGTCGACTTGCCACAATGCTTTTTCTGATGCTGCCCATGATATTTCATTGCTTCTTTTAATGCATTTCTGTACTGTCGCCTCAGGATAAATGAACAAACGAGAAAATTCCGGCAGATTACACGTATTGAGGGAATCGATTTAATGCGAAACAGTCAGCGAGTAGCTGCCTATCTGGGATCTTTTTTTTTTTAAAGCCAATCATTAGGAGCTAGATCGACGTCTTTGTGTAAATTGAGTAGGTTTGGGCATATCGAGAGCTTACCAGGCACGTCGAATTCACTGGCGCCTAAAGGGTAGCTCATGATCTCGCGTAAGATCGCTGCACACGTTAAAGTACATACATTAGTACATTATCGAAACGAGGGGCATGCTACGGTACGATTAGGGGTGCATCATAAGCAGCGGTTGTCGGCGTATTCCTCCAGGGTCGATCAACACTTGACTATAGCTTGCTGCATCTTAGGAGTAGATATGTGGCGTTTTTTTTCTTTTCTAAAAGAGCCAAGTCCACTTTTACTGAAAGTGAGAAAAACGCAGTTTTTTGCTGCTGACAATATGGTCGGGCCTGCTCCAACAACGTTTTGGCAGTGTGCTCATGTCACTAAAATACCTCAAATCTATATTGCTGCTAAAATCTATATAGCCTAATAACGTCGGTATTCGGGAGTCAAATTTGGGTTTGGCGCTTATAGATTGGAAAATGTCATTTGGGCTTGAATTGGCTCGTAAAACAAGACTAAATCACAACGAATGCACGATATAGCGATATTTTGCGACAAAATTACCACCATCCCTGTGCTTCTGTTGGTGCCGTCATTTGTTGCATGGGTGTAATGGCGATGACTCAACTAGTAGAGCGAGTGGTCCTTCCAGGCAAAAGGCGCACCATTCTGGACTGTCGGCAGCGTTTTCTTGCTCTTGGCGTCTATTGAAGGCCTTCAAAAAATGCTTCAGCTCTCCTCCTCCTCCTCCTCCTCCTCCTCCTCCTCCTCCTCCTCCTTCTTCTTTTTCGCTCTTTTTATGCCGCGCCGTTTCGGATCACTCCTTCTTCTTCAAGTATTAGATCGGTGGATTCGGTGCCCAATATCTTCATTTCAGTTGTCTTCTACTTCAAATATACCGTCTTGGAGCGAATTAAGGACACGATACTGTACTGCAAAACTCGAAAAGAAACACTAAAAGGGAAAAAAAAAGCAGGAAAGTCGGCCTCTCACTTTTTATATTGGAGTCGTGCGCTACAACACCATGTCCTTTAGTAAGTACCAACTCGCCCAAGAAAAACTAATTGCGGAGCGAAAGCACGATAGAAAAGCAACTAGGACACAACAGATTGAATGCGGCACTGTTGGTTGGTTTGGTCACGATTGTTGACGCAGCGCTGGTTTAATGGATCTGGCTCAGTTTGATTCAAACAGGGGCGAGATTAAGGCAGTTTGGTATCAAACATGTGCCAACATGTTTGAGACTAAACTGCCTTTTTGAGTTGATGTTACAATGGGGAATTGTCCCATTTTGATTACAATTGTTGTAAAAGTGAAATATACTTAAGCGCGCTTTACGCTCCCGTGAAATTTAGCCCAGTTTCGGTGTCTGGATTTGGCTCATTAAAAAAGAAATGCCACATATGGATTATCTGTTATATTGTTATCAAAGCGGTTCGCCGACACTGTAACCACACTTGATGTTGCACTGAGATCACTGCTGTATATATGTATAGGGTCTTTTTTCCGCAGCAGTTTTAAGCACTAGTGTCGTTCTGTGGTACAGGATACTTGACTACCACGCAGAATGTTTGGGTTCGATTCAGGCTTTAGCGGTAATTTCTATTCTTTGTGTCTATCAATATGTTCTGTGACAGGCTCATTACGCTATCGTGCGAACATTTCTAAACTTTGTTCTTGCCGTTGCTGTGTTGATACAGACTGTAAATAATGTGCGGCGCACACATACCCATATTCCATGGGCCGTGGTAGGCGGATATGTGCCACGCGTGACTCAGGGAAAGGGCTTCATTACGTACGCGACAAGCATGTCATGATATTTACTTCATGATCTGTTAATCCTGTTCATCATACACTCATAGGCGTGAGCACGGGGGGGGGCGCAAAGTCTGCCCCATACATTGACTTAGTGTGGGAGGGGGGCGCTGCAGATAGATAGATAGATAGATAGATAGATAGATAGATAGATAGATAGATAGATAGATAGATAGATAGATAGATAGATAGATAGATAGATAGATAGATAGATAGATAGATAGATAGATAGAAAGAAAGAAAGAAAGCAAGAAAGAGAGAAAGAAAGAAAGAAAGAAAGAAAGAAAGAAAGAAAGAAAGAAAGAAAGAAAGAAAGAAAGAAAGAAAGAAAGAAAGAAAGAAAGAAAGAAAGAAAGAAAGAAAGAAAGAAAGAAAGAAAGAAAGAAAGAAACGATCAAAGTGCCTTTGGTCGGCAAAGAAATGCTTCGCATTTAAAACAAAACGACCCAAAACGACGACGCTTGTATAGCGCCTCGCATATTGCGTCTGTTTTCTCCGCAGTTCGTAGAAGCGCTCAAGACAGAGACCAAATCAAGGTCGCGGCAAAAGAAGCCGAGGTCGGTACCTAGTCGACCTTAGGTTCTCGGGTTTCAGGTATGCGATTGCTGTCAAGCCTTTCTTCGTCTCCAACGTGCCCTTGCTCTCTTTCTTAGATTACCGACCGGTGAAAGGTCTGGAGAGGTTCGTGATAAAACAAGCAGGTCGCGGACCTTCCATCAACGAACATTTGCCGCGAATGCGCACGGAGCACACCGTCTGTGCGCAAACGTGGGCGGACGGCCCCGTAAGGACTGAGAACTGTGTCGTCACAGCGGTGCTTACATAACGACTCAATTTTGCCGCAGTGTGGGCGCATCAAGCGCGACACTGGAATGAGAGAGAGACATTGCCTGGAAACGATAGAGGGCGCTGAAATGCGGGCAAAAAGACCCTCATTCTTCCTCATAGCTCGATTGTAGCTTCGAGTGAGTGGGGAACATAATCACTATTTGCTTCGCTTTATTGTCGCTTGAGCTTTTCCGTTGTCCAGTCGTCCGCTGTGCTAATGTTTCACCTTCTCTCTGCTCAGAGATATCGATGCACGCTACGCGCTTTCGCTGCTTCAAATTTGGCTGCGACACCTATCGCTCGAAAGGAAGTCTTAACGTCCACCTGAGCGCATCGGTTCGCCGTACAAAATTCAGCGCAAGAATCGCCCCTCGAAGCCCCACCTTTTACAAGGACACTGTGTCAGGGTTGTTCCGAACTTTATTGGCCAATCCACGCCCTGACCGCAGCTCAAACCTCGTGTTCGGAAAGTTGGGGCGGAGGAGGCGGGTTGTTGACGTCGGCTTTTCGCAGGGCCGGCTGCGCGAGCGAATCGCGCGCAATGTAATTGAGTTTCGCCAACATGCAATTATAATTCCGGCTCAGAGAAGCGAGGGGCGCGAACGATACAGAGAAGCCGATCGGTCCGAGAGCGTCTCTGTCGGGCGCACGGCGAATTAGCATGAGAAGCGAGATCGGCGACTCAAAGGAGCGGCCGAATCTAATCGATCGCTTGCCGAATCCTTGCTTGGCGAGCACGCAAACAGATGTCGGGTGCCGCGCCTGCACGCCCTAAAGGAGATTAGTGCCGAAAATGACGGTGACGGTTGCGGCGAAAGGCGGTTAAATTATGGACAGACCTGTCTTGCGCGGCCGAGAAGCCGACTTCTGAGAGCACCGCACGCCTCGCGTGGTGGAAAAAATTTATAGAATTGTGGCACCTTTGCGACGATACTGCAACAGCGCGGTGGTCGGAAATGGCGACCTTGTAGCGAACGGTGAAGGACAAAAAGAAAGTAATAAACACGCGAATTCAAAATCACGCAGAGACGTGAGTTTGATTTCATTGCTGCCACTAATCGTAACGAATTTATGGCCTTAGTTTATCCATTTACAACCTTTCTTTTTCAAATGAAACGCTACTCTCTTTATTTTTTTATCATCTTGTTGTTTCTGATTCAATTATATTGTTTCGAAGAACCGTATCAGTCGACCTGGTGACATACATACTACAGCTAATGAGGCAGTGTGTATAAGCGTAAATATGAGGTCTCCTTGCGTTATTCATTGGATAAGGAAATGTTGAAGTTGCTTTAAAAATGCAAGGATGGAAGCGATGAAAACCACGAGGACAAAAAAAAGCACCCTAGTTTGGCTCCCACGGCGGGGCAGGCAGTTTTACGTAGGTGCGATGTCTAGCTTTCCGTGCATTAGGACGACGTTACCGGCATCGGCTTCACTCGATAGCCTAGCGTGCGTGCTGGCAATTTTGGAATATGCGTAATGCCTGAATGAGCGCTAAACTGATTGGAGAGAGATGTACGTGGTGAATGTAAAAACGAAGAACGGGTGCGGTTTGTGCCACATATCAGCTGATTAGACCTGCAATTTTGGCTTCATTAGTGTATTACGGGACACCGAAGAATTAAATCTGTTTGGACTTATATATTATTCTTTGAAAACTCAATTTACGTTGATTTCACGATCGCATGTTCGTTAATAGACGAGGAAATGTAGGTCAAGGCTTCATTTTTTTTTATCATGCGCCGTAAACCGAGCGCCCGTATGTCAGCTTGCTGTCGCGAATTTCAGGTTTTTTTTTTTTCGTATTTAGCTGTGTTTGCACAATCAATGTTTCCGAAACTGGTCATGTCAAGCCTCTGGCTCCTTAAGAACAGAATGAAGCCTATTTTTTACCGATGAAAATTCATGTGTGTCCTATAGAATACTTATGCTGGACATACTCACGAATTTGCTGAGTTGGATACAGCCCACAGCTACCAGGAAGCCCCTTCGTTGTTACAGAGTTATTGAAATTCATGACCTTACAGATTCGAGTCATTGGAGACATTGCTCTGGAACGACAAATCCAGCCGACCTAGTCACCAGAGCATATCTGCGCATCACCTTTGTACGAATAACTTGGGTGGCATGTTCCTGACTGGCTAGCTTGCCTCAAAAAGCATGACCGCCCCGCGAAGCTATTCCTGACGAGTCATCAGATGAGTTAGTTGAAACTAAGTACAGCGAGGAGGCAACCATTTTGACGTGTCAGTGCTCACCTGCAGAATCACTTTGCGGCCTCAATAAACACGGCAGCTGGATACGAGTTGTCAGAATCACAGCTTGGATTCAAAGATTCGTCTGCAATTGTCGAGTCCACACAAGTCGCCGAGTAATAGGTCCATTCACCGCTGAAGAGACACACGATGGCGACGTTACGAGGATGAAGAATGCTCAAGCTGCAGCATTTGGCTTCGAGCTAAATAACTAATAATTATTGGGGTTTGACGTCCCAAAACCCCCATATGATTATGAGGGACGCCGTAGTGGAGGGCTCCGGAAATGTTGACCAACTGGTGTTCTTTAACGTGCACCTAAATCTAGGTACACGGGCCTCTAATATTTCGCCTTGATAGAAATGCGGACGCCCCGGCTGAGATTTGATACCGCGACCTTCAGGTTAGCACTCGAGCGCCATGAACCCTGACCACCAGGGCGTGTGGCTTCGAGCTTGCAGCATTTCCAAAGTACAAACCACTACCTAAGGCGTCCCGAATTCGTGACCTGCATTCATTCTTGTAAACTTGCGGGATCTTGAGGATCAAGACCCTCCTTGAGAACGTCAGAAAACGCGTGGTGTCTCATCTTGCCACCAGCCGACCGCCATTGCGCCTACCTCAGCGTCGATAGCGGTGTAAACGACCCCTTGCGGAGCTGCGTGAGTAACCGGAGTGGGGAAAATATGATCTATAGGTGCAGAGTGTGTTTTTTTTTATAAGTGCTTTTTCTGGCTTGCCAAGCAACTCTTCATAAAAGGAGTAGTATTTCTGGTCGAGTAGAAGGGCAACTGACTGAATGAAATGATATTTTTCATTAATGTTCCTTAAGAAGCTTAACAAGTGCTGTGAAAAAAAAAAAGAAAGGGGAGGCGAGGGGGGGGGGGGGCGGTTGGTTTATGATTGGAGAATCTCGTGGCCCGGTACAGGTTAAATTGGACCTCTTGTACAGCATTAATTTTTTCTTTAGCTTCGACAGCACTAGCATACATTGGAGGAGGAGAAGGCAGGCTGTTAATCGACTAAGAGTGCTCTCTGCAAGTGCTTTCGCTGCCGTTAAAGTATATAGCGCTGACGGCAGTATCCTAGCTGGGGTCGCGCATGTGAGAAACACGCAGCGTCTTCCTTGCCGCTATCCGTTCAAATCCTCGTCTGGAGGGCGGCGCGGGATGCGTGCTTAAAAGAGGACAGCCAGCAACACCTTTCGCAACACTTTTGAGTGCGCGGCCACGCAGAGCGAGCATTGGACCCACCCAACTGCAGAAGCAAGCGGCAGTGCGTTATTTTACTCTGCGCCCGCTTCGCGCGGGGCTGCAGCAACGCAGATTGGGAAACTGCGTGTGCTTGTGTGTGTGTATGCGCACGAGCGTGTGCGTGCGTGTGCGCGCGCGTGTGCATGTGTGACTCGTGAGGGCGCTCCTGCACCAGCGCCTCTCTTCGGCGTCTCCGTTGACGCAGGCCGCCGCTCTTCCAGGCTCTCGTCAACAGGCGCCAGAAGTTGTTCTTAACTAAATTTACATATATAGCGACGCTGGCGTCATCGGCATTCGCGAGCCGGCGTTGATGACGTTGCATTCTCTCGATATGTTATTCTGGTATGCGCTTCCTGCGAAAGTCGTTAAAAGCGTTTCTTCGCGATGCTGTCGCACGTTTTTTTTTGCTTTTTATTTTTTAGAGCCGTGGTAGCCTCCCGCGACGGTCAAGCCAGGACATGTTGCGCCGCACTGGATCACGACGGCAGTTTCTTTTTCGGCCGAGAACGCGAGCGCAGAATCCCCTCATTTGCCGGCGGGTGTCTTTCGTTGGGATATAGTGAGCGGGATGTTCTTGCGCGAGTGGAATGCACGTACTTATATATTTGCATGATGGATAGCGCGCGCGCGAGAGGTACCGCCGGAGACGGCCGGTCGTCGTCGCGAAGAGCGTCTTTCGCGGTTGTGCAGGCACTCTTGCCGACGAGCCCGTCGTTTGGGCGAAGTCCAATATCGTCACGCGTCGCGACACTGTGAGGGAAGCCTGCCGTATGTCGCGGGAATACAGCGGCGAGGGCGGAGGGATCTGCATTTCAAATAGGATCACCGCTTGAGCACTGCTTGCACTGGGAACGAGAGCTTTCTGCGCGCCTCAACCGAACGCTGACAGTGAGAAAATATTGCCGTGGGGCTGAAGGCCGATGAAAAGAATGGGCTTTTGGAAAGAATAGTCTATAACAGGATCTGTCCCCCCCCCCCCTGATGGAAGAAAAGAAATCTTCGTTCCTTTGTTGGGTCACTGAACTGGCAATGTTTTGAAACTCCTGTTATTTTGACAGCCTAGTCATGGCGTGATTTTTAACGAAAGGCCAAACCGGAGCAATGTTCAGATATTCTAATATGGTCATTTTCGGCACGCTGAAAAGCGCAAACGAGAACAGTTTAGAAAGTTGTGTACCATGCTTCTTGCCTGACCACTGTTTATCTTTGATCTCAATGTTTTTATGAGATTGGTGACCCTACACCTTTGTCACTATTAGTTACTTTAATTAGAATATATAAACATGAAATTTAAAATTATAGCTTTAACTGTATTCAGTGTAGAAAATGCGGTGAAAGTGTTTCTTTGGGTCTGAAGCTGAAGCCGCAACTCGACTTCACAGTAAACACTGTGTGTTCTCTCTCACCGTATTGAGCGAGGCTCGACGCTCTCGGCCGTGAGCAATATGTCCTCAATACAGCGAATCCCCCTTCTGTTGAATGCTGTTGGCCTCGGTTGCTGTCGCCAAAATTCAGAAGTTAGGGAGCAGATAGAAACTGAACAAAGGAACACAGGTATGGGCCTTTACTTGTCCAGTAGCTGATTTTATGCAGCGCCGAGGCAGCAGTTGGCGCCGAAGCCCCAAGGCATGTCACAACAAGCCCCTCCGTTCGTTTTTCCGTCCCTCGCGTTGTCAGTGTGCTGTGCGCGGCCAAGAAGAGAAAAGACGCGTACGCGTCAGACCGCAAGTCTGCTTGTGCGTACACACACGCGTTCACACATAGCTCAACACATACACACCAGTTCAGCATGGCACGCCGAGGTCGTTTTGCTGGCTTACTGCCGAGCAAGCGCCGAGGTTGCACAGTAGGTTCCTCTCGCACCTCATGGCGGCAACGAGCAAATAGTGCAGCAAAGCACGCGACGCAACAACACTCGCGGGCAGTGACGAAGGGAACGGCGGAAGCGCAAATTGTCGCAGCGCCGGCCTGGTCTTTGCGAATGCGTTGGCCAAAAGAGAAACGAAAATGAAGGGCATCCTTGTGTTCCTTCGCTTTATCTCTCGTGCAGTGTGTGGGCATTTCTCCCTTACTGCGCGCACCTTGGCCTGATTCGCGCTGAACAAACTCTGGAAGCCCCGAGCAACGCGTAGCTGGTGTTGTCGAACGCGCTACAACGTCGCGCTCTAGAGAGCGACGACGGGCGGCGAAAGGTTCGAGAGAGAATATATTTGGGACAGTCGGCCTGCAGCATCTCGGGAGTCCGCACTGATCAGAGCTGGACTGTGTATTCGAGTTGCTCTCTTTCTGCATTATTACTTCAGTTCTGTCCATAGACAATAGAGCAGAAGATGGCGGCTCTTACATGATGCTGTACAACATTTCGCAGTCGAAGAGCCTTTGAACTAAAGACAAGCCTTTTCGGCTGCTCCCCCCGCTGCGCTATCCTTTTAGAAGCCCAGCTTTGTAGGGCGTTTTGGTTGGCTATGCGCTAGCACTGCAGCCCTGAATGTTTATTTAATAGAACATGTTCTGTCTAAAGTGCTTCAATTGCCACAAATAATATAACAAGAAGGATCTTCCTCTACGAGTGCTTTCTCGTACACTTAAGGTCTTCAAGACAATAAATTAACAGCTTTCTGCGCATCGACGGGGAGCACCTATCACTGACGATAGTTTCCTCTCTGATTATAAGCAACATTAAATCACGTGTAAGCGAAAGAAAAAAAAAAGCTTTTTTTTTGTTTGCTCCCTAAATTATTCCCAGCACTCCGCTTATATACCATGTATTCGAAACTTATTTTGGCAACCTCCAATTACCTCATCTGAAGTAGCAAGAGTTTCACGCAACAGAGAATACATTTTAAGGTTTTATTGAAAGCAACGTAATGTGAGTGAACTGCTTTCTTTGTAGTATTGCTGCTCTGAAAATTTGGGGATTTATTAATACTGCGAAGGAGAATATGCAAGAACTGTGGGCGGTGAAGCTTAGTTCCAATAACAGTGTAAGAAGAGTCTTCTGACACCGTGGTTCTAATAAATAGATAACGGCTTGAGGTCAGGAAAGGCGCTTATTTTTGCAATCCGTAAGCGGTCTATAAGTGCCGCGTCGTTAGGGGGAAGAGGTCAGGCAATGAAAAAAAAGTGGGCGGAAAGGAGAGGTCACCTTCTCGAGACATGAGTGTCCACACCTCCGAGTGTCAGACCGGGGTACTTCTCTCTCTATAGTTGCCAGGACGTAGCCGATGCGTTCTCTCCATAAATACGTGCGCGTATATAATCTGTCGCAGCTTAAGAGTTTCGCCTTCCGGGACGCTGCGCTGGCAAGGCTGGAATTTTAGCCATTGCGAGGGACCGCGCGTACAGGCGCAGAACCACTGGTTCGCGGGTTCTGCTTGGCGCGAACGCCAGATTATATATACGCACACACGCCCTTCGCTTTTCTTCGGCCGTCGTGAAGTAGCGCTTGCCGAGGATACTCGGGGAGAGGCCTGTTTTCCCAAGAAAGTCAACAGTGGCTGCCAACTGGCCCGTCTTACGCGCGCGAACGCCACCGGACACCGGAAGGGGAGGAAGGGTTGCCATCGATCTCGCTCCCCGTCGCCGAGGGTTTCTGGTGAAACGTAGCCACCGCGGATGATACTGCGTTTAGACTGCGGGGCGCCAGTTATACGCTCATGCTTCGAGGCACCGTCGAGCATATTTCCCGGTGCGCCTGTTGCCCCCCTTTCCACTGTCGATCGTGCTCTTATAGGCGCAGTATTGGCTCACGCGAGAGATGAGTGGACACATAGCGATCATTTGGATACGTGGGCACTTTAGCAGTGCCCCGGCGTATTCTCGTCTAGTTTCTCCGGGGTCGGTCGAGAGTCAGCCTTGATTCGCCGAAGTGAGAGTGATTGAAGGTCGGACGCGTCTATTGCTGATGAAGGTGGGAAATAGCGGTCATACCGGCGATACGTGAACTTGTGTACATCACAAAGAATTCCCAACGCGTGTTGCTTCTGCAACGCCAGAACTTTCGCTATTGTCTCTTAAATGTTGCTTCCAATACTTGGACCAAAAACTAGCGTGGACCAAAAACTATCATCATGATTAGTGCTGCTCCTCGCGAGCTATGCATGGCGTTGGCAAAAACTCTGTCGGCACGCGCTCTCTTCGTCCTCTTCTTCATCATTTGCATAGAATGAAAGAGCGAAATAGAAAGAAAGCGAAGAAAGAGAAAAGAAAGATAGGGAGAGAAATAAATAGAAAGAGAGGAAAAGAGAAAGAAAGAAAGGGAAGAACAAAAAATACAGAAAAGCGAGAAAGAAATAGAGAGAGTGAGAAAGAAAGAGATAGGAGGAAACATAAACAAAAGGGAGATAGAAAAAACAGAAAGAAAGAGAAAAATAAAGAGAAAGAAAGAAGGCCGCCCATCTTCGCGGTTCCTTCAGGCTTGGCACCCCTAGTGCGAAGCTGACTAAATGTTTGTAATGCTCTTACTTGAAATTTATATCTTGTATCCCCCCCCCTTTCACTTTCTGAAGTAGGCTTCAACCGCTGGCTTCTTCACCAGTCTGCCGTAGTGGTTGGCAACAATTATTGTTCAATGCAGAAGTAAGTAAGCAAGCAAGCAAGCTCACAAAGAAAATGATGCGAGAATATTTTTCTGTGGAGCCGCAGAAAGCTGAACACAGTAAGTAGGATTCAGACACTACTGAAGGGAGTGTAGTTTCGCAGTGTATGTTCCCCAATCTGAAGCACTGCACATTGCGAACAACAAACTGTCAGCGTATGGCGATACAAAGAATGAAAACAACTGCAGCAGCAGCAGAAAAAAAAAAAAAGAATGATGAGGGGTTAAGCACGATATCGCGTCACTGGCCAATGAAATACCGAAATATATGAGAAGCGGAAAGTAAATCACGTTTATTGGCACTGTGCAAGGTACGTATGTACATTGCAAAGGAAAAGAGTGTGATATAACCGGGTAGATGTCGAAGCTTGCACTAAGTCGCGAAAGGCTTGAAACAGCGAAACTGGACGATTTTCTGAAGTCTAATCTGGTTGCTTCTAGGTCGTTGCTAGGTTTTAGCTAGGTTAGTTACGACACGGGTGTCCAAACTCGAGAACTGAGCGTTCGCCCTTCTCGTAGACCTCGTCGTTGTTTGCGTAGGGCTTCCATCGCTTCGGGCTCTTCTCGCAGCCGCCGTCGCCTTTCCCGTTCCCTCCTAGTATGACAGCTTTGCACTAGTCGTGCCAAGCCCGAAGGAAGCGCGCAGCTGGGTGGCCTTCTTTGTTTTTCATTGTTTTTTCTTTCTTTCTGCTCTTTCTTTCGATTTGTTCCTTCTATCTCTATTTTGTATCTCTCTCTTTCTATTTCTTCCTTTCTGATTCTTCCTCTTTCTCGCTCTTTTTATCTTTATTTCTCTTTCTTCACTTTCTTTCTCCCTGATTTTCTCCCTTTATTTCTCTCGTGATCTTTCAATTATTTTTCTATCTCTTACTCTGTCTGCTTCTTTCTCTCTCTTTCTATGTCCTTCTATCTTTTTATGTCTTTATTCCCATTATTCCTCTCTATTTTTCTCGCTCTCTCTTTTAGTGAACCAGTGGTGAGTAGTGGGATTTGCCCTATTTCTGTGGCACATACCCGTTCATGATGATATTTTTCTCATAGGCCGCACAAATTACGGCTTGCCTAAACAGCTTAGCTGTTAAAAGAAAGAAAAAGAAAAAAAAGAAAACATTGGAGGGAAGAATGCACACCTAAATAAGAAGCTCAAGTTTTCACCGACACGGCAGCATGCACCGTATTATGGAAGCACGCTCGTGAGTTTCCTCACGCTTTCATTTAAGCTACGAGAAACCATAAAAAAACTTGTGAATTAAACAGAACTCCCGTGTATCGCGTGTCTGAAGTGATATGAATCGGAATTCTAAAACAGTCACGCTGAATGACCCAAAGGTATGTCCAGTGCTGGCGATGTGTGTAGGTATTGGAAAATGAAGCATCGAGTGCACATGCATGCGCCTTGTGATCGTTAAAACGATACCGAATTGCACTTTCGGTATGACCGACATACTGCAATTTACAGATAGATCATTAGGGCAAGTAAGTGAAATTCTCCATCCCACAAGTGAAATCGCCATGAACTTTTATGCTGAAGTCATTAGGGGGGAGGGGGGCTCTTAGCCACAATAGTGGTCATTTGAATGCATACCTTGGATCCAGGTTTGCGACAACAACGGTAAGCAGTATGTAGAATACGATTGCTTCTAACTTTGGAAGACGTCGGAATATTCTGCAAAGGCGCACCATGCGCTGACAGTTTGTTGGTCGCAATGGGCAGCGCTGCATATTGTGGTGTAGTGCGTCACAGTGTGAAGCTACTCACCCTGAAATAGTGCCTGAATCCTATGTGCTGCGTTGATTCTGACGGATGATGGCCCGCCAGCCGAAGCGTTAATAAACCACATTTCGTACGTGTGTCCTTCTCTTCAATTATCTATCGTACCGGACCCATTGATTTTCAACCCCGCCCCCCCTCCCAACCAAAAAAGGAGGAAAAATAATATATATATAGCGTTTAGGACGTCATTTACAAGCTCATCACACGTGGTCGCAATATCCCTGCGCCTCCTGTTTGCAGTTTGAGTCGTTTTAGTTTATATTTGTTTACAGTACTCTGCATCTGGAGTGATGCTGCATTTCGCTTACGCTTGTTATTCATCCCGAGAAAGCGGAAATGTAATAAAAAGAGTCCAACGTCAGGAGCATATTGAATTGAGCGAACAAGCTGATACAATTTGCGTCGCAAGCTTCAAGCTTGCGCCGCAAGCGGCCTGCGGGTTAGGGTGGTGAAAAGAAAAAAGAAAAGTCGGAATCTTGATTGGCTTGTATCTGGTGCGGCGGGAGGTTGCCTGCGTGGAGGTTGCCTGATTCTCCGTGGAGGTTGCCTGCCATCGCTCGGGGCTGAAAAAAAAAATAAAGACAGAAAATGATAGAGTAAAACCAGTACATTACTTGTCGAAGCCGAGAACTTCGAGGCGAAAGACAAAAGCAGAGTGTGGTAGCTTGAATATTGGCTTTAGCGTCAGTAGATGGTGCATAGTCTTATTATTCATTCTCAATTTATATTTGCGGTGTTCATATATCGATCACCCGGGACCCTCGTGTGAAGCGCACTGACGCGAAATAAAATGAAATGAGTTATCGTATATATATATATATATATATATATATATATATATATATATATATATATATATATATATATATATATATATATATATAGTGTACAATCTGGTCGGACTTTTTTATGGGAACAAGGCTTCCGTACGTAAGCCAAATAGTCATTTTATTGCTTTGTAACTTTTCATTTTGGTCGGCGTTTCTTGTCCTTTTGTCATCATGCCTCTTCCCGACCAGAGGATTCATCGTCGAACCATCGATTGCATACATAGTTTGTCCTTGCAGTTTCGGCACGCGCTAATAGTGCGTTGGTCGCGCTAGCGTTGCCCCTTTCCGTACGGCTCTCCAAGGCTTCCAAACCTACCTCTTGCAAACGTGCTTTAAACTTTGCCATTAAAGTCATCAAGCAGGACGACCACTGCTCTCGGGTTGACCGTTGCACTGACGCGCAGAGCGCCACTCACCTAATGAGGCCTCGTTAAAGTGGTGGAACGTTGCTTGTTCTCCTGTTTATGCCGGTGCTGCACTGGTTGTGCGGCGGTCCTTATTCCCGCTTTTCTTCCTACCTTCCTTGCACCTCTCGCTGCAGTGCACGCTACAGTCTGGCCCTGGATGAGGAATTACACGCGGCCGCGAATGTTCCACGGTGCGCTGGGCCACCGGCGTCGCCATTATTTAACGCCCTTCTCTCTTCGTTCATGCCGCGATTCATGGTTGAAGTAAGCTTTCATTTTGGCGTGCTGACAAGCGGCGCTGGCTTGTTTCGAGGCCGGCCACGCGGGAGAACGTGCAGTTATCATCACGCCTTCTTGTGCAACCCGTGCGGTGGCGTACTCCAGCACGTCGCGAAGGAAGCTCGTTTAATCCTCGACAACTGCCACATTGTGCAGTTCGTGGCGACGGAAGGAAATAGGCCTCCCGTATGCTGAGCTCGCGGCGGCCTTGGTTTATAGGAGCACTACGCGTTTTCAAGCTTAGCTAATTAATGCCTTTGGGGGAGTTAACATGCATCTTTAAGGGAACTATTTGGTCGATTAATTCATAAGACTCTTGAGTTTATTGGAAGGGTGAAAGCCTTCATAAAAGATTTCTTCCAAAGGTACGTAGCACTGCGAGAATGATTAGGATTGACTAGGATTCGAACTGATGTTGGAGGTACATGTAACAGGCGTAGCAAGAAATTGTTTTCGAGGGGGAGAGGGGAAAGGGTTTCAGCCATCTTTTATGTACGTTTGTGGGTGTGTTTGTATGTGTGTGTATTACTCATGCAAAATTGAAAAAAGGAGGGGGTGGGGATCAACCCCTGGCTACGCCAGTGATACATATGATAGAAAAAAAAGACACAGCGAAATGTGTGTTAATAATAACTAGCGATTTAAAAGAAAACTACCTTGCTTGACTTGTTTAGTAAAATATTCGAAATTATTATTTATTTTCTGTACCCGCCCCCGCAAGAAAGGTTTCAAAGACGCGGTTGTTGTTGCAATATAAGTTATCTTGTTACGAAGGCAGCAGCTTTTTTTCGCAGCATCGCTGAAGGATTATATTACTAAATATACAGTTGAAAAATTATGTTTTGTAGCTCTGGAAGAATTTAATTTAAATCTCGGAGTCCGAATTCTCGAAAGGGCACCATCTTTTGACTGACGTCAGAAACAGACTCAGCGTAGGATAACGACCGATAAAACAAACAAACAAAAAAGATTAGGGGGTAAACGGACCGAAAAATTATAAAGGAATTCTTGAGAGCCAGTGAAAGGTGACACACGTATGTTTCGCTCTCGTTACGCCTAATTATTCGCGCGGCGGTGTGCGCCTACCGCGGTGTCATATATGCCTTTTAGTGGTTGTATAAGTTTAATCGTTAATGCGAGAGCTTCGCTAGTTTTCAATGGGCGGCTTCGGGTTTTTCACTCGCCTATCAACCGCAATGACGCGCATAACGCCCCAGTTGAGCCGCCAAGCCTGGCATCCATATTATTTTGCTCCCGTACAATCTTTAACCTCCCACTTTTAATATTTGTTAAATGTTGTGTCACGTTTCTCCCGTTTGTTAGAAGTATGTAAGTGTAGAGAATTCCTCGCCGGGTTTCTTCTCAAAACTCTGGCCGCCGTGCCGATAGCGTGGTCGCCCATGAACGACGGCCTCAGTGCGGCCGAACAAGCTTGCGGACAGCCTTTCGTCGGCTGCAGCAACAGCGCTGCAGACAGTGGCTGCGATGAGAGCGATATAATTAAAGATTCTTGCGACGAGAGATTGGCCACGAAAAAGGCGGGGACCGGTGGGGGAATGACTTTGACGTTGACGGCTGGCCGCTCTTCCTCAACGAAGCGCCATTATTGGCGTTCACTCGGCAAAGGCTGCGCCGCTTAGCCCGGAAGCTACGCTAGCGCTAGACACCGAACTGTCAGAAAGAATCTCCGGGCGCGCGCGCGTCGACATCTTTTGCTACACAATACGTGGTAGGCGCAGCCACCGTCGCGTTCATAAAGTAAGAAATTAATACTGTTTGTTCGGAGGTGAAAGGCGCGAAGACGGCGACACACATGAGTACACACATGTCTCTGCGTGTCGTGGTCTACGAGCCTTTCACCTGAGGACATACTAAGCCAACACGCCCACATTTTTCCGTCCTAGCGTATATTGTTCGCACGTCAGGATGTGTGAACGTGCGTAACAGTGTGGTCTTTTAAATTTGACACGAAAAAAACAACAACTGGCTACCTATCCCTTTCACGAACGAGATAGCTAAACCTCCGCGATGCTTCAAACTCGGCTTTACGGGAGCCATAGAAAACATAGACATCAGGTAGGACAGGTATAACGATACAAGTACCGGGCATCATATAAATCTAGGCGTCCTTTATACGCATAATTAGAGGCGTCGAAGTTGTCCAGCATCATCATCACGTTGAATGCGCAGACTAACGCGCAAGAAGTTGCATCGCAGACGCCATACAAGCGACTGGCTTTGTCATTTTCACGAATAAGTGCGAAAGCTTGTACATATATAGTGTGTATACACGCCCTCTCCCACCTCAGCCATTTCTCTCCACGCGCCAGGTAATTGTACGACAGGATGCCAAGTCTGTAAGAGTTTATTTGGGTGGGAAATAGGGCGCATGCCGAACCGCGAATCAACCCGAAGGGCGTTTTAAGTTCATCACATTTGTGCTAGGCATTCCGTTATCAGATTCTTTTCTGTTTTATGCAAGCCCTAATACCTCTCGAAGGGACGAGGACGTAAACAATTTAAGAAAGCTCAAGGAAAAAAAGACAGCGATAGATTTTTCTCTGTAGGAGTTTCTCCAAAATTTTAGTTATCAACAAGGTAACCTTATAAAGAACTAATTAAAATTTCTCTGCAGTTCATCGACGCAAACCTACGCTAAACAAATCATCCGAGCCGACTCTCTCGGCTTTTCTCGATTGGGCTTTATCTAAGGCTAACCTTGCACTTAAATGGTCGCTACGATTCTGCTAGAAAAAAAAGAAACGCTCCATTCTTCACGTGCCGAAAGTTCAATTTTAAGCTCTCGAGAAAAACAACATCCGCCTCTTCATTCGTCAGCCTGCGCGTTATGCTCGACTTCTGGCGACACATATAGGGCAACCTCGTGTCCTTTCGGCCATTTAATCTATTCCGTAAACAAGTACCTGTACGGTCGACCGTTTCCTCGCACCGACCTTTGCCACATTTCAGATGGAAGCAATTGGGGCATCGGATATGGTAGCCGTTCCTCACTGGCTTTCTGATCCCATTTACTTTAGTTGAGAAACAAGCGAACGAGCGGCGCGGACTTTGCGAACCGAAGGCACCAAAGCGCAGGAGTCGCCACTTAGTCCGAGCCGTCTCGGCGTCTGAGTTACAGTTGTACGTCAGGGGATTAGTGAAGCGGACCAAAAGAGTTTGTAGGCGCGTGCACCGGTGCGTCCGCCCACTGTCCGGTCTGTCGCCACGTGGACACGTATAAGAGACGGTACACCTAAATGCGCCGCCTAACTCTGCGTAGCGTGGAAAGACAGTGGTCGGAGGAAAATAGAAAACAGAAAGAAGAACAAGCAAGAGGAAGAAGCGCCGGCTCTTTGGGAGTTAATCTCGTTTGCCCGAGAGAAGGCGGGATTTCGTCCTTTGCAAGAGCCCGGTGGGAACCCATTTGCCGGGTTCCTCGGCCTAAGAAGCTGCGGACGAGAAACGGAGAAAAAGGCCAGTCCTGTTTACCTGCGGGCCCGAGGCTTGCCGCGAGACCATAGACTGTTGGTGCGCGCCAAGAAATCGCTGCTGTCAACAGGACCTGCGTTGACAGTTGAAAGACTTTCTGGCTGCGTGGGTGTTTTCTGGATCAATAAGAGCTCGCGAACGATACATAAGAACCAACGCTGCGGGTGCTTGCAGTTAATTCTAAAATTAGACCGAGTGTCATATCGGAGCGCGTCCGAGCGATCAAATAAAAGAAAGAACACACGCGCGCGTGCGCACGCAAAGAAGCAACTGAAAACTTGTAGGACGCTTAAGCTTCACCTTTAAATGTAGAGCGCGATACCGTTATTAGGCCTACGGCTCACAAACATATATTGTACCCTTCCGACCTAGTGACAAGGTGCTGCTCAGGACGCGTGTTCGCACACCTGGTTTGTGCAACAAGTTTCAGCCACGATTTACCGGGCCGTATACACAGTTCTGGAGCAGACTTCACCTGTTAATTATCTCGTGACTTGTAGCCCCAGCAGGCCGCCGTTACGGTACTACCGAGGTTGTCCACGTCTCCCGCATGAAGGCCTTCATGCGACGTTCCTCGTCCCCTTGACCTGCAGCGGCCAGGCTGGCCGCTTTCACGGAAAGGGTGGGGGGAGGGATTAGTGTGGGCATTAATTATGCACATCTCCATCTGTACATTATCATAATAATAATGCGTTCAGTTATGCATCCTCATCGTCGTCGTCTATCATCATCACCATCACCGGGGGTTCACCGTAGATGTTCGCTGCCAGGTCCTCGGGCATATATCTTGAAACATCTGCGCCAGGCCCGTGGCCAGAATTTTTTTTTTTTTTTTTGGGGGGGGGGGGGGCGAATTTTCTTTTACTGAAAACCTTGACTATTTGAGAAAAACACCTATTTTTATTATTTACTTTTACTTCGCCAAAACTTCGAGGAAGGGGGGGCGGGCCCCTAGCCCCCCCCCTCCCCTGGCTACGGGCCTGATCTGCGCTGTCACTAGATTCATGGTGGGAGCACAGGATAAACAGCGAGGTTGTGGGGACAGCAATGAATCAACCCCGCCGCTGGTGGTGTCTGTGTCCCAGGTTAGGCTCGATTGCGGCTTGAACCTTTGTATCCGCCGGCGTTGTTTCGCTCACAATCAACGCCACAGACGCCAACTTCGCTACTTCTGCGACAGGGGATCTTTAACGCTATCGCGTTGACACCTCTGTCAGAGGGCGTGCCCCGCCGGAAACGTTGAAACTTCCCAATTTCGACGCATGTGTATGCACATTCACCTGTTCTCATTTTCTGAAAAAAAAAAATCATTTTTGTGATCATTCTCTTCCAGTAAAAGAACAACACTGCCGCACTGTACCACTCTAGTGTGAGTTAGCAGCCGAACGGTTAATTAGACAAGGTGGTGTGCTTCCATCTTGAACTAATTTTTTCGCGTTTTTTCGCGCTGTTCATTCGTTCAAGATGAGTTAGCAGGGGCGTAGCCAGAAATTTTTTTCGAGGGGTGGGGGGTGGGGGGTGGGGGGGGGTGGGGTTCAACCATACCTTATGTATGTTCCTGCGTGCGTCCGTGTGCGTGCATGCACATATACACATGCATAGTAAAAAAAATCGGGGGGTTTGAACCCCTCCCCTGGCTACGCCAGTGCGAGTTACTTGGTTCATGATCTTGAGTAAGTTCGTCTGTGTAAAGTTCACAAGTTCGTCTGAGCGTATACTGCGCTCACTATCTACTGCTCTTCCGCTTTCTAGTTTCCTTTCTTTTACCACAGCGTAGGGTAAGCAACCCGACATCCAGCTGGCCTACCTCTCTCTGCATTTTCACTCGATCATTGATTCCTCTCTCTCCTCACCCGCTGTTTATTATCTATTATGAATCACGGGTGTGTATTCTCGCTTAACCTTCAGCCTATGCTTCTTATCATTGTCATACGCCTCGTCTTCCTCTGTCTGACGAATTCCTGAACTCTGAGAGCAGTCTACAAATCTGTGACCTGCTGCCAAAACACCTCTCCTAAAACGCAGGTGACTTTTCAGCAAGTCAGAAAGGGCGTGCGTGAAGACTATGTGATAAGTTGTCGTGTTTAGTCACGCTAAAGTTCTAACATATTCACTGGGTCGCATATGTGGTTCCAGTTGCTGCTTTAAACGCGTCATTTCTCAGCCCAATGTTGCATTCGCTTCTAAAACTAATATGCGTATAAAACTTTTACTGAAGGCCGAGCATGCTTATTGTAAGTAAGCACGACATTGACACAGCGACAGTTCTGTGCTTTCCTCTGTCATCTTTCCTCTCTTATTTTCCTCTGTCTCTTAATTTTTTTTATTGGGGCGAGAGAATGGGGGCGGGGGTAGATAGTGACAAGTTTTTTTTCTTTTAGCGTCGAAAAAAAAGTGACTGCCGCAAATGTGAACGGGAAAATTTTCAACGCGGAACTGGTTAACGACAAAAAAACTTCGTTGCTTTCAGGTTTATTTTTTCTTTCGTAGTCGAATTGATCAAAGCGCCCAAGAAACAAAGAACACAAGAAACACGCTTTTACGAAGTAAAGAAAACTGAATTATCTGCCGTAATCAAGCTAAAACGAGGCGCACACGGCGAGAGCTGAATCGTGGCAAGTTCTTCAATTTCTTAAATACCGACAGGAGCGCTGGAAAAGAAAGACGGCTCTTTTGAGGTGAACTTGAAACGATAGAAAACTTTCTTAGATTACTCCATACACAGAAAATAAATATATGGCTCCTTGCGTTCACACTGAGATGCACTTAATTTTGCTGATAGCTCTCTGCTGCTACATCGTACGTTTGATGTTGTCCAGCCCGCGGAGAGGCGTCAAGTGAAGCTTCGCGTGCCGTTGCTGCGCTGGAAAAATACAAAATCGGCCTGTCTGCTGGCAGCTGAAGAAACTGTTCAGGAACATGCAGCTCTTAATATTATTTGCTCAGCCTCGTTATTACTTTTTTGTTGGTCGCGCTCATAGGCGCTTGTCGCTTTTACAAAGATTTTGATAAGAAGCATCACGTTCATTGACGCGCCATTTTGTTTCATCCTGCTTGATATGAAAAAAAAAAAACATATATCAATGTAACGAGACCGCATAGACGCGACCCTAGTTTGTAACATCATCACATGATATTTGCGAAAAAATTATTCATTTTTCCGACGGGTGGTGTATTCAGTTCCGTTTGAACGCCAGTTACTCATTCTCTTCCCAACGGTCGCTTTCTCGCACTGCTTCTCTTTGGGAGAGGGGTTAATACTTTTCAGTTATCAAACAATGCGCAAGTTGAGAAGAACACTGAAGACGTTCTTTTTGGCACGGAAAATGGTTGGTAAATATGAGATTAAGATTTCGTCAGCTGTTGCGGTGTTAGCAAGGTGTACACATGACGTCGACAAACCCGAAACCTTTCTCCACTTTCCCCGAAGCGGTGGATGAATCGCACCAGTGGCAACGAAAGGGTCCGGATAGGCGGGCGGTGTTTGCATTCTTAAAGGGGAACGACAGTAGTGTGACTGTGCGTAAAATCACCCTCGATCCAATTGCACACCGGCGTCGCTGACGAGCTTCGACGGAATTTAGAAAACCAAGAGGTGATGAGAATTTGGGAATTTCGACGCGCAGATGAGCCTCATTCGCTGTGAAGGACTTTCCTACGCTCGCATCCGCCTTAAAGCTGTGGTACCGCGCTGTCCTCTCCCGTCTGCGGCCAACGGCGCAGCGTGCTGTCCTCATTCTCGCTCGAAACTTGGTTGTTTCCTCTGCGATTTACTTACCAACTTGTCTTCCTGCCGCCCCCCCTTCTTGGGCAAAATCTTCTTTCTCGGCGGGATGCTTCCCTTGAAGAGATTCGCCGCACTTCCGCGCGCTGAAATAGGTTTCTTGCTCTTTCTGAGCAGTCCACCGCAGCGTTGGATTTCGTTCTGAGCCGATGATCAGAGCCAGCGGCTGTACTGCTCTCGTGGTGTGCGGCTTTTGTATTGCTTCAGTGGCCGTCACTTTGAATGCTTTTACCTGCGACGCTCTACGTGGGGAATGGCCCTTAAAAGCTGGGGCACTTCGGTGGGCTCACTCGCTGTACGCGGACAGCATTTCTTGGGTGAAAGATTGTATTCTTTCGAAGCCACCTTCTGCCGCGCGCAGGTCAAGTCATTGCATTTTGTGCAAACCACATTTCAGACTTTTGATCTATCATGCTCCTAGTGATATCGCTTTAAGTGAATCAGTGTTTTTTTTTTTTTGCCACAGATATATAGAAATATTTTCAGCGTCTGTGCATGAGCCTATGTACAACCACGATTTATATACGATAAAGCTATAAAATGGTGATATGATCCGAAATAGAAATAATGGAGTTTAAGAAGAAGGCAAAACGAATGCGGTCATGACTTTGATCAGCGTTGCCGTTAAGTCAAATCAGAAGCTTAGGTGAGGTCAAGAATTTCGTGGTCGTTTGGGCACCTTTAGCTAGGAGTCTCCCTTTACCTACGCGATATCATGGAGACTTCGAAACTGCGTGCCATGTACGGCTAAGGTCCTTGTATGGGCGCCCAACACACTAACCATTCAATCAGAGTGCCGGTTCTACTGGTTCTACTGGTTAGCCGTGGTTCTAATATGTATTACTTTACACGCGACAGTTTTCGCTTCGCATTATCAGAATTAGCATTAGTTAACATGACGCATACAGGCCCATAGAAGCATCATGGTTTAAAGTCTTTCCGTTTTGTCGAAGTTTCCCAACACCTGCCAACTAGGTCATTGTTAATTTGTAATCTGACTGCAGTTATTCTTCTCTCTATTTTAAACACTGTAAGGAAATGTTTGGGCCGCGGCGTAATGAAATTTGCACGTGGCAGCTTCTTCCATCAGTCTTTCAGTAATACATCGTAGACATCGCTCGTAGCCGCCGCGTCATGCTGTAGGACCGAGGCCTTTGTAGTACGCGTACTGCGCTCTATGCCTCAAAGAATTATGTGAAGAAAGCATGATGACAATACGTGTGACGGCTCGATTCTCAGCATTATCATTCCTTTACCTGTGTTATCGGTAGGCTTGTGTGACATGCATACACACTGAGTATTCCGTTCCCGCCTTATGCGCACTGTTTTTTTCCGATGTCATTACTCTGGAAGACAGAACGTCATAGTCAAATAGACAGCGTGTGCAGATAAAGCTCTCAACTTAGCGCCACGCGACTCACCTACAGAAAGGTGCGTCATGGCGCACCCACTTCAAGAGCCAAACGCCCATTTCTTTCTTTTTAATACACGAGAGAAATCGGAGCTCCAAAAGGCAAAAATCGCGCATGCTTCGGACGTACAGAGTGGGCGGTTTTTTATTTCTTATTTTTTTTTTCGGCACAACAGACTACGACACCAATTTCATCTCGGTTTTTATGAGCGTTGCTCAAGCAAAGCATTTATCAGCGGGGAACCCGGCGCCGACTGCACTTCTCCGGGGATGTTGAAACTACAGTGCAGCGCCGCCTATATATATATATATATATATATATATATATATATATATATATATATATATATATATATATATATATATATATATATATATATATATATATATATATATATATTAAGAAGTTTTTTCCACTTGTTTCTCTCTCTTTTCAAAATAGCGGGGACCGAAGAGCTGCGTATTTGCTTCTTTGCTCCCTTATTTCCCACAGCCGCGACTGCAAGCGATAGTGGCGGTGTGGAAGCATCAATCAGAATGCACCATCGGTGGCCGACCATTGGTTCCAGCTCCGCAACGTTTTTCTAATTTTCTTTTTTTGTCTTGTGGAGAGCCCGGTTTTCCTATTTTGGCAATCCGCCTCTGGCAGCTGCCCTTGGTGGGCTGCCCCGTCTTATTTATGGAAGAAGAATAAAATGCCACGCACGATGGCAGTCCAGTTCGCTTCGAGCTGGCGGCACGCTGTTGCGTCCCACCGCAAATGCCTCAACTGGAACGGCTGGAAAGAGCCCGCTGATAAATATGGACTGCGTTTCCCTATTTCGTTTAGAATCGGAAAATGAAATAAAAGCTTCGCCGATACGCGACCTTCGTGTATGCCACCGTCGGTTGTAAAACGGCGCGCCTCATAGCCGTCCAGTGCAAGATTTGTGTCCACGTTTCTTAAGACTAAATCAGCCGATCACTAAAAGTCTGCGCGTGAAAAAAGGCACGTACTTGCATACGGCATGGCTTATATCACTTACATAAGTGATTTTGTGCACTGATACTCGGAGACATATTTGCGCAGCGCTAAATGAGCTAGGACAGAAGAGAGGACACAACACGGGCACTGACTTCAACCTCTCTTCTGTCCTTGTTCGTTTGGTGCTGTGCGAATATCTCGATGCTAAGTCACCAACTAGCCCAAGCTACCGTTCTATCAACTCAAAAGACACCGTGTTTTTGGTGCAGCCCTTTCGTACTGAGCCCGAATTCATAATAATAATAAATAGAAATACTGCCAGCTCTCCTTCGTGAAAGCCGTCGAAACAGCTTAGCTGATACTCGCCCCTCGTTATGCTATTGCCTTTCTGTTCTTTCGCAGGCCTTTCTAAGTATTTCTGTCCTGTGTCATTGCTCTTTATTTGGGATTCTATGTAAAGCTATGGGGTGGGGAGCGCGAGTATTCTGGAAAAGCGATCGCTACAAAGAACCGGCATCCACTTTTATACTCCCTCTGTGAGACTGCAGACAGCTGCGTTCTTACGCGCTTTCCACCGAGCATCAACCTCGCCACTCCCTCGTCTAGACCTTGCAGCCAGCACTGAGCGAACACCGGCGGACGGCGAAGGATCGACTAAGAACAGCGTCGCTGTTTAAACATCTTGTGCTATAGAACTCCTCGTCGAAGGAAAGTCCAGGCAATCCTGACGCTGGACATATCATTACCGAAGCCGTACGGCCAATGGAAGAACTAACTTACGAAAAAATTTGAGATAATTTTTACGAATCCTGCTCCTGATATTCATGAAAGCATGTTCGGAGAAAAAAGAACAATCCTATGGAGGCGTTCGAAGAGTTTAACCGTTTACGATTTGCGATCGAGAAACTTGGAAGACACGGCTACGTCTGTTTCGTACGCGTGGTCCGCACCACAGCGTCACGCACTTAGTGAACACCCTGTGGCGAGCCTCAGATTTTATAGCACGGCCTGTAACAAAAGAAAATGCAAATATACCCGAAAAGAAGGGTGCTCGTGCGAGCACTTCCGCCTTGCCTTAGCCACGAACGAGCGACGCGTCGGCAGCAGATCTTGTAAGCTGTTTTTCGAGGCTTACTTGTTTATTATTTTCCTTCCGGGTCATGAAGGAGGCATAGCTCAGCGAATAAAAGGTTCCTATAAGCGCAATGTAGTGTCCCCGACGAGCGAAGTGCGCGTTTGCGTGGCCGGTGCCCAATTTACGGTCGCTCAACTCAAGTGCCCGCGCTTAGTGCCGTGTGTTTAAGCCCCATTTCTTTCCGCTCCATGTTCGCCGCGGCAAGAAGGGCTGCATCCGCGTGCGTGTCAGCTGGTTCACGACCAACGGATGGGCGAGAGGCCCCGCCACAGTGGTCTAGTGGTTATGGCGCTCGACTGCTGACCCGAAGGTCGCGGGATCGAATCCCAGCCGCGGCGGCTGCATTTTCGACGGAGGCGAAAATGTTTGAGGCCCGTGTACTTAGATTTAGGTACGTGTTAAAGAACCCCAGGTGGACGAAATTTCCGGAGCCCTCCACTACAGCGTCTCTCATAATCATATAGTTGTTTTGGGACGTTAAACCCCAGATATTATTAACGGATGGGCGAGAAAATGTCGCTTCCTCCTGTGAAAAAGGCTGCTCTGCGGAAACTTATTTTTATGACGCTTACATTTTTTTTCTCTTTTGCTTGTTTGAGAGTATTCCGAAATTATGGAGGCGAAGCCGATGCGTCGGAAGACCCTCAAGGAAAGACACCAAAATCACTTGAGAGTTAAGATGGGCTAAACTGGGAAGAAATGTGAATAAAGATTAATGGAGAATATTTCAGCAATTTATGGTTCCACACGCACGCACACACGCACGCGCACATGCACAAACAAGCTCACACACATACACACGCACGCACGAACACACGCTCGCACGCACACACACACACACACGCACGCACACCATATGATGAGGACATGAGCGGTTTGTGTCACTCACTGACGCGCTCATCTGTGCACAACGGCAACCTACTCGCACAGAAAAAATGGAACATGGGCGCACTTGCAATTCCTGTAGAAGGAATGCAAGGAAAAGTAGCCGGATGACAGTTGACAAAGACAAAAGTAAAACAACGAGAAAGCTTTAACTTGGGGGATGAAATTTGGACAGAACGCATCTGTACACAGGTAGGTGCTGCAGTTATGGAACTCCGTAAAGTTTGCAGGAAGAAAAAAAGAAATGTAAATAATGAGTGCCGATAAGCAAACAAATAAACAAACAAACAAACAAATAAATAAATAAATAAATAAATAAATAAATAAATAAATAAATAAAATGTGCGGTGGCACTCGTGCGTGATGTGCAGCCAGGCGTTTAGAATTACTCACTTGTGACATTTCCGGCTCGTTGCCTGCGTAATTAGTGATTTCTATGCGTTGCTTCGTTGAAGCCACTTGAAGCCATGCTCGTTGCCTGCTCGTGGCCACGTGGAAGGCTGGATGGATCCCCAAATACACGGGTTTGTTGTTACTAGTGATCTGATAATTGCTTTTTTTTCTTGCGAATTCAAGGCTTTGCATGTCGGTTTGATCTTAGTTTACTACGTTGTGACCCCGTGTTCAAATGCGTATAACATTCAAAGAAAGGCAATACAGCGGGCGCCATTTCTACAACTGTACAAAAAAAAAAAAGAAAAAAAAAACGCGGTCTCGGGATATTAGCGTGTCGTTCACTAGCTACAAGTAATATCGGGTGAAATTTTGCAATCCCACGCATAAGCGACGCAATTTTTACTGGCCGCCTTGGAGATAGGCAGTTACGATGTCTGCGGCAGTGTGTTGCTTATCGAGATCATGATCAAAATGATCTTGCGAGAGAGTCACGACTGACCGGTAAATGAAGACACCTGCGGATTCTTGCGTATAACCAGCTCGCTGCTTACAGAGACAAGTCTTCGAAGATGTTGGCCAACCTTCCTCATTTTGTGTACACCGACATATCTCGCTAAGTCTATCCAGCAAGAATGACAATGGAAGGTCGGAGTATACAGTACGTCGAAAACAGTTGCTGCCCCGACGAGTCCACGCGACGAAGCGTCGGTTGAACGACGTTCATTGTTCTACCATTGTTATTCACCTCGAGCTTCCATACTTCTAGAAAACTCGCTCTTAATTTAGAACGTAGAATAAAGGTCTGACTTCTGCTGAAATACACGAGAAAACTTTGAAACACGTGCTTGAAGCATGATTCATATTTTGTTTAGTGAAAAAAAAGAAACTTAGAAAAATGCCTGCCATGCCTTGAGAGCGCGAGAAAACCATTTCATTCGCGGCAAATTCAACTTTACGGACACCAGGCGGGAAGCTTTTTGGAGTTGCAGGCGCAAAACTGGCACGCCACGTCCGAAACTGCACTATATGGTTTAAGAAAAGTGAGAAAGCTAGCACCGTTATTCCAGGGAAAAAAACTGGAGAGGAAACGAAATTTCATTTTATCAATATCTCTGCCCTGTAGGCACTTGCGTGCTTGGGGAAGTTGTGGTGAGCGCGAGTCGAGTCATTGTTCGATGAGTTTCAAGGGAAAGGCCAGCGCACGGACGCGATTTTGAACCACTGGTGATGAAAGTGATTTTGAACTGCTAGCGGGAGATTGCAGTGGTGCTTCGCTGCCTGCTCACGACGATTACAACAACAACAACAACAACAAGAACAACAACAACAACAACAACAGCAACAACAACAACAACAACAACAACAACAACAACAGGAACGCTGAGCCTAGCGCGGACAGGCGCCGGCGACAGCTTTCAAAAAGAGCCACTTTAATCCGTTAGAACGTTAGAAACGTCGTCACATCTCTTTGACGTGATGAGAGTTTCGTTGAGCATATCCTCGTCTCAGTTGAAAAAGTTATTCACGCTGAAAGTAGAAAAGGTCAAAGGGTGCTATCTCAGTATTTTCATTCTTCGGACCTTCTCCTCTTCTCCTCCTTTCTCTCCCCTCCACCAGAAAAAGAGAGAATTTGACCTGCGCAAAGCTGAAGAAAGAAAGCGTGCCTTCGAAAGGCTGTTGTGACGAAAAGCGGAAAGGACGGCGGTATGACTTTTTTTTTTTGACATCCGCTGTGCTTCGTGCATCCTCTGAGAGCAAGACACGATCGCTTGACTCTGTAGTGTAGTGTTGAATGCACCTCTTGTACTTATCAGTTACTTTATAGATTCAGCAATGCAAAGGTGGGCTTAATTGCTGTTAGGGTCCAATCAGTGACAAGAGCCTGGCGTTCTTCAGATCAAGTGCTTTACCGCTCGGTAAACTTACGTGCGTTTAGAAAGCGCCACCCAAGCGACCCTAAGTTGTCGAAGGATGGAGAGAAAAATAGAAAGATGGAGAGATGAATGAAATGAAAGACAGAAGGTTAACTATCCGTTTCGCTGCTCTGCACTATATATATAAGCTTAAAGCGCGAGAAGATGAGAGAACAATCTGTCGGTACACGTGCTCTAAGGATAATTGACAACTAGTCCTTAATTCCCTCCCAGTGCTTTTAAAGAACTGTGGAACAATCAGTTTCAAACAAAAAAAAAGTAAAGAAAAAGCTTCATTAGGCTGGATGTTTTGGCTAGTTAGCAGATCGTTAAAACCGGTTAAAGCCACTCAGAACACACGAGGCGGAAAGGAACACACAGACAACATGCCGTCGTCCTTGTATTTCTTTCGTCCCGTATCTTTCGCGCTAGTTTAACGATTTCAAAAAGTTCGCCCAATTATTGCTCTTCTTAAAACTGGCAGAGGAGTAAATGAGACAGCTTAGACGTAATACCTCGAAGCACTTTTCGCAGTACGATTTCTTGTTTCACCGGCTTAGCACGCTTCGTGTAAGCGGCCCCTATGTCACCGCAGTTTTTGTTTAGGTTGCTGTATCTTTTGCTGTAGGGGAGATTCGGGCACCCAGGGACTCAATTATTCAATTGATTCTTGGGAAACATTAAAGGCGTTGTCTATGAGTGCTTCGTGATAAAAGTGCTGTAACGTGCGACTCGGTGTGACCGCCTCGCGTACGATAGCATGCCCCACGGCTGCCATTAGGATCGGGACAAGCAGTTTTTATTCCATGCTCAAACTGCACTCGGAACAGCTTCCCCCTACTCAAGCAGAGACGTGCTACGTGCTATAAATTCCCAATGGAAAAAGCGAGATATTTCTAATCGACGAAACCGCTGCTTCCGACGGCCGTTTTTTTTTTTGTTTTTCTCGCTTTTCGTCGGGTCAAAAAATGCTCATTCTCAGCTGGCTGGCGGGCACGCAACCGCGGCGGAAAGCCACCTCGTTGGCGGTTGCCTTCACACGCAGACGAGAGCCTGAAATGGGCTTACCGGCGGGAGAGAACCGTTAATAGTTTAAGTCACTCCCAGACGCCTCTCTCTTGAGATGGCGTGGCCGGTATCCCCGCTGGCGTCTTGCATGCTGGCGTACAGCCAGGCGCCCGATCCCATTCTCAGGGATCGTATCGGCCGCCCATCGATTTTCGTGCCTGCCTCGTTTTGTCTCGGGCGTGCGATCCTTTAAGGCTCTAAGGAGAAAGGCAAGGAGCTTTTTTTTTCCTTCTTCTTTTCTCTCCCCCCCCCCCCCCCTCCGCCCACAGAGCCGCCCGCCGCCTTTCTGAACGCGTAGCAAGAAAATGCAGGAGACATGGTCTGGGTAGGCGCGTCATTGCTTTTCTTGCTTCTGCTGCGGTTCTCCCGGCGCCGGATGGTTTCGCTGTTGCGCAGGCCCTCTATTCTGCCCTGTCTTATTCAACGCAGCCTGCGCACGCCAGGCAACTTCCCCATGCTGTCTAGTGGAATGAGGCCGCGTACGGGGGGCCGCGGATGGGCTAGCGTTTCGTGATCCTCAGGAACATCACTACCATGGTGTTACCAAATCTGACCCAACCGACACATTACTATGCGTCGCTTTTCGCATTTTAGAACCTGCTTGATATACCAAAGTGCTACGCTTAGGCGCCTGTCGAACAGCTTTCTTAACCTTAACTTTGGTAAACGTCATCAAGCTTCTTCTTGAAGCTACATAGCGCATTTTCGGTTGTTACTGTGTCATCTTGACAGCGAGCCAACCAGCCTCTTCCCGGAAAGTCGACGCAAAGACTGATGTGTTTGATGGTTTCATAAGCACAAGGAAACATTACTCAACGGCGAGGTCAAAGGCAAGCGAAGCACAAGGCGCCGTTGTGTCTTTTCCTCTCGTCTGGCCGATTTTTCCTTATGGGAAGAGTGAAAGCAGTCGCGAACTTTCCCCGCTATGTACACAACGGCCCATTTTGCCGTGGAACACTGATGAGCGAGTAGCAGCACTGCTCTGTAACGGGTCAGTCAGGCTTTCTAAACTGCCTCACAATGGCGAATACGCTGCACCGCGAATGCGCCTACACCGTGACATTGGCAGCTATATCTGCTCTCTCATGTGTGCGAAACGAACCCGGCGCGCATTTGATTTTTCATTTCCTTATTTGTTTTCACATGCGAACAATCAAGTAATGGTGGTGGCAAAGGTAAAAGCCGCAATGAGACAGTTTGAGGTGCCCTTAGCCCTCGCGTTACGTTGTGGCAGTGAGTCGCGCAAACATATCAAAGAAACGTGTTTTCATAAGAAAAGTAAAAAAGTACATTAATTATGCAATAAAATAAAAAGTAATCAATAATAAACCAACGCAATATGACAATGGCAGGCAGAAACAATCAATACAAAGATAACACACAATGAGATTAGTTACACTTGAAAATACCTAAATGAATTGCTAGCAGTCTATATATGTGAGTACAGGTGAAGAAGGATTTACGCATGGGTCATTACGAAAGAGTTCGAATAAGTGAACGCAGTGCAGACCCTGTTGTGTTTGTGGTATCGATGCCGGCGTCATGAAATTAAACAAGCAGTCTGGGTAATTTGTTTTTTAGTCATTTGCGAGCCATAATTAGCTCTCGAAGGGGGTATGGCCTACAGTTCTCCATGACGGGTGGTATACGTATAGCGGTATTTTTTTTTGCAGACAAGCGATTTCATTGAATATGCTGTTTGGAGGGCTTAAGCTTAAGTACCATATATGGAAGCGGTTGGACGGGGAGAAATTTGTAATGTTTAAAAGGGGGCTCAGTGTGATTGTGATACGTATTATCTTTTTCTCTAATATGTGTATTTTCCTCCGTTTCAATTGTAGTGTCCCACACAAGGTGTGAGTAATTGATGTGTGATGAGGGGTAAATTAATATTTTTACAGATGTCGGCTGACGATATCTGCTCCTGCTGAGCATCCCTGTGATGCGGCTAAGCTTTTGTACTGCGTGTCGATCCCGCTGTAGCGTACAGGAGAAATATGTGCCTAATACTTTAACTTCGTTGAATATGTTCCCTTTGGTCATATCTAAGGTGTGGTTTTTTTTTTAATCTTCATGCCTTTCGTGTGGAAAATTATGGCTTTTGTCTTGTTTGAATTTATTCTTAGATAATTTTCTGTTGACCATTTGAATAGGTTCTGGAGAAACACATTTGCGCAATTTATTAAGGTAGTGTAAAATGCTGATGAAATAAACACGCTAGTATAATCTGCATAAATAATAAATTTAGCCTTGGGTAGACGAGAACGACTTCGTTTATATATAAATTAAACTGCAGCGGACCAAGAACACTGCCTTGCGGGGCGCCTGTTTTTATTGCTCCAGTTGACGATTTAAAGTTATTTATGCGTACGTACTGGTGTCTCTTTTCTAATATGACTTCCTTAATTGCAATGGGTAGCCCCTAATTCCATACGTCTCAAGCTTTGTTAATAATAGGTTATGGTTAATATGATCAAGCGCCTGGGTAAAGTCTACGAATAGACATATTGTCAGTAGCTTCCTTTCAAAATTCTGTAGTATGTAGTCTTTCTGGTCTAGAGGCGTACTAACTGTGTTGATTTGTTCTTTTTTTTTGAAATCCATAATGAGCTTTTGTCATAATCTGATGTTTTTCACAAAAAGAGGATATTTGAATTAGTATTATTTTTTCGAGACCCTTAGAAAAGTGCGACAAAATTGACATGAGACGGTAATTTTGAATGCTGAGGCTAAGTTTGTGTATATAGGCGTGACTTTAGCAATCTTCACTTTTGATGGAAAGATGCCTTGAGCAATACAGGTGTTATAGATATGTACTAGAACCGGGACATGACGAGAAGACCCTGCGAACGAAGCCCGCAGGAAGGAATTGCAGGACTCTGCAATCAAGAGAAAGATGTCTAATCACCAATAAAATAATTGCGTAAGTATTCTTTTTACAACAAACGCTATGCTGCATGTTCATATCGGACAGTACAATAGAATAAGTTCTAGTTCTGTGTGGTATACATTCCAAAATGGCACCCACGTAGTTTGAAATAACTGCCGTCGAATTAACTTCGCTGAATTCACCTCATTACACACACGGGACTGCAATCCGCTGCTCGTGGTTCAACAACATTTGAAGTGCAATGGCCGTCTCAAAAATTAGGAGGCACTAAAATTATCTTTCGTGAATTTTTCGCTAAGCTTTCCATTAAAAAAAACGCTTGAACAAGTTAATAAAATAATTTCTTCCTTAGTAAATGGGCTTCATCAATTTTCTGTCCACTTGGGCATGAGCTGGTGGGAATAAATATTGCTTGATTTCAAAAAAGAAATGTCACCCGCTGCGGCAGCTTAGTAGTTATGGCATGGCGATGGTCAGCTGGAGGTCGCAGCGCCGGCGGCATTTCAACACAAACACTCGCACACATGCAACACTTCAGACACCTGACTCATGACGCGGTCCCAGAATGCCTGGTAAACGTTAATAACAGCTGGAGGTGTATCTCCCTGAACTATCAAATCTCATCGCATTCCTTTGGAGAGGTATTCCCGTAGCTTACGCATTGATCCGATCCTGAGCTATGATTTCGGCTAAACCAAATCGACACCACAACAACGCTAATGAGTGACATAATAAAGTGAATAATGGCAGCAATATAGACTGTGGAAGAAGTGGATGTAACACCGGTACGTCACTGTGTCGCATTTAGAGTAAGCGTATATAGATACATTTTCGGACGCAAGCACCTCACCTTGCAATATGTTTTCTCTGAGAAGCATCCAGTATTCTGCACGAGCGCTCTCAGGGGCGTCATTTGTCGTCTGCAGCGTGCGTTTTATCTATTGCCTTCATTTCTCACGCTTGCTTTCTCGCTTAAAACTCTGTAGCAATGAAAACACACTGCGAACAATTTTCTTTGTGCACAACGTTTGCGATATACGTACAAGCGCAAGACACTCTTCCTAAAGCGGGGAAAAGAACTAATTACGGCCCGTCACTCTTATGTCCTTTGTTCTGGCGGTTACTGCGGCGATTATTTTTCTTTTGTCTAAAGTACCTCACTCAGCACTACATCTGGCGTCCTTGAAAATGGGCAAGTAACAAAACTAAAGAGCAACGCCGGGCCCTTTGTTGATCGCGTCGTATGTTTCCGTGTGTTGATGTTACCCCTCCGAGTGGGTTGGCTTCATCAACGTGCAGATTTCTGACTGTTGAAGGTAACTATGGGTCAAGAATAATGAGAATTCTTCTTAACAAAAACGCGCGTGCTCGCTTCGTGAAGATACACTCGTCCGTAATGCAGCACGCGCTTCATTACTGCGCCGCGTGAGTACCGGGCCCCATCCGTCCGTTTGTGTCGTGTCAGCGGCAAGTAGTGCGAGCAACTCGGGATGGATTTCGTGCGTCGCGTATGTGTGGAGGGATACACCGAGTGCAGACTACCAAGTATCGCACTCCGTTCCGGAGAAAATGTAGATCGCGCGCACCGCTTGCTCCTTGCGTTCTCCTCCCGGCGTGCGGCGACGACGTTCCGCAAGTTTTGCGGCATCACTTGCCTTCTCGCTCCCATTTGTTCACTTTCGCCGCTAATTCACGCCATTGTTTGTAGTTTGCACACGCTCCTCGCAGTCTTGAGAAGTCGTATTTCTTTGGCCCAAAGCATAACGCGCGCTTATACGTGCACGTACGAACGGAGAAAAGCAAAGGTAAGAATGGAGTTCTCGGTGGCCATCGATCGCATTTGCTGTCACTCGTGTTTCTTCGATTAATTGGCCTTCGTTGCGCGCACCCCGCTGAGACACTGATGGCGGCCCGCGCGATCGTTGCTGGCGTGACGAAATGCTAAGCTTGCTCGGCGACGACGCCCGCGCGGGCCGTTTC
This sequence comes from Rhipicephalus sanguineus, assembly GCF_013339695.2. Lineage (NCBI taxonomy): Eukaryota > Metazoa > Arthropoda > Arachnida > Ixodida > Ixodidae > Rhipicephalus > Rhipicephalus sanguineus. Next base: position 284,110,614 of record NC_051176.1, read on the forward strand.
GGACGCTGTAGTCACGGCCTTGATTAGGCGCCTAACGAGCGCCTAATTGGCCCCTCCGCGGTTCGTATCTGCACTGTGCAGTCCACACTTCGGCGCTCAGTAGCGCGGTCGGGCCGACGCGCGGCCTGCCGGCTTCCACTCTCAGCGAGCAAGGAACGCAGCGGGGTGGCCGTGGCTGTCGAAGCCGGCGGGAGTTCGCCCGCGCTCTGGCGTGCAGGCGCCGTACTAGTGACATTGTCTGTTCAGCGACGCTCATGTTCAGACATTCTGTGGTAGTGGAGCTGTGCTCAGTCCAACAATGTAATTTGTTTCTTTAGAGGAAATAGTAGGTACGTTAACTTCGTATCGATATAGAGAAAGAATGGCCTGTCTTCTCAAATAAGGACATCGGCAGGAGACGCATGGTCGATGATCTTGAGCAATAGATTTCCCCGAGGACTGCCTTTCCTTTGAGAGTTTACCCTGGTCTTGTGGTCTGTTATTTATTTATTTATTTATTTATTTATTTATTTATTTATTTATTTATTTATTTATTTATTTATTTATCATTGCATCAACAGCGCCCATGGGCATTACAATAAGGGGGAGGGGGTGGGGAAGAATACAGTGTTTCAATACATAACACAGACGAAAATACTTCGAGCATATAAAAAAGGTTAGTTCACTGTGCACTTACATAGTGACACATTAGACATACAACATAAAGTACGTTCACAAAACAGTTCCTAATCGCACAACCGCGCGAATACATTACTGCAGAGCCTGCAGCGAACTTGAAAATACCTCATGTAAGGGTATTTCTGCTACATCTGACGGCAGCCTATTTCACTGGGCTATCGTCCTGGCAAAAAATGACATTTTAAATGCTTCAGTCCTGCATGGTATTTCCTTTATCTTATTTGTATGGTCAAGTCGTAGTGAAACGTAATCAGGTTTGCAAAAGTAACGCCGGGGGTACAGCCGTTGTCCAGCCGCATAATTGTTGTCTACAGGGTGATGAGGACTACGTTATTAGCATAAACACTATGTTGCATTGTCTGCATTACCTGTTTGTGCTTGAGCGCGCTCCTGCTTGTTCCTTGTAGTGTAAGCATTGGTTGTTCATTAGGTTCAAGCATGGTTTTTCAGCGCAAAGACTGAAGTTGTAGTCGTGTGCCGGGTGCTTTCGTTCGGGAATACGTTTAACATTTCTCCCGGGGCCGGTTCAACAAACTTGTTTGCGAACCTGCTTCAGTCAGAACCTGAGACGAATCTGACGTCTATTTTCTTTATCCCTAGGCTTCCCGAAACGAAGAAATTGACGTTATTAAACTGTGTATTTGTACTCTTTCTCATTATCAGAGGTTGTTACGCTCAGTCTAAAAAAGGGCTTTAAGATTATACCGACTATAAGTACTCCTGCCAAAAGAAATCGCCATGGTATTACAAGTCACCGTCGAAATTCTGAGGGCCACCAGCAGTTAAACTTGTTTCTTGTCATGTTGGTCACTCGCTCCTGTGTGGTCATGCGCTTTCGTCTTAAAGAGCGACATTACTAACTCTTCTGTCTTGAATATTACAAATCAAGTGATCAATATGCTTGGGCGCAGTGTCAGAAGAGGGTATTCTTCGAAGGGATTAAATCATCCCAGCTTCACTCACTCATACGATTGAGTTATCTACGTCCTATTCCAACTCGCGGGCTATGATAAACGCACAAAAAGGCGAAATCGCGTTATATTCAACTTGCGGCACTATTTCTCGCGAGCATCTAAATCAGAGTGCATTGGCGCCTTTACATCTTGCCCTCGTCGGTAAGCGAACTTGCGCCCAGAAACACTATAGTCCACAGCTATTTAACCACCTCGGTGATTCGTCACTCGTTCACTGACAACGCAAAAGCTTAGAAGACAGTACATCCGTATTTTCTACGTCTCTATAACTAGTAATTCGATGAAAAATAATACACTATCGCTGCTTCTATAAAAAAAAACAAAAAAAAACGCTCTCTGACAAAAATAACAATAGTGATAACGCGAAATATTTCAGCACTGGTAATAAGAGCACGTATGCAGAAGTACGGGGCTTTCTTGTCGCTGAACGTAACGGGCATGACGACGGAAAACTAGTGCAAACGCTCACTGCCAGAGTCGTGCTTTTCGTGCACCTGCAACACCGTGTATTGATTGGCGCGAAGGGGAGCAATCGAAAAGCAATCACGAGAAGGGTCCACGGCTGTTCTCGGGTCGATTCGTGTGTTGCTTTGTTTCCTTTGCTTCGCTGCCTTCTCGTCTGGGATGTGATGAAACAGTGCCCTGATGCCTCTCCCCCGTTGCGTGTCGTATATATGGCGGCCCGGGTGCGTAACTCGCCATAAATTGAACAGTGTCTCGACCACATACGGGGAAGGAGTTCCTCAAATTTTCCGGTTATTCTCAGAGCTAAGAGCCGAGACAGAAAGAGAAAGCGAGAGAGAAAAAAAGAATGAATGCTGCGGTTTGAAGTTCGAGTATCGGATCCCTAAGTCGGGTGGCTGCCTTTTCGAGTTCTTTCTTTCTTTTTTTAACTTTCCAAAGGATGCGGTGTCGTACCACTTCGAAATCTCCGGCATTACTTGTCGTCGGCGAATCGATTTTTACTCGAGTGTTGCGGCGCACGCTCAGAAAATTGAGTGGGCTAAGATCAAGTTAAGATGGAGAAGATAATACTAAAAGCAAAAGAAACGAAGAGAAGCAAGAAAGAGAGAGAAAAGGGCACAAGGAAAGACAGCGAAGTTAGTCGGGAGAGAAAATCCTGTTTTGCACTTTACGCGGGGAACGGGGGAGGAGGAGATGAACGCATGAGAACGTAGAGAGGGAACAGGGACATACTTCACTGTTACTAAAGAGTGTCACTGCCTAAGAGTCACTTGTATGCCACAACGACAACCAATTTTGACTGTAGTGTCCTCGATGCAGATAGGTTATCCTTTAAAAAATGCGGCTGACCGAAATTTGGGTGAGTTATCATGGCGCGAAGCACCGTGGAAGTCGCTGTAACACAAGGTACCGATGCGCGTATAGCTTGTGGGGGCTCATACGGCCGTGGGTATAGGTAGAGGGAAAGTTATGGCGTTACCGTTCAGCGATTAGGCGTTGTCTGATTATTTATGTGTACAGATCCTTATCGGGTTACGGAACGGAGATTTGAATAACCCGAAAGGGTGGTGCGACCCTGGAGGCCGTGGGTAATACTGAAGTGCGCTGTACTGGTGCGAGAATGACCGAGCAGACGCACGAGAGCACAAACTCGGGAAAAGCAGGCGTAGAGAGCTTTCTTTTATTAAAGGAATCTCGCATTTTATCTCGCATATTTGCTGCGCTGAAATCTGTAATTTGGCTGCGCACTTGTGGGGACAACAGAGTCAAGAACAAGCACACCTGTGCAGGTAGCAGGTAGTTCAGAATGAATGAATTGTGGGGTTTTACTTGCCAAAACCAGGATATGATTATGAGGCACGCCGTAGGGGTGGGGGGGATGACAGCGGGTTAATTTTGACAATCTTCGGTTCTTTAAGGTGCACCCAAATCTAAGTACCCGGGTGTCCTTGCATTTCGCTACATAAGAATTTCCTGTTGCAGTCTACCGTTGAAACTAGACATTCCTATCTGATTTATAAAATCCGTAACGAGTCTTATGAACCTGCAGTAATCAGGTGTACTGTGTTCTGTGTCACATGTCGCATTAAACCAAATTTTAGAAAGCACTGTACTTTCGCACTCACAGGAGACTGCTATCTCGAAGTGCTACGTCGCCGCCGTTGACTTCGCTCAATTTTACTGTCTAGCTGAACAAAAACAGATAGTGCTAAACTAATGTAGCTCTTTGATAATGATTACATGACAGGCCTGTTGTAAATGTTGGCATATAAATTGTCCAATACTCAAGGACAGCGCCATCTGAACAATACTTTATACATGTATACATAAATAAGGCAAAACCGCGTATAACATATGGAGAAATTGTTCTCTTTAACTGCAGTGCAGCAATAATGACGTAAAGTGAAATTAATTAAACTGGACGAAAAATCACCCTTTCCGTCTATGGGATCCCACCCACAACATGTAATTCGAAGGTTGTGGGTTCGGATCCAACCGATTGAAAGGGTGATTTTTCGTTCCCTTTAAGTGCTTTCAATGTACGTCATTATTGCTACACTGCAGTTAAAGAGAACAATTAATGGCCCCTATGCTTGCCCCGATATAATTGTCTGTGGGACTCATTTGGTTGTAACAAAAAAAAACGAGCCCCTCGAAAAAATTCCGCTTCTTTCGTTCATATTGAGAAATAGTATGGTAACCTACGCTCGCGTAGGAGAGTCGATGACGATTTATTGTGTCCCTAAAAAAGAAGCATGCAGCTTGTAATTTTCTAAGTAATTACGTAGTGGAGTGTTCCACGTTGTGCTTTAGAAATGTTGAGCATTCAATCAACGCGAGGCAAGATATCTGCATTTCGTTAGCCTTTCGCTAGATTGTGTTGAATAGCGTGCGTCGTTGGTCGTCTTGTCATGCAGATACACATTCGAGCTTGGTCGTTGTTGAAACAAGACCACTCCTGATTGCTCCGCTGCAATCAAACGCTTTGGTACGCGAAGCGAGAGAGTAAACATGGTGCGGGTTGAGCAATACATCACACACTCGCACAAGTGTGCGACGAGGTTCTCCCGTTGTTTGTGATTCGTTGGGTAGAAACTTGGGTCATTGTCCTGACGAGTGTGAGCGCCGTGCTTTGCAGACTAAGTAACCAACGCCTCTCTATTTGTATTGACTTTGCACCCCAAGTGCCTGGCAGTTAAGTGCAGCGGCATCGAGACTGACTGCGAAAGGACACGCGAATCCTACTAGTTAATCCAAAAATACTGGCATTAGAACTTTTATAGCCACTGTGGCAGCTCAAAAGAAAGTGCAGACAAGGACTAAAAGGCGAGTGCTCTACGAGAGGCACTGAATAATTTGGCCGCAGGCAGCAACGTAGGTTACAATAGATAAATCGCAATATCTAATAGCGGGAATAGCAATCGAGAACAAGCCGTTCCTGAAGGACAGATGGCTGTGAACAGCCAAAATAGTGATGGTTACGAGCAAGAGAGGACCGCGAGCAAAGGCAGCAATGTGTGCAAGGATGCAAGAAGCATCGTTGAGACGGTGCCTGCGGCTTTGAACGATGTTCTCAACGCCCCACTTGTCAAGAAGTCAGCGCAATAATAGCAATCACATGCAGGATACGGAGGACTTCGCGATTCACCGTGTGCGGGCCTTGTTCGACAGTTTTTTGTTGAGACACGAGGAAACTTCCAGCGACCAGGTTACTCTTCAAGACATTGGCTGCAACTACCGACAGGCCACTGGCGGCTACCGTGACCACAGTTATCGACGACGCTAATACGTCGAAATCTGAGTTGCCGTGCAATAATTTGGGTCTCGTCACAATACGCCAGCAAACGTCTGCGGTGATGGTAAGCCCGTAAAAGAACAGCGTCTGTCGCAACCTATACTGATGTGCTACGAAGCCACCGCTCAGCAGCGGTCGACAGAGATGTACTGCTATGACGAGTTTCTGATGGATCCGCTCACGAACCAGATGTACACGAAGAGATCTGGGGAGGAGAATGCGGAGAGCACTCAGCTGAAGAAGTTCCAAGCTAAAAGATAGCATGTCGGCAAAAAAAGGCTGTTCAGATTTGAAGCATAGTGAGCGATGTTATTCACCGCGTGTTTACAGGAGGTTTTCAGGGCCCTAGATTGGGAAGAGTTAGGGATAAGAGTTAATGGAGAGTATCTCAGTAACCTACGATTCGCTGACGACATTGCATTGATGAGTAACGCGGGAGACGAATTGCAGCTCATGATTACTGAACTGGATACGGAAAGTAGAAGAGTAGGTCTGAAAATTAATATGCATAAAACTAAAGTAATGTGGAACAATCTTGGCAGAGAACAGCGCTTTGCGATAGGTGGCGAGACACTGGAAGTTGTAAAGGAGTACGTCTACTTAGGACAGGTAGTAACCGCGGAGCCGAACCATGAGAGTGAAATAACTAGAAGAATAAGGATGGGTTGGGGCTCATTCGGCAAGCATTATCAAATCATGAATGGTAATCTACCACTATCCCTCAAGAGGAAGGTATATAACAGCTGCATCTTACCGGTACTTACCTACGGAGCAGAAACCTGGAGACTTACAAAGAGGGTTCAACTTAAATTGAGGACGACGCAGCGAGCGATGGAAAGGAAAATGATGGGTGTAACCTTAAGAGACAGGAAGAGAGCAGAGTGGGTCAGGGAACAAACGGGGGTTAAGGACATCATAGTTGAAATCGCCTATGTCACCGACGTCCCGCGCCGCAACATCTACCCGCCGGTCACCGTCTCCACGACGTCGCTCACTGTCGCCCATGCGGCCACGTCCGGTCTCACGTGACCAGGAAAACTAGTCGTCGCAGTCCACGAGGCAAGGGCTGCGACGCTATCGAACTGCGAAAGCCCTCAGCGAAGCCCATCGAACGTGATAGACGTGTTTGTGGACGGTGTTCGCGCATCTGCCCTTATCGACACTGGAGCCGCCGTATCCGTCATGGACGCCAAACTTAGCCGATTACTGCGAAAAGTGACGACGCCACTTTCCGGTCTCTCCCTCCGTACAGCCAGCGCCCAAAGTATTCACCCTACAGCGGTGTGCACCGCCCGCGTCTATATTCAGGATGCTCTGTACGCCGTCGAATTGATCATAATTCCAGCCTGCTCTCACGACGTCATCCTAGGATGGGATTTTCTCTCCCTCCACGACGCCGTCATTCATTGCGCACCAGCCGAAATAGAGCTCTCACCGTTCCCTGATTGGACGCCGGCAGACAATCCATCGGCTGCGGGCAAGGTACATGTCAAAGACGACACCAAGGTGCCTGCAAACTCGTCAATGGCGGTGTCAGTCTACTGCGCAAGTCTTTCCGACACCGTTGCACTCCTCTCGCCATCTGACCGTGTTTGCACGAGGAAAGGCTTGCTGGTGCCTTTCGCGACCGTGCAAGTCACTCAGGGCAGCACCTCTATTTTTGTTATCAATCCATTCCCGTACAGTGTCATGTTGGTGCAAGGGGAATGTCTCGGTAGCGTGGAACCCCTCGAAGACGCACAAGTTATGGACGAACCAGATGAAATGCACTGCCACAGTTCCAGTACGCTCGGTGCTGTTTCCACGTCTGGTTCATCACCCGCTGATGTATTTGGTTCCTCCATTGCTGACAACCTTACGCCAGTCCAGCGTTCCCAGCTTCTGGGCCTGTTGGAAGAATTTCGCTCTTCTTTCGATGTCGCTCAAACTTCTCTCGGCCGCACGTCCGCCGTTACGCATCGCATCGACACTGGCACCCAGCCGCCACTGCGGCAACGTCCATATCGCGTATCTCCCACAGAACGCCGTGTAATCAACGAGCAAGTCGACGAGATGCTTCGCCGCGATGTTATTCGACCTTCTAACAGCCCCTGGGCGTCTCCTGTCGTTCTTGTGGCGAAGAAGGACGGTTCTGTGCGGTTCTGTGTGGACTACCGACGACTTAACAAGATCACTCGCAAGGACGTGTATCCACTACCGCGAATAGACGACGCAATTGACAGCCTGCAAGGCGCAGAATTCTTTTCATCTCTCGATTTGCGCTCAGGGTACTGGCAAGTACCCATGGCTGATGACGCTCGACCGAAGACCGCCTTTGTCACGCCCGACGGCTTGTACGAATTCAACGTCATGCCGTTTGGGCTGTGTAATGCGCCCGCCACCTTTGAGCGCATGATGGATACCGTTCTGCGCAACCTGAAATGGCACATATGCTTATGCTACCTCGACGACGTCGTTGTTTTCGCTCCGGACTTCTCCACGCATCTTCAACGCCTGCGGCATGTTTTGACGCGTTTGAGCGAGGCCGGTCTGCAACTGAATCTAAAGAAGTGCCGATTTGCAGCACGGGAGCTGACAATACTCGGTTACGTCGTGTCCAAGGACGGTATTCTCCCCGATCCAGCCAAGCTTCGGGCCGTGACCGAGTTCCCCAAACCTACGTCCGTCAAGGAACTGCGCAGTTTCGTAGGACTGTGTTCCTACTTTCGGCGCTTCATTCGAAACTTCGCGACTATCATATCGCCGCTGACGAAGCTCCTCGGAAGTAATGGGCCGCTCAATTCGTGGTCGTCAGAGTGCGACGAAGCTTTCGCGAAGCTCCGTCGCTTGTTGACGTCGCCTCCCATACTACGCCACTACGACCCTACGGCCCCTACAGAGGTACACACGGACGCCAGCGGTGTTGGCCTTGGCGCTGTCCTTGCGCAGCGCAAGCCAGGGTTCCCTGAATGTATCGTGGCATATGCAAGTCGTACGCTTACCAAAGCCGAGACTAATTACACCGTCACCGAAAAGGAATGCCTGGCGATTATCTGGGCCCTTACGAAGTTCCGACCTTATTTGTATGGTCGCCCATTTGATGTCATCACCGACCACCATGCACTATGCTGGCTGTCGTCATTGAAGGATCCCTCAGGCCGTCTCGCGCGCTGGGCACTTCGCCTGCAGGACTACGACATCCGCGTACTGTACCGCAACGGACGCCAGCATGCTGACGCCGACGCACTCTCGCGCTCCCCCTTGCCTGACGACAATACCCACAGCTCAATGTCTCACAATGCCGTTTCTTCCATCGACATTCACACCATCGCTACCGAACAGCGCAAGGATCAGTGGATCGCTTCACTGATAGACTTGCTCACTGATCCATCGGCAACACCATCCACTCGCGCGTTGCGTCGTCAAGCCCATCATTTCGCCATTCGCGACGACCTCCTTCACCGACGCAATTATAACGCCGACGGCCGCCAGTGGCTACTAGTAATACCCCGCAGTCTCCGTTCTGACATATGCGAATCGTTCCACGCTGATCCGCAGTGTGCGCACTCTGGGGTATCGAAAACATACCACCGCATTCGCCAACGGTACTTTTGGCGAGGGATGTACCGCTACGTGCAGAAGTTCGTTCGCTCCTGCATCGATTGTCAACGCCGCAAAGCTTCAACGCACCAGTCACCAGCAGGTCTACAGCCTTTACCTTGCCCTGACCGGCCGTTTGGGCGCGTTGGCATCGATTTGTATGGGCCACTTCCTCTGACGTCGGCTGGTAACCGCTGGGCCATCGTCGCTGTAGACCACCTTACGCGATACGCCGAAACTGCCGCCCTCCCCGCTGCTACAGCGCGCGATGTAGCCTCCTTCCTGCTCCACCGGTTCATGCTGCGCCACGGTCCACCCCAGGAGCTGCTCAGTGATCGAGGCCGTGTCTTCCTGTCGGAAGTCGTCGAAGCCATCCTCAAAGAGTGCAACGTTGTTCACCGCAAAACTACTGCTTACCACCCGCAGACGAATGGCCTCACAGAACGCTTTAACCGCACGCTCGGCGACATGCTATCGATGTACGTCGCCGCCGATCACACAAATTGGGATTCGATTCTGCCTTTCGTCACCTACGCCTACAATACCGCCCCTCAAAGCACCACTGGTTTCTCACCCTTTTTCTTATTGTACGGCAGGCACCCGTCGCACACAATCGACACCATCCTTCCATACACGCCGGATCGATCGGAGTGTGCGCCTATTTCTGCCACAGCCAGACTTGCTGAGGAGTGTCGCGAGCTAGCCAGGACCTTTACTACGCAGGACCAAGAGCGGCAGAAGAGCATTCGCAGTGCCACCAACACTTCTGCACCCACGTTCCTCCCTGGAGCGCTCGTATGGCTCTCGGTTCCTACCACTGCAACTGGCCTCTCTTCCAAACTACTACCAAAATACGAAGGCCCCTACCGTGTCGTCGAACGCACATCCCCGGTCAACTACTTGATTGAGCCTATTGAACCATCTTCCGACATGCGCCGTCGAGGGCGCGACATTGTCAACGTGGAGCGCCTCAAGCCCTACCATGACCCGCTCATAGTGACCAGCTGTTAGGTCGCCAGGCGGCTCCCTTTTCGTACCCGGGGTAATTGTGGAGAAGCATTGGAACGCTCTAATGGGTCGTCCTCTCAAGCGCCTCCTAGTGGGTCACCCTCTTCGCCTATCCTCGGAGAGCACGCCCCTCGTGCTCGTGCTCGTGAGAGTCTGCGAGTCTGCGCTCTGTCGTTGTGCATCGTCGCCGTTAATCTCGCCGTCAATAAACGTCTTAACAAGAAGAAGAAATGGATATGGGCCGGGCACGTAGCACGTCGGCAGGATAACCGGTGGTCATTAAGGGTAACTGACTGGATTCCAAGAGATGGCAAACGCGTGAGGGGGAGACAGAAAATTAGGTGGGTAGATGAGATTAAGAAGTTTGCAGGTATTACGTGGCAGCAGAAAGCACAGGACCGGGTTGATTGGCGGAACATGGGAGAGGCCTTTGCCCTGCAGTGGGCGTAGACAGGCTGATGATGAGCGATAAACTCACATAGAAGAATGCGGCTATGAGGCCGACAGAACATACGATTATAGTGAGAACCGGCGAGAAGCATACCTATGCCAGGCAGAACGAGGTTGGCAAAATGGACAATGTTTTGTGCACGCGTGGGCGTGAAGTTGAGGGAACGGAAATTTTCACCGGAGGTCTGCTCGCCGCACAGAAAGACCGCCGTGCGCAACTATGTCTCGTGAAACTGCCCATTTTCCAACTGCAGTCTATTGGCACGCCAATAATGCGGACAGTTCCTGACGGGGACGGTCTGCCTCCGGACGAATGGCATTAACGTTCGTTCTGTCCCCCCCCCCTCCCTTCCCTCTTCACTGCGCTATGTTACTTGTTGTTTGTGGTTGCCAGAGGGAGGAAGTCACAGTGCACCGGGAGCCAGAATACGAAGTGAAGCTAAATGGGACGGGGACATAGACAAGAGGCACACAGGACAGGCGCTCAACTTTCAACTGAGGTTTATTGAGCAGACATGCAAAATTTATACAAGCAACCAGCAAGGGCGATAACAATTGTGAATCATCCACCCGATAACAAAAGTGCCAAGACCTCACCTAAAAACCGCGTCACGGCCACGCACCACGCCGAATCAAGTTCCTACCGCTCAAAGGCGTTAGAAAACGTCCGATATTGAAGACCGCGACACACTTGCATTTAAAAAAAAATTCGGCAGATCCCAGGTACCGTGGGAATCGACGTTATGCGAAGCATGCGCAGGAAGGTAACTGTGTCGCAATTTTTCACATTGAGCGAAATGTTACGGAATGACGCTAGAGAAATGTGCAAATGGCACACGCACATACATTTGAATCGGGCATGTATAACCAGCTGCATAGGTGTTACCAACAACAGACGCAGTGAGCGTCTGGTGTTGAGAAATGTAGTGCTTATATTCTTCAATAGTAGAAAGCGCTAATTCGAATAGGACAATGAAGGAAAACATATATATATATATATATATATATATATATATATATATATATATATATATATATATATATATATATATATATATATATATATATATATATACCTGCGGCCGTCGAGTGTTAAAGCTGTGTCGCTGACGTGTCGCCTGGTAGACTCCTTTCGAACGTATATATAGTGACCTTCTGTGACAACTCACCATTGTCTTGGAAGCGCAGCATTTCATTAGGATAAGTGGGTGCTAATGGCGCTGTTTTGCTTTGAAGACGAGTGTTCTTCAGAGCAAACCCCCATATTCTCAACCGAACCTCGACTTGAAGTTCGTGCTTCACTCGGCCGAGCTGCTCGCAGCACCACCACTGTACTAAAAGGGACATCGCGATTATCAAGCACTGCTTCCGATCACCGCTCATGCGCAGTGACCTTTTCTGCCTAGGTGCGGGGATGCCATCGATATTCTGGAGTCACGGTGAAGCGCTGCCTGGAGGGACGTTCTAGAATACGGGGGTGAGACGCCCAGAGGATTAAAACATCCACCTCCCCTTTCCCACCCAGGCTTCCTTCACCTCACATGAATCGGTTTTTTTTTCGTTTACTTCGCAGTGGCGAAAACAACACCGCTGAAGCTGCTCGTTAACGAAGACGCCTAGTGGACTTGCCCCATAATTGGATCCTGAGCAACACGGTAGCCGTCGTCGAATCTCGAATGCGGGGTGATTGTTTCTGGCCGAATGGCTCGGAGAATATGTTCGAATGGGTGCCGTGTCAGAGCCCAGCGGTCCGCCAGTCGCAACTTCCTAAAGGGGATGGACGCGCGTTTTCTTTCCCTTAGTCTCTGGCGAACGCTACGTGCCAGCAGCTTAGATTGGGACAGCCGAAAAAGAGTGCGATGAAAAGAGGAAGCTTAAAGTTGCGGATAACACTGAAGTAAACAGTGACTGCCACTTTAATGGGGCCCGTTTGTCTGAGGCATCTGCCGTCGGAAACCGCGAAGGACGTGACCTAAGTAGTCTGAATGGGATGGCTACGTATTTGTTCGCGCGTTATTTTACCGTTTTCTTTGCTCCATAGCCGTAGTGCTTGTGCGTCGTGCTTGAAAAGAGCCAGAACGTTATTATCCAGCCTTCAGTTTTAGTACACGACAAGTATAATCATGTACACTAGAAAAGGTGGCGGAGTTGCCTCATACACAACGAAATGAACAAAATTGAGTGCTTTCTCGAAGATTACTCAATGAGCGATACCACACACTGCCAGGGAAAATACATATCCGAGGTTATTTTTGCTAGAGTAAATTTTTATGAACAAAGGTATAATAAAAGTCAAAAGGGTATTCAATGGAGCTAGTTTGTTCGCAGCTATAACTGGTTCGAGCAGCTGAGCTGAAAAAAAAAAAAAAAAAACGAGGGACAAAGGGTGGACAGTGACGTCCTTATCTGTCCCCCATTTGTCCCTCGTTTTTTCAATTTCACTGCTCGAACAAGTATTACGATGAAAAACGCGTAAAAAGTGACAGGGCGTGCAGAGTGCGTGTTTTGCGATTTTACGGAGGGCATAACGTTCAGTGATCGATACGGTGAAGTACCGTACACGATCTTGATAAATGCGCAAGGTGCATTGTCTAAGTGGGACCATGCGCCAGTGTCAATGCTGTGAACACGTGTCCCCCTTATTTCCTGGAACCCTAAGTTTTATTGCTATAACAGTTGAGCTTCAAAATGGATTCGTCGCTAAAAGATGAGAACTGGCTATTTAAAGAGGGTCGCCGTATTAGCTAAATTTCTTACGTTAAACTTTTTCTTAAAAGTAAGTTGCGGTCAATCTCAGTGCTGGTCATATGATTAGCGAACCGGGCCTACCAATGCGAAAATCATTTACCGACGAATATACTTAAGCATTCGGCTCTTGGGGCCGGATTCATAAATGGTTTCATTCGTAAGTTGTCTTTGCTATCGGCGTTGGTTTTCGCCGAAACTTAGTTGCGCACGAGTCTCTCACCCGAAACAAGGGCCACATCTTATTTGCAACTAAGAGAGCGACATACAGCGCGATCACGAGTGTCGCTGCGTTGTGCTATTAGAGACCTCGATATTTTTTTTTTTTTCATTTTCCTTTCTTCTATCCAACAAGTTACTAATGGTTGTCCTAATTGTCTTTCCTCCATAAAATCATGCAAACCACAAGTTTTATGCAGCCACTTCGCTTATCGTTTCTCAAGCTGATAAACGCGCACTGCTCTCGAACGACAGTACGTGTTTTATTGAATACCCTAGCGATCACCTTACTGAAAATAAGAAAAAAAAAGAAAAAAAATCGGAAATCAAAGAAAAGCGATCTCGCCTTTATGTATACTAAGCAAAGCAAACAATGTCTCGCGCGTCGATAGGCGAGCTTGTACTGGCAGACTGGCAGGCGAGCTTGTACTGGCAGACACGCAAAAGCGATACTAATGTTTTCTCTTCGTGCGTCTTTGTCTTGAACGCTCTCACTAATGATGTGAAATACGGTATCATTATTATGGATGCCGTAATGGAAAAAGCGAGGCGCGTGTACGTGCCATACCTGACGGTGAATGAAGGCCACTCTTAGAGCTGTCACCTTTTTTGTTACGGCAACAGAAACAGAAGAAGCACAGTCATGCAAGATTGTGACGAGAAAACAACAGAGAAATCCCAATCATTCACGTTGTCGCTATTAATCTAAACACTCGCGAAAATGAAACGTTGGGGTGAAAAATTGCGCGCTGCTGAAGTTATCGCGTGCTTCTGCAGGGTGCGGCAAACTGTGTGGTTTCTGTGCATCCATCATATCGGTGACAGGGGCACAAAATATAGGACATTCCGTGGAATCATTAAACGGGTTTCACTTAAGCACCTACCTTTGCTGTTTCTTCCTGCCGGTGCCGCCTGAGCATTAAAATAAACGGCGCAAGTCACAGAGCGGGAGCTACAGTTTTTTCTTTTGCATGCCATGGCCCATCGTTACGAGGCGTTTTATGCTGTGCCCAGAGCGATGCGAAAGAAAGTGGATGCATGGCATAGGAATTAGCGCACTCTTTTTTTTTTTTTTCTGGCTCGAAAATCAATTCTTTTGATGCAGCGGCTATGGATGCCACTTAAGTGGAGGACGAAGGCAGAAAAAAATATGTTATGATTGTGTAGGACAATAGGCATCGAAACAAGTTTAGTAAATTAAGACAGACAGCAAGAAACAGACAAATACGAACAATTTTCACTGGCCAGAAGGATTCGCCAGCTGGAAAAAAGAGAGAGTCCGGGCATTATTCATAATCGCGCAGCAGGTTTCTCTGCTTACTTTCAGCGTGTACTCATCGAAGGCGTCCGTATATACGTACAGGAACACGAATTCGGTGATACGCGCGCGGCCGTGCGCGGTCTTGAAGAGGCGCGCCTTTTGATGGATCCGGTCGAAGCTTTAAAACGACGACCACGCGCGCTGTCCTTTTCCAGTTGCACCCTCCTCGCTGTCTGCCTCGTTTCTAGAGAGCGGCAAAAACTGCCGGTACACCGAACACGACGGGAACCCCGAATCAGCTCTTTTCGCTCGAGGAAGCGGATTTAGAGCTAACAAAAATGAACCGAATCGTGGGGCCTCTCAGCTTGTGTCTGTCCCGGAAAGAGTGGTCGCATTCTATGGGGAATAAAGGGGCTCCTGTCGGTGCGTGCGGGGGCGACCGCAGACGGGAGATGGTCTCGAGCCCTCCATCTTCCCATCCACGAAAACGATCCAGGGCCCGCGCGCGTGCACGACGACGACTGTCCCCCGAGTCCATTCGGAGGTGAATTCGGAGACCGTTCCTCCTCGGGCATTGTTGACGGTTTGGACGCGTAGTTAGCCGCCCAATTGCCTCACCGCTCTTTCTGTTGCTGTATGTATATATATATATATATATATATATATATATATATATATATATAGCTGCAGGTAAAAGCTGCTCTCCGAAAGAGGCAGCTTGACAAGGGCCCACAGCCACCTTTGAACACGACAGCAGTGGCAACAGTCAGGAGTACAAACTCATGCAACAAGACAAACGAAGCCCAAATTCCAAAAAAGAAAAATAACAGCACTAATAACAATATAGCAATTGCAGAGGATGATCAAAAACTGAACATGTGTATTTCGCGCAATTGGTTCTGTGTACAGTGTAGGAAATCTATGCCAGCTTTCACATATTTATTAAGTAACGTAGGAACTATGTAGGATAACTTATATTTGGAGTAGTTTGTTTTGGAAGTTTTTATTTTCCATGTTTCCTTATTTCGTGTGTCGAACAATGTAGTATTTGGCTGTAGTTTTGAGAGGTCATGCAAGAAATATCGACTTTCTTTCGCTTCACGCCTGATCGCCAATGCTAACTTAAAATCGTAGAGGTGATGGACGGGTAGTATCCCAGCCTGTCGAAACAGTTCGCTAGTGTGAGCATCATACGGTAAGTTGAAAATGATTCTAATATATTTCTTTTGCATCAGGTACAGTTTTTGCAAGTTCGTGTTTGTTGTAGTCCCCCATACCAAAAAGCAATACGTAAGATGTGAATAGAAAAAAGATTTATAAAGCAAGAGCTTTACCCTGTATGGTAGCACCGTTTTGCCACTGTACACCATACCCACTACGCGCGATAACTGCCCCAGCACACTGTCAACATGTTCATTCCACAGCATATTGTTAGAAAATGTAACTCTAAGAATTTTTATACAGTTTACTAGCTCAATATGAGTATCGCCATACTTAAGATGCAGGTTGTCGTTCACAGGCTTATTTTTTGGCCGAAATAGTATCGCCTTTGTTTTACTTGTGTTTATGCTTAAATTATTACCACATGACCAGAGTTTTAGTTTCGCAAGAAAGTGGTTCATTTTTTCTTCAAGCGTGATACTGTCTTCAGCTGAAATAAATATGCTGACATCATCGGCATATAAGATGTATTTAGCATCCGGATAAATTCGAACTAAATCATTTATGTAGACTATAAAAAGAAGGGGTCCAAGGATACTTCCCTGGGGCACACCCTTTGTAATACGCTTAAGCTCCGAGAACTTTCTATCTACTTCAACTACCTGTTTGCGATATTTAAGGTAACTTTTTATTAAGTCCAGTGGATGACCACGAATGCCATAACATTTTAACTTTTCAAACAACGTAGAATGCTGAATGTTATCAAAGGCCTTGCTGAAATCAACAAACATACCGAGAACGGCATGTCTGTTTTCAAACTCAGATAATATGAACTCCTTTTGCTCTATTAATGCCATTTCCGTTGATCGGTGTTTTCTGAAACCAAACTGAGTTGGGGAAATCACGTTGTGTTTTTCTAAGAATTGGTACAGTTGACGATGCATAAGTTTTTCTAACCCTTTCGAAAATACTGGCAGAATAGATATGGGTCTGTAGTTTGGAATATCATTTTTGTCGCCTTTTTTAAACAAAACACTAACTTTTGCTATCTGCATTCTTTCGGGAAACATTGCACTT
The DNA here is from genome assembly GCF_013339695.2 of Rhipicephalus sanguineus. Classification (NCBI taxonomy): domain Eukaryota; kingdom Metazoa; phylum Arthropoda; class Arachnida; order Ixodida; family Ixodidae; genus Rhipicephalus; species Rhipicephalus sanguineus. Next base: position 284,127,526 of record NC_051176.1, read on the forward strand.
GACAAACAGAGATTGAATATGTAAGTGATAAAAGGGACAAGGACTATCTAGGGCATATTTAATGGGTCTAATCTGCATACCATCAACATCACGAGATGAAGTGTTTCTAAGTTGCGAAAAAACGGAATAAACATCTTCGTCCACTACAGGCTCACAAAATATGGAGGATGAGTTCTGATCAGGTAGAAATTGAATAAAATCACTAGACACTTCATTATGTGTATTACTGACTAAGTAATCATTGAATATATTTGCAAGTTCAGCTCCTGATACGTTGCGCCCGTTGATAATCAGATTCCCTACACATGCCCGTGTTGTACCCCGGTTCAGAAATAAGTTCAGCTTTGTCCATAAGGCGCGAGTCTTATCTGCGCTGGCTTCTATTTCAGTATGTATGTAGTGCGATCTGCGCTTGCTAATTTCCTTATTTAACCGATTTCTGTAGACCTTATACTCTTTTAAAATATCAGAATTTCTATTTACAAGAAACTTGTGATAAAGTTCATTTTTATGTTTAATTTTGTTAAGCAAGTCCCTGGTCATCCATGGCTTACGGGTTTTCTTATTCAAACGAACTTGTTTTTCGGGGAAACAGCGTTTGTAACTAAGATTTTGTCTAAGAATGTATTGTAGGCTTGCTCTACGTTTTTTATCGAAAGGATCTCAGTAAGGCTACTACTAGGCAATTCATTTCTAAAAGCTTCTAGGCTAGATTCAGAGATATCTTGGATAGCTACCGTCTGTATTTTACGTTCTCGCAAGGTGCTTTTTTTAATAAAGAGGATGATAGGAAGATGATCGCTGATATCCTCAGACAAAACGCCTGCAAAGATGTTATTATCATGGACATTTGTAATGAACATATCTAGTAAAGTTGCACTGTTTGCTGTAATCCTGGTTGGTGAACTAATAGCATTTTTAAAGCCATTTGATACAATAATTGCATTCATAGTTTGTTGTGGTGCAGAGTTGCATAACATATCAATGTTAAAGTCCCCTCCCGATACCAAAAAATACGCATTGTCTGAAGAAAAACGTAAAAGCTTCTCATAGAAACAAAAGAAGCCGTCAAGCTTTCTATCTGGTGGCCTATAACACACGGAAAAAAGATATTTACCGGATCGAACTGTAAGCATTTCAAAATCATCACATGTAACACAAAATTCAGGAAGCAGTTCACATTGCGTGCCTTCCTTCAACAGCAACATGACACCGCCCCCACGACGCGTTGGGCGATTTAAACAAAAAGAGTGATAAGAAGTGAAAAGGAGCGCCTCATCCTTATCTTTGCGCCACGTTTCAGTAAGTAGTATGGCGTCGAACAAGAATGAAAATGCATGGGTGAAAATTTGAAGGTCGTCTAGTTTATTTTTAAGAGAACCAACATTTAAATGCAAACATTTCAAAGATTTTTTGTGTTCAGTGCAGCCGATAACATTTAGTTCTTGCGAAAGAAATACAGGATTATTTGTTTCATCCATCACGAGAAGATTTGCAACTGTTCGCAGTTAACCAGAACAACATTATGCGGGAAAGTCGTTCGCGTTTCGCACAAGGATAGCACGCTCGCCATTGACCCTGCGCACGAAGACCTTTCCGTTCCTTTGCCACGCATACTGAAAGCCATTGTCTTTTGCCCATTCTTTCGCGACATTAAGCAACTGTCTCTTGTGACTGGTCAAGTTTTCCAACACAGTCACTCTACAATTATTTTCTCTCAATTTGTGCCGGTTTTCCAGCCACTGGTCCCTAACGGCCTGTCTGGTGTACCTCACGATTATGCCTGGTATTTTTCCTGGTCTCGCTTGCAAGCGATGGATAGCAGCAACTTCTAGTTCTGAGAGTTTTGGCAGACTCATCACGTCAGCCAAGTTGTTCACCTTCTGCAGTAGGTTTTCACTTTCAGTTACCTGGATTCCGTGAAATTCCAAATTTAGCTTTCTGTTTCGCCACTCAAGGTCATTCAGTTCCGTTTGCAGCACGTTCTTCTCATCTGAACTTTTTTTACATTGCGTTTCAATGGCGTCGATTCGCTTTTGAATGCCCTTAGTCTGCGTTTCCTGCTTTTCCAATCGCTCTAGAAGCTCATCATACTTTTCCGACATCATCTGAACCGCCCTTTCGATGTTTGATACAGTCTCCTTCAATGGCATCAAGCCATCAAGTTTCTGGTTTATGTTACACAAAAGTAGTGTGTAACATACTTATATATGTTATATATATATATATATATATATATATATATATATATATATATATATATATATATATATATATATATATATATATATATAGAAAAAAAGCGTAAATCTCTGAGGGATTTAGCGGTAGTGCGAGACCTATCCTACTTTGATGAAATGATATTAATGAGAACTAACAGACAATAACGCCAAGGAAAATATAGGGGGTGTTATCTGTAGTATTTAGAATATAAATGTGAAGAAAGTAAAGTGGACGAAAAGATAACTTGCCGCCGGCAGGGACCGAACCTGCGACCTTCGAATAACGCGTCCGATGCTCTACCACTGAGCTACGGCGGCGGTCATCCTCCCGTCCACTTTATGGGGTATATATGTGCATTTAAACCTTGGAGTGTTAGTCAGCGCCAATCGCAGCCATGGCGGCGAGTGTGGAACACTCTTTTTCTGCCTTTCTGGCGTCACGTAGCACGTGATCTTTTTACGAGCTGGCAGCTGACCAATAATCCCTCGCATACTACCTGAAGGCATCAATGTCTGCCAGAACGAGACCCTTGCTATGAATGAAGGAAAGAAGATGACTCTTAAGGGCTCGTTTTCTTTGTTAGACACAATATTAATGAGAACTAACGGACAATAACGCCAAGGAAAGTATAGGGGGTGTTATCTGAAGTATTTAGAATATAAATGTGAAGAAAGTAAAGTGGACGAAAAGATAACTTGCCGCTGGCAGGGACCGAACCTGCGACCTTCGAATAACGCGTCCGATGCTCTACCACTGAGCTAGGGATTTGAGGAAACATAATGACTGTCGCTGTAAGTAATACGAGAATAAATAGTCTTTGTAAAGTATCTTTTTGTTAAGGCGAAAGCCTGAGATGCCTCATCAAACGCGAAAAGGGACGCACGTAGTGATGAAAAAAGTATTCGTCCCGTGATGACGTCGTCATGACGTCACTATGATGTCAAATGATGACGTCATCACAAGGAATCATCGCTTGGCCAAAGGTGGGCCGATCCCGGAGGCGGTGCACAGCCATGTTAGGTGCAGAAATAATTGAGGGGTGGGGGGTCAATACAATCGACTGCGAAAATAAACAAGAAGAAAAAAGGAGTTGGCTTTCGCCTTGGAGTCGTCTTAGGCGAATACATAAGGTACCGCGTAGCTTTCGTTATTATTATTATTATTATTATTATTATTATTATTATTATTATTATTATTATTATTATTATTATTATTATTATTATTAATCCTGTTGCCTACGCTAATATTGTTTTGTATTTTTAAGGTTGTGATAAGCAGTCTTTTCTGCATTGCTCAAGCTAGAAAAAAAAGTACACTTGGTGTTTTCATGAGATCATTGTTTTTATCAGCCTGTTTATAAGAATGATGATCTGAGGAGCATCAGGTAAAATGAGTGTGGCCTAAAGTTTACCTAACGCTGTATTAAAATCAGACTAGGTGTGCTTGGGTTGTCACTTTCGCTTTCCTCATTTCATTCTGTCAAGTTGCTCAGCAGTATAGGGAACCGCTGTCAGTGGCACATTCGGCGCCGATGCTGTCTCCACTTCAACTTTAGTAGGCGCCTTCTCCTCTTGTGCTTCAACGCGTCATTCAGCGCAAGGCACTCGCCCTCTTCAATCACGGCAAACAAGTGCAGTAGAGACCTCGTTGCGCCGAGCCTCGGAGCCAGCGTTTGTCCAAAAACAGCAACGAGCTAAAGAAAAGTCACTTTTGCCGCAAGGGTGATGCGGTGTATGCGATAGCAACGAATTTGAATGTTGTACGATGGAAGGCTAGCAGCTCTCTCCTTTAGCATGGCACCTGGTGTAACTCAAGCAAAACGCTGGCGCCGCTGCAGCGAGCGAAGCGACCCTCGTTCTGTCGCTGGCTTCAACGCAAACCCTACGTTTTACGTTCAAGCTTTCTTTCGCAAGCGTTAACAATATATTTTTTTTTGTCTCATCATTTTTTCCCTTGGTTTAAAGCGCTACCTAAATTCAAGGAGAACTGCGAATAAATTGAAAGAATAGTTATTTCTTGTCACCATTTCCTAAAGAGCAACACAACAAGGCCTCTACAAAAAAATATTATTTTCGCTGCCATCCTGATCACTTTCATATCGCCTACCAGACATACGGCTAATTCAAGTAATTCAAATGATGATTCATTTGTGAAAGGCGAAAACAACTGGCTGTGGAGAGAAACGGGCTAAAGCTATAGCAAAATCTGCTGTCTGGTATGCAACTCCACGTTGCGGACCCGCTGTAAGCACTACAACAAAAGATCTGCTGCCCGCAACATGTGTTCCAAGTGGCCAAAACAGGAGAATGACAGCGCTGCATCGTCTCTGTCCTCGAAGGCGGCTCCGCTTATATGGCTGACGTGAAAGCGGCAGCAGCGCTGCTACACGCAAGTTGCGCATATGCGGAGCGTAACCTCGGCGATGCACGCGCTGTTTCGCCGCGCAAGGACGCACCGCACGCACACTGGCGTGCTTCCCGAGCAGAGGCGACTAATCCCCCCTTAACACATTGGAGTGCTGCCTAATTAAGAGCCGCGTTAATGGTGCGCGCCTCTCGCGAAGGCGGCATTCTTTCGTGTATCGTGGACCATTCTATAGGCATAGCCGCCTGAGGTGCATCTAAAGTGGAGGTACACATTCATGCGATGTTGGACGGATGTAATCGAGGTCATGAAAAAAGAAAGGAACAACAGCATGCAAACAGTCACATCAACGAGGGGATTGTACTCCAAACTCGACGCGTCACTGCCTTAATAAAAAGCTACGATCAAGGATACCGCTGGCCGGCCACTAAAGTTTCATCATTTGAAGTAGCAACCGTGCGATCCTAGTGTCAGTCCAGTTTCAGTCGATTTTCACTTCCTGCGCAGTACGCAATGCGGTGCGCAAATTAGCACTTATAGGAACGAAAGACGGAAAGACGCCATTGCAAAGGCAGGGGAGAGAGAGGAAGAGAGCGAGGGAAGAAAGCACGGCGTATAGTAGGCGCAGAGAAATAAACAAAACGCAATTTAAGAAAATAGCAGGACCTGATATGGTTTGACCTAGTTACAAGGTCAAATATTGTCACGAACCTCTGTAATCGAACGTAACTTGTAGGCAGATGAGATGAAAGGGAACCGAGAGTCCCTTATTTTAATAGCCACATGTATATAAAGCCAACGATAAGCTAAAGAAAAGCGAACATATATAGACCAAAAAACAACTTCCTACCGCCGACACCCGAACCCACAACCTCCGCTAGACGTACATTGCCCTACCAGTTAAGTAACGGCGGCGGCTTTTGCGTTTTTTGCTTTCTACGGTATTTAGGTTTGTCTACAAGATGTCAACCTGGCAGTGTTAATCAGCGACACTTATGGCCATGAATGCGCGGGAGCACGGCGTGTCAACAAGGGAACGGCAGAATTGTCGCCTCATTTTCCACGGATGCCTATAGCCACTGGTCATGACCCCTCATTGTCCAACGGCATTCGTTGCGCGTATTTATTAAGCAATTCACTTAGCAATAATAAAAGATACCTAATATCGACGAAGGTGATAATGAATGCAGTGATCTTCGCCTATAGAACAGGACCACCACGGTGCATTTCACCAGGAATTGGGTTCGATCGTAATTGTAGTCGACATGCCACTACACCGAGTTGCCGCTATTGCTAACAACCGCATGGATTACCCTACGCACCCAGAAGTGGGCTTATTCCGCACGTGGCGTCACACCAAGTACATCTACAAAAGTTATTTTTTTCCGTTCCGGTATGTAAAGACCGACGTGAGCTTTCTGCAGTTGCAGTGCTGGCGCGGGAAAGTTTCGGGGGTGTAACTGAAGAGTAGATATATCTTTGCTAAATGTTTCACTTCGGTGTTGTGACGTGTGCTCGTTTACAGGGGTCCACCCCTCATACTTGGGGGGAAAACACGTTCCGCGGATAGCAGACGCTGCTATGAACGTCTCGGCCAAATCTTGCAGTCGTGCGTGGCAAGGAAAGCTTGCAAGCGGAGCGCGAAGTTTTCCATTTTCTCAGGCGCTCTCTTTTCATAGAGAGGCCTGTGCTCACTCTATTTGGAACTGCCGCTGCCGGCGCCCGCTGTTTGACGTCGAACAGCGGGTAGCATGACATTGGCCAACAGCCGGCCTAAACCAAGAACGGCGTTTGATTTCAGATGCGCTTCTTGCCACGGGGTGCCGCCACGTGCCGGCGCTGCGCCACATGGCCTGCCAACATTACACAGTGAGCCACACTTGCGCGCAGGAATTACAACGGGAGAGAGCGATCGCGTTTCGTCAGGTGCGCTCAAGGTCATTACGCGCGCTGACGTAACCCTCGTGCCATCCTCCCCGTGTAGCTTCTAGCGCGCTCATCGTGACGAGACAAGAGAGAAAGTGCATAAAGTGCTCTACATACCCCTGTAACTGCGCTTGTTCTTGACGGATTTGAGACACTTTTGCGGCAATCGATTTGTGAGGCAATAAACTTCGATACCGAGGTCATTCGATGATTACGTGGAAAAGTGTCTCCTTTACCACGTTGGGGACACGAATCTTCCTTTACATAAGTAGTGATCGATCAGAGATATAAGTGTTGAATATAGGTCAGAAGCATGCGCTGGAAACCATCCGCGTTGGGGAAAATAGGCGGCCCTCAACGCTGTAGAAGATGCCGCTTTATTTCTTTCTTTCTTCTTTGACGGCGCTTCCTTCAACACATATCAGAAACGCTTTACCCGCGTCGCGTTCCTCGAAAGGTAACCGGAGCACTTTGTGGGCAGTACGAGAGCCACCGGCGCCAAGCTCGGTTACACGAAGAAAAAAAAAGGAAATAATATAGGCCTCAGCCAAGGAGCGCGCGCGTCATTTCAAGTCGATAAGGCGAGGCGGCGGCGGGCGCCTCTCGGTGCTCACGAGGAGCCTGCAGGACGGGCGTCGTGTTCCACGCCTCGCTGCGATCGTCGCCAGACGAGTCTAACAAAAGCGTCGAGGCCAAGAAAGCAGCGTCGTGGTCCGCTCGAGCGCGAGTGTACACAGCGCGCGGCCCGCGCCTTCTGCGACGACAGCAAGGGCGCTGCATTATCTTCCTCTTCTCGATGTGGCAGCGGCGTTTATTTATTGTCGCTTTTTCGCTCTTCCTTTCGTTTTTTTTATCCATCTCATTCGGACGTGAATTTGACTGCAATTTTATTTACGGACTCGCCATCCAGCGGCAAAAGAGAATGAGAAAGCGAAGCACAGAAGAAAGTGATTTCTACCGCGATTGCCGTTTCCGAGAGTGAAGGGAGCCAAATAAAAGAAACAAAATGGTGCAGTAAATAACGGAGATGCGACTTGTTGAGGAATTCAGAGGAAATGTTGCGACGACTCCGGAGAATGAGACTTTTACGGTCGAAAAAAAAAGAAACCGATTCGTGACAGTGTCGTATGTGGGCGGAGCGGCCCAGGTGAACATTTTTTTCCTTGAATCAGCTAAGGTTTTCGTGATGGCATTATGCGCTCAAGTGTGCGTTGTTTAAAAAAAAACGGACTTCAGAATCGCGGCGCGTTCGTCGTCTAGTGTCATGACCATGCACCACCTAGCCGCTGTCGAAGACAATTTTTCTCGTTGCTACGCTGCGTTTTTTTCTTTTCGGTAATGCTATTTTTGTGAACGCACGCTGTGCGCTAAACGGAAGCGTCAATTCCGAATGTTAGTCTGCGCCGTTAAATTAGTGTGCGCAGAATATACCTTGACCCCATGTCGATAATTAAAGAAGTGTTGTAGCAGCAGTTCGAAAAATTCCTGGTGGTTGAACATGATTGCGATAACCTGCTCGATTTAGAAACGTGACATTAACGTCTCATGTTGCACGGTCGTGCTTGAGGAGGAGAGGTCGGTCTGTAAACCGGGTTTCTAGTCTGCTACTCCTGCTTGGAGGGCAAATCGCGAAAAAACTGACGGCGTAACGAGAGCGGTAAAAAGACAGGCGCTTCGCCCGCTTTCGTCCGCGTCGTCTGTTCCTTGGCGCTGTGCCTTTGAACATCACGGAGTACCAACTAGCCCAAAACCACCACCCTCCGAAGTTGCACGGCCATTTGGTGGGTTATTTCTATGTTGTGCTAATTTTGTGTAACGTATTGGCTGTGTCTTCGTAGTAATTGCTCACGCTCAGCAGAGACCATCTGTTAACACTGAAATTAGCGATGTAGAATTCATGGGCACTACCTAGGGCAGGCGATTCGGCGCTTTCTGACTAACTCCTGCCACAACGTCCCATCAAAGTCCATGTTTTACGATATATTACTTATGTTTTTTTTTGCCAACGCATGAATTTGATGCTAACACTGTCACCTGCAGGATAGAATTCAACACTCAGGTGTGTTAGACGCAGATCGTAAACATTTAGTCAATTTTATTTGCAGTTTAACCCACACTATTAAATGCGACTTGTGGAAACACGTGTTGCGGTATTTTGGCGAGTCGCATTATAAAAAATAAGTGCTAAAGAAACAACAGAAAGGGGGATGTCTTTTTAGTATTTGTCTCTGTAAGCGAAAGACTGTACGCGCGTGCCTTTTGACAAAGCACTCGCAGCGTGCTTTGTCTGCATTGACCTTGTTTCAGCCAGAAATGTAACATATATTGCTCCCACCCGTGCCATATTTCACTACCTTACATTGGGCACTTACGTAAATAAAGTTTCACTCGCTCTCTATGAACGACGAAAACAATAACGAAATACCATTTGTAACTGGGAAAAACAACACCAAAGGAGACGAAGCACAAGCGAAGAAACACACAGGACTTGGGTGCTTCGTCTACTTTGGCGCTGTTTTTCCCAGTTACAAATGTGTGACAAACCAGTCCAACGAACCACACTTCTGAATTAAATGCCACTCGTGCACGTTTTGTACAAGTTTGAAATAAATTTGCCGCGAAGCAGTTCCGATCATTGTTGAGAAAGTGGGAGAAATGGAGGAGAGTTGAAAGGCAGGAAGCTTAACCAGAATGAAAACACCGGTATTGAAATACATCAAATAGTCATTCGGCAAATGATGTAGAGAACATTGTTTTGTACTCTCTGTAAATTAGCAATGACCGTGCGAACAAAATTGTCATGCCAGCACCCGAGTGCTTGGGCTTTTATAAAGGGTACCGCCACGGCACGAGCAGTACCGACACAAACGCGCGCGACAAGTCGCGTATAAAGCCTCCCGTTTGCCTCGCAACCGGTCAATGTGCGATTGAGGAGGCCATGGCCGCTATCGCCGTGCTAACAACAGCCGAGTCAGGCGTCTGCTGCCGCGGAAGCTAGCAGGGCTTTCGGACGAGCCTGACAATTTCTGCAGGGACAGGCAAATCTCGCCGCGGCTCTACGCAGGGCGCATGCTGTCGACCCGGGGGTATCATTCAGAGAGACGTGAAGAGAAGCATTGTAAGCGTTGTGGGTGGCACCGCGTTCCGGAATGCTTCCTAGGAGAAAGTAATATCGAGCGAAAGCGATATCAGAGCCGGCGCCGTCGGCGAGCTGAGGGCTCGCGCTTCAAATGCGCCTCCCCACGCATGAGTTCAATCATCATTTGCCGAAGCAGTGGAGCGGAGCGACACCACCTACCCCCTCTGCGCATCGGCTGCCGAGATGAACCGCCTCGGCCGCAGCAGCGCTCACTCGGCGAGAAGCTCCGAACAGGCGAAGCTTGACTGGACGCGACGCTTTCTGATAATCACTGCTCACCTAAAGCAACGAGAATGCCCGTAAGACGAAAGCAGAGAAGAGTGTGAATTCCCTCTTTGCGTCGCACGATTTTCTTTTCAGTGTCGCGAGAGTTTACGAGCGCTGCAAATTTTGGTAACGCAGCGTCGTCACCGGCTCGCATGTGAACGAAAACGGACGGGCACAAAAGAAGGAAGAAAAGGAGAGGTTAACATTGACGCTAGATATAAAGAGCAGCGAAAACGCGTTTATTCATGCGCGCAGTACGGCTGGGCTCTGAGACTAACTGGTGCTCCGTCGGCACAGCGCCAGCAAATACTTCTATGCACTTCCGGCCAAACCAATCTCAACTGGTCCCCTGCGAAGCGTGCTCTGCCTGCATAACACTGGAGCATGTCAGGCAGCGCACTCTCCCGTCCGCTTCTGGGCTGAGCAGGCGCACGTACCCACTGCACTCGCCCTTTTGCTTGCGTGCGTGTGTTCTGCCCTTTATGTAATGGTATTGTTTAACATATATTATTTTGTGCGGTTGTCTGTGGCTTTGATATAGTAAAGTAATGGGTGCTATAACAACGTTCCTGCTGCGACGTAGCGTTCGTTTGTCGCGATATTATCACAAAACGGTGTCCAGATGTCGACACCAAATATTATCCTTTTACAGCGAAACAGTTAGCTTACAGTTAGTCAGGATTTTTCGTGGCATCGTCCTTACTTCCACGAAAACAAACAAAAACAACAAAAGTGATGGTGGGCCGATTCTGGAGACAGTGCAATCAATACCGGACCGACCAGCGGGGTAGGTGACGCTGGCTCAATAATAATAATATTAATAATATTAATAATAATAATAATAATAATAATAATAATAATAATAATAATAATAATAATAATAATAATAATAATAATAATAATAATAATAGTGTATATGCTTAAAAATACGTCTCCCCCCACCCACCCGCTCACCCTCTTTTCAAGTGGAGGAAGCGGCAAAGCCGCAATCACTGTGCTGCTTAATTTGGTAAAATTACCCATGTACCCTTGTCTAACCTCCGCATGCCCCCCTCAGCTGTTGTAGTGGTGGTTTTCAACAGCTGGGCTGGGCATCCACTTCCACAGGGCTGGGATGGCGAGTCAGTCTTTTTAATGGCAAGCAACGGCATCAGCTCGTCCGTAGCATTTGTCAGGCCACGGTAGCAGTTGGTATCACCACCCGCCCCCTTCAACCCCCAACACCCAAATAATAATTTATTATATAACAATACAATTCAAAGGAAGTTGCAGCGACCGCATATGCATGAGCTATTTCTTGTAAGAAGCCTGTCCGTATTCAGTTAGCATCGAACCATCTCAGTGTAAGCAACGGCAGCGCTTAAAGCAGCTTGAACTACTCGTCGGAGTGGTCGCTAAGCTGAATATAAGGAAACATTTGCAAAGTGAACAAAAAGTAACATAAGTAGTAAGGGAAGTGCTGGGCAGACAACACTTATTTTAGCATTATTTTAAAGTTGGGAAGCCGAAGCTTTAAAAGGCGGGTTATGCGAATAAATATCATGTTGGAGAAATATGAATATCTTTAAAAATAATTAAAATAGCTTGTTGATGGCAGTTATATCAATAAATAAAGTCTCCAGCTATTTATATCGTTCAAGAAGTTTACACTTTTATCAGGGAGCTTCAGCTTTCTTCGAAATCAACATAATTAGCAGTATTGTGAAAGTGTTGGCTAGTTGCAAATTATTGAAAGCCACACAAAATAAAATAGAAACATTGGCATCGCATCATCTTGATTTAATCAGGCAACCAAATTTCAACAGTTAAAATTCTTCATTCACGCTTAACTGATGATGCCTGTTTTATTTATTGTTTAGTTGTTTCTCGCTTTCCGTCGTTAAGCCAGCCATTAAAGCTTGCTCGCACATGACAGGTAATCAAGTCTATGAATTAGTGTAATTGTTTTCAGGTATCATGGGTCCTACGCTGATCAGTACAGTTTCAACCAAACTTTAGTACGCACCTTCATTTCACTTCGATAGTAATCGTCACACCGACCAAACCGCAAAAGCAACCGGAAGCTCTGCTTCGCCATCTCCCAGAAAAGGTTGAAACATACAGCACTGCGCCATTCTTCCACCTTGCAGCGGCTCGCTTTGGGTGGCAGTTCTGAAGAGGTCAAAAGACAACATTGCTGGGTCACTTGCTCCTACAGTGGCTGTTCGTGGCTCTACGTCGGACACGAAGCGGACAGCCGTCGTTATCGTGCTCCTTCGGCGTGCACTGCGCGGGCCGTGACCAGCCGGATAGAAGCTCTTGTCGAATGGCACGCGTCTCGGCTGCGCCCCCAAGCAAGCCGGGCCTTCTCTCCGGTTTCGCCGCAACGAGGGAAACCTATTTTCTGCCCGCGGACCTACGTCGCTTCCCGTTATCCGGACTGTCCGCGGAGTGGAGACGACCCGCAAAATCGAAGCACCCGAGAAAGAAGGGCGCCAGAGATCGCTCGGTCAGTGAGCGGCGAAGGAGTGCTCGGGCGCAATCGTCTTGTCAGCTGCTTCCGTCAGTCGAAAGAGGCTACAGGAGAGACGATCTTCTGGGCGTTGGTTTGAGGGCGCCCCCCCCCCCCCCCCTCCTCGAGCCGCATATTGTCAAACGCTGTTCCCACTGAAGAAAGAAAGTTCTCTCGACAAATAGGGGCTCTCTTTTCCGAGAGGCAGAACACATTCTCACGAATCGAGGCCCCAAAGATGGAAGCAAGTGGAAAATGAAGATGCTTATACAGGAACGTAGTTTACTATTTTTATGCGGACTCTTTTTACGGATGCGTTCGAGTGTCACCATCTTGGGCTGTTCATGTCCCCATTCTGTGTCTGTAACAACTCCATGCGCGGTACTACGCCGGATTCACGTACATGGAAACGAATGCACGGATGCATTAAGCGCTTCATGAAATTGTTAATTTGACGCCACCAAACACGAAACTGATAAATCACTCGTGCCCAAGATGGCAGTAGCCATGAATCAGAGATGGAAAAACCTATATGTGGAGCGTTCCTGTAGCATCGCCTTAGCCGCAATTTGATTTCGTCGTTGCACAGCGTCGTTCCACGGAACTTCGGTGTTACGTATGTGCTCATAAGAGCACGGTGACAAGCGTAAGGAGCATATTGATTGTACAAGGTGTCTTCCGATATTTTTCTATATTTGCCTCACTGCCTGTGCCTCGGGTATTGCTTTGCAGGAGCCTGATTATTATTATTTTTTACATCGTGCACTGATGAATATAAGAAATTACGACCAATTATCCCAGGATATGTGGGCAGGAACATAGCACGCGCGAAGTGCTGTGCTAGCTAGGATTCTCTAGAGAACGGCACGCTATTAAAGGGGAGCATCCTAATTGTGACATTCATAAGTTAGTTTCTATTACCGGTCTATATAGCTACTCAGGCAGTAAACCTTAGAAACAAAGAAGTTTCTGGTATTTTCCAAAACACTTTCTTTTCTTTAGTGGCTGTGTGTTGCTGGCTCGAAACGTGACCATCGTTCTGCATGTTTCGCGAGGAGAACATTGGTAAGCAGCTGAGTCGCAGGGGTCAACGGCCCGGACAGGCAGTCACGTAGCGCCGCTTGCACGCGTGCGCTTTAGGAGCGCTCGATTTGTTCCCCTTGTAAGCTATGTATTTACAAAGCCGGCAGCGTCTTTTCACAACAAAAAGCTTCGTCGAAGGTTTCTATAAAAAGAAAATGGGAAACAAATACATTAAAAAAAAGAATACATAGCGCTGAAATCCGTGCGTGTTCGCTGTGACATCCTGTCATCGCAACTCTCGATAAGGCATGCGTTTGTCTGCGATTACACGTTCGCTGCGCAACGTGCGCCCATATTCGAAGTAGTGCGGTACGTGACATCAATAGAGTTCATACTGCGTGGCTACTGAGGTACTACTGCACTGCTAATTACGGAAATGTCGAAAAGTTGCCTTTGGAAAGACCATCCTGTAATGTGGCCCTTATTCGTCATAAAGGTTTTTGTGGGTTACGGAACAGCAGGTTCAGGTTTTTTTTGTTATACATTACACAAGATTACTTGGAGACAATGTATGACGAGACGCACATTATTAGCAAAATGAAGCATCCTAAATCAAATAAGAAAAAGAATGTAGAAGGGCATAACAAAAAAGATGGTAAATATTGAAGAAATGCTGAACGCAGTGCAAATATTGAAAAAAGAAAAAGCAATGTATTGTTATCGCTTATGTCACTGTTAATCACAAACAAAAACGTAATTTGGCCATTATAATAATCCTTTTCGATAATTTCCTCACACTCATGCTTGCCTTGCCTTCACTATTCTGCGTCCCCCTCATCTACGTTGTTGTCATGCCAATACGCCTGCGCTGAATGATAAGTTCGAAGGCGCTAATTCAGACCGATATCTCTGCCGTGCTTCAAAGAAATTATTTCAATCTCTAAATACGAGACAGTGCTGCATGAACATTGCTCAAGAGAAATATCAGAGTAAAATATCAATGGCGCAAGGTATCTTCGTATGACGCGACAGTCTCAGTTTTCACAGGTTCTACAGTAAAAAGCATGTCGCAAATTGTTACAGAGTGAGCTGAAAACCGCTGGCCTCGGCTTCGTCGCTGAAAAGCATTCTTGTTCCTCTCTGAAGATTACCTTCGCATCTTCTGCCGTTCGAGAGGGCGAGAAGAAAAAAAAAGAAATCTTGGGCCGTTAAGTCGAAGTGGCCGTAGGAGCGCGACCGCGATCAGCTGGCACATACCGAAGCGTTGTTCCTGCTGGTGCACGAATGCGGCGAGCGTTGCGCGAAAGGAGACTTGTGCCCGGGGCGAACGCACGCCGCATACGAGCGAGCTCGCCCGGCTGGCGCTCCCGCCGCGATAACAAGGGCGCGCCAGCGCGTGGCGGGAGGGGTTACGGGCGCCCGGACGCATTACGACGGCGGCAGCTCGTAAAGCGCCAAAATCGAAGGAAACGGGCAAAAAGCAAAATTCGCTACAGCTGCGCGTACGCGGGCCCTGTACGTACGTACGCGCCTGTAGAAGGGGCCCGACGTGGGATATGAGCTAGTCGTTTCCGCGCCGAGTTGGGAGCCCCGTGCCGCGCACGCCGTTCTGGCGCGCACTGATTTCTGGCGGGAATCTCGGCGTCGCCCCCGGGGCTTTCCTCGGCCGCCACTGGTGGCCGGCTGTCTGGGGACGCGGCCGAAGAGCACACGGTCTCAGCGTGCGGTGACGTTTCTTTTGTTGTTGTTTTGTTTTCTTCGAAGGAGGCGTCTTGCGTGGCGCCCATTGTTCACGCGCTGATTAGGACCGCTGTGACGCGTTCAAACGTGTCTTCCGCCCTTGCACTGGAGTCATGGAGCCGTTCGGGCGTGAAGACCATCCACGCTTCTGCCACTCGCCTCTTTCGTCGCAAGGTGCACGCAAGAACGACGCAGGCGTAAAACGTGAGCGATTGTGAGCTCGCCACTCAGTGACACCGATTGAGACCTGAACTTGGGAACTGTTTTCTCAGTGTTAATTACTCAGTATTTAGCTGTGTTGTGACTATTCCTATGGGGAAACACCGACGAAAAGAAAAATATACAAATAAGAAACAGACCTAGAATTTTCAATAGACCGCAGTAATCAGCGAGTGCAGCAAATTTGCGATTCCAACCTTAATGGTTGACTGGTGAACACGTCTTCAAGTGACACGGGCGTAAGTGTTTTCTACCTTAGTTTTATTTGTCTGCTGCAAATTCAGTACTTTCGTGCACACACGTATGGTGCTAATACTAATGTATGTGTAAGCGCTGAAAGGCCTTGATATTATCTTCTATCTTTACTTTTTTATTTTGTATTCTGCTAACGCTTTTAATTAATGGTACGACTTTATATATATCATGCAGGAATATGTCTGCGTGTTTTTTACACCAAAATTATATGCACCTGTGCCAGATGTGGGGTTGCGTATTTTGCCATGAACTGGCAATGTTATATGTGGGTGATGCGCCAATTTGACGAACAACTGCATGCTGAATAAGGGGCGTAGCCCGGGGGGATGTCGACCCCCCCCCCCCCGAAATTTTCTAATTTTGCATGTGTAGATATACACGCACACATACAAACGTACAGACGACCATACATAAGGTATGGTTGAACCCCGCCCCCGAAAAAAATTTCTGGCTACGCCCCTCTGCTGAATGAATTGCTTGTCACTGCGAATCGAGGTTTTTGGATACGGACAATAGACAATTTTATTTTCACGTACGTGGATACTTTGCGTGCGTAAACGTGAGAACTCTGCATACGTCACGCGGCACGCGTCCGCTACGATTATAGTTTCACGTACGCAGACGCAGCGCCACGGATCTTCCACATACTAGTACTACAGCGAAATATTCAACCCGAAGAAGCGTGTTTTTTGTTACAAGGCGAGCGGCGCAGATTGTCGCATGGTATTGCGTATTCGGCGGCACAACGACCGCCGGTAGTCGAAGAACGCACAAACGAACACAGAGGCCACTAGACGAATTCCGTTTATTCGTGTGAAACGTGCTTTTTGAACGTTTCCTAGCCAGTCATGTACGGGAAAAAGCAAAGAGGCCGTAGGCGAGCGCGAGACGCTCGGTGCCATGTTCAGGGTGGGCCGTTCAGCGCGCAGAAGACACACACACACACAGAAATGCACGTAGAGACGCATGGCAGACATAACGGTCGCCGCGCATATATTCGAGCAGAAAAATACCTCTCAGCGCGCACCGTGATCCACATTTGTTGTGAGTGTTCTCTTGGGCTGGAATTCACCACGCCGTCATAATGAAGACAGGGCAACAGCATTTAAGGGGCTCACCGGACGACGTAGAAGACGCAACTGAATATTCGAGCTTCTGCTGTTTACGCGATCGCGCACTTCATGTGCGGGCGGGTGCGGGCACTGAACACTTTTTCCCTGGCCGCCGACAAGCGCAGGGCGATTTCAGTCCATGTCAATGAATACTGCATCCTGGCTTCGGTTGGGTTGCACTCTCGAACGTCACGATGCACATCCAAGTCGTCACTTTTCGAAAACTTTAGGCGCGGAGCACCACTCGGAGCGTTGTTCGTGTGCCAGCATCTTGAAAACTACCCTATCTCGATAGTTCCGCGACCTCGCGAGAGCGCCCCATAGGACATTCACGTACGTAGAGCACGCAACGCAAGCGTGAAGATATCACGCGCATCCGCAAGATGCGCAGGCGGCCTCCACGTACTGCGCATGCATAGTGAAGACACGCAGGAGCTCCACGTACGTGAACTCTTCCACGTACGTGAAACTAAAACTGCCTAATAAGAAAGTCAACACTGGCGGCAGTTGTATGCATTTAATGACCATCATCTGGCGGCAACTGGAGCGTCCTTCGCCGCGACACATCGTGACATACATATTGCTGAAAACAACTTGTTAAAGTTATTGAAGTGGTTCGTCTTCAAGGCAAGAATTTTACTTGTAATACGGGCTAGTGGTCGAAGCGTACCTTAGTAGTCGTGACGCTATGCTTGATGACCCCGTAATCCCAAACGTGTCATATTCTGCCTAGCTTGGCATATATGTAACGAAACTTCTTTCACTGAAGAATAACAACGTGCGAGTAGACAGCATTTTCTGTTATCTTTTTTTCTTTTTTCTTTCCTGGCTGAGGCAGAAGGTTGTGTCAGTGCAAGAAGCTGTCATCTTGAGAAATGATAAGAACGATAATATTTGATAAAAAAGGACACCTTCGCGCTGACATTGACGCACGCCTTTCAGTCACAAAAAACGCGCCCTCCACGCACCAGGTCGTAAGGGCCTCGACCGAGTCCCGCTTTTCCACTCGGGACAGCTGTCCCATTCGGGAGCGCAGGACAGAGACGATGACAGCGCGTCAAGGCAAGGAGAGCGACTCGCGTGCGACGCCGCAGCATCGTTGCGCCGCTGTTGCCTGCGAGTGACGGGCTGCCGCCGCGGCCCGAATAACAGGCGGCCGCTGAGGGCGCTCCTAAATCAGCGTCTGGCCCGCTCAGTATCAAGCATCGCGGGGATTAAGCGAGCCGGCGGGCGCTCGCGAGGTGTCAGCGGCTGTGGCGGGGTGGGTGTGCCCCGGCGGCGCTTGGAACGGGGCCAATGCCTCGAGGCGGCGGGCACCGCGTCGCGGCCGGCCCGTCAAGCGGACGAGTAATGGCCGCTCGCCTGGGACCCGAGCCGTCGCGTGCCCGGGCCCTATTTCAGCCCCGACTCGACCGATAACGACGACACACCGCCGCGGCGCGTTCCCGAGAGCAGCTTCTTTGCCCGTGGCGGCGGTGAATTTTTTTTTGCGAGAAAAAAGAAAAAGAAGATTCCACGCTCGTTCCGGCCAGCTCTTCCGTCGAGGATGCCTCGCGCAGGACGTGTACCGCATATATCGCCTAGTGCCCCTGTTTGCGCCCTCGATTTCTCCTACGTTTGTGTTATATCCACCGCCTTCGAGAGGCCTAGGCATAAAGGATAAAATAAGTAAAAGACGGTAACATAAAAAAAAGGAAACATAAAGGAACAGCTATGCCGAGATGCTTCTTTCGCGGCTGCCAACTCCTCCCCCCGCACGCCTCACGGAAGGAGTGCGCCATCAACTTCGATCCAGAACGGACGGTTGTTGATTTCACTCATCTTGCGGACTTCTTTCTTTTCCAAATGGTTTATTCTCGCAGGGGTCGATCGCGTGGATGGCGCATTTTTGTAAACAGGAAATGACAAAAAAATAATATGTGAGAAAAAGCGAGCGGGAGAAGAGTGATGCTGAAGGAAACTATATGCGTTCACAAGAAATGAAGTCTTTATATCAACTATATTTTGAGATCTTCGATCAAACTTTTTGTAAGGATGCATCGCGGAGCTCTATATTCTGACGGCTTCCTCCCCTTCTTTCGCGAGTGTAGTTTGTTGGGCTGGTTTCTCTTTTTATCATCCAGCTCTCTGCTATTGAAAATGACAGCTGGTAACGTTTTGCCACATTGTTAGGTTGACTACAGGCGTACCGTTCTGGCCCTGACATTTTCACTTTGGGTGTTTCTTTTTTTTTTACCTTATTCTTTTGCTGGAAGCAGGTGTCACCTCCCGGTTTTGCGGAAAGACGAAAAATTGCGAATCGATTACTCAGCAAAAGGTTGAAAGGCAGAGACCTTCGACTTTTACACTAATGGAATCAAGCACTGCTTGCTGCACATAGACGACTAATGATGCGATATTTGCTTCTCCAATTCTCGAAATGACGGCGTCATTTCATTTCATGTAGTCTCTGTCTTCCTTCTCTTTCTCTCTTTGTAATATGATTATTATGTTGACCCATTTTATTAGAATTTTGAGCGCGTTTTGCTCGCACTTTTAAAAAAATTATGATTATATAATTTACAAAAACAATGAAGTAACTAATGTTTACCAATCTACTTTACTCTTTACCGAGATATATCACCACACAAGAGGCATAGGCGCAAAAATCTCATAACACGAAGTCGAAGTTTCCTGGACACTCAAACGTGGGTTGTTCTTTCTTTCTTTCTTTCTTTCTTTCTTTCTTTCTTTCTTTCTTTCTTTCTTTCTTTCTTTCTTTCTTTCTTTCTTTCTTTCTTTCTTTCTTTCTTTCTTTCTTTCTTTCTTTCTTTCTTTCTTTCTTTCTTTCTTTCTTTCTTTCTTTCTTTCTTTCTTTCTTTCTTTCTTTCTAAAAAGTCATACCTACAGTAAATGGTGCTTACAAAATATTGCACTATTCGATGCTGTAAAACCATACATGGATGACACATATGCATAATCCACAAACTCCATAAGTTTCTATTGCAATGAAAAGATATTCCTTGACGTAGTTGATTCATAAAGACAAAGACCAATAGAAGTGAAAGAGAATTGGTTTAATCAGGAGATATGTATGATTGGCTACCCGATATGCTGAAGAAATACGTAGAAGACGGGTAGGGAATGTATGAGCAAAAAAATCACAGGGGCGCTTATGCACCCGTCTCTGTCGACTCGAAGGCGAAAACCATCTTCTTCTTATTCTTCTAAGTCGATGTATTGAACCTCCCCATCCGAAGGCTTTCTGCAGCTAAGGTGCTTTTCCATTGCCTCCAGGATCGGAGGCATTTTAAGCTTTCTGCACCTCACCTTGTTTGGCACTGCCTCCGGGATCGGCCCACCTTTGACCAAGCAATGATGTCATGCGACGACGCCACCATGTGACATCATGTTATGTGATGTCACAGTGCTGTCATGATGACGTCACCAATTTCGGCGATATCTGACGTCATGATGGCGTCTTATGATGATGTTATCACGTGATGATGATATTTTGCATCACTTTTGTTGACGCCGCCGACGTGGGACGGCGGTCAATTTTCGCGTTTGATAGGGCCTTAAAAAATGGGGGGCGAGTGGAGAAAACGTCAAAGAAAAGCCACGAGAGATCGACTGAACACATTTTGTCGATATATGTCACGCGCGCGACACAGAAGAAACGCGTTACACTACCGAGCAAGGGTATTTTCATTCACTGTTTCAGCAAATCACGATTGCACGACTGAACACAATGTGCGTGTCACACAAGTATGCAGTGTCATAATTATATCTATATAGATTACGTCGTGGAAGTGAACGTAAATTACTGTAGGTAAAACACCGTTCGATTTTCATTGTTTACCATTCGTTATGTGGCGTTGGGCGATAAGTCAAGTCAGATGAGCACGTGTATGTGCAAATACTCAAATGGCAACTCGCCCAGGCGACCGACTGCATGCCGCCAGCACTCATTAAGAATAATTGCTAGCTCTCGCTAGCCACACCCTTCAAACAACACGCTGCAGTGCTCAACAACCTTCCGGTGGCCGCCGCGGTGATAGGCGGAAAACCTGATCATTCCGGCATAGCCGCACTGCGCGCAGTGGTGAATAAGCGCTATAGTGGCGGCTGCCTGATTAAGCCTGAGCGCGTTGAATCGATCGGCAACGCACAGCTCCTGCGGACTGTGACCTGCACAGTTTATCCACGGGCGCAGCAAGGCATTGGACAGTGACGCGTAACACACCGTCGCACAAGAGAGCGGCGTGAAACCGGGCACAGAGAACCGCGCCTGGTGCCTCCTCCTTCGATTGGCTGGAGTGCTGCTCGACGTTGCGAAGCGGTTCGCGTTGGGCGATGCTTAACAGGCCTTGTAACGTAATGATAGTGACGCGTAGCATCTCGCGCTCCTAAGCTTCCTCCGTGCGGGAAAGTTGAGATAGCCTGAGTACGTGGAACACACGAGGGTACAGGAGAATCGAATCGACGAGATTCGCAAATATGAGGGTGAACAGGTTGTGGTCAGTTGGGGTGGCCATGACGGCAGTACAGAGAAACCTTAGGAAGAGGCCCGTGTTCTGTAATAGAGTTTAATATGTTAATGTATTGCTGCTGATAGTTATGAAGGAATACACGAATTTGTTCTTTAAAAGCTCTTTGCCATTTCAGAGCTGCATTCTGCGAGCAAAAATTATTGCAACGACGGCTGTAAAAGTGTCGCAAATAAGTCAACAAAGTCGCCAGTGCACGCCTCTGATTTCACTGGGTCGTAGCTTCAAACAGTGATCTCATCACTTGAGGCGGGCGCACTGTTTCTTTACATCCGATACGGAAAAAGCATTGCCTTTAGTCCATGCCAAATACGAATGAATGAATGTTCGTCACATATTTATGTAATAAATAAAGCATATTTATTTAGATGCACGGCCGTAGTCATGTTTCTTCTTTCTATCTCTTTCTCTCTACTTATAACTTTCAAACTCCCCCATCCCTTTCCCCAGTGTAGGACGCGGCGTCTTCTGGACTGGTTAACAACCCTGCCTTTCCTTTCTTTGCTGTTTCTTCCTTCCTTTCTTCACAACGAAGATTTGGTACGCGATCAGCAGGGCGTTTCAAACGACGAAGTTTCAGGCCACTCGTTCTGGGTGCCTCGAAGACGACGGCAGGAGTAGCCTCCGCGCTGTGGCACTGATGTCGTAGATATGGCAGCAGGCCACCTCGCGACCCGTTCGGCCGCTTTGTTGCCACGCCGACGAGCGGCAGAGAACATAGGCGGGCCGAATGCGGCAGCCGGCTATCGATTCGTGGCCTAACGGCACTCTCGGGGCCATCTCGAGCGAAAAAGGCGTATACCATTTCTTTCGCGGCGGCAACGTTGACGCGTGCGTCTGTATCAGCGCCGCTGCCTCGTTCCTATATGCCGGGTAAATTAGGAGCTCCCGTAAAACGCGGGCTTCGCCCTCGATACGACTCGGTCGGAAGCGATGCCATCCGGACAGGATTTGGCGAGCACGCAGCTCGAGCTCCGGCGCCAGTGGCTCGTAGACCGAAGGCGCAAGGTCTGCACGCCCGCCGGTGTCGACTGTTCGAAGAAATACGCGCTGCGCCGTTATTTCGCACTGTCCTTGCCGATGCCACAGGACGTGACGGCATCTGCTCGTGCCCTGTGATTTGACCGCCTCGAAAGGATGCCCCTGTCTTTCTCTCTCTCTCTCTCGCTCTGTCTATCTATCTCTGCACATCGCTTTCACTTGGTCCTGTTTTTAACATCGGAGTTGTCTAAGCTTTTCATTCTGTCGGTTCGCATGACCAGAAAACTAAGCAACGCCTAGCGCGTGCAACGCAATAACGCGACCGGCGTGCGTTCTCTTCGTCTTATTCTTTATCTTAGGATTCACTGTAAAAACTTCGTTCTTCGCGACGTACATACGAGAAGTGAGGATAGTTATAGTGCATTTTTCTGTATCGCCTAGTAATTTGGCGGATAATAAGGTCTGTGGCCAGCACACCCATTGAGGGTGACACGATGTATGTGAAATGTAGGCGTTTCGTCAATGCGTGTGCCTTTAAAGGAAAACAAAAGAGAAGCACGGAACAGGTAAACGGAAGAGAAAGAATAGCTGAAAAGAAAGAGCGGGAAAGAAATAGACAGAAAGAGAAAGAAGCAGACAGGAACACAGAAAGAGGGGACCTTGATAATTAAGACAGTTCTATTCATGACCTTTCTAATTAAGACCGTGCGGATTAAAACATTGCTAATTAGGACCAGGCTAATTAACGTCATGCTAATTAGGACCATGCTAATAATCTAGGTCGGTCACAAGCTCCGCTGTTAGTCCAGCCTTGCACCGCTAGTGCTAGCTGTCCACAATTTTTTATTGCCACTCTTTTCTGTCATGAAGAGATATCCAGACGCATTGCGCGGAAGGAGTTTCACTTCAAAGGTGATGTTCACCTCTTCCGAGACCACACTGCGGAACATGGGCAATAACTTGACACGCATAGAAACCACACCTCGTGTAGCGCAGCACTTTCTAAGCATCTTTACATCAAGATGCTCTGTTTTAAATTCATGACCGGACGGTACTGTCGTTTATGGAAACGGCGTCCACGTTTTTTTAGCGAATATGAAATTTCGCTTTTCGTAACTTGTTCGCATGTAAAATTAGACAGTAGCGCCATAGCGGATGGAAAAAGCATGCGATTCCAAACTTATAGTCAGGCTGTCACAGCATTACACTGGACAATCGGCCACTTTCCGTGCAGGTGCTACTAGAGCACCAACCCTCATCTCTCGTCGGCCCACAAGGCCGTCAAGGCACTCTTGCGCTATTTGAGGACGACGTTCTTGTGCGATCGGCCCCTGACTTGTGGTGCAGTGTCGCACGCTTCAGTGAATTCACTCTCTTTTCCCCCTTTCTTTCTCTCTATTTCCATTTCCCATTACCGCTATGCAGGGTAGCTAACCGGGAGCTTTTCTGGTTAACCTCCCTGCCTTCTACCTTTCTCTTTCCTTCGTCCTCCTTCACCCAAGTTTGCTTGTGCAAAGCACAATTTTTGGTTGGAACTCTGATTTGTACGAAGAATATTATGAAAAAAAAAAGCTTGGTTGCGTTGTGATACGATGCTGAAAGATTAAAAACCTCTCCTCGTGCCATTACGTTTGACCCAATATCATTAGATGCAATGCTTTTGAAAAGTCAGCATCATCATCCTCAGCCCATTCCATGTTGGCAGGAGGACGAAGGCCTCTCCCAATGTTCTCCATTTTAACCTGTCTTGCGCGTGCTGATTGCATTCGGCGACGGACTTCTTAATTTCATCACACCACCTAACTCTCCACCGTCCTCGGCTGCGTTGCCGATCCCTTGATATCTATTCCATTGTTTAAACTGACCACAGGTTTGTTTGAAAAGAAGTAGGGAAACTCACAGGGTCCCTTACGCATTCACTTAAGGCGACTCGAAAGCGAAAGCCATTTTCTTTTTCTTCTCAGCCGACGTATTGATCCGTGCCCAGCTACCCTTCGAAAGCTTTCTGGACCTAACGTGGTTTTGCACTGCCTTCAGGATCGGAGGCAGCTCACCTGGTTTTGCATTGCCTCCGTAATCGGACCACCTTTGACCAAGCCACGATGTCATGTGATGACTTCACCATGTGACGTTACGTAACAGTGACGTCATAATGGCATCACAAATTTTGGCGATCCGTGACGTCATCATGACGTCATATGGTGACTTCAATACGTGATGAAGATTTTTTGCATCACTCGTCCCCGACGCCGCGGGACGCCGACGCCTACGGTCAAATTTCGCGTTTGATGAGACATTTAGGGTTTTCGCCTTAAAAAAATTAAAGGAGAATTCATCAGCAACTTAAGGTTTGCAGATGACATCATGCTTTTCAGCAACGATAGCTATGAAGTACAAAAAAATATGGCTGATCTCTCCGTCACAGGAATCGGTATAACACGAAAGTGAAACGTGTCTTCGCAGAAGTAGTGCTTATTGTGTTGTAATATACGAGAGCTTGTAAAATGCCTATCGGTGTAAAATGCCTATCGACATTGTTGCCTTTCTGCAGCAGTTTTATTAGTCGGTGCTGTCGCACTCGAAGCAGTCAGCGGCGGCGAAACACCGTTGGTGCATGTGCAAGCTTCACTACGCTAACACGAAGCGAAAGGCAAAGAAGGTAATTGCGTTTAGGGCGACTCCCCAATGCTAGCGCGGCCAGTGTTCTTCGCTGGTGTCGAGACGATTTAACCATAGCCTCCGAAATTCGCCGGCGCGCTATCTCGGGGGCCATGCTTTAACTGCGTCGTTGTCGAATCGGCGCGAGTAAGTGTCATGCCGCATTACTTCACTTTTCCTCTCACAGACGGCGGCACCACCCCGCCTAGCCCCGCCAACGGAGATCATCGTGCGAGAGAGAATGTGTGAGAGATATAAGGCGCGTTTGGGGATTGTCGTGCGTGTGCCTCGGTAGCTTAGTCGGTAGTGCGCTTATCGTCGCGGACCGAGAGGTCTTAGGTTTGATTCCTGGCGGCAGATCTTTTCCTAATAGTTCTTTTCTTTCTCATTCGATAGCGCCCATTTTATTAACGTCATATCTGTGACGGAAATACGTCACTAATGTCTTGGTGGACTCCGGCATAAAACACTTGCGTGTTAAAACTGATCGAAGACCTAAACGGAGAAAGTATTAAAGTAGGGTTGAAAATAAATACGAAAAAGACAACGTCCATGTTTAATAGCCTGCCGGAGGAACTAGAGCTTCCTATTAGCAACTTGCCCCTAGAATTTGTGCAAGAGTTTGACAAACAGTGTTCGCGAAACATGTTTATATTGCTAGCTGCATGCAGCAAGCGCATCCGTGGCGCAACTTCAAGTCATGAATGCATGAACACACATTTTAAATGAGCTCATAAGCCAAATATTTCCAGCTTCTTAGAAGCACAGCTCTGTTGATATAATCTTTGGCGCAATAAAAATTAAAAACCATGGACCTGATTACTCGAGGAATCTTTTTTTTTTTAATTCAGTTTCAGTTTTGATAGCAGCGTGTTAGATAGATGTCGCAGACACGAAAGTTCGGACATTTGCCGCTTGGTTTCCTTTCATGTGACGCATAAATCAATGTCAGGGATAACGTCACATGACTTCTGTGATTCCTATTCCCCAAGTATGATCAATCGCTTAAAAACTTCCTTAAAGTGGTCGTTATATTATGGATACAATGTGCAATTTCGGTCCACGCACTGCTGCGTATGTAGCGATGTTGGAAATCCAAACGAAAACAAATGTTTCCCGTGAGCAGTTGTCATTGTGCAAAAAAAAAAAAAATGTCGTTATGTCAGTAAAGCAACACATAAACCGAGAGAAAGGATCCGTGGAGGCACCTAAGCAATTCATGTGATGCTTGAATGCGAGAGCATTACTTGTCGCTGAATTACGTCGCTGGGTCTATTTTTGCGGCGAAATGTTGCTGAGTTTAGTGCTACTGCGTTGTTTATGAGTATAATGTCGTTACTTATGAGATCGCAACAACGCAAGACAACAAACCGGCTATATTGCAACCCCTCAGCTGAATTTTATTTTCGGAGTTCTCATTAAAGCGGTGTTTCACGCTGCGTGTGATATTGCATGCGAAATTGCCGGTTCCAGCCTCTTGCGATCATTCGACCGGCAGTACGTAACCCCGCTGCTGTTCGCCGTACTCGCTCCGCAGTCGCTCGCTCTGCATTTAGCGTCGTCATAACCTTGGGTGCTGAGCGTTCTTTCACTACGGCAGCTCACTTCGCACGCTGCGTGGTCTCGTACTTCGTCGGCAGTGAACTAGCGCCTCATGCAATGCTTGCTTTCTGATGATATAAATGAGAGCTATTGAACCATCCGTGAATTGAACGCCAGACGATGAAGACTCCATAGCGCCGACAGTGGCGCCTCTCCTATCGTGCGCGCCTAGTGACTCGCCCACCAGGCAGAGTCCAGCCACATGAACAGCCCCCAAGACATTCGTCAGTATCACCTGTTGCGGTGGTGGTGCAATGGAACTGTGGTACAGTGGCCAGCCCCCTGGGCTACAAAGCGGTAGCAGGGGTGGCTGGGCAGAGGTTCTAACCCTCACCCTGGCCATTTTTTCTTTGGTTCTATGAAGATGACGTAATTTGTGTGCCGTTTTTCTATCACGGCTTCCTCATGACAGCGAGGTCGACCAATGAGCCAAGTGATGCTTTCGTATTAACGAGAAGCTCCTGTACACTAATGTACTTGTATACGGGCCTTTCGGGGTACAGTTTCACGTCGCACTTTGGTCATTGTAAGCAAGTATCTACAGTTGTTTGCTTGACAGTGATCAGACCGTTGGCTTGTGGTATCACAGCGTGGAGTCATAGCGGGCACGTCTGTTCTGACCAGTACTGGGTGGATGAAGCGCTGGAGCAGTATTGGCTGTCGCCACACATAGCGATAACTGCGGAAGACAACGTGCGAACGGATCGCATTCGCGGTCGAATCTATACCCTGAAACTTCGCAAATATGACGGCCGCGAATTATTATGTCGTCCGGACAACCTTTCTGTGCCTGCGGTCAGCAGGGCAAAGAGTGGCGGCGCCAGCGCGCCCGGTAACCCCAAGGCCGCGCTGGTCGTTCGCCGATACTCAGAGGACGACATATATCTCGACTGCTGAGCCAGACAGTGTAGCCGAAGGTCGGCACCCAGCCCAGCCGCTTTCTATTGATCCACTCATCGTTCAATTTTAATCTTGGCAGCACGAGCTGCGCTCGTCCTCCCCGCTTTGTTCGCTTCCACGGTGGCCACTATTCGAAGGCGTTATTTCAAGCCATAGCGGCCGCAATTTGCTTTCCGTTATTTATTCTTGCCGCGATCACTCTTGCATAGAATGGATGAGAAAATTAGAACTGCACGTGTTCTAGCGCTGTAGTACTCGGAGCTCAATCGCACTGTTGACGTTTCTTAGCTCATGCTGCAAATTATTCAACTGAATATTTGCATAACCCCGTAGCTCGATGAATACGTTTGTGCAAGGGGTAGAAGGAATGGGTTCTGAGAGCCCTGTCTGAAGCGTTGGAGTATCCTTCGCAGCCTTGAGCGATATTTCTGGAACAAATTTACTTCGTTAGTGGCTTCAGCGAGCGAGAACGTAACAACGTTCTGCTGCAGAAGCAAACCATGACATATTTGTGCGGCATTAAACTTCACGCCACTGAGCATTCGCTTGGAAAATGAACGACGCTTTCTGGCCCCAGCCTCTTAAGCTGAGTGGTTGAATGAAGTTCCACTGAAATTCGCAATATCCCACGGCACGATAGAGCACCTCCCTTAGCAGAAACAATTTTCGTCTGATGGCTTTAAAGGGTCAGCAGGCATGCACATAACCTTACTTATAGCCTGCCGCAAAAATACAAAAAGAAGAAAGTTAAATCGAGCCGGCCCTCAGTGGTAATGACTGCCATCATTACTTCTTTCCGATGGGTCTTACATATTTTCGCGTACGCAAAACGTAGATCGACTGAACTCACGGACAAATGAATGCAGTCTAGCTGTGCCAGGCGGTTCTTTCTTACTGGAAGAGAAGATTTAAGAAACGCACATTAGTTTTATCTGAGGCGCCGTAGAACTAAAATTTCAGTCAGTGAGTCAGACTTGTTGTTATGTGTTATAATAAACGGTTCGCACGTAAGCTAGTGTCAGGCAACGTTTTCTTGTAGACGTGTGCCTGTAGTTTGATAGAAAGGTATACAGTTCTTTTTTTCAGTCAAACAAGTTAAATTTATAGGCCCAATGAAAATGTACGAATCTGCGTGTCAACGACCTTCTTTGATTGGCGCTCAACTAGCCAGCAAGAAATGCTTATACGAAAACAGGGGAAATTGACATTTTTTTTAAAGTAAGAGGGCAATAATTAAAACGCGGAAAAAAAAACAGTTCTAACCCAGGAATAAATAAAGTGTCTGCAAAGCGTATTACACCGGCCACTATCGGAAGATTCATGCATAAAAATAAAACGAAAAGAGAAAAGAACCAAATGAGCGGGTGGAGCATCGTTACGCAACAATACAGAAAGGTATCTTGTAGTTTTTTTTTTTCTGTAAGTCGCACGCACGGTGCGTTCGCATTGCTTCAGTGCGTGCGTTAGCCGGAGCTGCAGCATGCGAACTATCTTGGAGTGGTACCTTAGAGCCCTTACTTCTCGTCTGTATTATTCAGCCTGCGTGCCTCGGGTATGGACCGGCGGACGAAACAAAGGGGCTAAGCACGGCGCGGCCAGTTGGGCTTCTATGCAGCAGTGCAGCATCGAACGAGCAGGGCGGGCTGCGAGGCGCGATGCTTCGCCGGGACGTGACGAGAGCATCTCCGAGCCCCGCGCCATGTTGCGCGAGGGGGCCACCAGACACGTACACGTGGTCCGCTCTGTATTTGAGAAGACGAAGCACGCACCGAGCAAGGCAGAGCCGTATAGCTGGCGACGGTGACCATTTGCCGCGGGCGCTCGGCACTCGGGAGAAACTATCGCCCTGTTTCTTTCGCGTCGTCTTGCTCTTCCCGCTTTTGACAAGGAAAACCGGAGGACAGCCGCGAGTGCAGAACATGGCGCCGGTCGAAGCTCCGACTAAAAGTCAATGCTGCAGCCCCTACAGCGCAAGGGCAAAGAGCGAGGGAACCATTGGCGTAAGCGTCCCGAACGTGCAAAAAACAGCTACAAAGGCTGCCGGTCGAAAGCCGGTGTTCGCCCTCCTGGAGGGGAACAAAGGCTCAGCAGTAACAGAAGTACGCAGGAGAGAAGGAGCACGCCACCGTCGCCCGCTGAAGGGACAAAAATCGCATTAACCGGGCGGCCAGTGTTACTGCCGGATGGGAGTGCGGCGCTTCTTTCCTCCTTTAACGTTATCAAAAGGAAGCGAGTTCCGGTTCGTTCGGATGAGGCAAGAAGCACAGAAGCAGAAAGGCAACAACGTTAGGAAACGGCGACTATAGAAGACGTTGTGTGGCTGAACAGGTGCTGCCCAGATGCTTGTTTTATGTTGCGCTGCTTACTAATAGAGGGACCACTTTCTAGAGACATTGGCACGGATGCAGCTTTCAGGGCACAGTTTTTGTTTTCTTCGCACACGTGACGCAGCATCATAGTGTCTGTACTCTCCGGTTGCACAAGTGCGGTATTGGGGAAGTGCGGAAAAAGCTGGAAGGTGCTACAGCCTTTGACACTTTGGACGCAGCCTTAGCCATCGCATTATATGACTATACCTGTAAAGGAGGGGGTTAATAATGGAGTAATCGAGTAACCCCAAATGCACGCACTACCAAGTGCTTTATCCGAAGGAACAGGAGACCAAACTATATTGCAATGCTCATTCATAGTTTACAAAGTCGAGACACGGCCTTTTAACACAATTAATTTCAATGGTTATTAACCACTACAGCTAGACAGAATACTCGCTTCTATGAGTAGGGCTTCAAGGCACCAAGTTTAACATTTACTCGGCTGATTCTTACTTGATATTGACTGAGCGACAATGCCTGGTTATCTTCATCCAACGTGCTTTTCATTTTTAGCAAAATATTTTTTTCTTCCCTTCATTTTTTTTTTGTTTCGCCGTCTTCTTTCTCTTGCGGTTTATTTAATCTCGTTGCATCTGCTTACGGAAATATACAGCCTACACCCGGCGATATTCTGCAGAATGGTAAAATTCACTAATCTTATAAAGGCTCTCCCTCTTCGTTCTTTGACCAGATGGTTGGTTGTTCTGAACATGTTTCAAGAGAAAGAAAGCGCGGTTGCGGTGAACTAATCCTGGCACAAGAAGTAAGAAAAATATACTCAAGGGCCTAATCACAAGGCCTCATTATAATACAATGTTATACAGTGAAAGCTACAAAGAGCGTCTGGGGAGCGTTCTGCCGCGATTTTTCTAAGCATCACTGGAGGAGTTAAAAGGATTTTAGCTGCCCTGTTACTATGCCGCCAGGATCTTCCGCAAGCAGCCTTCCTTCTCTGCTTTCTCTGATGTACCGAAGCCCACGGGCCGCATCGCGTGACCAGCGTCGCCACTGTTTTTTTTTTTTTTTTCTCTTCCGAATGCTTTGGTTGACAGCGAGCAAAAGAACCATGCGCGCGGACCGTGGCGAAATGGGCGGTCGCGACTCGAGGCATCGGCTTCTCAGTTCGCCACCATTTTTGACGGTAGCACACGACAAAGGAGTGCCGTCGTCCTTGATAAGAGATTGGTTGATGGCCCGCGCGCATGGTTCTTGCATGCGCTAGCTCGTGAGCGCTTTGACGTGTTTTATTTCATATATCGCGCACTTGGTTCAAACGCCGGAAAAAATCCCTACGCAGCATGTATGTATACACACGTTGCCACAAAATACTGGATCGGTCGTTTTGGAATACGCCCTGTAGCGTAACAAAACGCACTTGATCCTAAAGGTAATATTAAAAATTTTGAATAATTGATCTTTGTTAAGTAACCAATTAAGCGCAATATAAAAGCCACCCCAACGAGCACCACATGATGGCAAACCATGTGCCGTTGGTTTCAAAAACCGTGACGTTTACTCATGCGTTTACTCATGCCCCAGCAGCACGAAATGTTTCTCGAGCACCAGCAGTGTGTCATGTCATTTTAATAAGTCTATCGCCAGCACTCCCCCTGCCTTCTCCCTTTCGTATTATTCCTTAGTGCCAGCACGGCCGATAGCTGGCAAGCGATCAATTTTGGCGATACCCTCGCGAAGATTGTCACCGGATGCGTCGGCTTCTCCGAGCGATAATGTAGAACTGTTGGCATAGTGTCGGTCCACCGTAACTCGTCGTAAGTGGTTGAACGCCTTGCGAAAGTGAAGGTACCCCCGAAAGCGATCGTCGAAGAAAATGACCCCTGCTCAGCCAACTCCTATGCTTCGTCACTGGTGCACGCATTGGCGCACTCAGCCAGGATCTAGCCGAAGGATCTCACCGCGGAGCTGAGAGCGGTGTCACCCACAGAAATGTAATCCACGTATGCGATTCTTTCGACACCAACAGTTGTAGGCGTGAAAGAACTACGCACACGCAACACGACCAGCTCGACGAGTCCGACCGCGAACCGCGCGAACTCCTCCGACCAGGCCTCGGACAAATAACGATGACGAGCTCACGCCAGTGTGCCAATGCGAAGGCGGAAACATGCCAGTCTCGAAGGTCTTACTTTCGCGAGCGCTAAAAGCAAGCTTAAAACCAATTACGTCGTACGCGCCATCTTTGCAATACGAACCTCCAAGGTTATGCTTTTGTTCGCGGCAACGGAAAGTACGTTATGCGTGTCGCTTGCGACACTCATGCGGCTAACCTTACGGCCAAGCCTGGCCAAGCTGCGTGAAAAGTCAACATGGCCGCTCTCTTCCGTCCTCGCTCGGCCGGCTCGCAGCACATTTCGCAACGTATCATACGGGAACGGTCCCACAGTTGCGACGTAACAGCGGGGTTATACTGTGTGTGTGTATATATATATACTCTACTATATATGTGTGTGTGTTATTACTATTCGGTCCTCCAACTCTATCTCACATGCTCGAAAAAACGGCGTACTTTGCTGCAAGGCGAACGTATACATTACATTTTTATTCTATTTATCAAGGTCACGATATTTTTTGCTGTTTTGCGTATTCTATGCACTATGCATTCTTGTAATGTCTTAAATCGATGTTGGTCAAGTACAGCATGTTATATACAAAAGTCCTGCGTCCGACTCTCTGTTAGCCCCGCGGGGGATATCGTATCACTGTGGGTTTTCTGGCTAAATGTTTAAGCAGTTGCCTATTCCAGGAATATTCGGCCTACAACCCTGGAGCAATGTAGCCGAACAAACCGGATGCTGACCTCGCGATTCCAGTCATAGCATACATTCGCTAAACGGGAGCGCTGAGCACGAACTGTCACGGGCGCTGACGCGACGCACCGCCGTCTGAGGTGGACACCGTTGTTGGCCGGCTTTTCCTTGCCCGCCGCCGAAGCAATCAAAACCGCCTGACTTCCCTGACGCTGACTCCCTACTGCCTGCAGTCATGTAGCCTACACTGCCCGACTATACGCCTCGTCTACCACACTGGCAATGGGGGCCTCATTAATTAGCGGGCCAAAGCCGCAGTCAGCTGGTTGTGAAACCTCGAGTGTTCGTCTCCGACAGTGCGTGTGTTAATTTCGCCGGACGGAAGAAGTTTCGACATTGCCGAACATTTTGCAAACTGTCTACAAGATGGAAAGCACTCGGGTCGGACGCCGGCCGTCGTCTTTCCACCCTGTTTGACAAAACAAACACGCTCGTAAAAGCACTCTTGGGAGGCCTCGTGCGCGTTGTATAAGGAGACACTTCTCTCATATGTGAATAGGATCTCAATAAGATGGTTGGCGGAATCGAACTTTCTGAAGCGTTGACCGGCTCGTTGAGAATTAATGAACGGTAAAAATGTCGCGAAGCGTTTATCAATGTACATAGCGTGACATCCGTGAAGGAAAGTGGGCACTGCGATAACAATGATTATTTCTCTTCGGCATTACAATTTTCTTGTTTTTAACAGTCTGGCTTGAGTATAGACCAGAATTGAATGAGAATTTTTCGTAAACTGCATTATATAATAAAACGCATTACCTCTTACCGAGTTCAAATCTATAAATATACAAAGGTCAGTGCACATTGCCTGCACTATCGACAATGCCCTCTACTGTTAATAATTGCTGCTATATGTGCGAGGGAGCGATTATGCAAGGATGAGCTAGATCAAGCTGACACCTCTGTTGTGTCAGCCTCTTTGCCTGCGCTTATGAGCTTTTGGGTTCTTGGTTAGTCATAGTTTAAACACTTCGGTAGCAACAAGTCTAGGCATCAGTTCTTGTTAACTGGGGAGTTATCTATGTATTGAAGGAAAAGGGTTGTACTTCTAGCGAGCGCTTACTTGGTCGTGGGGTATGGATGCTCACCGATGACGCACTGGAGAGCTGTTTGCGAGTACAGAAGGATCGGTAAGTGCTTGAGTCCCAGGATCAATGAGATCACGTGATTAATCCACGACTCGCATCCCGTAAGACGGACTACTGGATTTTGCCAAGCCCGCTCGCACCCTTGCCGATAACATTAGCCGTTACTAAACGACAAGGGTATAGACTACTGCGCTACGCCTTTTCTTGATGGATATAAAGTTTAAGAGTCGTAGGCATCTTTGGGTACACCATCTGAAACACTACTCAGTTCAGGTTTTCTCTTATCTCTTTGTTTCCTGTTTTTTCTTTTATTTCTTTTTTTTCTTCACTCTCAGTCATTAGCTCGAGTGGCGGCGCTCCAACGTTATCGCGGGCATCGAATAGTCGGCGCTACATACGATTAAATATTCACAGAGGCTGATGAAATAACCCTTGCAAGTTACGCTGCAGAGCTATGTACGCCATCGACAAGAAAAACGTTCGGTGCGTATGAATAGGAGGCCGCGATCCCGGCTGCGGCGGCCGCATTTTCGATGGAGGCGGAAATGCTCGAGGCCCGTGTACTTAGATTTAGATGCACGTTAAAGAACCCCAGGTGGTCGAAATGCCGGAGCCCTCCACTACGGCATCTCTCATAATCATAGAAGAACAGACTGTTGGGCGAGTTGGTAATGCATTCTGTAAAAACTGCGCGAAAAACGTGGACAAAGGGAGAAACGGGCGACACAAGCGCATATTATATAAAAAAAAAATGCGCTTGTGTCGTCCGTTTCTCCCTTTGTCCACGTTTTTCGCGCAGTTTTTACAGAATCTTATAATCATATCGTGGTTTTGGGACGTTAAACCCCAATGATTATTATGAACAGGAAGCCGCGGCAAATTATCAAACGATTCCTTTCATCCGAGTCAATTCCTTTTTTTTTAATTCGCCGTTCACGTCTGGTTGATAACGTCAATTTCTTGGAATTCTACCCGCGTAGAATACTTACGTTGCCACGATGCTAATCAATCGCTGTTTAGACTGTTTAAATAATTATAGCTGTCGTTCACCTTTGACACCTCGAATTATGAAGGAAACATCAATCGTACCTGTATTTACGAACCTTCACGGAGTAAAGCGAAAGACAGGAAAGTTTAACATCAATGTTAAGTTCGCCAGGTATAGAGGATCTTCGCAAGGCCGAAATGGCCAACTTCTTTGGGCTGTTGTGATCTTGTTAGTAAAGCCAAGTGAATGCATGCCCATTGATTGAAGGCGTGTGAATGCCGTGCAGGTGCTCACACTCCGCCCGTGTCTCTGATCGCAGCATTTTCGTTCCAAATATCAGCCACGCTTTGTTTTCGTTCGATACAAGCATGCTGCTTTTCTATTTATAAGTGATCCGCTATCACTCCGGTTCTAAAAGAGTCTCCGAGCAAGGCGTGCGAACAAACAGGCCTATACGAGAGTTCGAAAGCTCAAGGCGGAGTTTTTTCGATGCTCGCCTTCGCTGCCGGAGAGCGCACTGATGCATTTCTGCTCCAGATCGAGCGTCCTCCACACCGCTATTGCATGCCGCCTATTCTAGAGATTCGTGCGGCTATTCGTTCTTGCGCTGCAGAGGCTGCCTAGCGATATTGTGTCAGCGCCGGGCCCCCCGCCTTTTATATATGAGCCATTGTGGAGTTCTTTATTCTCTTCCCTCGAGACGTTTTTGATGCACCTCGCGAAGAGTGTTTTCGGTCGTAATCGGAGAAACCGGCCGTTGCTGGGAAAAAACCGCTTCCGCTCTGCTCGACATTTTCCAGCGCGCGCGTGCCAGGCGATGCGTTCTCTCTCGCTGCTTTCGTAAAACCGTCCAGTTATTCAGAGACGGCCGCCGAGAACGCGTGTCCGTCCGGCTGCGAGGGCACGCCTCAGGACCATCAACGAAAAGCATTGTGTCCGGCTCGATTCGACGCAATGCACAGAAGCGACCTCTATAGTTCTTTCCATCGGCTCACGGGCCTCGTTCTCCCCAAGCACTTATAGGGAGTGGAAGATTTCTTAATGTCCGGGCCCCGCACGCATCATTTCGGCTGTCGCTGGCGAAGGTGCCGAATTAAATGTAATGGCTCATTAAGTTCCTCTCTCCGCGAGCAGCGCGAACGGCTCACTATACAAGGCGCGTGCGAACGCCTACGGCAGCGCGGAACGAGCTGGTATCAGAACCACCTCATTTTCTTTCTTTCTTTTTTCTATAAGCGGCGCATGCCGCTACAGCCTTGAGCATAGCTCGGGCCCCTCGCGCTGTCTGCTATAAGGGGAGTAGGCCGCATGACAACGCATGCTGTTCGGTTTATAAGGCAATTACGGCCGCAGAATTTTTCAATTTTACTTTGGCTTCATCGCGTGGTGCTTAACGTTTGCTGCAGCAAGACGCGTTCTGCTGCGTTTCTGTTGTGCCCTTCTTGATATTGCGGGGCTATTCGCACAAGTACCATTGCTCGGCCTTATGGCCGCGTTGCAAGCGCGCTCTCCCTTTTACGCTGTTTTTTTATTACAGCAACCCGACTGTTTATACATGAATTTTGTTCTTGTCGTTACACAGTTGTGCTGTAAATATTTAAATTGTGTGCTACGCTCGCAGGCGCTCTCATCCACTGGCGCCTCAAAGAGGTCATGAATAATTCCGCTTTGATAGGGCACTGCACCTTTATATGGCCATCACGTACAAATGAAATCGCTTAATTATTAGAAATTAAGTAGTATGAGATAGAAACATAGATTGCATAGGACAAATTAAGCTTGAAAGTAAGCCCAAGGCGAGAGACAAACGGCGCAAACTCGGCGCAAATAATTACACCAATCTAAGTTCACGCCTGGCTCCGTCTTTCTGTCGTCCGTTTTTCCACGTCTCTTCAAGAAATTGCTTGCACACAGCGTTTTTGGACAGCCATCAGATGGAGTATTGGCAAGCTGAGAAACGGGCATACTACGGTGAATAATAAAGGAAGCTGGATTTGGTGGGCTTCGTGAGAAATACGCATGTGCGTGCGCACGAAAAGTAGCCGGACGCTGAGATCGAAAAAGACGCACTTCCTCCTCGCAGCGCAGAAATTGGAACAATGCGGCACGCGCTCTGGAGTTCGTCGCCGGTGCGTGGCAACCCTCTCCGTCGCCATGCATATAGATGTGCGTCTCGCTCTCCCTATACACGCAGAGGGGAGCGGCGCTGGTGGGCGAAGCGCGTTTTAACTGGACAAATGTGAAGCGCGCTCGTTTCCACTGCGAACGAACGAGCCCGCCGACGGCGCGGACGGTGGCAGGCCGTAAACAGGTTGGCGGCGTCGGTGCGCTCGCCCCACGTGCGCGCATTATGGATCCGCTCGCGCCGCCGTGTCTGGCGGCCGTCCCGGCGGTTGTGACAAGGCGGCGGGCTCCACGCTGTTGCCGCTACGGTGTGGCGATACCAGTGATGCCCCTACTCCCCGATATCGACCCGCGCGAGCGGACGTGTTGTGTCCACCCCATCGACCTCGCGGTCCGAACCGCCACAGAGGCTAATTTCGCCCATGCAAATGCGGCCCCCAGTGCTCCGGTTGTCAAGTCCCCGTGACTGGGATCCTCTATGCATAGCCCCGACTTTGGCAGCCGGCCCATTCGGGCCAGTGCATAGGCCTGTAAAAGGGGAACAATGCCTGTACGGAATGTTTGAGGAAATCTTGTTGGCAACCGCGAGATCTAGAGCCATGGCAACAAATAAATATTATTGTACTACGTGCCATAGACGTTCACCTTATACGCGCTTTAAAAGGTTCCCTTCGTCCTGTAACAGAAAGTAGAAGTAACTCATTGAACACCATAGCCTAGTTTCTGCTTAGAGACGCGTATAGGGAAGCTCTGGGAACGTAAGGTTCCGCTCCGGAAGTCACTGTGCAGCTAGAACCCTGCTGGAGGAGTCACTATGGAGTTGGCAAAGAAAGTCCGCGAAAGAAGAGCCGGATCCTTAGCAAGTCCATGCTGTTACGATACCGTGTAGGGAAACGTAGGAAAACGGGAGGCACACATGCCTCTATGGGTTACTTCAGCGGCTCTCGATGCCTGAAGAGGTTCGTCATGAGAGAAGGTAACACGACACAGAAGGAGAGAAAAAACTCCTTTATGTTTTCTGGTTCTCTTGTGTCTGGATGCGTTACCTACTTTCATTATCTAAAAGGGGAGCTAGCCCAACTTTTTGTAGTTCATAAAGAGGAGCGTGTATTTGTATCGACTCAATTAATGAACTGGTCAGTGTTTCATGAATAGCCCTCTAGATCCTCTCGATTACCGTCGTATCTTTCAAATGCTAGAATGGCGACGGCGTTGAGGGTTGGATGAGCTAATTATGATAATTGCTTATGAATTGACTAATTAAATAGGTTGACGAATTGGATCAGAGGTACTAATCATATCATCACTTGAGAGTGTGAGGGTTTATCCCACCAGCAGTGGCCGGCGCCACACATACCCACCAATCTCTACTTAAGTACACTTGTTAAAAAAAATGGGACTACCTAAATGAACGCCATTTCGAACCGAGAGGCTGCATCAAATTTATAAACTGTAATAAAATTAGTTCGTTTTCCTTGACATGTTACCCTATTCGCCGCGAGATCGGGCTTCAGGTGGCAGCACCGTCGCCGCGCTAGTGTGGATAGGCGGTTGTCGGCACGTATACAAACGCACACAACAGCGCTTCGTTGTGAGCGCTTTGACCCGATTTCCGGCAAAAAAAAAAAAAAATGCGTTGACTGCAGCTTTCTGGTAATATGTGCGCTCTTCATTCCCAAATTAATGCACGAAGCGCGCTGAACGTTACAATTACTTGTGAGAGAAGCGCATTCTGCCAACGAACGGGTTGCTCGCCTTCGGAAACTGTCGGCGTTTTTGCAATCAATGACGTTTTCTTGTTGTTTTATTTTTACGTGTTTACCTTGTGTTCCACCTACTACGCACTGTTGTAGTGCGACTGAAATAAGTATTTACTTCTTGTTCATCTGGATAACCCACAACAAAAAGAAAGCCCGTATTCCTGCACGATGAGTTCAAATAGCACTTTGTGCCCTGCGTGTTAAAATATTCATCCGCATTCCTTAATCAGTTCTCCATGAAATGTAGGACAGTTGATAGGTTTACTGAGGAAAGCTACGTGGCTGACCGCGCTTTAGCGTTACGGAGATGTTTAACACGCACACGCTTGTTTTTATTCCAGTAACAATACACGAAGGTTGTACAGCACGGAATTTTTTCGATTGATTACTTGCACTACAGTAATGGAACAAAGGCCCGGTTATTTCACGGAACCAAAGTACGTTTTTTCATGCGAATAATGTCCGCTGCCTTCCGTCAATCTATAACAACGCAACACAAACGCTCAAGATAATGTAAAGAAAAAAGGATGTGGCTTCGCGTGAAATTACTACGACATAAATGTAAAGTACGCCGTTTGGATTAATTTTGACCATCAGGGCTCTTTAACGCGTACCTTAAACTAAGTACACGGGTGTTTTTGTATAAATTTCGCCACAAGTTAAAATTGCACAAGGCAACTGAGTCTTGCGATTTCCGTGTCATTCAACTTTCTGTTCTTTTTAGGGGACAATTTAAGTACCGAAGTGTCAGACGTGACTTGACAGAAATATTTCTCTGTAGTGGGACGAGGACTGTACGCAACTAAAGCTCGTCGCGTAACATATATAAACGACAGTCCCGAAGTTATACACCTAACCACAACGCGCAAGTGCATGAGAGCCTTTTTTACCACCGAGCCGCTAAAAAGCTATATTCACATGAGATTTAATACTTCTCATCTTTAGGACAACGCCAAGTGCCCTCTGCAATGCGCTTGAACCACAGAGCGGCACCTACACTGATATGACTCTCGTGAACGGAGGGTACGACGACCACACACAGCACTCTCGACAAGTGCACTCACTGATCTTATTACAGTGCATATACAACCGATCAAGGCCAAATGCTTCTTTACATCGTGTTATGCATACGTACGAGCGATTAAAGTTGCACTAACGCAACGGAACAAACTGCCTTTTGAGGACCTGCATGACGTACGCGCACATGTTAACACAACGTAGCTAGCAGACGACGCATGGCGCAATCAACTCTAGGCGCGGTTCAGCCAGAAGCCGCCAGGCGGCGACTCCGCTCGATCTCACGGCCAATAGTTGCAGGTCTTTCTGGCTTTGTTTTTCTTCTTCTTCTTCCCGTTTGTTTATCATGTTTTCTTTAAATACGCAAATAGGCGGCGTTAGAAACAGGTTAGACTGCTGGGAGTTATGCCTACAGATAGCGCAAGTCAGGTATTGTGCCCGAACTTGGCTCTTCACAGCACTTCTAGAAGAAGTGACGAGCGCATACGAGCCTTGCCGATGTTAATCCGGTCGGCAGCGTGAAAGGGAGCAGCGCGTCGGCAACCCCGACCCGGGCTTACGACTTGGTAGTCTGAACGAAGTGACCGCGCGCGACATACGAGGAGATATGGGCTCCTCGTATGTCGCGCCGGATCATTACTATGCACTGCTATGGCGTGCCGCGAACGGTCGTCGAGGGCGAGGCACGTCTGCCGTGTGCGCTGATGCACTATTGGCGTCTTGGTATGCGCTGCGCTTGGCGTACGCCTCTCCTCTTGGCGAGTTCCTTCTTTTTCTTCGTTGTCCCGACGACGTCGATCAGGTTGCATTGACTAGCTCGCGGTCCGAGGCACCGCACTCTCCGAGTTG
This sequence comes from Rhipicephalus sanguineus, assembly GCF_013339695.2. Taxonomy (NCBI): domain Eukaryota; kingdom Metazoa; phylum Arthropoda; class Arachnida; order Ixodida; family Ixodidae; genus Rhipicephalus; species Rhipicephalus sanguineus. Next base: position 284,167,981 of record NC_051176.1, read on the forward strand.
GGCTGACCGCAGCGCAGCGAACAGGAATGCGGAAGGAGCGCGCCGGTGGTATGGACTCTGTCGGTAGCGCAGAAACTGGCCTTGTTCAAAGCAGTGGATGTTGACCTTCTGGCGTCCGCCGCCCAACACTGCGGCGCTGTCTGCTTCCGTACCTTCTCACGAGCGCAAAGAATGTTCGCGGAGGTTCCGCTGCAGTAGCTATAGATGTGTATCGCTTCCGTCTAGGCTGTTCAATTGATTCTTACCGCGCACGGTACACAAGCTCTTCAGGCTGTGTGGAGGATCGTAAAAGGCGTGTCACTGAGTCTGCTGACATACACTGAAAACTGATGCGACATACGGACCTTGCAAACCATCTAAACTCCAGATACCAAGGAATGTAGGGAAAAAATACTGACGAAAGGAGAGAAAATGGCCGAAAGAAAGAAATGTAGCGGTGGAAGAATGCTTTAACTTGCTATATAATATGCGCAGTCAAAGCGAACTATATCGGCCGCGTGCGAAGTTTAAGTGAAAGTGTGCGTTATCAGAATAGTCGATTTCTAACATGACATAAAGAAAAACATGAAAACACTGTGCACACAGCGAAAAAAGAAAATCACCAGAGTCGTTAAACATCGCCCTACTGGGCCAAGAGTACAGACAACAGGAAAACGAGTGGTCGTCTTGTAGTCCCAAACACTCGTGTTCTTGAAAGGCTGTTGTCAGTCCTGTTTGTAGAGTAACTAGTGGTATTAGGTGCATAAAAAAAACAATACAAGTTCGCATGAACATACACAAAGTTAAATGCTAAACCCGTTCACGACAGACCGCCTCACAAAAGTACTGCGTGAAGTCATCATTTGGCAGAAAGCTGTGACATTGTGTCCTTGGACCATTCCCATTATCCTGCTGGTACTGTTTAACACTCTTTCCACACTCATGCACAGTTGTTTTTCTTGTTTGTCTGTCATATATATATATATATATATATATATATATATATATATATATATATATATATATATATATATAGTTCACTTGACCAGCTTACATCCTTCGGACCCTCCGTGGCATCACCGTATTGCCATTTGAATTACTTTATTATTAAATAGCTGCTCTGAACAAAAGGCGCAAAATCTGCGAGAATTCGTGAGGCCATTTGTATGCGTGAGATCGCCGTACTGATTTCTTCTTTAAAACACGAAATGTGCGGGAGTCATATATAATACGAAAGGCTGGACGGCCTCCTCCTGTTTTCAGAATATATGCACGTACTGATGCGGGTGCGTTTGTTTTTCTTTTATTATAATGTAAAAAAAAAAAAAAACGTGGAGCCAATTGCTATGGATTTTTTCCTCTGGGATGATCTTGTGTCAACGAGCACGTTGCTCAGCTTTCACTCCTGGGGAATCAGAGACACAAAGCTTTTGTTCGTGAAAGAGCTTTACACCGTTTTCGATTTTTTATTTACCAGGGGCTAAGACAGTATCGCCTCTCATTAAGACGCACCCTTAGCTGAACGGTTTCTGGTTTGGCGCAAAAGTCTCTCCAAAGAGGGTCTCATGAAAAACAACTTCCTTCGCCTTTGAAAACGCTGAGGGAGCGCTTGCATGGGCCTTAAATGAAGGAAAGCAGAAGCGCGTAATGTACAGAACACAGGTGTTTCGCTATCGGGCCGGCTTTCCAGTCTTTTACTTCTTTCGTTTTCTGCCATTCACATCTTCTTTGAAAAGAACAGCAGTGTTTTTAATTGACTGTTCTTAATAACTGTGGCCCAGAATGATATTCTTTTCGTTTCATTACTCAACGTAACGAAAGGAACAGATACAATAATTAAAACATTCGTAAAGAGTCCTTTGTGTTACCTTCGGACTTTTGGACTTTTTTTTTTTCCTTTAACGAAGAAAAGGAGCGCGAAAAGCGCGCTGCTCTCTTTGCTCTCGTTGAATTTGCGAGGGAAGCCGTGTCGAAACGATGAAGTCTTCGAGACAAATCCTGTTTGCCTAAGTTGTTTGCCATAGACGCTTTGGACGGGCCTCGCCTGGCGAGAAAGACCGCGCCAGCCTCGACGTAGTGCCGAGGAGGAGAAGGGGATTTCGCAGACACAGTATTTCCCTTTCCTATATCTTTTTTTTTCTTGGTATGCGACTGAATAGCGCTGCCGTTACTGAACACGATGCCTTCGACTGTGCACACATTATGTGTCGTGCTTACGGGATTTACCGGTGTCGACTGCAGTTTGCTTGCGTTTCAGCGGCTTGAAACTGCCGACAGAGACGCGAGTAAAATCTTTCAGCGCGATCTCGCAAAATACGCACGCTCTACAAAGCACTCAGAGTGATGTAAGCCGATTTTGTAATAAATTCATTAAATAACGATGCCTTCTTATCAGATGTAACTAAAAAAAAGTTACAGTGACGTTTCATTCCGTAAACGGGGGCGATGAGCAAGCGAATTGGTGCTATCCCCTTGTGCATTGCCCGTTGAACATCTCTGCGGTAATCAGTGTGGCTTTGACAAACTCCACGACGGCGATTTGACAAATGGTGCATTTACACTTGTACATGATATGGCTGACCCGCTGCCCCTTGACCCCAGCATTGGGAAATCAAATGTTCGGAGTCATCGAGCGAGCTGTGCTCGTGTTTACTTGTGCAACCAGACCCCAGATTACGCGAACGTTTTCTACGCCTACTCGCGCTGTTGTTCATGGCTCACAATCGCTTCTTTCGCAACGCTTCGCCTCTTCCGCTTTGCCTCTAGGTGGCACTGCTTGTGCGGACACACTAAAGTCCCTTGATATATAGAAAGTAGCCACACTCTCCTCCATATACTCTTCAAAGTGTGCAACCCTCCTCTCCCAAGTGCCCAAACCTTATCTATATCCTCTCCCAAACGGCCACCGTGCGGGTGCCGGCCCTATAACCCGGCTCGCGCCACTTTCCTATCAAGAATGCTATGTCACGCTGATAACGCGCGCGTTTCCCGGGCGACGGCCAGTGAAGCGGGGAGGCGGAAGGCGGGAGTGCTTGGCGTGGCGGCTCGGTTAAAAGAAAGACGGTACTTTCCCAAAAATATCCAGGGACTTTAGGACACACTAGGGTGCCTCGACGCTCCTCCTCCTCCGCAGGAGCATCGAGGCACCCTAGGGCACTCTGCACGACAGCGATTGCACAAATGGGGCGCTTACGCTTGCGCATAAAATATATAATGTCCACACAGTGTTGTATACTTATCTATGCAAGTCGTGTCATCTGTTACTACAGACGGTTTTATGACAGCTAGCAGCGTAGGCAGGGTTAGCGTTGGTGTAGCACGATACGCTGTTTTCTTAACATGGGCACCCAAGGGGATATGACCCATGTATGACCCATGCGCAGTGGCGACAAACGCTAGCGCAAAGCTTTGCGTGCCCTATTCTAAAACTGCCTTATGGCGACAGCGCTGCGTGAAGACGTAATTAACGAACCAGCATGTCGGCCCACAGTGACAGTTTGACAACTATATATATGTGCATGGGTGGCAGCCTCCTGGGTAATTCTTTGTTGTTTCTTTCCTTGCGCTTTCTTTTCTCCGGCAGAACTGATGTAGCCATTTTTTTTTTCGGGCAGATGGCCAAGGTAAAGCTTTATGTTTCCGTCGCGAACAATAGAATAAAATATTTGCGTAACATTACTTGTTGCTCTGATTTTCAACATTCGTAAGAAAATCCGCGATATCAACGAAGTAAGGCACCCTTAAAGTAAGGCACCCTTGTTTGTTAACGCAGTGAACTAGTTAGAGATCGGAAGTGTTTGTCTGAAGCACTGCAGCGTTTAAGGCCGAACCATATAGAGCGTTTTTGCCGGCGTTTTCTGACGTTGCGTCCCTCGGCGGCGTCGCATCAACGCCGTCAGAAAGGGCGGCAAACCATATGAGGAGCGTTAACTCAGCGTCGCACAGTGTGACCAGAGGGAATGAACCTGACACCTCGTAAAGCAGTGTACAGTTTCCGTCAATGGACCAACAAGATATATATTCCTGATTATAGCTTTTATGTCTCATTTGCAGTTCTGTGGTGCAAAAAACGAGTCACAGTGCCACCGAAAAGTATTTTTTTTTTATTTGACTCGTAGCGCCAGCTATTGGCATTGAGAAGAACCACAAACTTGTAATATATGGCCTCTGAGCTTGAAGCTGCCGTATATCTTTGAGGCCACGTATTCGGCCAATACACTTATTCCTGCTAAGCCTACCGATGAACTTGAGTACGGCGCTCGGAAAGAGTTCAAAGATATCACGAGCGCTTTGCTGTCGAAGCTTCTAAGGAACAAGCTAAGTCAAATACAAGCATCGCTTGAGAACTTAAGGGCCACACAGCGCACGGCGACGACTTATTAGATTCGAGGCGGGCGGCAGCCATTTTGGCTGCAGCAACGACGCCGTTACGTAGCGGAAGTTGCTGCCAGCCGCATGCTGATTGGTTCTGCGTCCATCGAACTGCTTCCGGCGTCGACGCTGCCGCCCGTGATGTCTGGACCGTCCAGAGGTGGACGTTTCGTCCACCGTCACCGGTAGCGTCGACGTCGAGGGACGCCGGCGTACGAAACGCCGGGAAAACGCCGGCAAAAACGCTCTATATGGTTCGGCCTTTACGCTCTCCATACGCTGGAGTGAACAATATGGTGTCTCCGCGTGGATAATGTAGATTCAGAGAGTAGTTGTGTCGATTGTTCTTGAAGATTTTAAACGACACACACCTCGCCTATGATTGGTGACGAGTGACACTCATCCCGGGAAGTTGTGTGCTGGGGTGGGGAGGATGGCTCACGAGCCCCCGGCACTTACGCCGCACGCGCGATGGCTCACGGGCGGCCATACTGACATGCTCTGTTCGCTGTGCAGGCGGCCGCTGCGTGATGCCTCCATGACGTCGTGGGCGGCCATGTCCGGCTCGGACTCGCCGCCGCGGGAACCCGAACCGCCGCCCGAGTGCAGCAGCTCGACCGGCTCCTCAGCGTCGCCGCTGCACGCGCCACACCAGTACCGCTTCGGTCTACACAATGACCTCGGAAACTTCACCGCAAAGCCGCCTAAGGTGAGACACTCGCCGCCTGCGGCGCGCTCTTTACGTCTATGTATTACGCGCTAAATGTCTGCCTAGTCTGAGCCCATCCTGCAGTTCCATCAATATACCGGGTGCTTCTTTCTTTCGTTTTTTTTTAGCATATACAGACATTTTACAGGAAGGCTATAACGGTAAGGCACCTGTTGTAATTGCAGACGAGCTCTACAGTGAGGCGGAAATACGTTGCCACTGCTAACGATACTCTGACGAGACTAATTAACAAAAAATATTATCAACTTGAGCCCTGTTGTTTATGTGAAAAAGCTTCATAATTTCTGGAAGCGACATTTTTTTATAACGAAAACATCTCGAGTAATTTGAGATATCCATCATCGATTTTAAATGCCCCGACCCAGGCAATATCGAAACCGAGAGCGCCGGGAGCGCACGAAAGGCGGCGGCACTGTTGCGTTACGCGGAAGCGGCCCGTGATGATGAAGTGACAAGATTTTAATGAAGGCGCGTCGCAGCACAGTCTGCTCTGGAAAGGCGACAAATCATCTGAAATACATAGTGGACTACTTAGTGTTTGCGTGTCATGCGTGGTGTTTATGTATTTCTTTCTTAGAGTGGGAGCAAAGCATTCTTTCGCCTTTCGCACTGTCTGCGAGAAGCGCCGCAATGGTTGTCCCTCAGTTTTACACTATTCTGCAGTTGAAGGAGAGACCGGATTGGCGGTTTCCTTTCAAGTCCCACAAGATGGGCAGGTTGGTAAGGATGCATGACTTCGAATGAGTAGCGCATAAAAAAAACGCGCTTGTCCTTTCTACGTCTTTTGCCTCCGTTTTTTATGCACTACACGTTCGAGGTTTTCTTTGGCACAGCGAGAAAGTTTTATATAAGTACCAAACATGACACGTAAAGAATGAGCGATATCTTAATTGTGTGTGTCAGATCACTTGCCACTTTCTCCGGCAAGACACTGCCGCGAAGCGCCTTCATTCAAATTTTCTCACCTATCGCCACGGTGCGTTTCAGTATCACGTAACAGCGCGGCCACCTTTTTTGCGCTTTCGGCGCGCTGGAGGCCTGAAAGTTAGGCTCTGAATATCTCAAGCTACTTGCGGCTTCTTGTATTTCTAAAAAATGTGACTTCGATAAATTGTGACGTCCTACAAGTTTTCCATACTGGTCTGAGCTTGATAATAAAAATGTTGACAAGATTTTGTAAATTATTTCTCCCGACGTTACTTCAGCAGCGTCAAGTTATTTCGTATGCGAAGTTCACAATTGTCTGAATGTCAGGTGCATGTTGATAAAAAAAGTCTGCATTGCCTTAGGTAGAAGAGAAAAAAAAACGACCCGGTATAAGTTTCTTACTTCGATAAGTCTAACTCATGGCTTGCATTGCATTGACATTGAAAAACGTTTATTGAAAAGCGAATCTGTAAATCTGTAAGCAAATTTGTATATTTCCGATGTTACAATCACCGCTTGTGCTGTGAATTCGTAACATAGTGTGCGCGAATTTAAAGAGTACAATAACAAACAATTAGCCAAGACAGTGCCACTGAAAGTATCGCTTGAGAAAATTTATTGACGCGTTATTTTTTGTCTTAGTTACAAATTAATAAGCGTACCATATGCAGCGGGAAACTGGAAATATTTAGATGGAGCTAAAAAGCAAGAAAAAAAAATGCGACGACTGAAATATTATCGTCTCGACAAATGTGCTCAAACGTGGCAGTCATTAAGCGTCATTCCTTCACCTCTGTCTTCGCGTTGACAATCAAATGTGATTGAGAAAGATTCGTCCTGTGAACGAGATTACGCACTGTCCCCCTTCGGTGACAGCTTGTTTGTGTAACGAGTCTGCAGGATGAGTTTCTTATTGTGGGCCGCCTCGATGGGCTCTGCGCGGTGCCAGGAGAAATCTGGAGTGAGGCCCCAAGGCAAGCCAGGTTGTGTTTGCGACGCGCGTGTCGTCTGCACAAATTTGATTATGGCCGATGGCTCTGTCTCGCGCCTGCCCCGGGCTCAGAGTGTAGCTGAGGACCACCGCCCATAGGGCCGCTATTGGGCCCGCTCGCGCCGTGCCTCCTGACGCTGCAGCATACGTCGTGCGAGTCCTCCCGATCGTTCTGCTGTTTTTGTAGTAGACGGCGCTTATTTGTCGTCGGCACTGGCACAGAGCCTTGTGCGATTCGCTGAGGTTCGGCTGAATCCGATGTCGGATAAGGTGGTGCTGCCATAGGTGAGGCTAGCCTGGCACTCTGAGTCGGACATTTATCCCTCTTCACTAATTGTGACTGTCTCCGATTCACACATGTTTATCTCCACTTCAATCACTTATCAGAAGGCAAGATCGTGCGAGACCTGCTGGAGGGCCATCAGAGGTCTTTCAAAGAAAACCAACGGTTTTGCACACGTGCAGCGAAGGCATATTTCTTTCACGTTAAAATAAAGTGAAAGACGCGTGCGGCTATGGTAACAAAAAAACCTGGACACCAACAACTGAAACAGGCGAATATTTGTTTTTGGTCGGAGTAAAATTTAAACATTAATGGTAGTGAATGGGAGTAGCCCTGACACAGAAGCATGTTGAATCAAAAGCGGCCTCTTCGTCACTTACTTTGTTTGATTTTATGGGTAACACATAAAGGGAAGTGATCACACTCAAAATAGGAGAACTTGCATGCAGTACAGTGATGAAACAACATTTATTCTAAAGGAAAAACACAGATTTCTCGTTGTGTTAGTTGTGCAACGACTTCCCTTGTACAAAAAAGACTCCTCACGGTTTTATAGATAGGACAATCCAAAGTGAAAAGTGGTTTGATTTCATCCATACTTCTGCTTTCATAAAGAAAAAAAAAACACCAGAGGCACGCCACAGTATAGTATATCAGGTCCATAAGTGTCCTGATTAAGCACTAAGGGTAACTAATGATGGGACCCTAATGGTGGGTAACAAAATCATGTCCCTGCTTCCTGCATACCTGCATTCCTACATTCATTATACAGCGAGTATCTCGACTCCGGCAGGTTGGGTGCCTTCAGGCGGCAAAAGACTTACTAATGCCGAGGCATAGAATTCTCATTTGAGCCAAAAGCGCGGGAATAGCGTGAGTGAATTGTCAATGTGTGATAACAGTGCCCACTAACGTAAAACTAAAAATACAGAAATAAGAAGACGACGAAACACGCTAGAAATAATTAAAAAAAAAACAGAATAAGTTTTCAGAAATCGAGAACAAATTAAAACATAATTAGGGCAGCGTCGCACTAGTGGTGCAACGCCTGAAGGAAGAGCGGAGCCGGGTGGTCTTCTTTCTTTCTCTTTATTCTTCTCTTTCTTTCGTCATCTCTTTGTTTCCTTTTCTCTCTTCTCTCTATTTGTTCTGTTTTTTTTTTGTCTCTGTCTTTTTCTATTTCTTTGTTTCGGTCGATATACATTTGTTTCTCGCTTCCTGTTTCTTTCTGTTTATATCTTTCTCCCTCTTTTTATTGATTCTGTCTCTTTCTGTTTTCATTTCTCTTTCTCTTTTTTCTTTCTCTCTCTTTCTCTTTCTTTCTATGCCATGCTTTACTCCCTCCCCTCCTTCTTTCTCTCCTCCTCACCCCCACCTCCTTTTCCCACCCCCTTGCTATACTGTACAAGACTATGCTATGCTCTGCTAGTGTGCCTGGATAGCCGAGTGGCTACAATACTTGCCTTCGGATCGTGGGTACGCGGGTTCGAATCCCGCCTTGTAAAGAAATTTTTTTTCGCCAAGAATTTTCTATTTCTCTCTCTCTCTCTGTCTCTCTCTCTCTCTCTCCGTACTTGTTATCTCGCCCATTCGAGTTACTGCATCCCACGCCGGACAAATCAGCGAAGCGGGAGAGCGCGCGCCAGCGCACATGTTCGGTGAGTGAAGCAGAAGATGAAGACGAAGAGAGCGAGCGCCGGCCGAGTTTTTGCACTGCGCGCGCTAGAAAGGCAGAGGTCATTCATGATGGTGATAGTTTATGCGAACGCGTTACGGCATAACGAAAAGCATAACAGCTCCGCTGTAAAAAATCACACCATCTCCCGCTAAAGGGGACCATGAGGCGATGCGAAGCAGCGTTTCGGCATGTAGAGCCCGCGTTTCAGAGGGGGAGTGGAGAGGGGAGGGGAGAGAGGGCGAGGGGAGAGGGGAAATGGGAAGGGGGGAGGGGGAGGGGAGCGAAGAGGGAGACGAGGTTGTGGAGAGGACTTGCGCATGCGCAGTAGGGCTGGTCACACCGCACACCACCACCACCACCACCACCGGATTGAACTCCGCTATAAGATGCTTCACATCTAAAACTGAAAACTCCGGGGAATCCAGCACACGACCCTCTCTAGCAGAGAAGCCCGATACCGTAACAATTACTCTAAAATCGTGCGTGAATATGGTCGATATGGTCGGTAGAACGCTCTGAAGGATTTGCCGCGTGAAATCTAGCGCGTGGACACGCTTAAAGGGGCCCTGCAACACTTTTTCAGCATGGTCAGAAAACGCTGCCGATCGGTAGTCGAGGCTCCGGAGAACACGCGACCCATACATTATAGCGCAGCACGCGGCCTGGGATTTGCAATAAATTCGCAAAGTCATCTAAAAAGCGCTGCCTCTTCTCTCGACATAAAATGATGCTTACGGCGTCACAGGCAGGTTCCACGCCATTGGCTGATTTGAACATGGCGCGCTCGGTAGTTACTGCGGCCGCCGCGAAAGGCCGCCACTCTTACGTGCTCGCACTGAAAGTACGCCGCGCGTTCGAAGAAAAATAAGAAAATATGCTCAAGGTCAGGAGGCGCGCGTGACGTACCTTCTCCCCCCGTGCCATCCCCCCCCCCCTCCTGCTTAGCTTCCAGCGCTTTCGTCGGGGTGAGAGAAGAGAAACCAATTACAGCGTGCGACAAATCTTCGTAACTCCGCTCGTACTGGACGGATTCTAAAAAATTCTGCGGTGTTCGATTCGTGAGCCAATAAGTTCCTAACACTATACAACTAACAAATGCCACAGTTGTTACGTCTTTGTGATTGAGAAACGCGCTAAAAGTGTCGACAATTCCGTGTTGCAAGTAGTCACATAAACATGCAGGGTGGCAGAAAAATGGCAAAATGGTTAGCGATTGAGAAGCAATTAAACAGAGAACTTGGAAGAGCCACCACATATTGACAATTATGTTTGGGAAGAGCACAACAGGATAATAAAAGAAAGGAAAGGTTGGGGTGTAGGAATGCTAATTCACTGCGGAGCCAAATGGGATAGAGTGAAACAGACGTGTTCAGAGCACCTCTGGGTTTTGAGCACAGTAGGTCGAAAGAAAACGTGGCTAGGGGTAGCCTACTAGTGGGCGGGTAATAACTGCAAATGAAAGAATCAGGAGATAGTGGATTGCATAAGTACGGATGTTAAGGAATTTGGTAATGGGGCCGAAACCATCCTTCTAGGGGACATGAATGCTCATATACATGACCTTGACGGATATTCAGACACCAATGGGAAGTTATTGCTACATCCCTGCGAGCAACAGTCTTGAGATAGTTAAAACGGGGCCTAAACATGATGGGCAGATCACGTGGGAAGTCGGAAACAAGCAATCAAGTATTGATTATTGTCTCATGACTGAAGGAATTTATCACAGACTGAGAGAAATGAGAATAGACGAAGGGATTAAAAGCTTGGGTAGTGATCATAAATGAATAACATTACAAATGAGATATAAAACTGGAAATAAGAACATAGAATCATCAAAGTCTGGCAGCTCGTATTTAAATGACAAACAAATAACAAATATAGCTGCAAGAGTCGAGGAAGAAGGAGGCAGAGTACCAGGCAAGGACTGGGAGCAGAGTGAGCTTTTACATCTAATGAGGAAAGAGATAGGGAAAGAGAAGAAAACTATTTGCTGGAAAGGAAAGAGAAAGCCAAAAAGTTGGTGGAACAAGAAAATCCGGGAAGCGATCGAGGGGCGACGTGAAACATCACGGGATCATAGAAAGGCAAAAAAAAAAAGGGGGGGAGAAGCGGCCGCAGGACAAAGTCAGCAAAATATGGGAAATGTATCTAGAGAAAAAATCCATTGTGCAGAAATTGGTCGGGGCAAAAATTAAAGGTGAAAGTGAACGCTGGGTGACAGAGATTCATGAAAAAAAGAAGGCCGCGCCTAGGATATTTTGGAGCCACATAAAAGCGCTAGGTAGGAAGCCTGTCACGATGCAACGACATATTGTAGATGAAGGAGGAAATCGAGTGGAAGGGTATGAAGCGCTAGGTTACATCCAAAAGGTAACAGCCGATTTATTTAAAAAGGTCGTCCAGGGGATTTCCCCGGTGAGTAAAAGTATGACTGAGAAAGCAACCGAGGAAGGGCTAGTACTTGAGAATTTCAGCTGGAAAAAGGTCGAAGGAAAAATTCCAAAGCGCACTGCCCCGGGCTTAGATGGGGTTCTCGTCAGCCTTATTAACGAACTAGGACATAACACTAAAGAAGCAGTGTTGAAAGCCGTAGAAAAATGCTTACAGGACAGGCAAATACCGGACAGTTGGCGAAAAAGTAGAATGAACTTAATCTATAAAGAAAAGGGAGAAAAGGATAAGATTCGCTCGTATAGACCGCTAACCATTACATCGGTACTATACAGGTTGGCGATGCAGACAGTAAAGATAAAAATAGAAACGTGGGCAGAAAATTAACAATATTTTGGGAGAAATTCAGAATGGTTTTCGAATCGACGATAACCTTTCTGTTGTTACTCAGTGTATAGAAATATCTAAAATAGAAAACAGGCCCTTGCACGTGGCTTTTCTAGACATCACAGTGGCGTACGGCAACGTTAATCAGGAAATTTTGTGAGGTGTTTTTGAAAGGAATGGGCGTAGGCGACGACTGCATACAGCTTTTGAGGGAGATATACCGAGAAAATACAGTTTGCATAGAATTGAAAGAATAGGTAGCAAAGAGAACGTTGATATTAGCAAGGGGCTGAGACAGGGATTGTCCTTTGTCCCCGCTGTTATTCATGCTGTACATTTTGAGGAGGGAAAAAGCGCTAGAAGGTAGCAACATTGGTTTTAATCTGTGACACAAACGGGGCGGCGTGGCGATTGAACAGAAGCTTCCAGGTTTATTTTAAGCGGGCGATATTGTCTTATTTGCGGACAGTCGAGATTATATACAGCGTCTGGCGGATATATGCGGAAGGGAAGGTGAAGCTCTTGTACTAGGATTTAGTGTAACAAAATGTGGATTGATGGTATTCAATGATCCCAATGATCAATGTCAATACAGGGCCAAGAAATACCGAGGGTAAGCAAATACAAGTACCTCGGAGTATGGAAAAATGAGAGTGATAGATACATGGAGGTACAGGAAAAAGCCTCGGCAATAAAAGGAGAGAGGAATGCTGCAATAATGAAGCACAGAGCGCTGTGGGGATACAGTAGGTACGAGATGCTTCGAGTTCTGTGGAAAGGTGTAATGGTTCCGGGGCTTACATTTGGGAACTCAGTGGTGTTCATGAGGTCAGAGGTGCAATCGGGAATGGATGTAAATCAAAGGACTGTGGGACGCCTCGCGTTGGGCGCTCACGGGAAGACGACAAATGAGGCTGTAAAGGGCGATATGGGATGGGCAGGTTATGAGGTGAGGGATGCTCAGAGCAAAATAAGGTTCGAAGAGAGGCTAAGGAATATGAAAGAGAGTAGATAGGCAGAGAATGTGTTCCGGTATTTGTATAGAAAGAGCGTTGACACGCAGTGGAGAAAAAGAAGTAGGAGGCTCGCCAGTAAATATACGAATGGCAGTGTAAGCGATATGGCAACAAAGAGCGTTAAATGAAAAGTCAGAGAGGCGGAGAGGATTTACTGGATGGCAGCGATGACAAAGAAAAAAAAAACGGCTCTGAGTAACTAACTACCGAAAGGGCAAAAGAGAAATACGGAGGGAGGCATTTTATGATATTTCGAGGGGAAGCGCTTTACCTTGGAACGCGTGGTTATATAGCGAGATTCAGTAAAAAAGAAGAAAAATGCACATGCTGTGGGGAAGATAAGAAAACGACTGAGCATGTTCCCATTTAATGTGGAGATATCCACCCAGGTGTACGTTTGGGCACGAGCCTACATGAAGCCTTGAGTTTTAGGGACAACAATGGAAAGCTGAACATGCGCGTGATAGAAATAAGTAGGAGGAGGAGGAAGGAAATGAATGAAAGGCAGGGAGGTTAACCAGACGCGCGTCCGGTTTGCTACCCTACACTGGAGGGAAGGGATGAAAGGATTAAAAGAAACAAAGAAGAGGTAAGAAGGCACTGTCGGGGTACTTATGCGCCTGTCCAGTGAATGCCTACAAGCGGTCGCTTAAACCAGTCGATCTTAAAAATAGTAGCAATGCTCGCGTCGCTTTGTTGGCCTGTGATGCGTAGGGCCACGAGCCGAGGATCTTCTCTTCGGAAAACGGTCTATCGTCTAGCTTGTTCAGCGCATTGCGCAGAGCGTTGCGTTCATACACAAAGCGTTCACAGAAACACAGTAGATGCTCTATCATTTCGTCGCTATTGCACGAGTCGCATCTGGAGGTGTCTGCCATTTCTATGCGAAAAAAGTACGCCTTCGTGAAAGCTACTCCTAACCACAGGCGGCACAGTAAAGTTGCATCACGGCGGGAGAGGTGCGATGCAACTTGGAGCTTCCTCGATGGGTCTAGTTCACGTAGGCGACGGTTCCAGACACTGGGGTCATTCAAGCAAGTTTGCGACATTATGTCAGCGAACGAGCGAAGACCCCTTGCAGCGTCTGTCCTCGACAAGGGTATTGGGGCTGTCTGGGCATCCTCGTGGGCGGACCGGGCAGCATCATCAGCGAGGTTGTTACCCACAACACCACAATATCCCGGCAGCCATTGGAACACAACGTCATGTCCCTTCGATGAAGCTTGGTGAAGAGCTTCTCTCATTACGTTCACTAACTGTTCGTGCACCCTTCGTCGTAACGTTGATTGCAGACTCTGAAGGGGTGCCTTAGAGTCGCAAAAGACAGCCCACTTTTGAGGTTGGGCTTCCGCGATAAAAAGGATAGCGGCACGTAAGGCGGCAACCTCCGCTGCTGTTGATGTCGTCCTGTGGGACACCCTGAACTTGAGAGTCACTTGGCAGGCCGGAATGACAACAGCACCTGTGGAGCTGTCGGCTAAGACCGATCCATCGGTGTAAATGTGCGTCCTTTGGCCATACTCCTCGTTGAGTAGTGACAATGTAGTCTGTCGTAGGGCCACTGTCGAATGACGGCTCTTCGTTATTCCCGGAATTGTGAGGTGTACCTGTGGTTGTTGTAGGCACCACGGAGGCGACAGTGGTCTTGCTGCTGGAGTAAAGCCCGACAGAAGGCATTCTCTATGAGTCGAAACAATCTTTGAAAACATGGCTTGCGGTATCTGAAGTGGCAACGCAGCAATATGGTGATCGGGAACTCGGCAGAGATGTCTAATGTGAGTTCTTAAATTGTCAGTAGTGACGCATGTTGGAATCGGATGCTCACTTGCGATTGTAATTGTCCCGTGAGTTGAGGTGCATCGTGGTAATCCTAAGCACGTGCGTAGTGCCTGGCCTTGCAAACTTTCGAGGGTGCGGATGTTCGTCTTGCATGTATTGGCCAGCATCGGCAAGCTGTAACGTAAAAATTCCAGAAACAGTGCTCTGTACAGCTGCATCATGGAACGTATCGATGTGCCCCAAGTTTTCCCGCAGAGGAACCGCATTATATGAACGATGGAAATTAGTCTTCTCTTCAGGTAAGCGCAGTGGGCACTCCACGAGAGGTCCCTGTCAATAATCACACCTAGGAAACGATGGTTCTTCTGGTATGAGACATTTTGGCCGTTGTTAATAACAGGATATGGTGTCATGGCCTTGCGTGTAAACGCGACCGACGCGCATTTCTCGGTAGAGACAGAAAGACCATGTTTGCGGAGATATGAGCAAGTTAAGGTGGCAGCCTACTGGACTCTTGCGCGCACTTGCAGACGGGTCACAGCCGAAGACCAAAGGCAAATGTCGTCAGCATATATTGATGTGTGAGCAGTACTTGGCAAAAGCTCACGAATGCCGACCATCACAAGATTAAACAAAGTTGGTTGGTCGGTTGGAATATTGGTGGCAGAAAACTAGAGAGAAAGGACAAAAATAAGTAGTCGGAAAAGTAATGACATTCTGCCGTAAGGGGCAGAGAACTGGGCTGTTAATTTGTTTTGTTTTTTGTTGTTTTTTTCTCTACTGTAGGATTGATTTAGTGTTAGTAGACAAGGGATTACACCAACTTAAGAAAAAGAAGAATTAAGCTTTTTTTCTTTTTTTGCCGAGCCTGGTGGAACACATGTCACCACCCCTTTATAAAGGGTAGGCTCATAGCATCCATCCATCCACATTATACTTAGTCATTCCATGTCACTTGACCAATGAAAAGCCCCCCCCCCCCCATTGTTTGTCATCTGCCTGTTTTAATTGTTCGTGTACTGCGTCACGCCATCGGGTAAAATTACGTTTCGCATTCACCGCCATGCCCACGAGTGGCGCCAGCTAACGCTCTCAAAAAGAAACCTTGGTCGCATACATCAATACGCAAAATGTGGATGGGGGAACTGCCGCACCGTATTACGCAACAGTGCACAGCACGCGTAATTCAAGGCCGTGAGTTCGAAACCCATCAGCGGAGAGTTGTGCTCTACTTTAATTTCATTTTACCTCACTATTTCTGCACTTTCGCTATTCTTTCTTTGCCTTCATAATCTGTTGCATGCGTATGATAGTGGCTAAAGAAAACCGGGCCCTTCCTTCGATTATCCTTTTCCCCGTTGATCAGCATACAGGACGCTTGGGAGCTTTCTTTTTTGAGAGACACCGTCGGCATTCTGCCTTACATAAGTGTACTTTACAGAGTCGGTTTGCGTAAGGCAAAAAGGGTGACTCACGAACGGAGGGATTCAAAGGTGAAATAAGATGTTACGTGAGTGTCGAAACGAAGCCAAATCCATCGCATCGTGATTGGTTGACTCACGCGAAGTAAAACCGATATGCAACCTCGAACGCGAAGCGTCCAAGGAGCTTGCGCCACTCCGAGCACTGCCCGCGCTCGTCGCGATGCCAAGAAAGTAAAAAAAGGGAAACTGTCAAGAATCAGCGCTGTACCCTGGTATTACTGCACAACGCACAAGACAGCACAAAGCTCCCGCTAATTGTGAGCAGACAGCGACAGTTTGTTTCAGCGTGGAGCAACGCCCTGGGCCCGGTGGCTCGCGTCATAAGCAAAGAAACCATCTGCACGTGGCGCTGAGTTGTTGCGCCCCTCTCCGCGTACCCGTTCCTTAATACGCTTCCCGCCCGCTTTCTCTCGCCGTTTGGCGGGACCCGGTCGGGGAGCCCCTAAGCTACCGGATAGCTCGGCAAACAGTGCGTATCCCCATGCGAGGCGAAAGAGAGCTGCTCCCTGAAAAGAAGGACGGGCTAATGGAGACGGCTTCTCTTCTTCTTTTCTCGGGCCCGCTTATCGGCGCGTTCGTCGTTGTTTCCCTAACCGGGCGCGTATGATGAAGAGCTTTCCCATTTCGATCGAGCTCGGACGCCGAGGAGAAGAGGGATCGAGAGAGGTACGACGCGTGATAAGATTGAGATATAGGCCGTTACTGCGGCTGGCCGTCCGCACTCGAGGAGGCAAAAGGAAGAAGAGCGCGAGCGAAAGCTCGCGCCCGGTAAGACTGGAAGTGTGGCCGTTAGACTCAGTTGCCTGATGGTGTGCGCGCACCAGCAGATGGCGGCCCCTGGAATCGGCTGGCCAGCTCGCTCAACGAGTTTCCCCTTGGAAGTGCCCGCGATCTCCTTATACGTTGCGAATATAGATCCCGCCTCCCTAGGAACTGTTTCTGCCGTGAGAAAATGCTCAACAAGAGGTGGCATCCAAGTTACTTTCTGTCGAAGAAAGGATAGCAGATAGAACAGAACGCAGTTCGCACTACGACATGGCACTTTCTATACAAATCATGCGCGATGGAGGCGAAATGCTAGAGGCCCTTGTCGGCGCGTTAGGTGCACATTAGGTGCACGTTAAAGGCTCCCCAGGTGGTCAAAATTTCCGGAGCCCTCCACTACGGCGTCCCTCATAACCGTATCGTGGTTTTGGGACGTAAAATTCCAACAATTATTATTAAAAATCATGCGCATGACTTTGTGGGCGAGCCTTTTCTTCCAGGTGATATCGAAACCTAAGCACGTGACGTGAACTCTGCGTCTATAACAAAAGAAAACGATTTAAAGTAACGTGTACAGCACTGTAGGAGATGCGCATTCCTATACATTTTAAACTAAACGCCGCAAGCTTATTCTGCATACGCAACTTGTTTTAATTGACTTGTAAGACCTATTTTGCGGAACTATATGGAAGTTCATAACGATTTTAATGTAATGCATGGTTTCAGTAAATGTAGCCTATTTAGGAGGACCAGTTGCATTATGTTTGGTATCATTCAGCAAGTAACTTTTAATATGACCGAGCAGTTAGTTCAATGGGAAAGAACGTCCAAGAAATAGTAACAAAATTTTGATTAGTGAACCGCAGCAAGAGATGTCCTACTTTCGGTCCGCTATCAAAGACTGGCCATGGCGATGAACATTAGGCATAGAACTCTTTCCTTTTATACATTACTCTGGTGCAATTATACCTTAAACGTTCAGTTTTGCGAAACATTTTGCGGTGGTTGCATTCAATCATGGTTGTCTCTTTATATTTAGTTTCTTTTGAGTGGCCAAAATCGGGTTTTCCTTTTTTTCCTTTCTTCTTTTGTCTGTGAAAATATTGGCACACATATGGGTGGTCATGTCTGCACAGAGCTTGTGCAGTTGGTGTATTTTCATGGGCACAATGGCCTCACGAGTTGTCCAGACCTTTCTCCTCCTCGCCGTAGGAATGTTGTTGGCTTTGTGCAAAAAAGTACATTTTCATTTTTCACACAAAATACAAGTAAATTAGAGGTACAAAGTGCTGTCTCTTCTGCATTCTCTTGAAAGTTTGTTACAAATTTCGCGGCATAAAATAAACAAACCACTGAACACATCTGTCGATGTTTCCGCCGTAGCTTCAGAACAGGCATTGCATGCGTATAACACGACATTTTATGTCGTGCCCACGCTAATTCAGTTAAGGCATAGGACATGCACAATGAATGTTCTACTTCGAACCCAAAAAAAGCAACATAAAAAAACACAGCAAGCTCACGCACGTGAGCTTACTGCATGTGTACTCTGGCACATGTGTAATGCAACCCATTACACGACAAGGCATTGCATTCTGTAGCTGTTGTTCGTCCCAGCTCGAAAGAGTGGGACTAATCTGCAGTCATTATCGCGAGCTAGTCTTGTCCGCCTCACGATGTCGCCACGGTACACTCAATTGGCTTTGCCCTCGACGCTGTATGCATCTTCGCCATGCACAGTAGCCAGGCTTATCTGCAGCTGTACTTGACTAGCGGTGGGGGTGATACACCGCCTGTGGTGATTTGTACCGGCTTAGAGCATCGTTCGTGTGCCGTAACGTGAGAATACGTGCACCAGTGAAAAGGAGCTAAAGCTGCCGCTGAGTCTCCTTCTTTCCTTCAAAGGGACTTCTCGTGGCGCTAAGCCGACTCCCGTAAGCCGACCCGAAAAGCGACCGCATCGCGGCGAAAGCGAAAATCGTTTCGGGTGTGCGGTGCAGCCAATCTCCGCCGCTGCTGCCAGCACGCCGCGGGCAAAACGTCCCGCTGAGCCGAGTCTCTGGCTGGACAGCGCGCGTGCTGTGCTGTCCCAGGCAGAGATCCCTGTGGCGGCGGTAGCAGTGGTGGCGAGGCGAGCTTTACGCGCGTCATTAATTTCGCCCCCGTCATTCATATTGCAGCCTTTCTTCCGGCACACGGGATGGGACACGTTGTCTGGCAGGGGACAGGGGACAAGTTCCCAGGGATTTCTCGCAGTACAGTTCGGCACCTGTGCAGCCGTATCGCGGTGCTTTTCCTCGTGCTCGCTTTACTTTCCGGAAATCTCTAAAAGCGTGCGTAGCGCTTTCTCTTCGTACGTGATGTTGCTCCTCGGACATCCGAGCATTGGACGCGTGTTTCGAAGGTTGTGGGTTCAGATCCCACCGCCGAGAAGGCTGACTTTTCGTCCACTTTAAGTAATTACAATTTACTTCATTATTAATGCACTACAGTTAGAGACAACAGTTAACTGCTTCCGGGCTTTCCCTGGCGTAATTGTCTGTTGGATTCATTCGGTTGTGCCGAACAAAGGAACGAGTCCCTCGAAAAATTCCCCTTCTTTTGTGCCTGCACAATTGTGACACAGGCTGCTATGCAAATATTAACTAAATGTTCAGTTCCGTTTTTCCGCCAAGGGTAAGGAGAAGTCGGAGCACGGTTGTTGTCGGATAGTGCGTAAACATTACATTGAATTACCTATAAACTGCAGTGGCCGACTTTCTTCCTGTGCCGATTGTATCGTATGGTTACTTTCATGAGGCAACACTACTCCACTACTTTTTTTTTCTTTTTCTTTTACTAACTGCATGTCACAGTTAGTTGTTGTGGCGACTGCAGTGGTCTGCTTTCTTTCGGTGCTGACTCTATTATGCGGTTACTTGCAGAGGTAAAAGTTTAGTGGCCGACTGTTTTTCTGCGCTAACTATACGCTATAATTACTTTTGTGGCAACTCTACTGCCCTGCTTTCCTTGTATAGCGGAAACCCTCTCAATAGTTTCTCGGTTGGGCAACACTGGTGAGCATTAGCATTGATATAGCTATCTTGAGCTAACAACAGCTAACGCCAGCCAACATTAGTCCTTATTTAGCCAACCTTGCCTATTGCTAACTTGCACTGGCAGTGACTGTATGATATAGTGAGTTCTTTCGGGAAGGCTGTAATAACCTACTCTTTTTATTTTGCTCTAACTGTTTCCAGTGGAAACTATGCTATCCTGCTTTCTTTTATATGCTGGCTGTTTTTGTTATGGACACACGCGTGCACGTGCCAGTGGAGACGTAACGAAAGAATGCTTGCACGTTAAAAAATAGCAGGAGCCACCTACAGGGGAATGGTCGGGGTAGTCGGTAAGCATTGTTTGAAGTTCCATTATTTATCCAACCTTAGGCTACATTAACCATCATATAGCCAATAAGAGTCATGGCTAGCCATATAGCTTTCATAATTACTATAATTACTGCACAATGTACAAAGTCTTCCCTTCTCAGTCTTTCCGCATAGTTGTATATATGCAATCATGATTTTTTTACTCCCCGTCAACATTTCTCGTGTTGTCTTATTTTACTCCTCCCTCTTTTGTGTACATTTCTCTTTGTCTACGTGTTTTTGCTCTTTCTATTTCTGAAAGCTGTCTGCATTGTGTTGTTTATTTTTATTGTTTTTTTTTTGAGTGCGCCTGCACAAGACCTTACGGTTGTTCCTGGGCACGTTAAATAATTGATTGATTGATTGATTGATTGATTGATTGATTGATTGATTGATTGATTGATTGATTGATTGATTGATTGATTGATTGATTGATTGATTGATTGATTGATTGTACATGCACCAACTAGCCCAACGGTCGTACTAATGGGCGACTATAAGTTTTTGAGACACGAAATATAAATTATAATCCCTTCTTTTTTTTTCTTTTTTTGATGTCGAGGGGTAGAAAAGTGCTAACACGTGCAGAATTTCTTCGTTCGGTAAACTTAGCACGTTGTTTAACGGCTTTTTTCGTGCGCGGACCATCACTCACTGCGCACTCTGTGGCGGTATGCATAGCGTGACTTTCGTTCCGCGCCTGTTGCACCATAGCCGCCTCCAGCGTGGGAGAATCATTTTATGCTCCTTCGCTGACTTCTCGTCAAGCTCCAACGCTGAGACGAGACCAGGCACTTGGCCAACAATCGTGCCTCCACTGTAGCGGAATACAAACAGCGGTGCAAGTTTGAAGATTCAATTAAGAGGCGAAAGATCGCAGTGCAAGTTTGCTCTCCACGTCTGGTGCGCGTCGCGCGTTGCACGGCCTTCGATTTCTTCGTTCGCCGATTCTCGCCGTTCTATCCAACGCGTCATTTTCTTTTTCTACTTCCATGTACACTAGACGGCCGTCATGACGACCCAGCAATTCCAATATCGGAGATTCCTCTCAAAGGGTGAAACAGTGCACGTTTTTCTGTGCAAAGTTTGTCATGTCAGCGCTTAGAAAAGCGAACCGAACCGACAAGACAAAAGCGAAGTCTGTACAGCAAGACTGCCGAATACAGGGGACACAACGTACGCCTATTTTTAGGTAAGTGGGCGGTAGGAGCACGGAAATAAAAGGTAGAAACTTAAGGAAAGAACAGATAGGAAGAGCAGAGGAAAGGAACAACGTTACTAGGCTGATCGAAAAGCGTCTAGTCATGCACAGAGCTCAGAAGCCTATTTTGGTTGACTGTTCATTGGCAGGCAAGTGAGTTAACCACACAGCTGTACTAAAACAAAAAAAGACCATCAAACATTTTTTGTTGCCGACTGTGCGTCAGTCTGTAAATTGCTACAATATGCTACATGTGCTCTGGACGTGCCAGCCGCGACTAGTGCTGCAGGCTGCATTGCTGAACGAGCAAGCTAGAATAGGGAGCTATGGCAGCATCACGCCGTCAGCAGCGGTAATAGAGTAGGAAGGGGTCTCTGGAAATAAAAAAAAAAAGCGAGTGCCCGTCACAAAATTGTTGCCAAACGCTTGTGAGAACAGAAAAATGGGAAACTTGATGGCAACCGCGCTAAAGCCGCGTGGGAGGCGCACAGAGGGTGGTCGCTGGTAGAAATGCATAGCGTTGCGGTTAAGGCAAATATCACTGGGCTCACTCAGGCGCAGTCGTAGATGTATAGAGAGCAGCCGCTCAGCCGAGTCGAGGAGGCCAAGCACGTACCAGAATGCGCGCTACAAAAGTTTTTTCTCAGCTCTGTGCTTTTCTTCGTGTACCGTGTAATTTGTGCCTGTGGTGAGGCAACCGTCGACAAAGGAACGAACGGCAGAGATCCCAGTAGAAGGTATTCGCATATGCATCAAAGGCCCGAGGCATCTGGGGCCAATTGTTCGGGCGAGCCGGCCCGGGCTTGGCGCATTCGTTGCTGAAAGCTGCAGTGACAGGCTGTTTTCAGTGCCTCGAGCGGTGCCCGTTGTCAGGGACTAAAGTAGACCGGGGTCTTTCGCCCTGCGTGCCCGGTCGCCGGCGGTCGTTGCCACCTGACAACGCGCGCCAAACAAACCGAAGTGCGCGACACAATTAAGCCAACAGAGGGACACGCTTTGTTAACTGCGCCCCGTCCGTGAAAGAGCGATGCGTTTGGCCGTGGAAGCCCTTCTCTCTCTGGAGGGCCTTCGTTTCATTCCCCTCCCCCACGGGATATTTGCTTTTCCCGCGTAACTCGGACATTTTGGAGAGAACGCGACATGCTTAGCGGCGTGTCACTAAATTACGGCGTAGGTGATGCTCATATTAATTGTACTGGCTTTTTTCTCGCATTTTCGCCATAGAAGAGCAGGAGCTGACGCTTCTTCCCCAGCCCACTCTCCTGTTATGTCTTCTGTAACTCTCGAATGCATGCGCGTTTACACGTGTGTACATGTGCAGGTGTTCGCTGGTTCGTTTGGGTGGGTGAGCGTAGTGAGCGGAGTTTTTAAATATTTTGCATTGAAATGTGTATTTACATCGTCAATAGCGCATCAGCAGCCACATGAGGTCAACAAATAACGAATCCTGGGACATTTGAAGCCTCTTCCACGAGCACACGGGAAGCTATTTGAAGTATTGATGGAAATGTAGCAGTGTTAAGCGAAACGGAAATGGAGGTGGACAAATGAACTCGCTGCCGGCTGGAGAAGAATGCACAACCTTCTGATTACGCGTGCACTTCGGTACTAATTGTCCTAGGGCGCCTGTTTGAACGTTCACATGTTTGGGTACTTACGTACATGCGCACAAGATCTTACCAGGGGAGTGCTAGCCAAGAGAATTCATGCCCATGTCGGCGGATATCAAGCATCCCATTTGGTCGATGGCGTCAATTATTTAGTACGGGAACATTAGAAGAATGCACCTGCTCAGTAAACCTTCGCATACTCCTGAAGGCGACAAAGCGGTGAGAATTTCCTATCAATGTTGCCTGCTTAGCAAGGCCCATTTTCTGACAACTTTAGCATCGTTAGTTCGGCGCAATTTGATTTTCGCAAAAACAGGTCGACAGAATCAGCCCTGCTTAACCAAAAACTATTCATCTTACAGACGTTTTTAGGAAAAGAAAATGGCGCTTGGAATTTTTCTTCAAGGCCTTCAACATGATCACTCATAAGGTTTTACTTAAAAAGCTTCATCTTTAGTGCATTCCAGGCACAGCACATTCGCTTAGCACGTCCAACATTCGACATAGGTCTCAGTTTGTAGCTATAGGCGACGACCACTCCGAGCTTAGACCTGTAAAAAATTAAGGTAGCTTCGCACTAGTGGTGCCAAGCCTGAAAGAAATGCGAAGCTGGCCGGCCTTCTTGGTTTCTCTTTATTTTTCATTTTTTGTCTCTGTTCATTTCTATTTCTTTCTTTCTCTCTCTCTCTATGTATTTCTTTATCTTTCTTCCATTTCTTCCTATCTCTGTTTCTCTTTCTTTCTATGCTATGCTTTACTCCCGTCCCACCTCCTTTCCCTGCACCTCACCCTTACTTCCCTTTCCCCCCTTTACTATACTATACTATACCATACTATACAAGGCTATGCTATGTTATCCTATGATGTGCTGGCGGGCCTGCATAGCCGAGTGGTTAAGACGCTCACCTTCGGATCGTGGGTACGCGGGTTCGAATCCCACCTCGCCAAGGAACTTTTGTCACCAAGAATTTCTCACTTTCTCTTTCGTTTTATCTCGTTCTTTCTCTCTTTGTCTCACTTTCTCTGTACTAATTCTCTCACCTATCAGAGTCATTGCATCTCATGCTGGACAAATCGGCGCACCTGTTCTGGGAGCGAAGTAGAAGGTGAATAAGAGGAAGAAGAGGACGAAGAGAGCGCGTGCCGGTTCATGATGATAGTTTTCTGTTCGCTCTGCACGGACTAACGCTCGGCTTAAACAGCCCCGCTGTTAAAACTGGCGTGTCGCAGAAAAGTGTATTAGGTGTCCTCTCTCACTTGAACGACACGTCTAATTACCTAGGCTTATCAGGACAAACACGAAATTTGGGAGGATTTTAATATTGTCACGAAAGTCCAAAGTCATTAAGCACAAAGACAGCGAAGGGTAAATTAAATGCCTTCGCTCATGAGGAGAACTGATTTTGCATAAACAGTTATGCGCAACAATGCGGGCTATAACACAACGTAGTTAAGCTTACCTAATATTACTGACGTTGCATAAACATGTGCCAGCAATATACATGATGGCATTTTTTAGTGAGGTTACCTGTAAGCCTCCGGGATACTCCTAGAAACAACAGCGTAAACATTACAAAAAATGCGCAATGTAAGCATTTCTTACGGCTCGGCGGTAGCGAGGACTGTTCACGAGAAGAATAGAGACAAGCTATTTGGCTTCGCTGCAACTTTTACGTGCCATACTGAGAGGCATCAGTGTTGCGCAACTTTAGCTTAGCAGTTATCCCGTTCTGTGACTGACTATGAAGACCCAGCTTCGATTCCATGCTGCGGTGGTAGGTTTCGATTAATGTTATCCTATCGCATCAAAGATCTACTTGTGAACGGATCAGCGTAAATATTATATCTTCTCTGAATCACAGGCCTCTGTAGCTTATGTTGCTAATTCGCAATTATTGGCTGCTCCATACGCTTTGACAATTGCCATATGATGTGGCACTGTTTGCTGGACGTTGAATGCTGTTCGTTTCTCCTAGCGAAGCCTCGTCAGGCTAGATGGCCTTTAGCTTTGCTTCGTTTTTCCGTATGTTTCCCAGAAACAAAATCTGCTCATTCATTCATTCAATCATTCTTTATTATTATTATTATTATTATTATTATTATTATTATTATTATTATTATTATTATTATTATTATTATTATTATTATTATTATTATTATTATTATTATTATTATTATTACTAGATATGCACAGACAAACACACCTGGACACAGAGGAAATAGGGAGCAGGCAAATGCCAGCGGGAGTGAATGTTAAAGTCGCCAGGAATAATGTGCAGCCCACCTGTCTGGCGATCCTCACAATCCACTAAAGAGCTTTCGAACTTCAAATGTTTGCTACAAAGTATGCGACGCATATTGTACTGCAGCTCTGAAAAGAATTACTTTCTTGAATATTCTTTATTCGAATATTCGCAAGGTGTTGAAAACATTCAGAACTCTTGCATCGATTACACAACCCCACATGCTAGTACTAACTGTCTAACTAACTTAAGTAAGGTGTCCTGGGTTGTACTTTGGTGATGCCTCTTGCGGCTTCTCTGCAAGAAGCGTACTTTTCCGTGCGAACTCCACATTGACCTGATGCCGACCGATTTATTCTGTATGTGGGTGTTCTTCGACATTCAATTCTTTTATGCGAGCTCTGCGTTTATTTTTTTTCTTCCCAGATATTACTACTCTGGCAGCAATTTTCATAAACAGGTCGATAAGAAGGCGACACACGGGAAGCAATTGTTTGGGTAATGGCAGGGCACGCTTGCCATGAATTAGTGATGCCAGA
Organism: Rhipicephalus sanguineus; assembly: GCF_013339695.2. Taxonomy (NCBI): domain Eukaryota; kingdom Metazoa; phylum Arthropoda; class Arachnida; order Ixodida; family Ixodidae; genus Rhipicephalus; species Rhipicephalus sanguineus. Next base: position 284,193,765 of record NC_051176.1, read on the forward strand.
GTTGACGTGCATGAGAAGCGGCTCCTTAGTCGAAACAGAGCTGCCATAGATTTCCGATAGGCTAGTAAGGGTTACAGAAATTAATGGTCTGTCAAACAATTAGGTGGCACTTCAAGCATGAAAAATGTCTCACTTGAAGAGCCTGGCAATGAATGTAGTTACGTACATACGGTAACTGCTTATGAACCGTGGCATATCTTGCAGGGTGGCTCGACTCGCGAGTTTCTCAATTAGCCCTGCCAAATCAATACGAGACGAGCGCTCCTCGGCTCAGCTACGGCTCGTTCTTTATCAGTGTGACACTTAATGTTTCCCTTGAAGCTTCTTTAAATTAGATATTCAAGGAATTTCGCTGGGGCTGTGACATAATGAGGATTTTCTGCTCTTTCTGCGCACCCTTCCCATAGCACCGGGAGTTTAAGAGGGCAGCCGCTTGGAACCCGTTCCCGCGTCGAGATTCGTCCCTTGTTGGCCCTCGCCGTAGGCGCCTGTCTCGCGTGCCTCAAGCCACGCAACGCACTTCTTCTTTTGCCGAGGCTGGCTGGGTTGCTCTGAAAACTTCGCCGCCGAAACAGAAAATAAAATGGAAATTAAGAGAATGATAAGAACAAACAAAGTCGAAAAGAAAATAAGAAATACGAAAGTGCAGCAATTAAAATAAATATTTAAAACTAATAAAAACTAAACGTAAAGAGTAGTCTGCAGCTGTACGTACACACATCTCAAATTATTTGCCTCAGTTTCCCACCAAATGAAAATTCACGCGGTCCCTCGTGTACTCCCCGAAGACAGCTCGAAGGCGAAAGCCATCTTTCTCTGCTTCTTCTTTTACTGCTCCTTGTTCTTCTCAGTGAAATGTAAATAGTTCCCTTTTGTTAGAGCAACTTACAGTCACACATAAATTATTTCAATAGGCCGAAATTATAGACGTGAGTGTCTGATTGCAATTGATCACAAAGATATGGGAACGCTCCCTCTCTTATATCGAAGCACGAATATATCGCAAAGCTTCTGGAAAGTTGTAACAAAATGCACATCACCGCGCGTGTCGGTATTGCGCCTGATCAATTACGAGAGTCACTGCAACGGAGATGAGAAGTTGGAACTAAAAAGCCTTGTTTTTCCTGCTCAGAGGAAACTAAAGCTTCACCATCGCGTCCACTGGTTGCTTCGTGACCACGAAAGCGGCACCTCACTGGCATCCCGTGCATCGGAATGTTATCATTCGAGAAACTGCAAGAACGGCCAAGTGCGTCAGTAAATTGTGCGAGCATCTACTCTGTTGGCAGCGGCCGTTTATGCGAACAAGCTGCAAGCGGTCCCGGCCGTTTCGTCAGATGACTGGCAGCGCAGGGCCCAATGGACATCTTGGCTTTAACGGCCGGCGCTGCGCGAGCGAGCGCCCTGCCAAACTCGGTGACGTCCGCAGGGTATGGCCGTGAAGCTCGTCCAATTGGAAAAAAGGGGCTAATGACACGCCTTTCCACACGGACACTCCCTGATCGAAAGTGTCGCTCCGGGACGCCTGAGCGTGCCGCCGTGGCAGTCGTGGAAGCAAATAAAACGCTCCGATAACGCTGGCGTCCGGACGCACTCGGGAGGTATCCTCCGGCCGGTATCAATCAGCTGGGCGCCGGTCCCGGGGGCATCGGTGCCAGGCCGCGTGCTTCGACCAGCTTGGAGAAACGCTGCGGCGCCACCACCTGTCCATTGCCCCCTGACAGTGACAGAAAGGCTCCGTGCGTGCGCGCTTGGTAAGGGGGCCTTGTCCCGCTCGCCTTGTGGGTCATAACTGACCATTTCTCTCAACATGAGAAGTTGCGACGAAACATTTCCAAAGTCCTGCTCAGTTCCTGTTGCCATCTTCGACACGGACGGTCAGCGGTCACATTATAATTGGCGAGGCTGCATGACCCGACTGCTGTTTCTTTAGCGGCCCCCGCTTCAATGATGGGCTCTTTAGACATTTTTATTCCTTCACAATCCATTAAAGAACGTTATCGAATAAAAATGGATGTCCGTTGGCTTTCATAAACTACGAATCCGATGCACTTTAGCTGAAATTGACATTAGTTAACATAAAGTCAGCTTTTGTGTAACCTTACTTGTTTTCGTGAAATAATTTAGTAATGAATACCGGTAGATAATAGCAATGGAATGCAACGTTTCACAAAAGGATAAGAGTTACAAATGGGTATTGATTTCACAGCAGTGCATTACCACCCCCTGTTGTGAACTCACAAACCTATATGTAAATATATATTTCTCAGCGTCGTCATGTTATGAAGAGCCATACGAGTAGTGTCGCGTTTGTAAGATATCCAACTATTGAAGAATTTCTGTCAAGAATAATGACTGCCCACTTCACAGTCTTGTTTTTTTTTTAATTGAGATTGATGAGCATTGCCAGCCCTATTCCACTCAAAATTACTACCTTGCCTCCATAGCAGCTTTTTTGCTAGTTTTGAGTAAAGCTGCTATCAGGCCTAAAACGAGATCATTATAAAAACAGCCAGAGGATTTATGTCTTCAGCCTTCTCATCAGAGACAAACTTTGTGTCTAAAAGAATTTTTAATGAAACAAAGTTATTCCGCTTTATCCTCTAATAGCTACGCAACCCTGCGCTGAAAGTGCAAGAACTCGGTTGTGCCGTTGGAACTAAAACGTGCAATTACTTTTGCCAGCAAAGCTAACCACACACACACAAAAAAATTAATGAAAAAACGTTGGAGTATTATTCATCAGCGTAAAAACGCACGTTGATTCTTTCTTTCCTTCTTTCTTTCTTTCTTTCTTTAACGAGTGGTGTTAAGTTCAACTTGATTTCACTGTAATTCGTTTGGCAGTATCGGGAGTTTTATCATTCGGCCTTCTCGTCTCTTTAAAATAAACTCCTCCTAATAAATACGCATTCTTTCTTTTTCTTTTTGGCCTTCATAATAGGAAGTGGCGAAAGGAACCCCATCCATACACTTGCTTGGTTTCGCTGTTTTTTGAAAGCGACAAGAACAACTATAACAGAACTCTGACGCGATACTTTGTGGTTCTTTCTTTCTTTTTCTTTTCTTTTTTAATGTCCGACGGCTCGAGGGGAACGGAGAAGCGATGTGCTTTGGATGGGGCAAGTGCGAACGGGCAAATTGTCAGCACTGGTAGAAGAGCTTCCGTCAGGGCGCCATTTCCTCGGGGATGGGCAGGAGAGAGCAGCCGGGACGCTTTCGTGCCTCTCTCGCGTTCCGCGATAGATCGCCGGCGTCGCCAGCACGCACGGCTGCCAGCGGTTTGCTGTGCGCGCGAAGCCTGTGCCGTCGCGATAAGTGCCGCCAGCGAAAACACATGCACGATTTGCGTGCGAGGCGTGCGAGGCAATGACGGTTTCGGGCCTCACTCGTCTCGCGGGCAGCTGGCGCCCCTGCATGTTTCTACTCGTTAGTATTTCGTCCTTCCGTAGCTACTCTCTCGTGAGCCGCTTCGCTTAGCACTCGCTTCTGCTGCCGTGGTTCGAGGAATGACGTGCCTTAGCTCGAAGAGCTTGGGAGCCAACGTTCGGCACGCCAGCGCCTTGTTGGGGTTCAAGGCTCGCTAAAGACGCGAAGGGGATTCCCCACGTCCACCGAGCCACGACGCGAGCATGTGACGAGCACACCTTGCAGCGTGCGAACTCCACAGGTCCATTTGAGAAGTCTATCAAGTCTGACAGCCGTGTTTTTTAGAGAAATTCCTTCGGCCGAGTTCCAAGTAACAAATATGTGAGGTCAGAAGAAGAAAATGCAGGCAGTGATTTGGAACGCCTGTATTTAATTTTGGGACGTTAGGGATATGATAGAAACGACAAGTTTTGGGTCTCGGAACGATTGTTTTTATTCAGATATCGCCTGCCCATAACAGAGCTTTATCCGTCTAACATAAAGATTGCAGTTTAAGATGTCAGATTATTAAATTAAATGAGAAATGCCTGGCAGTGATGTCCTTTGTCGTTTTATAAGCGCCTAACGTTATTCAGCGAAGGTATATTAGTCAAAAAGTGCACGTTGCTGGGCTAGTCGGTTCATGTTCAAGTACAAGCCACAAGTAAACAATATGTGAGGTCAGTATATTAGTCAGTATTAGATAATCCGTATGCAGTTATCTAGAATTCACAGTGTTTGCCACTGCCACTGATAACTTTTTTTCTTATGTCTGCTACTATGGTAAAACTGTATTACACGCTGAGCTAGGTGTCGTATGGGTAGTGCAGTCTACTTTGAGGATGTCACAATTTTAGTGCGTTTCTTGTTACCCTGCTCGGTCGCTGTTAATATATTCCAGATTAGGTTTGCTTTTGCAAACAATCTAGCCCATGAGCTCTTTCGCGAACATGCGGGCGCTGTTTCAAGTAAAACTTTGCCTTCTCTCGCCACACTTCTTTCGCTTTCAAGTCTGCCTTACGTCAGCTGTATAAGTTATAAGTTATCAAACACCGTTCTTGCCCTGCAAGCCTGTTTACGTGGAATTTAATGTTGTCATCATCATTATCCTCATAATTCACAGCCTATTTATATTTCCACTGCAGGACAAAGGCCTCTCCCAATAATTTTCAATGTACCCTGTCTTGAGCCAGTAGACTCCCCGTCTTCATTGCATAACCCCACCTAAGTCGCTGCCGTCCTCAGCTGCGCTTCCCATCCTCCCTTGGTATCCATTCATTTGTTTTAACTGACCGTCAGTTGTCGCCCCTGTGCGTTACGTGGCCCGCCCAGGTCCGTTTTTTTCGTTTAATGTCAACTATACAGTTTATTTCAACAGTTTATTTCAATATCAAAGGGAGACAATAATATCAACAACTATACAACAACTAGAACATCGGCTAACCCTGTTTATATTGCGGCTGCGCCACTGTTACTGACACGTTTGTTCCGCGCAGTGTTGTGGCAGCATGTATTATAACGGTAGCCCATACACAGGCGCACATTAAGTGATAAACCCTTACATCTACGGCTCAAAGTTCCCTGGCGTTTAGCCGGCTCGTACACTCCACATTATTGCACCCGTTCTTCAGCATCACAGTGCGTAGTTTCCCGGCGTACGTGGTCTAAATTTATCACGGCGCATGGCCGTATCGTTTCGCATGAGTGAGCATTCCCCGAGAGTATTTTATGTGCGGCTCCCACACTCAACGTGCTCCAAGCATTCGTAATGACTATTGCAGTCACGTGCCTTGATTTCACTGTGAGAGTATGTTTTCTGTACCGGATTCGCTCGCTTTTTTATCATCATCAAAATGAGAGCCAGGAGAAAATTACTCGCACCTCGTTCCTAATGGTGTGTGCGCACCTTTAACATCGCTAATTAGCCACGCGACAGATGTACCTTTTAGTGGACACGAGAAATAAATAATGCCAGAAGTCGGGCATTCAGACGACACGCTCTGCTAGTCATTACAGCTGTGCCGTCAACCAAGGCCAAGAAATAAGGAATAATAGAAGGAAAACAAAATATCAGAGTGCTGGTGTTTCGTTACGCAGATGCTTTATTGTTGGCGTCACACAGTGCTATTCATTAACAGCTCTTTTCTTTTTCCTGCCGGTAAGGAGACCTCGTAGAAAAATGGAAAGCAAATTCTACATCGCCGGCCGAGGTGTGAACGTACTTAATGAGTCTAGACAGCCTTCTGAGTCAACTTTCTAGCTGTTACCTTGTTTCGAGCCAGAGATGGCTTCAGGTCAGGAGAAAAAAAGTGCCGCACATATTCTCTTCTCTTCCGGTTAACTAATGAGTCCATCAGGGACCGTTCCCGTTTTTGTTTCATTAATTATTTCTGCAGGTGTCACTTTACTCCGCGCTTCAAGAGTAAACAAAAATCATGGCGCACCGCTTAACGGCCTCGGGTTTTCCGAGGCCTCGTTATAAAACAGCTTCTTTCGACTTTTCTTTTTTTTCCGCGAATTCTGCTGTTTCACGGCAGCCTCAGAGAATTTCGTTAAAATGCTGAGCGAGCGAGGGACATTTTCAAAGCAGAACTACCATTTGGCCTCTTCTTGCTGCAGCGCGCTGCGGCGCTCCAAATGGCGAGAGTAGCCGCAGTGTCGTTTGAAATACGATACATGCCGTACTTTGAAAGGCCTTTTGCGCATAAACTCCGCGCGCTGTAGCTTTTTTTTTTTTTGTTTTTGTAAGGTACTGAAAATGGGCGCGTCTATCTATGACTGTGCGCACACCTTAACTGCAACGCAAAGCAGGTGATGAAAATAGCGAGGATGGAATGGAGCATGAACACACGAAGAGCGGGAACCAAACGAGGAACAAGAAGGCAGACCAGGACACCGCCATTCGCGGTCTCCGTATTATCGCTGTCCTCTCATCTTTGTTTTTTTTTTTCTCCGACTTTACTGCCCGCAAAAGGGTCCCTTCACGTGTTTATTTCCATGCACCCACGATTACTTGCTGTCAACATTTTCTTCCCCCAGAAGTCTTGAGGCCGCAAATGTTGTCGCGGATATACGCGCTTCCTTAGTTGTGAAAGATCCCTGCCTGGTCTAAACATCTTGCCCCTTTAACTTCCACGTTAATTCCCTTTTGCAGGCTGAGATATGGTGTATTTAACGCTGGTGCTGCTTAGCTTCTCAAATAACGTTCTGCTATAATTTATGTTGTCATGTAGTAGCCTTTGTGAAAGAAGATTGCCGTTCGTGGGTGTGGGTTTGGCCAGCCTTCGTACGTGATGACGTCACTGCTCAATATTCGCAGGCGTTGGGGGTTCATTCTGGCGCAATAAGAGCAACCAGTAATCACAGAGGTGTGAAACACAAAATGCGGCGACGCTGCAGAACTTTTAATAATTCGTTAGCCGCCGCTCATATTTATCTCAAAATGCCGGTGGTCAGGGGCGTAGTCAGAAATTTTCTGAGGGGTGGGGGTAGGTTTCAACCATTGTTTATGTACGTTCGTGTGAGTGCATTTGTATGTGTGCATGTATATACACACATACACAATTGAAAAATTTCGGGGGAAGAATTTGAACCCCTTCCCTCCCCTCCGCCCCCCCCCCCCCCCCCCACCGGCTACGCCAATGCTGCTGATCAATTCATGCTCTAGTGGTTAACTGTGACGTCTCCAATAACGGAGCTATTTTGTCGTCTTGTACGGCCGATTTTTGTTGAAGAGGCTACAATAGCTACGGATATGATTGCAAATTCAAGACAGAAGACATTCAGATAATTGCACCAAGCTCCCTTCCCAGCTGAACGTACTCCTCGCTGTAAAAGTGCTGCCCATTTGTGAGCAACGTGCACGGGCGAAACGGGAGCACGCCAGCTTCGAGCCACATTACATTAATGATCATAAGGCTAGAACTTCAATCGTGCAGCGCCTTTGATTGAGTGTGCGGTGAGCTTCAACCGAGAGTTGTGCAGAGCACAAAAATCGAGCCGGAATGACCGAGGCCTGATCGCCAGTAGACGTGACCTGTGCCTGCTGGTGAAACTCGATCAACCGTGGCATGCATGAGAGCGTCACAGATGGCCGTAGCGCGTGGTGCCGCACCTCCACGGGCGGTGCTGATGAGTTGAGCTTGCCGGAATCGTGTACTAGTATCTCTGTTTTTTCTAAATTCTATCTTCTGGCTTATCCAAAAATAGCAAGCAGTCTATTTTTCTTTTAAGTGGGCTCTCGCTTGCGCAGAGAATGTATCCGCTCCTACCTTTAAGAGTTGCTGCGGAACTATATTTAAACATTGTTTTCTTGAAACCCTGCTTTGTAAATGTAGTTTCAGGCTGAAGAGATCTAGAGCAGACAAAATAATAGAACGACCATCTGTGTTTGTGAACCCTATGTTTTGTTACTACTGATACAATTCTTAATTATTTTAGCATGGTCAAGATTGCACTGCACGCACGCTTGTGCATGTACAACGTTGGCTCTCGCAACTTATAGGTGAAAATTGTGAACAGTGAAAGATTCGTGCGCTTACCGGCTTCAATATGTAAAAATCGTGCAAGTGTTTTCAGAGACGCGCGTGCTGTGTCCTCAGTACGTATTTCTTTAACTGCGAATACTGTTAGAAGTCGCATTTGTGAAGGGTGCATGTTCGCTGGGTGGTTTCGAAGCGTGGGTGCGCGAATTTCACGCATTAGAACTTATAAATAACGCAGCCGTTGGTTTACGAGATTTATTAAGATTTGCGAGAAGCAGTGTGAGCGCTAAATGGTAAAAGCATTCTTTTAGTTGTTAAGTAACGCGTTTCATTTCATTGAGCAACTGCGCAACGATCGCATTCGCAGGATTGCGCAAGATCGCTTAATGGACAGTGTTATCTGATGGTGCTGCCAAGATCGAATTGCACAAGCTTGCGCGTTTCTGGGGTAGTGGAGAAGTGTGGGCAGCGCTATGTTTTGTAGCAATAGGGCCTGCACAATTTGCTGTCTGTCGCAGATTTGCGCAGATTTGCTCTCGGTCGCTACGCTGTCTGCTGAGCCGAGACGCAGGGCTGGCCCACGCGCGCCGCGGGTGCATCACTGAGGATGACAGCCGTAAAGCATCACTGCCAGAGTGACGCAATCTTCGGCATGACTGGACGACATCACGGCGCTTAACTTCAGCCATGGCGCGTCTTCTCTTAATTCGAACTTTTATTTTTTCCTCGTTTTCCTATTTTGCGAGAGCGTTGCCGAGTTCTGCGTTACATTTTCTTCGACCTTCAAGAACCAGTTGCTCTTGTGGCCAACATCTCTTCACCGGAATTTCAACAGATCGTGGGGAAAAATAAGGAAACGTTTGGCATCGGGCTAATTATTTAGACGTGTATAAATGTGAGCGCCTTGGTATTTGGATGGAAATTTGTTTTCGAATATTCTCGCCCACAAGCTTTAAATCGCCTGTTGGATAAGTGAGGTACTTAGCGCTCAGATTTAGACCGAATCTAGGTTGGCCCACATTTCATTTGAAGGTATCTTCCGGGATGTAGTCGGCGCAAGGCATCATCCCGCATTGAAATTAATAGGCTTTCAATCTTACCGTGTGCCATCAAAGCCCAATAGGCTTAAGCTAGGTTAATTGCAGAAAGGGTCTCCCATTTTTTTCCCGTTCGAAGGTAGGCCTCTTTAGGGTCTTTCAAATTTATTTGAACTCTCGCATACAAATAGAATTTAGCGATTTGCATATTCTTAATATATATTCCTCAGGCATACGAACAGAAATTGGCGATTTGCATGTCTTGATATGTAATGAACTAATTGGCGCCTAATGGGGTGAAATGGATTATGCGCTTTGTTATACAGTAGAAACTGCATCAGCCATCGTGGCTATGACGCACAAAGGCGAACGTTTGGTTTGGTGCCAGGTAGGCGCAATATACTATAGCGGCGTGCAAGAGGAAACAAAGTAGACGAGTCGGAAGGGGATTGAAACACCTACGCCGGGAAAGAGCACGGGTGCACCAACTTGCCTGTTTGGCAGTGCGTTTACGTAGAGAAAAAGACAAGTCAGGGTCTAGCTCTATTTAGCGTTGTTTTCCACTCCTCTTTGTGCCCTCATGACGCGCCTTCATTCCCTTTCTCCGTTAGCGGTGATTATGCTCCCTTGCTTCTCTTTGAGTAGCGAGTGGGCGTATGGGCGCCGTAGCACGTAAAAAGCTAAAATACGCGTAATAGTTGAAGTTACAAAAACTAGAGCAGAAAACGCACCTACATTAGCACACCAACGAGTATGGTGTAAGTGGGACATGAGAGAAATAGGGCACGTGCTGGATGTCATGGAACTTTCGAACGTCTCTGTGTGGACTGCCCCCTCTTTCCAGCCATCGAGACTGGAAAGAGGCTTGTCCATTTATTTCGTTGCCACTGCGTGCACCACACCTTTTACGCCCGCAAAGCTCAATGGCTCTATGCAAGGAGGCTCTCTAGCGCAACGTGCCCATTCGTTTCCCTCGCGCTGTTTCCCGACCGATTCCACGCCTGCATTGAACACTTGTTCTTACGTGAGGCTTCCAAGCTCTCATAAGCTGTCCGTGCCTCAAACAATAAGCAGCTTTTTAGGCGTATATAGAACCCCTGTAAGGAGCTCGGTAAATGAACACGACCGATGATGTTTTCTCTCCGAAGAATAAAGCTGGAGGGTGCATGTGCTGCTGATTAGGGTGGTGGCAGATATTCCCATCTGCATGTTCGCGTTAAATACGTGCACCGCCGTGCGCACAGAGGACCAAGAAAAGCGGCTAGATAGAACTCGTCGTTCAGTGGGGGATTTCTTCTTCTTCATCATCTCGTAATAATAATAATAATAATAATCAAACGTTTAATCAAACGTTTATTTAATGTGCCCAGGAACAACCGTGCTCGAGGTCTTTGTACTGGCGCACGAAAAAAAAAACAATAATCATAATAAAATATCAGGGATAAAAAACGATATAAAATTGCACATATACAACTATGCGCAGGCAGAAAAAAAAAGTCAACAGTGTACGAGGCTAAGTAAGTACAGTGCAAAGCTCGGAGCAGAACAACGACTGGGAGCTGTGAAAAACATCGAGCTCCAAAAAGTAAGCATTGTAAAGACGTTGAATCCTGCCAATGGTCGAATGCTCACAGAGGCAGGCGGTTACATTAAAAGGTCTGTTCTCTCTGGTCACCTTACGTGGAATTCGGAAATTAAGACAGTTGAGCAGTACAGGGCAGGATATGATACCATGCACAAGCTTGTAAAGAAATAACAGATCAGCGCGATTTCGTCGGCAGCAAAGTGATGGCAATGATAATAATCCAGCAGCGTTAGAACGAGATCCAGAGTCATTTCTAGCGAAACGATGGTTGTAAATGCTTAGGAATTTTTTCTGGACTTTCAATCATTTCAATCAATCATTTATTTATTTAACGTGCCCAGGAACAACCGTAAGGTCTTTGTGCTGGCGCACGCAAAAAAAAAACAATAAAAATAAACAATACAATACAGACAGTTTTCAGAAATAAAAAGAGCAAAAACACGTAGACAAAGAGAAATGAACACAAAAGGGGAGGAGTAAAATGAGACAACACGAGAAATATTGACGGGGAATAAAAAATTAGATTGCATATATACAACTATGTGGAAAGACTGAGAAGGGAAGACTTTGTACATTGTGCCACACTATGAAAACAGTGCAAAGCTCGGATAAAAACAATGATTGTGGGCTATGAAAAACGTCAAGATCAAGAAAATTAACATTATAGAGACTTTGTATTCTATGAACGGTAGAGTGTTGGAAGAAGCAGGCGGGTACATGAAACGGTCTGTTCTCTCTGGTTAACTTACGCGGAATTCGAAAATTTACACAATTGAGAAGTACAGGGCAGGATATGATACCGTGGACTAGCTTGTAAAGAAATAAGAGATCAGAGCGATTTCGTCGGCAGTGAAGTGATGGCAGGGATAATAATTCAGCAGTATTTGAACGAGATCCAGAGTCATTTTTAGCAAAGCGATAGTTATATATGCTGAGGAATTTTTTCTGGACTCGTTCAATGGTGTTACCGCTGGATTGAGCAATGCCATTCCATATCACGGACGCATACTCAAGTTGCGGAAGACATATTGCCGTGTACAATTTGTGTAGGGCCATGGGAGACCTGAATTCTCGAGATATTCTACAAACACATCCGAGAGAACGAAGGCCCCGCATAGCAGCACGCTTAACGTGAGAAGAAAAGTTTAACGCGCTGTCAACAACAACACCAAGATCACTGATTTCATAAACCTTGCATAACGGCACAGAATTGACAGAGTATTGAAATGGCACGCTAGATGTTTTGCGAGTGATAGACATGAATTTTGTCTTCGAGGTATTCAGAGAAAGGTTATTACCGTTGCACCACTCGGAAAAAGAGCACAAGTCTGGCTGCAGCAAGCGACAGTCGTTAACTGAATGAATTTCCTTAAAAATCTTGATGTCATCGGCATACAAGAGGAAAGAAGAATTACGAATGGCAAAAGAAACATCATTAACGTAAATTAAAAATAGGAGTGGGCCTAATACCGACCCTTGAGGGACCCCACTAGTCACTTTATACAAAGAAGAGGTTTGGCCATTTACGGCTACATAACAATATCTATTGAGCAGATAGCTCTGCAGGAGATTCACAACTGACAAGTCAACATCAAAGTTCGCAAGTTTAACCATGATCAGTGTGTGGCTGACTACGTCAAAAGCCTTGCTCAGGTCACAGTAAATTACGTCAACCTGTCCTCTCTGAGAAATAGGTGTGGTGGTCTGCGTCATGCAACTAGCAAGATTTGTGGTAGTTGAGCGGCCAGCGAGAAAACCATGTTGATTAGGAATCAATGAGTTTTTCACACTAAAAGACAATATGTTGTGAAGAGCCAGCTCGCAGATCTTTGATGTGGCACATAGTAGAGAAATCGGGCGATAATTGGAAGCATCTGTTTTAGAGCCCGACTTAAATACTGGAAAAACACGAGCAGTTTTCCACATGCTAGGAAATGTGGAAGTGTCCAGGCAGTTATTAAATATCGTAGTCAGTACTGGGACAAATATACTACCATACGCTTTTAGTATGGCGGAGGGGATGCCATCTGGCCCACATGATAAGGATGGTTTTAAGCGCTTAATGCATTCGCAGATCAGATTTTCATCCAGCGACAAAGCACTGGATGAGCTAACCACCTTGGGCTGTTGTCTGATATCAGTGCTAGAGTCTGAGGCCTTATAAACGGATGAGAAATGCGTGGCAAAACAGTCAGCGACGGCATGCACTTCTAACCCATTTGAGTCCAGTAGTCTGAAGGACTCTCCGCTTTTGCTAGACCGTTTACGTACATACTTCCAAAACTCAGCCGGCCTGTCAAGGCGCTTTTTTTCTAAGAATTCAATATACGAACTATGATCCCGTTTATATAGGCGTTTAGAGAGAGTTCGAAAGAAGCTGAACTCTTCCTTCCACTCGCTGGATGGAGAACATTTAGATTTCCTGTGTGCGTGATCTTTATGCTTCAGTGCACTGATAAGTTCAGATGAGAACCAGTGGGTATATTTACGTTGTTTAGGTGTATATTAGGGAATAAAATTACGCATGCTGCTCAGTACAAGCTCCGTAAACCGATCAACCTGCTCATCAACATTTGGTTTGTCAGTAACCTGTGACCACTCAACGGTAGACAAGTGATGATAGAGGCCCGTGTAGTCACCTCGCTTGAAGGCAAATCTCGGAGATTTGTTTACGTAACTGCTGAAGCTCGTTGTTTCGGCTGATGCGGATAATCTTACGTTAAGTGGTGGGTGGAATTTGTCCGGACGTACAAGAGAGATGTCGGAGCGGGAAACTTCAAGGGGTTGATCGTTTGACACACACAGGTCTAAGACGTTGCCACTGGAATTGACGACTGAGTTATGTTGCAGTAGGGAATTAAACGCCAGAAAGTCCAAGAGCAGGCTGCACTTTTTCTCAATGAAATGATTGTAGTGAGAAAAGGTAAGCGTGCTCCAGTCAATTCCAGGTGCATTGAAATCGCCAAGAACAATAATTCTGTGCCCACTATGAGAAGATACCACAAGTTCAATGGAAGACATGACATCATGAAACGAGGCAGGGGACATGCTGGGCGGTAAATAGAAACATCCAATCAATTTTTCACTGCGCTCAAGGTTGGTTTCTAGCCAAATTGATTCTTTGATAGTTTCTAGGTCTTTCCGTCTAACGGATTTCAGTGAATTGTCAATGGCAATCAGCACGCCACCGCCTTTCTGTTTGGTTTCACTGAAATCTCGGTCACTGCGGAAGGTGGTGTAGGTCGCGGGAAAAAAGTCAGATGAGGGAATTTCAGTGCCTAGCCAGGTTTCAGAAATAGCAATAATAGGAAAAGAAGACGAAAGAACATTAGAGAAAAACTCTCGTGTCTTGGTACGTAGACCACGAGCATTTTGGTAGAATATGTCTACGTTACACGGCACTTTCGATTCCAGTCACTTGCTCAGAGGGATGAAGCATGTCATCGCGCAGCTCCCCACGAAATGGCTTGAAGAGGCATCCGAGGGGCCACATCGAAGGGTCATTCAGGCGTTGTAGTGTTTCCTTGTCGACTTCGATGTAGAACGAAGAATAGGACTGAAATTTGGTTTGAAGTCGCCGGCAGGAGATGGGAGACAGATCGAATGAAGCAATATGTTTTTTGATGTCAGCAACAGTGGTGTCCGGGCTCAGCTTCGTAACAAAAATGGCCTTTGGCCGTTGTGGCCGTTGTGTCCGTTGAGCTACAGATATATTCGATGTTGTCATAGCTCCAAAAGAGGCGGGTTTCTTCTTTCTTTCCCCCTCAATCACCGCTGCATAAGAGGCTGTCGCAGGCATCACACTACCACGCTCGGACGTGTCTACGTCAGCTGGCGGTGAATTCGAAGGTGAAAGAGTGTTGGGGAGAGGTGGTTCAGAGCAGGCAGGTTGCTCGGAAGTCACTGATCGGTCAACGATCACATGCGCGGGGGGGATCACAGGTGCCTTCACTGCCACTCCGGCCGTGCGGCGCGTCAGCTCCTCACGCAGGAAGCGGACCTCTGCACGAAGGGAAGCGACCACGCGGGCTCGTTTTCTTCGCGTAGTTGGGATACCTCGTCGCTGAGGAACGAGATTCCCTCCAAAGCGTCGAGGAGAAGGCGGCGCAGCCCGGCGAGATCGCCCCCCGGAGGGGTGCACGTGGAGAGGGAACCGGTTTGAGAGCTGCAATGTTCATCGCTGCACGCCGCCGAGTTGTCTTCGCTAGGCTTACCAGCAGCGCGGCTCAGATCACATAAATTGCAGCAAAACGAGCGCGATCCAGACTTCAGGAGTTGCAGCTCTTCATCAGGCCAGGTTACACACTTCGCATGAACACGTTTAGAGCAATTTTCACAGCGGAAAAACTGCTGCTTACCGAAAAACGGGCAGGAGCATAGCAAGCATATAATAATAATAATAATAATAATAATAATAATAATAATAATAATAATAATAATAATAATAATAATAATAATAATAATAATAATAATAATAATAATAATTTGGATATCTTTCACGAAAACGTTCGTGGCCATCGCATTGAGACGCTCGAATTCTCAAATGTTATTTGGTCTTACTAATAGAAACATTCTGCTCCTTGAAACTTCATGAAGCTTTCCCCTTTTACGAGGAACGCTACTATTTCCCTTGCGGCCGACGGACGCCGAGTCTTCGACAAGTCCGCCCACAAGGTCTTTATAATGCTTGCTTTCTTGATCTGGATGTTTTTTATAGCTCGCTGTCATTGTTTTCCTCCGAACTTCGCGCTCTCTCAACGTAGTGTCGCACATTGTACAAATCTTTTTTCTCCTTTATCTTTCAGCCCACCCTGTGTTTTGTTGTATGTGATTTGTATTTATCATTCTCCTTCTATATTTCTGGTGGGGTGTTACAGCATTTTTGCCCGGTTGACCTGACTCATCGTTTTTTACATTATTCTGCTTTTTTATTCGTATTTTCTCCTGTAGGCTGTCTTCATTGTATTGTTTGTTATTAGCATTTTGTTCGCGTGCGCTACCTAAAGAACCTTACGGTTGTGTCTGGGCACGTTGCATAAATTATTATTATTACTGTTGTTGACATATTATTTGAAATTGTGCGGCGACAAATAGTCCTCTACTTTGTGTGTTCTAAGCAGGTTTAATTACATGTATTGCAATTAGAGCACTTTTGGCTAACACTTTCTGACCTTTTCTTTCTTAATTCTGGCCTCTATTTCTATATTCTACAGAGACAGGGGAAATGTCGACGTTGTGCCACGGACAAATGCGCAACACGAGCTGAATAGTTTGCTCGTCTCTGCCGGAGACGCAAGTCAGGTTATCGGTCATACGAATGCATTGAAAGTAAGCGTTTTCGTAAATGCCACTCCCAGCCATGATCGGTACAACGGCATTGCTTCTCTGCGGGAGAGAGATTACACTTGCAGCCACAGCGCCGCTCCATGCTATGCAGCGGGTTATTGGAGACACTTAAGAAAGCCAGAAAGCTTGGGTCTATTTGGGGGTGAGCTCAAGTTCCCTGGCAGCGTGTATTCTCGGCAAATATTATTTGAGACAGCTCGACCCGCCACGGTAGTCTAGTGGTTATGGTGATCGACTGCTGATTCGAAGGTCGCGGGATCGAATACCGGCCGCGGCGGCCGCATTTTCGATGAAGGCGGAAGTGCTAGAGGCCCGTGTACTTACATTTAGGTGCACGTTATAGAACCCCAGGTAGTCGAAATTTCCGGAGCCCTCCACTACGGCATCCCTCGTAATCATGTCGTGGTTTTGTGACGTTAAACTTAAACAATTGTAATTATTTGAGGCGGCTCGGGGCATTCTTGGGTTCATCGGGTTGCCTTGACAGCCGAGTCGTTTTGGACTATGCGAAAATAACACGAAAGCCACTGAAACATAAGGTCGTACATTTTTTCTAAAGAATGACGGTGCATTTTCCTGATGTAAGATGTTATCTGTGATGTAAGATGTAAGATGTTCCTGCGTAAATATTGTTTCGTGAATATGCGTTCATAAGAAATGCTTGCCTTTGCATTCCACTCATATTGCGGCTTCTATAGTGATTTGCTAGTGGCTGTTTTTATGAACCTCTGTAGCACGCTATAGCTTCTCCACGAATTCCGGCTAATGGTCAACATTCACAGAACATGTAGAAGTGTGATTTGCGATTAGCTTGGCTGTTGCCTGACTATCGTCATGTTCATTGTCACAGTGTACGGAGATCAAGCACCACATAATCAGAAAGTGTATAACTGCGCAAGAATTTCAAGAGCGCGTCCTCATAAAAGGGGTTCAGACAAGGAGTGTACATGTTGTCGTTCTTGCTTGCATGTGCAGCTGTATCCTGAAACCGGCGAGCAGAGCGGTAGCGGCGGCAGCGGTGGAGCGGCGGCGGCGGCGGCGTGCGCAGCGGCGTCGTCCCTGCCGACGGGGCGCTCGCCGGCGCCGCTGGTGGCCGTGCAGTCGACACCAACGCCGCCCCCGAGCGAAGACCACCTGCCAGCGAGCGGGGGCGGCAGCCTGCCGCTCAGTGCCTCATGTCACTCGCTGACGGCCGCCACGACGGGCAGCAGCCTGGGCTCCTCCGTCAACGACCTGACGCTCGAGGCCGAGCAGCTGGAGCGCGCCATCCGCGCCAACGATGTGGCCACCACGCGCCGCCTCCTGGAGCTGCACCACGGTCGCTTCTCGGTCAACCTGCACGGAAGCCTGCTGGACAAGAGCAGCGCCGGCTCGGCCAGCCAGGACATGGAGATCCTGCTGCGCAAAAGCCAGACGCTTATCGACCGCTTCGGTCGCGGTGACTCGGTCTCCACAGACTTGGAGCCCGTGCCGGCCGTATTCGCATCCGCGTTGCACCTGGCAGTAGAACATCAGGCACTCGACGTGGTCGGCCTCTTGCTCAAGTACGGCGTCGAGCCTAACGAGGCCGGCGTGCCTTTGGGCAGCCTGCGCCGCGGAAGCTCGGCTGCCTCCGAGGCCAGCGGCTCGCTGCGCCGCGCCACGCTTAGCCCACGCGCCGCGGGCCACAGCCCAGATCAGGCGCCGTCACCCGAGCTGCGACGCCGCAAGTACGTGCCGCTGCGTCCCGAGCTGGCGGCCTCGCTGCGCGTCGTCCGGCACTCCCCGGACGGTCGAGAGATCACCTTCGAAGAAGAGTACACTCGCGACTTCCTCTACAGCTTGCCGCCGCTGTTCCTGGCTGCCGCGCTAGGCCGCACGGCTGCGGCGCGGCTCTTGCTCAAGTACGGCGCCACCGCCAGTCCCCGCGACAAGAACGGCGTGACACCGCTGCATCTGGCCGCTTGTCAGCCACAGCCATCGTGGCCCTGCTTGCGCCTGCTGCTCGAAGCTGGGGCTCGCATCCACGCTGCCAGCCTGCGTGGCGCCACACCCTGTGACCTCGCTGAGACTGACTTGAGTGCCGTGCAGATCTCGATAATCGAGACTGCCTTCGCTGGCGCTCAGAACGCCGCGGCTGCAGCAGCCGCGGTGCTACAGACCGCCAGTCCTGGGGCGCCCACGTCCGCAGCAGCTGCCGGCGCCGTTCCCGCCGCGGCATCCTCGGCGATACCCGTCGCGCCGCCCGTCAGGCCACCTCAAGAAGAGGCCCACATGACACGATCCAATATACTGCGCCGCCTGCAGGACTCGAGGCCGGGCCAAACACACCGAGGCTCGGCCCGCAAGAAGGAACAGCCCGATGAGCTGGCTCCGTCGCCAGATGGCCCACCACCGCCTGGGAAACAGCGCAGCCCTGGAGTCCTCAACATCGCGCCTGAAGAAGACAAGACCCAGGAGAGAGTGAGTCAGCTGTTCCCCCATTTTTCGCTACTTTTAGGTTCTGGCAGCGTTCCGTTCATGATTGTAGAAAAGGAAACTGACGGACACGCTCAGCACTATAACATTCAACGCTATATTGTACGGGGCTGAATTAAAGAAGTATTTTTTTCTTCGTAAGAGCCATTTGCCTGCCTCCTTCGCTAATCGCACATCTGCCATTGGCTGGACACTTTTCATGCATAGAGTTTTAGGGCAAGGAGGTTTTGTCTGTCACAGGGATTCTTAGAAGCCGCAGTATTGCCCCTTGTAAATTACCGAATTAATTGATTTTCTCGGGTTTCATGTGCCAGAACCACGATACGAGATTATGAGTCACGCCGTAGGGGGGGGGGGGGCATGTCGATTTCAACGACCGGGGGTTTTTTGACGTGCACCGAAATCTAAGTACACGGACGAGTGTCCTTGCACTTCGATAGGGTCGAAATGCATCCCATGCCCTTGAGCTCAGTAGCGCTACACCATACCCACGAATCTACCGCGGCGGGCGGACATTAACTGCGAAAACAGCATGCTGACGCGTGTTGAAAGAGTCCACGCAACGTACGGGTGTATAGAGCATTCTAGAAAGGATTTGGGCGACAGGCTTGAGTGTTCCCAGTGTTGACTATTCATGCGACGTGTGTCTTAAGAAACAAGTAAAGAAGGGCCGTAAATTAAGAAAACGCTTCGAATGCTGAAGTTTTTCGGCAGAACAAACGCTATCCAATTGGTGCTGTCAGGAATCAAAAACAGTTCAACGATAATAAATGGTTTTCGCATGGTGAGAGATTTCAGGGGGAGCTTGTCTCTGGCCTGTTACTGCACGGCGACAAGCCAAAGTGCAGGCACTAGCGAGAGACTATGTACAAAAAGCACTTCCCCTACCGTCTCGTGCATGTGGACGCGGCCAGCATGTCAAGAAGCAGTGCCTTCGCCACCAGTGTTGACGAGGATGTCTGAAAAAGAACACCAGCGCGTGTCCCAATGGCCACTATACCACCACGACACAACGGCCTCACGCGAAATGAAGCCACTGTGCTGCGGAAACTCCGAAAAGCATGAATCTACGCTTGAGTTTGTACCCACGTTCTGCACCCTGCGCTATAAGTTTATAAATTCTCACACTGCCACGAATGCGTTGTGCTGTACCAAATTGGTATGACCATGTGCATTATGCACACCCGACCTCAGGCACATAGCACATCTCACCAGACGACAGTGGGAGGCAATGCTCTTCAGTTGTACTTCGACGGACAAGCTAAAGCTGGTCGACCGATCGAGAAGGGCAGCTAAAGCAGCTGCGCTTCTGGACTGAGCGTAGGACCCACTGCAGAGAGGAGAAGCTACCCACGCTCGTTTCGCTCGCATGCTGTTTTCTATTTCACTTTCTTATCTCATTCTCCCCACTGGAGAGAAAAAGGAAACGGTGGACAAAAACTGCAGAGCATGATAATGAGCGATGATGAAATAATACAACGAGGCACTTATACCTAAAATTGCATCATATGTTTGTCACGGCAAATTTGGTCGCCGACAGATGAAACCTCCATACGCAATATTTGTTCATTAAAATACGCGTCAGCCAATCGCGATATTGGACATAATAGATAGTAGGGCCGGTAACCTAATGGCATAGAGTACTTATGTTCATAAAACCTTATGAATTGGGTCTGTGGATTTTCTATGTCTTTAATTTTCTTCTCTGCACTGACCTATAGAAAGATCTGCTCCAAAATGTACTACATTGTTGAAATAGAGTGGTTTTTCTTTCTTTTTTTTTTAACGCTGAAGTTCTAGGAATCGAAATGACGAAGTAGGACATCAAGGCATCGGTGGAAATCATGGATATATTTTTCGCGCCTATCTGCTGCATATAGCTTCGCAGTATGGATAATATCAAGAACGGAAAGCCATGTAGTAATGATTCGCGAGGCATTTGTTAAGTCAGTTGGTACGTTACAGGTATAGCTGCGCCATTTGTGTTCATGCTTTAAAAGAAAGCCAGCCACAGCCAGCCAGTGGCAGCTTAGACACAGCGCTTCTTCGGAGAATGAGAAACCCTTATTAAGAGTCGTGCTCGATGTCCTATCGCATTTCATTCAACATTTTGCGCACTAAGGAGGATTTTCCCTTGTCTAAAGAAATGCTTTACCAGCCATGCCCAATCATCAACCGTTACATAGTTGTTGGCACGTGGATTCCTCATCAGGATCCTTGCAGAGTAACTACCTATGACGACCGTATTCTGTGACAGAGTATTCACCATAAAACGATGGTCACTTAGCGCAAAACGACGGAAAAAAAAGAGGGGGGGGGGGGAGGGCAAGCAGCAGTGTTAGTGCTCATATTGTTCCTCCCCCCCCCATTTTTTTTCGTCGTTTCGCGCTAAGTGACAATCGTTTCATTGTCAATACTCAGTATCAACCGTGTAGCCCAACAGCAAGTGCTTCTGAGTATTCTGTGATGATTGACTTCATTTCCCATTTCTTGTCATACGCCACGTCGAGCGGCTGATCCCGCCAATCACGACGGTGTGGCAGCGTCTGAGCCAATTAATGACAGTCAAGACTTTGGAAATTGATATTGGTCACTCGTCACAAAATCCCACTCCTGTCCATTGGCTTGGTCCACCAGGGGGGCCATTATCTGGAATCTCATAGATTGCATGTGCCAAGCAATAATGCCCCCCACTCGTCCCTATTCTGACTAGGGGTGTGCGAATATTCGAGTTTAGAATTCGAATAGAATAATACCTAATCGAATAATTCGATTCGACTTTCGAATAGCAAGTATTCAAAGTTTCGAATAATTCGACAGGGCGAATATCTAAAACTCGACCAAAGGCCAATGGTGCCACTTGGTGAGGGTGGGGTGGGTAAAACTAACGCTAACGTCGTTGCAGTAGGCCTTTCGTTAAAACTTTCACCGATATCCCAGTTAAGCAAGCACTTGTTTATTTTAAAGGAGATTATGCCATTTCCGCATGCCATGGCTCCGGCAAAGAAGGCCAGGGAATAGTCTGGGAGACTGCCGAACTGAGGGCATCACAAAAAAGAAAAAAAACAAAGAACTTATAGGATGCTTGAGCTTCGCCTTCAAGAGTAGAACGCAATAGCTTAATCGGGCCATGTTCGCATCGCCTTCTCAATCGCTAGCCTGGCTTCGCTTCTCGGTGGACACCTTAACCGTGCCGCAAGGAAATGAGCGTCTCTGCGTGCGCCTGTAAATTGGCCCTTTCAGACTATCCTAGAATGCTTACTGCAAGTACAGTTGCGAAGTGGCCCTTACTACGTAATTCTTCCTTTTGCGAGTTGGCGAGGTGCCCCCTACGCGCCCGTAAGGCAGCACTCGCACCTGCGCAGCTGCACAGTTGCGCACGTTGTTGATGCTCTGCTGATAATGATAATTAATTATGCCTGTGTGCTTTGAGATTGGTGTGCCTTTATACAATCCACTGGTTGCGCAATTTACATGTTTTGACGCCTGGTGTGATTCTACGCTTCTGCCACGCAGTATTACATGTGTTAATGAGACTCCTCACGTAACATAACATTCATATAGTGTTTTTTTTCTTTCGAATTAATTTCGAGCACGGGCGTGGCTCTGGTAGAACACCTGCTTGTCACGTAGAAGTCCTGGTTACAATTCCCACTCGAACCAAAATTTTTTTGTTATTTTTTTATTTGCATCTGTCTCGAATTTTAGCTCACGGACAACGCTGATTTTTCGCTCACAACCAACGACACCGACACCGAAACCGGAATATATGCTAAACTAGCTATTTAACGCTATCGTGTTAAAATAAAACCAGCAAACTGAGCTCGGACCCTATCGTCAAGAGGTTCAAAAATACTTCAGTGAGCCCCTGATTCCAAGAAATGATATGATCCTTTGAAATAGTCGGAAAGAGCATGGAGCTGCACTTTATCCAGGTATCGGCAAAATTGTTTTGCGATACCTTCCCATCCCTGCTACTAAGGTGCACAGTGAGCGCATGTTTTCAACTGCAGGAAACACCGTAACATCACGGCGAGAGCCTGAAGCCAGGCCACGTAGAACAGCTTGTGTTTCTGCATGACAATTTGCAGTCATTCGGTAGCAGTCACTGACCGCGTTATGTGCTCGAGGGCATGAGCAGACTGTATTTCTTTGTTCTTTCTTTCAATTTTCAATAAAATATTTTGTATTCCATATTCGATTCGATATTTTTGGCCACTGTTCGGCACTATTCGATTCGAATTCGATTCTATATGAAATTTCACTATTCGCGCACCCCTAATTCTGACTCAACTCAAGAGTAGCTTGAAAGATGGCGTAAGATTTGCCGTTTCTTGACGCTGCGCCTTATCGGAGCAGCTGCCCTCAGGCCATAATGAACGCAAGGCCTGAAGAAGGAGCCCACAGGCACCACCAGTTTCAATAAATCTTATTTACAACAACCTTTATGCGCTTATCTTATCGCGTCGTGAGCGCGAGTGGTCACGTCGACTCAGACGCAAAGAATAAAATCTCAGGCCCTTATTCCGCAGGATAAACAAGGCACATTAGAAGAAAGGAAAATACAACGGAACAAAGCAAAGATTCCCCGCCTAAACGAATGCGCAGTAAACGGGCCGTCAAGTTTCAGTTTGCTTTTCTCCCAAAAAACGAAGAAGGCACAGATTCCCTTAAGCGGTTCTGTCATTGTAGACGCAACGCCGCCGGCAACGTAGCAACGAGAAACAGTTTTTTCCTCTTTTTTTCGGGTTGTCTCGCTTAAGCTACGTCGCTGCATGCCTGGTTGCGCGCACTCTGCTCGCAGATTCGAGGGGCGTATTGATTTTTATGTGCATCTCGCAAAACCATGATCGGCGCGATGGAGGCTTTGTAAAACCTCGCTCGAGAGCGCCCCTCGGGGGCCCTTAACCGCCTTCGCAGTGCTCTTGTTTTGCTTTGCTTCTCAGCAAGCTCGGCAGTTTCGGTGCACCATCGCATGCTCTGTCTGCCCCTGCTTCGACGCTTCTCATCGACTGTCGCCGCTCTGGCCTCAGAGAAAGAAAAACACATAAACACACAGGGCGGCCATCGAAACCATACTTTCTTTTTCGGGGTGAAATGTAAGTGCATACAGATTGGCTCAAAAATATATAGAAAAAAAGAAAGATCACGGGGGGTCTCCATGCACCCACGTCGTATATATTGTTGCATCACGCGTGCCACGGATTTCTTAACTGCCAAAAAAAAAGGCCAGGCAGAAATTCTATTTAAGCTCGTATCTTTCCCGTTGTAGCGTCTCTTATATAATGGCACCGTTGACTAAATTCACGCGCAGGGTTTATGGAGGAAGGATAGGGAGCGTTGTTCAGTATATTTGCAGAACACGGTGCGTAAGTCTGACGGACCAGCTGTGGCACCAGACACTGTGAGACCTATTGGAATAGGCATGCCCCAAAGAAACACTCCTCAAGAAAATAAACACAATGGCAATAGCGAAAATACAGAAAACTAAAACAGTATTACTAAATATACCAATGCAGATTGGTTCGGGATTCATGTTAGAGTCGGTCCGGCAAAATTCTGGATTCATGTTAAACGAGGTAAGTGATTCGAGATAGCGTCGAGTTTTAATAGTATTGTTAGTCTACGAACTATGCTTTGTTTTGTATAATTGTGATGGGAATATCTGAAATTGGCACCAAGAACAACTCCTATTGCAGTGTGCGCAACGGGACAGCAGAAAGGCGTGTGGTAATATCATTGCCTGTGAGAGATTTTGATCTGTTATTTGGACAGTCTACATGACCATTTCCCTGCGCAAAAGATGTCACTGGACATTGCATCATGCCTCCCCCTCCTCCCCCGGTCCGTACTTTTTGTTTCACCCCTATCAACAAACATAGACCAACGTTAAAGGCTCCAAGGGGATTTTCTCATGAGCAGGCACTTGATAGTTCCTTAAGAGACTGTTTTCAACAGATAAGTGTTCTCTCTTTGTTTCCGTCATAGGCCCTGGCACCTCCTTAAGACACCACCACATATAATCGTCATTTATCTTTGTGTGCTATCCCTTACGTATGCAAAGAAAAAAAAAACACGGCGCACTCCACTACGCTGGTCACACTCGACAACTTTTTACTGACATAATGCGAGATTCTTCGAATGTGATCCCAACCAAAGCCCAGCAGTTTTCGAATCACTGGCGTAACAAGAACAGAAAATAAAGAAAGGTCGGACGATGTGTTGTTCTAGAAAGGGAGTCACGTGACTCAGGAATTTTATGCCTGAGCGTTTAGTCTCACCGCATCCTTCTCGCATTTCTCTCAATTTTTCTCTACTTTTTGCACTTCTCAGAGTGACCCACCTGGTATCTGTTGCGGTTAACCTCCCTGTCTTTGAGTTCCTATATATATTTCTCTGCTTTCAACTTTGCTCTGATAGAGCAACATTTCGGCTAACGCAAGCCCGGCTCGATGTAACTATAGTTACTGTACTCTGTAGATATAGCGTCATTCACCTCGCGTGATTTGAGTACCAGAAGAAGCTAAAGTTGAAGTGAATTAAGAGACAGAAAAAAAAAGGAGCCATTATCTTTCTTCCCACCTGCGCTCACCCAAGTACAATCCTGCGTCGATTACTCCAGGCCGCATCACCACAAGCCACCATGTGCGTAGCTCGTTGTTTTATTCTATTTTCCATACGAGCCTTAGGCAGAGCACCGCTGTCAGGGGCGTCGATCCGAACGCCTTTGAAACTGTCTCTTCATGGAGCCTCGTGCAACCTTTTGTTTCTTTGCGATACAATTTTCGCGACAACTGCCACCCTAATGGCCCGGGAGAACAACGCGAGTCGTTGAACCGACGACAACACGAACGCAATTCCCCGAAAAGCGTCGCCGTTTTATTTTCCAGTGGCGCGTGCGAAGAGGCGTACCGCTGCCGGAAAGAGATTTGGGGGGAGGGGGGGGGGAGGTTTAGTGACACGAACCAGACGATGTGCTTGTTCGCGCATGCAGAAAAACCATCGGGCATGCCGAGCGTTCAGGAAAAGCTGCGGTTAAAAAAAAAGAAAAAAAAAGTTCTACAAGTAGAACGACGACATGCCAAACAGTAGCAATGAGAACGCAAGTGTTCCCTGGCATAGATCACGAAGAAATGGCGTATCACAAATTCTGGAACATCATTCTGTTTTGCGTTTGTTGCTTACCGTAGCGGCAGTGAATTGCCGATGAGCGCTTTTCTTGCACGAAACCCTTACGTGCTTCTGCATCAAGGTCCGTCGTATTATGTGGGTTGCATAAGGAAACAGTGATTCCGAAATCTTGTTCATAAGAACGTTCCCAATTAAAAAGATAGCGCGTTAAGATGCTTATACGGATTGCGAGCAATCACGACGACGCAATGGACGGCATACCTTACTCATCGCACGTTAATGCTGGTGGTATAGGGTAAGTTAAAATGCTGGTATTTGCTGGTGCAGGAAAAAATAGCCGCAGAAAATACGCCCAGGTGAAGTAGTAGAATGCACAGCCATGCACTGTAATTGAATAACGCTTTTTCAGGAATTCGCATACATGTGCGATCACAGCGACTGCACAATTATACCGTCCATAGCAAAGAGGCGTTGATTTAATAGCCGAACGCTTCAAGACAGTTATTATCATTATTAAAGAAATCGAGGCTTCACGGTATAGCAGCGAGAATATTTGGGCATTGGTTGTTTAAGTACTCGGTACATTATGCGAGTGCATACAGCCTCAACGTGGGCGCCTTTGTATCGGTGACGGAAGTCCAACTTCCGTTCACTAACCACCGGCTACGAAAATTTGCGGAAGACCCAGAGAGAGTTATTTGCTTTAATAACGAAACTAACCAAACATACCTGTTCGTTAAAGTAATACCTAGGTTCTTGGTGGTGGCTAGAAAAGCGCGGTAGTGTCTAGTTTTTTTTTCTTTTTTTTTTTCGCTATTACGTTATCCTTTCCGCGTACCCCTGGAAGCAGAGTTCTGCGATTAGAAAAAAAAGCTTTCCAACAGCCCTTTACAGAGCAGGGCACTTGACTATTTACTAGGATTTGCTTTTACTGTCTACGATATGCAGCATTTATGCATTTATTGCGGAACAATCATTTGCAGCTGATTTCACGCTTTTCCTGCTCTATTCTTGGCACTTTTCTGGCGAAAATCAAGGCCTACACACGAGTTCACTGACGCCAGTATATAGAACAAAACGAGCCTTTCTGTAAACGCTGGAATGATGGGTGAGTATACACAATATCTCTTTATGCGACACACCACGAACGAACCTTATGCTGTTTTTTTTTTTGTTGTTGTTGTTGTTCGTGTGACACAGACCAACTCCGGCCATAACTGCAACATTCACTGAGTCAACCTCGGCATACTCAAAAAAAAAAAGTAACAAGAAATTATCAATGGTATTTTCATGAAAGCCCGTCCCTGTTTCAGTGTTGCTGCTTCCGTTTCACAGTGACTGAATCTTTTAACTGGTCAACGGAAGGCCGCAAGCGGTGTCCGAAACTGGTCGCGGTGGCTGCCATTTTATGAAAGAGCGCATCGTGCTACAAGTTCGTGTATACGACGTCCCTGAAAAATTGAGCTGTCTGAATTTTATCCAAAGTATTCCGCTACGATATGGTTCATCGACCGCGTTGTCCTATAAAAAGGAAAGATGAATACTGCAAGTCGGTTCTGCGGAATCCTGCAAGGTGGAGGAGGGGTTAAGAAAGGGGAATTGAAAACCACCCGTTTGTAGCACGAAGCCACAAGGGAATCCACACGGATTTCTGAGAAAAAAAGCTTCTTAGCTGCCAAAAGATTCATCCTGGTCCGGGGGATCGAACCCGGGCCCAACGCATTTCCGGTGCGGTCGCTCTACCAATTGAGCTACCCAGGAAGCTAGCAATTAACAGCGCGAGGGCGAATTAATCGACAACTCGAAGCGCATAGGCGGAGAATACTGCAAATCGGTGCTGCGGAATTCCTTGTCAAGAACGGCTTCGTGCTCTACAAACGGGGGGTTGTCGATTTCCCCTTTTTAAAAGGAATGCTGCTTAAAAGCTGTGCACCCTGACCTGCCCTTGCTTTTCTTTCATCATTCTTTCGATAAAGTGCGCTTCATGGTTCAAAACCGAGATCCTTGCAGCAGTCTTTGTTTCTTTCTCCGCACTTCTTGTGCCCTTGAACTTATTTCCCGCTCGGTTTTTCTCTGCCTGAAGCATTTTTGTCTTCCTTGTTCTCTCTTCCTTTTTTTCTTTTTGACTGAACGTAACGGCCCTCCATCAGGCATCGATTCTTTCCTAATTCAGTTCAAATCGAAAGCCCAACACCATCGGAGAATCTCGCGTCGCTCGCGCCATGGCATTCGTAGCCGGTGTCACGGTGAATGAGCGCTGGCCACCAAACTCCTAATTAAAAAGGGATTCTACCGGCCTGAATGAGCTAGAGCGGGATATCATTCAAGGGGACCCTGGTGGAGGACCTGCGCTTCAGCGTATGCCTCACCGCGGCTGGCGCTTGCGATCGGCAGCTGCGGTGAAGAGGCGTGCGACGCTTGCGCAAAGCGCACTGGGCTGTGCCCTCTGATAGCAGTTCAAAGCAACCACTTAGCTCCAAAAGGCGCAGCACAGATTGCGAAAAGCAATCTGAAAGCGTTTGCTGTGCTTTCGATAAGCGCGTTACTACACTGTGGGCCAGGTTGTCTTACAATATTAGCGCGTGATAGAAAGGATCTTCATAAGCCCTCCATATAAAATGTTTACTTGCTCCGAGGCACAGTTTCGTATGTGCAATGTCGGTCATTCCTGAAGAATGCGTGCACAGTGGATATGCCTCACTGTATTTGCGCGTTTAGACCGCAGCAGAAATTCATATATCTCAAATTCTAACTTCTTAGGTGCCGAGTGGCCGAAAACCTACTGCTGCCAGTGCTCATTCTATTCAGCGCGTGCCTGTATGGTCCCCGCTCAGCGGTAAGGAAACGCAGCAGCGACAAAAGTTCGCAAGCGCTGTACAAGAATTTGAGCATGGCAGTGCCTTCTGCGTTATCTGTCAAACTTGTTACACACTGATGCCACCGATATAGTCCTGAACACTCACGTTAAACAGCTTAATATCGGTGTTTTTTTTTTTGTTTAGCTTTTGTCAGTAGCAGCCGCCTGCTAGGGTGATGTGTGCGCGTCGGTTTGGTTCGAAGGAAGATAATGGAGGTGTGGCGCTCTGAGGTGCTCGTCACCCGTGGAACACGTTCAACAAGACGATCCACCGGGCACCGGCACACAGTAGAGTGTATTGCGACTTTTATAGAGATATTCCAAATATAGCATGTCGTAGCTGATCGCTCTGCGAAAAAAGTAAACGTGCCGATTCCTCAGCTATCAAAAAAAAAAAAAACGAAACGGGCGCCTCTGACTGTTTGTGCAGTGTAAGCGTAGTAATGTGTCCATTGGAACTGTGCGAACGCAATGTAAGGACAGGGTACACAGTTCCATCAAAGCGACATCTGTGGAGGGTCACTGTCTGGCCATTTGCATTACCGTCATTTTTTACCCAGTAATCACTGATTCAATATCAGACTCTTCTTCTTGGTTCCAGTAACCCTTCATCTTTCGTTGCCCGAAACTCACTTGGACCACGTGCAACCAGCGGACAATCCTTCTATCCGTAGTATGTACTGATACAATAGTTTGTTCTGTAGCAGTAAGATTTTCTTGTGCACCCCATCTCGCTTTCTTTTTTTCGGCATTCTATAGTTAGGGGAAAGCAATGCGAAAGCACATGTTTGCCTTAACTGAGAACAGGGCACTTCTCTTCCCCTAACGCGCACCTTGCTCAGAAAGATGCTTCATACAGGTGGTAGGAGCTATATTCTTGTTATTATTTATAAAGCGTAATCTTTAAGTGCCTCATCAGGCGCTGGTCTTCAGAAACGCGGCGTGTGGTACAAAATATCACATGGCCTTATTGAGTTTAATAAAAATCAAATAAAAAATCAAGCTTAGAGCCGAATCGCACCCAGGTATTTGGCATAGCAGTCAGGCGTCCTGCCACTGAGTCAAGCCAGTGCTTCGGACTGCTTCGAAAAACCACCCTATACCGTCGTCATGTCGGGAAACAGATGTAATATCGCGTGGCAGAAGCGTGGAATGCCACGAGGCGTCACACCGTGTGAATTTCATCATCATCATCATCATCATCACCATCATCAGCCGCAGCGTCGACAAAGTATGCAGCTACGCAAGCTCCGATGACGATGCGCACGATGATGCCAAGATAGCCACACCGGATAACTTTCGCGTTCGAGTCGTCTTAGGCGAATGCATAAGGGACTCTGCGAGTTTTCTATTTTATAGGAGCTATGTTCCTTATTAAATGCGAAGCATTTCTTGGCGAACCCAATGCACTTTGCGCGTTTCTATCTATCTATCTATCTATCTATCTATCTATCTATCTATCTATCTATCTATCTATCTATCTATCTATCTATCTATCTATCTATCTATCTGTCTGTCTGTCTGTCTGTCTGTCTGTCTGTCTGTCTATCTATCTATCTATCTATCTATCTATCTATCTATCTATCTATCTACTATATCTATCTATCTCTCTGTCTGTCTGTCTGTCTGTCTGTCTGTCTGTCTATCTATCTATCATCTATCTATCTATCTATCTATCTATCTATCTATCTATCTATCTACTATCTATCTATCTATCTATCTATCTATCTGTCTGTCTGTCTGTCTATCTATCTATCTATCTATCTATCTATCTATCTATCTATCTATCTATCTATCTATCTATCTATCTATCTATCTATCTATCTATCTGTCTGTCTGTCTGTCTATCTATCTATCTATCTATCTATCTATCTATCTATCTATCTATCTATCTATCTATCTATCTATCTATCTATCTATCTATCTATCTATCTATCTATCTATCTATCTATCTATTCTAGCGTTGCTATATATTCAAGCTATATTCAAGCTATATTCAAGCGTTGCTCGACCCCGGAGGAATATGCTAACGAAAGTTACCTGTGATATTCACATCATCGCACTGTAAAGTGCACTTCGTTTCGATAATACACGAAACCTGCTCTAATGTGAGTGCTCGTTACGTCAGACCATAAGTTATCCTCTAAACGTAAATGCTGTCGACGTGCCTGGTAAGCCCACGATGCGCTTACAACTACTCCACTTATAAAAACACGTCGATCCACCTCGTAACGCTTGGCTCAAAGCCAAGAAATTCACCTACGATTACGATACTACCTAATGCGAATTCTGAGCGCAGCTTCGGGTTGGGACAAGGCCAACTGTGTTTGAAGTTTTGGCTTTCCACAAGGTATCGACTACGCCCTAAATCATAATTTTTATGAAGTAGGACAGCACCCACTATGCCATTATTCGTCATTCTGCGGATAAGCGAAGTACCCGCTACACATCTGTAAGGTATTATGTGCACTTCGTTGGTGCTACATGTGGCTGACGACGATGAAGAATTATGGCTGAGCACTTTGCAGTGGGTGGGAAGCATTGAAACACACACTCGTTTCGCAATGAGTGGTGTGTGATGACATGTTGTTATTTTACTCTTCTGCCACGCTATATTACATAAGTTAACGCGATTCCTTGCCCTACATGACGCGTGCATAAGGTCTTTTTGCAAAGGAGTTTCAAGCACCGGCGTGGCTCTGTTGTAGAATACTAGACTGCCACGCAGAGGGCCCGGGTTCCAATCCCATTCGATCCTGCGTATTTTTTCTCATTTTATTTTTTCGTGTATATCGGTTACGCCACCGACGGCGACGGCGACGCCGCTCAATGTAGGAACGAGCGCCTAAGAGCTGCGCTCTAAAATGCAACATAGAACTACCCGCTGACTGCTTCGCATGAACCCGATTCCCACAAGGCGTGGGATCTGCCGAATTCTTCGTAAGTGGACGGAAATTGCTGCCTAGAAACTAGAGCCTTTTATCTGTACTTCTCCAACTTCTACACTGACCAGTCGATCGGAGAAACGCCAGGATCTGCTTTAATTGTGTAGCTCTAATTTATAAAACTTAAATAATGACGTAGCAGCGGGTCGCAGATGCCGCCTTTTTGTCCTTTTCTGCACACCATAGCGCGACACCTGTTACAGACAAAACAAACTTGGAACGTAGCGACTGTTGTCGGCGCGCACTGCAGCGGCCACCGCGGAGCTTGCTGTTTTTGTGGCTGCGCGCCGCCGGGGGTCCTCGCACCGTCGCTCTTGCTGGAAAGAGGCGAAAAAAAGAAAGAAATGAAGAGATAAGGGGTTAAGGGAGAGAAAAGAATGAACGAACTCGGCCGTCTGACGAATGGGGGCATCGATCGCGATTGCCTCTCGACAACGAATCCACACCACAGGAAGGATCGGGGGTCTAAACAGTAGGGAGATAGCACGCCATAGACTGGCGCTGCCATCTGCTATCTGTTTTCTTCTTTCTGCACCTCTGTTTCTATTGCTCACCTTTGAGAGAGAAAAAAACTAGTGGCACGCACAGATTTCGCCGGCAGCGCTGAAGTGCGTGGGTGAGCACTGCCCGGTGAGCCCTTCTCTTTCCTGCCCGGTCGTCTCTATATCTTCATCAGCTTGCTTCTGGGTTCTTTCTCCGTCGTCGCTATCTCTCAGATGTCGGGCGATGTGTTATTGATCTAAGCTCGCCCGTTTATGGGGCGTCCCTAATGGGCACTTGAAAGAGGGCCACCGCTGGCCGGGCTGTCCCTTTTGTCGAGAAAGGGAACGCCTGCGGAGTCAGTGCGTCTTTCTTTTCTTCTGACTTCGAAGGAGTGGTATGGACAGAGGTAGAAGAGCAACCTTGACACCAATTGAAGTCCTGCGTGGAACAACGTATGAGGTCAAACATCTATGATAGCCTTAAGATGCGCGTTGCACACACGGGCTTGTTATATGCAGCCAGGCTCACGTTATCTGTGCGCGTGTGATGTATTTCCGCACATACACAGCGGGTAGCTTTTAACAGTTAAGCTGTTTAGCAAACCTTTCCTTGTGTGTCGATCGTAGAAAACTATCATCATCCTAACGGGTATG
The DNA here is from genome assembly GCF_013339695.2 of Rhipicephalus sanguineus. NCBI lineage: Eukaryota > Metazoa > Arthropoda > Arachnida > Ixodida > Ixodidae > Rhipicephalus > Rhipicephalus sanguineus. The sequence goes on from NC_051176.1 coordinate 284,226,151, forward strand.
TGCCACTGTGCCGCTACCTGAGAGCGAGTACAGAGAGAGACAGACAGACAGAAAGAAAGAAGAAACAAACAGAGAGGCACGCTAGCAGGGCGTAGCATAGCCTTGTAAAGTATAGTATAGCAAGGGGTTGGGAAGGGGAAGTGATAGTGAGGAGGAGGTAAAGGAGGAGGGGAGAGAGTAGAGCGTTGCACAGAAAGAATGAGAAAGCCAGAAATAGAGAGAAAGAAATGCAGAAAGAAAGAGAGGGAGCGAGAACATCAACCAAAGAGAGAGAGAGAGAAAAAAAGATAGCAAAGAAAGAGGAAGCGAGCATCGCGTCGTCTATAGCGACCAGATACCGCACCGCCTGGCCAAGCCGCGCATGCGCAGTAGCCGCGCATGCCGAGGCCTACCGGCGGAGACATCGCGCGCAGCCTCTGGTCTATAGTGCTTAGCCTGACTGCGTACGCCCGAGGCGGAAGCCGCGCATCTCAAAGCTAGACGCGTCGGTCGACGGGGAGTACGGGCGGCGACGGGTCCGGGCTTCGCTGTGCCTAGTGTTGAGCCACTTAGTGCAAACTGCCCGCAATTTTTAAATGCGAAGCATTTCTTAGCGAACTTCTGCGACTTTAAGCGTATCTATCTATCTATCTATCTATCTATCTATCTATCTATCTATCTATCTATCTATCTATCTATCTATCTATCTATCTATCTATCTATCTATCTATCTATCTATCTATCTATCTATCTATCTATCTATCTATCTAGCCGCCTACGACTTTGTGCTCTCCTATCTGGTTCGTTAATGGGACGTATGCCAAAATTGGTATGGCACAGCATGACTGTGTGACGAACACAAATGATAGGTCATAACATGAAAATCATGATATGCATGTCATGAACGGCATTATTTACATGCCACGGCCTGGGTGCTCTTGCGGCCGTTTCGTTAACTTGATATATACAAAAAATTCGGCAGATCCCACGTGCCGTGGGAATCGATGCTATGCGAAGCATGCGGCAGGAAGATGACTGTGACGTAATTTTTGTTACTGAGTGAAACGTTACAAAATGAAGCAAAAGATCTGTATAAATTTTATACGCACACATATATGCTGAAGAGCCGCATATGTGTTATCTAACAAGCTGTTTACAGTTGGGTAACGGTGCCAACGGCAACGTGGGTATTACAAACACCAGAAGCGGTAAGCTGATATGTAGTGCTTATGCTTGTCCCTAGTGATGGAGAATGCACGCACGTTTCACTAACCCGTATGCATGTGTGGAAGCGGTTCTTGATAGTTCTTGAAAAAGGTCATTATCCCCGTGGTCCGTGAGCACCAGCAGCTGGTCAGGTCTTGTTATTGGATCCGGTCGTGATCGCGATGACGAGGGGTCCATGTGTAGTGAAGTATGAGGTATAGTACAGTTGTTGGAAATCGAGGATGCCTCGGTCATTTCGTCGACAAATTATATGTCGATAGAGCCGGCGACATGTCGGAACCAGAACTCCCCCTTCGCGTTGGTGAGGTATAGGCCATCGATGATGGTGGGCCTGGATAGTGCTACATAGACCAACATCAGTGGATGGCACTTGTCGTATTCGTCGACTGCATGAGCGTATGTGGCCTACGTAGCGTAGTCTGCAAAGCGGCTGTCAATCAATCTGGCATGATCATCGGTCAGCATGAGGCCATCACCCAGCCTTGTAAGAAATGAAGAGGACACTGCGTCGTTCTGGCGGATTAAGTGCACTTTACGGTGCGACGATGGGAATGTCATACTTAACTTTCCTTAAAATATTCCTCCGGGGTCGAGTAATGTTTCAATATAACTTACTGAATAATAGGAATACAAATGCAATGTTTATTAGACTGGTGTAAAAGCGGAGACAACACTGGAACCACAGACGTTAATCTCCTATGACCCCTGTATCGTTAGTGTCCTGTAGTGTTTATTGCTTTCTTGCAAAATTAGATCGCTAGCACCATAACCACAATTGACGTTGCACCGACATTACGCTTGCATAGCCTGTTTTTGCAAACCAGTTCAAAGACCTGTAGTGGCTCTGTGGTAGAATACCTGATTGCCATGCAGAATGCTTGGGTTCGATTCCTGCTGGGATACTAATTTTCATTCTTTCCATTCGTCGGGTCAACGTTGCCGATGTTGGTTTTTGTCTGATCTCGCCGTTCCTGGGTAGATATAAACTGTCAATCACCTGTGGCGCATACCCGTACACCGCGGCCCGTGGTAAACGGGTATGTGCCACACGTGCCTGGAGGAAAGGGTTTGACGACGTACGCGACAGGATTTTCACGTTATTCATGTCATGACCCGACAGTCATATTCATCAAATCTTCTTACCCTTCCATGCCAATTTTGGTCTAGACCAAATTGAGGAGGCGATCATGAGAGCACCCAGACGTAGGCGGCTAGATAGATAGATAGATAGATACGTAGATAGAGACGCTCAAAGTGCCAAAGGTTCGCTAAGAAATACTTCGTATTTAAAATTTGTATGGCGTGACAAGATTGTCTGACAAGCATAAGTGACAGTTCTATCGTGCAAAGCATGACACGCATATCAGGTACAGCATGATTTACATGACATGGTCTCGGGGCGCTCGCGACCGTTTAATTATATGGGTATATACCACATTTGGTACCACGAAGCATTTCTGTAAGGTGAACATAAATGACAGGTGGTAACATGAAATCATGACATGCATGTCATGTACGCTATGACATACATGTCCCGGTCACGGTGCACTTGCGGCCGTTTCGCTATTTTGGCATGTACCAAACTTGGTATTGCATGGCGTGACTGTATGAAGAACATGAATCGCAGGTAGTAACATGAAAATCATGACATGCATGTCATGTAGAACATGATGTACATGCCACGCTCATAGTGCGCTCTCGGCTGTTTCGCTAGCTTGATAAACACCAAAATTGGTATTGCATGACGTGACTGTACGATGAGCATAAATGACAGGTGGTAACATGACAATCATGACGCATTTTATGGGCAGCATGATTTACATGCCGCGCTCATGGTACGCTCGCGGTCGGTTCGCTAGCTTGGTATACCCCTAAACTGGTATTTGCTGACGTGACTGTATGACGAATATAAGTGACAGGCGGTAACATGAAAATCATGATATCCATGCCGTGTAGGGCATGATTTACATGTCACGCTCATAGTGCGCTCGCGGCCGTTTCGCCAGCTTGATATACACCAAAATTGGTATTGCATGACGTGACTGTACGACGGACATGAATGACAGGTGGTAACATGACAGTCATGACATGCATGTCGTGTAGGGCATGATTTACATGCCACGCTTAATGGCTGCTCGCGGCCGTTTCGCTAGCTTGACATACACCAATGTTGGTATAGCACGACGCGACTGTATGATGAACACAAATGATAGGTGGTAACATGGCAATAATGACATGCATTTCATCTGCAGCATGATTCAGATGCCAAACTCATCTTGCACTTGCAGCCGTTTCCCTAGCTTGATATACACCATAACTGGTACTGCATGACGTGACTGTATGACGAACATAAATGAGAGGTCCTAACAGGCAAACCATAACATCCATGTCATGTACGGCACGATTTACGTGACACTTTTTGGTGCGCTTCCGGCCGTTTCGTTAACTAGATATACACCAAAATTGGTATGGCGTGACATTAGTGCGTGACGAACATAAAAGACAGGTCATGCATTGCATATACCAGAATATACGTTTCATTATATTAAAGATTGTAGATGCATGAATGCATGACAAACACGCGATATACAGTGAACTAGATGTCATGACACGAATGACTTCATTTGCCTGAAAGGCAAACAAGTCGATGTATGACGCTCTTTGCCGGCTGCTTCGCATTACATCGATTCCCACAGTGCGAGGGATCTGCCGGATTTTTTTCATGTTGCGCTTCCTTACATGGTTCCTTAAATTTTTTTCATGACGCTTCCTTACGATAAGCGGCGTCCCCTTCGGACGCGTCGTTTTCGGAAACGCAGCGGTCGGGGTGAGACCATTTTGACAGGGTGTCTCCGTTGAAACATGAGGGTTCTATATTCCTCAATACTGAGGAAATTAAACGACTCAATTGTGTGCAGACAGAAATAAATAACTTATTATGGGATGATTTTAGCGCGCACAGAACAGACAAAGACGAAAGAAAGCAGACAAACATTTGTCCACTTCCTTTCGTCTTTGTCTGTTCTGTGCGCGCTGATGTCATCCCATAATGCATTCCTACCAACTCGCCCAGTTTTTATTACTTTTAGAAATAAATGATATGCGGAAGGCGCAGTGGTTAACCGGAAGTTAAATAAGTGTCCAGTTAGGCTAGCCTGTACTGGCGATTAAAAGGGTGTAAATTGAGCTTGTTGACTTGGCTTCATAGCAGGGAACAGCGCAGATACACGAGATACACGAGACGGACGCATGCGTTGACCTCTTCCCCCCCCCCTCTCTCTCTCTTTTGTTTATTTCCGTTTCCCAAGAAGTGTATATATTTGTGCACATACGAAATAAACGCTCATGTTGTTAGCCAGCGCCAAGTCCTGTCAGTCTCTCTTGTCTCGTGTATCTGCGCTGTTCCCTGCTATGTATTGGCGAATGAAGGCCTTACAAGGCATCTAGTGATTAGGAAGCACGACGCAATTTCAGTTGTGTTCTATAGTATAATGAGTAGCAAAGCCACACATTATAACCCTATTTTAGACAACCTAACACAAAGCACAATTTAAGTGCACTTGAAACACCTTTCGTGATATGATGAGCGCATGATGATTCTACGTGTTGTCAGAGCCACAGCGTCCTTTCATCTCAGGACTCTCTGTAACTTTTTCTCATAAGATTTTTTTTTTTGCCAGTCTGTCTGTCTTCGGACTTATGCTTCCGAAAGTCCACTTAATCGACAGAGTAAGTCCAAAACTTGTGTGTCCTTCCATTTCGTTGCGTCGTCACGCGTTCCATCGTCGTTGTTGTTTATTAAATGATGAGGCCCCGGGTAAATTGGGCACTGAAGGCACGCCTATCCCAATAACCAAAAGTAAAATACAGCGGCTAAAGGACGTAGCAGAAGTATAAATAAGCAAATAAAATAAAAGCAGGATGGAGGTGGGTGAAAGCATAATTATTGTATGGCAGTAGTATAGACTGCTAATCAGTATGCATAGACACAGCGCGCTGTATTATGGAAGTGTCCTGTCCACTTCCATTGTCCGCGTCTTCGGTGCGCTTCAACCTAATCTTTAAACGTGAACGTCTACCAAAAAACCCAACTCGCCATCTTGTTGCGCTGTATTAGCTACGTGTGGAAAGTTACAGTGGGCTTTGCCGGAACAGTCCCGTCATATATCTACAGGCGTTATTTTTTTTTCAGCAAACAGAGAATTTTGTAATAAAAAATCGTATGACCATTAGGCTCCTGTAATATTCGCACAGGAAGTAACTCAACGTCGAGGCGGAAATACTTGGCCGCAGCTAAACTGGCACTGAAGCGAATAATTAATAAAAGCTTATTAATTAAGTTTAATTATTGACTTGAGGGCAGTTGTTTATGTGGGAAAGTTGTTGTGCGTCACAATTTATGGTATGCCCATTTTTTTAGAAATCGTAAATGTTACACGGAGTTTGAAACATTCATAATCGATTTTTAATGGCCATATCGAAACTGACCGCGCAGGTAACGCGGCCGCTCTGTTACGTCACACCTGAACACAAACGACACACGCATAGCGCCAAGTGTGCGTTTGGGGTTTGGGTTCTTTCTTATACTATGTTAGGTGCGCTACACCCTTATCCTACACAACGCCATGTCAAGAAGCCCATCGTGTAACTTTAATCTATTGCTGTAGTGTACTTATATGCATCATTGTTCGCATAAACGTTAGCTGGACTGTCTTCACCTTTTGTGTAAGGCTCAAGAACTGCATCAAATTTTCTTTTCGAGCCATACGAAACGTCGTCTTTAGTAAAGGGTTCTGCTTTTTCTTGTTTTGTAATATTTATCTTGATGACAACACGGAAAGTTCTAAGTCGGCCTTACCAGCAGAAGCGACATTCTAAACACACCTGCTTATGATTACGCGCTGCGATTCAGAACTACTCTCTATCTTTTGAGAAAAACAAACGCAAAATTAAGAGAATAATAGATTCAGGAGGCGAAAAGGATCGGAAAATCGCTGCGAGTTTAAACCCTTCCGTCTCCCGCTGTTCTCTCGTCGAAGTCCATCCGTCGGCGAAGCCTCGCGCACCGGGCAAGACGACCGTTGCAGCTCATTTGCTGCGCGTATACATGTGTCCACGCCGTTTAATTTTATACAAGACGATGTTGCTGCGCGCAGAAGGGTGGAAGCCAAAGGGATGGCCGTAAGAAATGGCCAGTGGCGCCGTTGAGATCGTCGTGGTCTTTGTTCGGTGCACTACGTCACACAAAAAGGCGCGCGCGCACGGACGACTGAACGCACCGTTTCACGCTTGCACCACCGCCGCCGTCCGGCACTCGTCTTCGGCGGTGCAGACGGAAGCCCTTGCGGAACGCCTTTCGCAACAATCCTTGACGCCGGCGCAGCTCCGCGCCGAAAGGCGCGCGCGCCTAATTTATTCTAATGCATGTCCGGCGCAACTTTATGTGCGCGTCCGGCCGGCAGACGACGCGGCGCGGTCGTTTTAAGGTCATAAACTTGTGATAGCCCCGGAACAAAGCGACGGCCCTTCGTTAGGTTACTGCTGCTCTTTTTGGGTGGCCGAGGCCAGCGCCTGTCGCCACGCTGTTGCTCGATATCGGCGATGCATGCTTATCGCACGTCGCTCTTCTGCGTTCTTGTCCGCGTGTTTGGGAATACGCACTCCTCCGCGCGCGCCGTCTCCCCCTTTTCCCTAAACGAAGCATAACTCGCGTGCCCGTCGCTGGCGCTCACAGCAGGCCTCAAGGCCGGTTATCCCTCCGAAGGTTGTACCCACGTCGAATAAGCGCTGAATTAGGGCTGACCCGAAGAAGGCGCGCCCGGGCGAGCGGCGAGAGACATGCTTTGCGCATCTCCCGTGGCCTTCGAGGAGAGCGCTCGAGTCACAACTCGCCGGTCCGATGGGAGGCAGGATTCGCCACCAAGGCCTGGCCGCACCGAGTCTCCGGCTGCGATGCTTCGCTCTTTCGCATTTTTTTTTTCTTCTTCTTCCCGCGAGCTCGAGGGCCTGTGGCAACTACGACGATGCTCTTCGCAGCGTCGCCACAGCGGAAACATGCTCTTACGCGTCCATTCGCCCTCCTGTCCTACTTTTCCTCGTTCCGCATCGCCGCTCCTTCCTTTCTGTTTTCTTTTTCTGCCATTTCTTACTCGCTCCAGAGGCGTGTTCAAACAATGGCGCACCTGCATTTGGGGGACGTGAAAACTTTGTGCCTTGACGAACTAGCGGTTGGCGTACACGCTCGGAAGCCGTGTCACTGCCGGATGCAACGACATCAACGCGCACACCTTGTTGTCCTCCGGTAGCGCTTCTCCAGGTGCGACTTACCTTTTCTTTCTTCGCCCTTTGAAATGATCGCGGTGGGCTATCATCGGTTGAATTATCGACCTCCCGCCAAGGCGCCGCGTTATATTTCACGTGGGACGTCTTATGCGATATTCGTGTACCGTCGAGATTTGTTTTTCTGAAACGTGGCACTGTTAGGTATTCCCGAGGGGAGATAAAGCAAAAGAAATACAACGCAGTGCCGCAGTGGCACGTGCTTCTTCGAGATGTAGGAAAATGTGCTTCGCGCGGACGCCTGTTCCATAGAATGTCGCATCACATTATCGTATTTACCCTTAGGGAAGCAGCCCGCGCATGCGCGTGGGCACAACACATGTGCCTAGGGATGCCGAATGACCCAGTTTTTCGCGAAAGTGTGCCGCTGACATTGAACAACGCCAACATGTCAGTTCCTTTCAAGTTTTGTGGTCGTAAACTTGGCAGGTCGTATCGGACTTGAAAATCTCAGAATAATTTTGGGAGCCGTGCCAGAAGGTGGAATTGTATCTGACAACACCTTTCTTCGTAAGCGTCGTGGGACCTTGAGTTGAAATGTTTGCGAAGTTGAGGGGTATCATTGTGTGCTTATATAAACAAGCATTTGCATCTTCTGGCGACTTGCACGGCTCTGTGCCAATGGTGGCCTAGCCGCGTAAAGAAGATGATAATCATGAAAAGAGCGGCGCAGGGTATGTCCGGCAAATGTTTTTTAGGAGCTTGCTCCTTATGCTTGGGGCTTGTCCATCGCCGTAGTAGCCGCTAGTTCTCATTGCTCCCGCTAGCTTGGCTCAGCGCACGCTCGCACGAAAGAGAAGCCTTCTTCCTCTTGTTCTTCGAGCGCCTTGATGACGATATCAACGCAGGCAAAACCACATATAGCATAGCCAACTGTAGCATGCGGCGCTTGCTCCACTCCGGCGTGTGCTCTAGTTTGATAGAAGACCCCTAGAGGGCCACAACTGCGTGCTTCCTCTCTCTTTCGACAGTCGTCAGTCAGTGCGCTTTATTAATAACATGAACGAAGACAAGGCGGCGGAGCTCGCAGGCAGCAGCAGCCTGGGCTCGCCGCCCAGACCTTGCGGTGAGAGCTCGCGAAGCCGCAGAGAGACGTCAGCGTCGTGCGGACACAGAGATACAAGCCCGCGAGGCCGAAGCAGCGCGGAAGCGGCGGCAAGAGAACCTGGAAGAGGTACGGGCGCGGGATGCAGCGGCCAAGCGCCGAAAGCGGTCGCTACCTGAAGTTGGTGGCGCCGACGCGCGCTTCAAGTGTGATTTCCTCGACCACACGTTCGGCCACAGCTGCAAGGTCTGCGACCGCTTATGGTTCGACAACAACCTGACCACAATCGCTACTATAACAACGTGTCACGTCTTTATATGTCAGTAGAGGAATTGTACGGAGCATTCACGGTTTACCCGATTATCTCCGAGCAAGCTCCTGTAACATCATTCACTTCGTGGATATGGTGGGGATTTTTCTTTGCTCTGCTGTACTCAGCCCATCGCGACATTCTTGTCCCATAAAATACGAAACCCTTTGTCGGGCTATTTACCAAAATCTGACAGAAATCAGCTTTTTGCGAAGAAATTCTCGGACCTTGAAAAGTATCAGAAAGCAACTTTCATTCTACATTCAAAAACAACCGTAGCTGTGCGAACTATTTTGTTTCGGAATAACGATGTTCTGGGTGAGAACTCTTGCTATGGAACAACTTTCAAGAATCAGCTTTTGGAACAGTTACAAAATAAGGGCTGTATGTGGGGTGAATCACGCGGGGGAACACATTTGTTTCATTAGTTGTTTGTTGAAATAGCGAAAAAAAGAACAGTGAGCGTGGTGGGTATTTGTTCCTTTGGATGCGCCCAGCTGGTGGGTGCTATGCGCTGGGACTGGGCGGCACAGTGTTGTCTCATTTTGTCGCGCAGCGACTGTGTTCGACTCAAGAGACAGATTGTACACCGCCTATAAGGAAACATATAGTGTGAATAATTATGCCTCAAGTAAATGGTGAAGGGGATAACTGGGAAATTCCCACAACGTATAACGAGCTCACTAAGCACTTTTATCTATCCCGGAGGATCTTCCCTCTACCTCACAAAAATCTCACTAGGCCCCAAGCACTTACATTAAGGCTTTTGCAAACCAAGACGTACCCCACCTTGAAAATGTTAAACATTATTTACCCTGAACTATACCCAAGTAATCTCTGCCCATATTGTGGGGAAATAGCTACCCTAGACCATATGCTCTGGCAGTGTACCAAATTCGCTCATTTACCTAACATCACCTCTGCCAGATGGGAGGCGGCAATCCGCAGCCCGTCCTTGGCAGAACAACTCTGGGCTGTCCACCAAGCCCGCGAGGCGGCTGAGGGGCTCGGCCTCTCGGTCCCCACGTGGGAGCGGCCCGCGACACATTGATCTGTGTTTTGGAGGACCAAATAAAAGTTCATCCAATCCAATCCAAGTAGTGCCTATGTTTCATTTAATTTTATTTCACGCCTGTCTGTAGGCTACCTCTCAATAGTTCACTTTCCATGCAGGCTTTTCACTCGTGACTGCATGGAACGATGTCGGTATCATGTTGCCATCACACGCAGTCGGAGTTTGTGTGCCAGAAATGTACACGAAAAAATAGAGGCATTCACAGTGCACGCAACAATTTTACGTAAGGGCTGAGACTGTATAAAAATTCACATTTCATGTGGCACCCTTGGCTGAAAAAGTTTCGACCTCGAATGCATATGCGCAAGTCCATAGGTACGTAGATCAAGTATAGTCCTTAGGACACTTCGAAAAATGTCACGCCTAGCGGGCACGCGTCCCTTATTTTCTTGTCTTTTCGTTCCTACTTTCGACGAGCTTAACATGAACGCGTTGAATATCTGCACTCTTCCCGGCGGTTTACGCATCGTGCTCTGTGGTCGCGCTCCGGTAGTCGCGCTTGGCAGGCGTGAGAACGGCTTGTTTTTACATGCTGCTTACGCCGGCATTATTCGCGTGCACGAGAAATGTGCGGCGAAGTTGAAGCCTGCGACCTTGAGCTTGCCGTTGTCTTGCACTGCGCGTGCCGCCGTATGTATTTAGAGACGCAACAACGCGCTGCGTGTCCCTACAGAGGAGGAAAGCGAGCTTGTGAAGAAAGAGCGCGGTGTCGTGATTTGCCGTGCAGTGGCCATCTCAGCTGACATGCCAGGTAGGAATTAAAGCTTATGAACGAAAAAACGGCTCGCCCGGCAGCATGTTATTCAAAATGCTGGGCATCCATCTTCTCCGTGCGATACCATCCCTCTCGTTTACATGTTCCAGGCCTCTTGTCTGGCACGAGGGAGGCGCAAGGAGATACAAAGCGGGGAGGGGGGGGGAGGGGGGGGGAGGAGGAGGTGATCGGACAACTGTAGCAAGGTTTTTGACCGGGCTAGTTGGTAAAGATCCATTATAGCTTACAGCGCACTCTGACACACGGACGAAGAATAGACACACGAAGACAAGCGCTGACTTACAATTGAATTTCATTTCGATGGAACACACATGTATACGTACAGAATTGCACATGCGCGATTACGTGCTGTCGAAAGCTTCCTTTGCCAATGATAACACGTAATAATTTATGTCGCTCAATGTTAAGAAATGCGTGTATGACGATTCGCTCCCCTCAAGAATGATAGCTGACACGAAATACTGACATTTCTTTCACGTGTCTTTTAAAAATTTTCTTTATTCGGTGAAGCGTTATGCTCTGCGTGATCCTCAGTATGTTTGCTACTATTGAAAAAAGTTTGAGCCTCGTACTTTTATGTACGTCTTATATTTTAATAAGCTTTAATTATGTTAGCTGAGCTGCAGTGCTGACACGCTTTCTGCTCTTTGGTATATACACAATGAAATTTACAGCTCTACCATTTCCCTTATGATGTATTTCCATTTATTTTACACCTCGAAGTCTAGCGGTCATCGTGCAGCGCACTTTTAAACCGCAGTATTATCATCACGATGCTAAATTTGGGTAAGTAAAGCAACAGATAGACTGATAATTGTTGGGGCCTAACGTCCCAGAACCACGATATGACTATGAGGGACGCCGTAGTGGAGGGCTCCGGAAATCTCGACCACCTGGGGCCATTTAACGTGAACCTAAATCTAAGTACACGGGCCTCAATCATTTTCGCCTCCATCGAACAGATAGAAGGAGACGTCATAAAACAGCCTGGGACCCTGTAGGTATCATACGGGAAGCAATTTTCTTTTCTCACTTCGGCCGTTATCTATCATCGGCCGAGCGGAAATCACGACCTCTTATGCATCGGTGGCTCGCAATGACCACTACGAAGGGCGACATGCGCCGGCAGTGGGTACGTAGCAGTAGCCTGAGGTCGACACCAGCGTACATAATACACCACGGCGTGGGTCGAACGAGCCGAGCGCGCTTTTTCATCAGGTTGGCGCGAGGAGGCCCTCGCGAGTCGGGTCCGCCGGCTAGGAAGCCGCGTGGACGCCGAAAGGGAGCCCTGAATAGTTGATGATCGGCGGGCGTGCGAGCGGAGAGGCATGCCGGGGGAGACCCGCAGATCTCCGTCTCGGCCGCGGTCCGCTGTCTGGGCGAACGTGGCTCCTGCTTTATTTACCTGGTCGGCAAATGCCAGCCGCAGCTGTGCTCCAGCATCGTCAAAGTCGTTTTGCCGGGCGCGATCGCGCTACACCGAGTTGTCAAGGTGCGCGAGAATGGTCGGCGAGGGAAGAGAAGTCGAGTGGCCCGGCAGCGGGGAACAAAAGGAAGGACTAAACGGAGCGAGTTGACCAGGTTTTACGCCCGCTGCAGTCGTAAACCGGCGAGCTTAAACCTCTGAGGCCGCGCGCGATATACTGCATACACGTCGGGCATTCGCCGGCTTCCCGTGCTTGTTCGCAATCAAGGAGTCGCGCGGCCGAAACGAGGAGCCTCGCAGCGGCAACTAAACGGCCTCTCGATTCGCTCGGGCCGAGTTCAAAAAAGGCGGCGGCGCTATCGCGAATTTCTCTCGGCGCGATTGCGCGGGTTGCCATGTTGCTGCTGGCTCGGCTCTTTTGTCTTCAATGACGACGTTCCCTTTCTTTCTGCCTACTTTGTCTGCGTCTCTCTCGCCGGCTTCTTCCCGCTGGCCTCATTTGCTCTCGGCTCCGCCCAATCGATGGCGAAAGTCTCTTTGTTTGGACAAACCACTCGTTACGCAGTTGCGCTGAGTTAGTGCGCACCTGATCCGCTGGAAATTACATTTAAATTGATTGAATTTGTTTCCGCTAAACGCTGAGCAGATTGTAACTTCGCTTTATTTTCTGTTGTTGCGTACATAAAGGAGGAGCCCACTGGCTGCTTCTCGTACATATGCCCTTTCTGTTATGTATAGTGTGGGAGAAAAGTATTTCTATGTTTATCTGTATGAATACGTAAAATGCAATCATATCGCGACACATAACTGCGTAGGTAGTGTCGTTATCTTCTTGCACGCGTACGCGCCTTTGATAGATTTGCTCTCGATTCCAAGTGAAACAAGACGCTCTAAATGTAACGAGTATGAATATGCGCATGCACAAGAGTACGCGCTTGTAATCGAGCGAAATTACCTACACCTGAATCAAGGGCTGCCACGAACTTCAAGCGAAGTCTCCTTCAACCGAAAGATTGTTAACGTTAACGTGTTGACGTCTCTTTCACGCGAATACTGCGAATATGGTACCTTTATCATGAGTTTGGTTCACGAGCAGTCATGTCCTTATCATGGGCCACTTCTCAAGCTATTGGTGGATATCTTGCACCGGCAGTGGCCACATTTTCAATAAGACTCTACGCAAAAACGATTATACCTACCTTTATACATTGGGCGCAAGTCAAAAAAAGAAAGAAACCCACTTTGTCAAGAATGAATCCGTAGCCCCAACTAAATTTACCAGCATCTAAATTTTACCTTTAACGGATGTTTTCTTAGACAAGCCATAAATCCGCTCACGCTGTTTTCTCATCAGATTTTCATAGTTTTTTTTTTAAGTTCTTTTTCCATAAGTAATGCAATCATTACAATGAGAGATGCTAGCTTGTGAGCAATGTAAAGAACTCGCTTCTTAAAACCTACTTTTGTGAGTGTTAGATTTTTCGTTTCTTTCTCTGCTTTCTTTATTTTCTCGTTTTCTTTCTTTGTGTGTCTGCGTGTGCCTGCGTGTGTGCACTTGCTGTTGTTCATTGAAAAATAAATTAGCTTTCTAGAGACAGAGGTGTCGGGACTGAAATAATGCGCGCGCGTTCCTCTCTTCTCGTTTTTCTCAGGTACCCAGTGCTGAGCCGCAATGTTCCAAGCTGAACCGCCGAAAAAGCGGCGACGATGGCAGATTCAAAACCAAGTGCAACGCACCATCCGTCGGTAAGCCTTAATTACCAGGTCCGTTTGCGCATCGAGATTTGTGCGTGCCCTAGAATTTAAATTTGGAGGCAAAGGCGGGGTGGGGGGGGGGGGGGGCACAGTGCTTCTCTGCGTTAACTTCCTTAGCTTTCATAGAGCAGCTGCGAGAGGGCAGTTTATTCTGACCGTATACTGGCACTAGAATGTTATACGTGCGCCTATGCTCACACGACATAGCAGTAACGGAGCGCCAGCTTCGCAGATGTTTTAGTGATGAAGGTTGCCGGACGGTTGCACTTCCTGCATCGAAGGCGGCTACCCTTGATCGAAAGTATATGCGGGATCAGGAGAACTGCGATCGAAACAAATTTGTTGAGAACTCGGTCTGACAACCTGAAATTGCGAATGCACTGCGATACAATGTTCAGTCTGAAATGCGACCTTCAGTGTCAGGTTGCATGTCAACGCTTCGCGAAAAATCGTTTCTCCGCCTTCCCTTTGAGCAGCAATTTTTCGATTACGGGTTTACCTCTCTAGTTCGCCTCAAGGCACACTTCCAAAATAAAAAGAAAAAAGGAAGAAGAAGCGAGAACGCTTCCGAGCTGTAATCAAGGATACTGGTGACCCGGCGCTCCCACGAATTGTACTAGAATTTGTTTCAGACACCCCAGACGTCGGCTAGCTCGCGCCTGCAGTTGTCGCCATGAAGAAGCAATACGCGGTTTATATAGGGTTATCGTATGTGAACCCGTGTACAGTAGCTCTATACATTGAGGGAACACCTAATGTTACCTGTAATGCTACACGCTGATGTGAAACATCAACGTCTAGAGAACGAGGAAATACGCGACTGCGGAACGCACCGGTAAAATTGGCCCAACGCTCGCTGCGTATGAGAGAGGGCGGTAGAGCGGGCGCTTAACGTCACACCACCCAACAGACTTCGCAGATATGGCGCAGAGTCTGAGAATCCTAGGGCGGGTAGATGATAAAGAAAGACCCGAGGCGCGACCCAAATAACTGTTCGCATAAAAATTTTACTGCAGTAACCCACGCTTCATCAACCTGTATATATTTTTTTTACAAGCTTTCATTTGTAGCCGCAAAATTTTGAAAGCGTGACCTCTTTGAGAGGCACACACAGGCGGTCGTTGAGTCGCCTGCGAGCCCATCTGGCGCCCAGCCTAATCAGCGACCAGCGATAGACAGTGAGAAGGCATTTTTGAGCCTATCGCACTCGAGAGAGAGGTGGCGATGTTGGGGTAACAGCGCGTGAGATAGCGTGAACAAAAGGAAACGACGAAGCGCATCTGCTCGTCTCGTCTCGTGCGCTGTTACTCTAACTTGATGCGTCAACCGACCCAAGAAGTCTGCCTTCTTTTAAAATAAATTTGTGTTCGGAACTATTCAGTGAGTAACGATGCAAGGAAGTTTGAAGCGCTTGGCTGGTCGGTGCTCCAAAACTACACAGGTGACAATTAGAGCAACATGCTTGCGCAGGTAGCACCGTAAGGGGTGCCTGCTTGTATTCGTGCGTTTACTTGGCGCAAAGAATGGCTTTCAGCAACGAAAGGTTTATGAGACACCTTGAAAATGATAAGTAAGTCTAAGCGGTAACTTAAATGTCATCACGTGGGGCTGCTCAGCCTATTTTCACATTCGTTACTTGATCATTTGTTTCAAAATGTCGCGAACCTCTTCCGATGGAATAGGAAGCGACCTTCGACGTTATGAATTGTCGTCTACGAAGCGATCGCCGCTACTCTAGCGTGCGGAAGCCGGAGATCGTTCAAATTAATATGGAAGAGCTTGGGACAGCAGGCCTTTCGGTATATTATCTTCTCAAACTTTCGTAACCTAAAGCAGCGCTGTACACTTTGGGGTAGCGGCTGAAGGAAAATATGCTTGAGTAATCACACTTAAGCTCAAGGTGTCTTGATCTTAAGTGTGATCTTAAGTGAGAGTTATCAAGGTGCTTAAATAAAATAGAAAGTTGGGCAAGTGTGTATAGGCTGCTTGAGTTGGTATAAAAGTTGGTATAAAGTAGGGTGGTATAAGTGAATTTGCAGGCACTGCTGAGAGCTGTCTCATGCCCATTACAGCGCATAGGAAACAACTGTCCCCACTTGACTTTTTTTTTTTTTTGCTTCTCGTCATCCTTTTTGTAGCAAGAAGAGCAGAAAGAGGTAGAGAAAACTTTTAATCATTCATTAACGAATACGAGCATCGATGGTATATCAGCATTAATAAACGAGTTGTTCGGCGATAATTAATGGCATTAAAACAGCGGGGAGAAAAAGGGGAGAATGTATTGATGTTCCAGAGCAGGTATCGCTTCGTACTCTACCTTACGTTGAGCGTGCGATTTTTATTCCTGCACGAACCATCGCACGAGAAACGTGGTGCTCTGTCTTGTCCCCGGTTCCGCAGAAGACGTAGAACCAGCAAGCCAGAAGGTGGACGCGAGCCTGGCGGCGCTCACGCGCATGGCGCACAACACCGAGTGCCTGGACAGCATCCTTTCCGGTCTTCAGCGCCACCTGGCTGCCATCATCGAGCTAACGCTGCTCGTGGACGGCGACCGGCTCCAGCGTCCACTCGCGGCACTCTTTAACCGCATCCTGTTGGTGAGTGAGGAGCGTCCAGTGTGCGCTTGTATCCTGCTTGCCTCCATTGGGGTCACGTGTACTGGGAGGTACAATAACTCTCTCACATTCACGAGACTAATTGAAACAAGTGAAGGCAGCAGATCAACACTCGTTCCATCAAACATATAAGCATAGCGACTTTAGGGGCACCTTAAGACGCAGCCAATTAACGCCCGATGTTCGGCGCGCACACCCTCTTCGACAATTCGTGACGACGTGTGCTGTAAAGGGAACCCATAAGAAAACACGTAATCGCATACGATTGATTGATGATAAATGGGGTTTTGTGGCGCGGGCCATGGGTGGCCAAAGAGCGCCTTGTCTTAATCGCATACGATTAATTGTGGTAACTACATGGAACCAAAGTGAATGCCTTTAAATTGATTCTCTGCTACGTATCGTTCACGCGTGCATATAACTACCATGGTTTCGTCAACGTCAACCTAAGTCTACAGTGGCATGCATGGGCACGATGCTCCAGCCCAAAGAGTGTAAGTATAAATGCGCCTGCCAGTTATACATTCTCTCATTTCCGCGATGTCAAGGACTCCTGGCAAATTTCATCGGAGATCATTATATCAGTACTCAGCCGAAGGTATTTTTTCGATGAAACATGGAGCTTTTATTTTCTATTAAGTGCAGCAGTTACGTTATCAGTGGAAGTACAATTAGAGTTAGAGTGGACTCGTACACTGCTCTCGTACAAAGGAGAAGGGGAGGTGCAGCACGGTTTTGTGAATGGAGCTTGTACGGAATCCTTTCGTTCTCAGTGAGTTTATCTTCCAACACCGATTGTAGGCGGGCCAGTTGGTAAATATCTGAGCATGAAAACAGCGCGAAAATACGGGACAACGGAATGAAGCTCACAAACACAGCTTTGTGCCTGTCTGCTTCATTCCGCTGCCCCGTCTTTGCGCGGTGTTTTCGCACTTGTCTTGCAACTTGTCATCAACTTGCAACTTCAACTTGGAACTTCAACTTGCAACATTGCAACTTGCAACTTGAAGCATCGACGCAGGCACACATTTTTTTACCTCTCTATAGCATTTGCCTCGACTCGTACCTCGAACAGTGCACTGTGGAACATTGCAGCAGCTTTTTTTATTCGAACGTCTTTACTGAACAAGAAATTCATTCTTTCATTTTTTACGCTAAGCTCACTCGGAGAAAACGACTAACAGCAGGAGAAAGCTGTATTTTGTGAGAGCTCTGTAGCCGTGTCTTGTCTGTGCTGGTCACCACATATATTCACTTTAATTGCCTCCACCATGCCCGACGTTGATAGCCCGACATGACTGCTTTCAGCCCATGGGCTAGCGGAAGTAGATTGTCTGAGTGGCAGCCGATCTGCAGCGTTGGTGGCATAGATAGCACGACCACCGCCCGGGAATGGACAAATTGCTCGTGACACCGTGGCCTGCCCTGTGCTTCGCAGGCTGCCGTCGGGGCGAGATGAAAATGGTCTTATGATCGATACGTCGTGTCTCTTTCGTGGGGAGGCCCGCTTCGTCTGCTGGCGCGAGCGACTCGTGGCGTCCGAAAATGGTATCGGGCCCGTCTACATCCTCGAGTGAATCGATATATTAGGATGACTGCTCGACTGTAAAAGCCCTGCCTCTGCGAGCTCACGATCCGTTAAAACTGCTTTGTGCATCTCCGTTCTTACCGGATAATTGAGAACTCTAACTGCAGACATAACTGATGAGCGCAAAAAAACCACAGGCAAGGTAGAGACGACAGACAGGACGGAGCGCATAACTTCAACTGAGCATTTATTCACAGAAAAAACACAAAAACAAAAGCTGCGCAGGAGGTCGCGCAACACACAAAATATCACTCAAACACCCCCCCCCCCCCCACCAAAACGTCACTAACCTTAGCACTTCCCATGCTTACGCAACCCACACGTGCCACGCCTAGCCAAACGGTTCCGTGCGCAGATTTCTTTCTATGTATATGCATTCTTTATTGCTGAGAGCCAGTGACGGTGCACTCACACACTCTAAAGAATACTGGATGTATACTCGATGGGTTCTGCCTCCAACTACATAAGTGCCTCTCATTTTTCTTTTAAGTGCTGATACCAGTGCACAATATGGTTTGTTGCATCAACGCCTTACCACACCGCGAGGTGGCGACCTTAGCCCAAGCGTCGGCGTCGCTTATAGCATCCATCCATACCAAAAGTAGCTCTGCGACGCGCGTCTGCCTCGCCTGGCTGTAACACCGCGTTCCCCGCTCACGCGCGCCCCGAAAAAAACCGCGGCCGAGCTACAGGGGAGACACGACGCGTGTTGCGTTTCCCTCTAGTCCGGCCGTGGTGTTCAATAACTCTTTAACATGCCGCGGGATGGCAACCTTCACCCAAGTTCTGCGTCCAATCAGCGACGGTCTTCTGGCTGTCACACCGCTTTCTCTGATTACGCTTTCACCTTTAACTACTACAGTTACCACAAGGGTTTGTTTAATCATTGATCATGTACGTCAGTCGTCGGGATGAAGATGTACCACCATTTGTAAACGTGGGTACATCCACGCTAAACGGTACTATAGCTGCCAAACACCAATAGACATTGTGCAAGCTCTCTTATATCAATGTACAGTAAACATTCAACTACTTCTGTAAGGACACGTTTTACTTTCGTGTTATACCGATTCCTATGACGGAGGGATCAACCATGTTTTTCTTTTTCAATACGATGACACTATAAGGATCAATGTTTGGTTTTCAAAAATGTAGGGAGGTACGTCCTATGTGGAACGACTGGCAGGGGAAAACAATGGCGCTGTAAGGAGCAAGATCGGAACGGCATGAATGTATTTAAGTTCGAATGAGAGAAGCGGCGATGGTTGCGCGGGTGTCTGGGTGTACTGTATCGCCGAATGCTCTCCGCCAAATTGCGTTGTATGTAGGTGGTTAATTTAAAGTGAGAGCTGTTGATCGTATGGGCATAACTAAGAGTGCGCAGTTACACAGCGACAGATATGACGATTCTCAGTATGTAGTGAGTGCTTTCGCGGTAGCTACGTGGTACGTTCTATCAGACGTACGACTCGAGGCCTGCTGGCAGCGACACTACTTCTGGCGATATTCCGCGGCGGCTTGCTTTTTTCAGCCACGAGTCATCCTGCTGTTCCTTCTTATTTTTCTTTTGTACGTGCGTACTTACCACTTACTTACCACTCACGACGTCCGTTAGACGATCAACACAGCTGCACAGACTATACTAGTACCCGTTATAAAATGAACAAGACTAGCTGTATGTCTAACTAACCATTCCCCTTCCCCACGAAGAGTAGCAAGTCAGCGAATTGTATACGCCGGCTAAATTCTCTGTCATTCAACAAAGGATTTTCTCCCTCTTTATCTCTCTCTCTAACCGTGTCCACAAGTATCTCCGAGCACAAGTGCGCTAGAAGACGCGCGAACTGCTGCCGACTGTTTAAGGAAGGCATTGCGGCAGGAAATGTATCACTAGAGGGCATCTCAAAAGGGTTGGTGGGTAGGCGTTGTGCCTGATGAACTTCAAGAAATGCCAAGCGCATACCTGCGAGAATACGAAATCGTAAGGCTAGCGTTTTAACACAATCTATGCCACACTCGCGGCGATTTCTCGCACAGTAACATGGCTTGTAATACAGACAACGATATAAGTCGTAGTCGCTTATGAATGAAATTTTTTCCTCTATATGTTACACTGCATAGAGGTAGGAGAAAAATGGGGCCTTTTATGTCCCTGGGCGCCCGAACGGCTAAAGTGGCGCCTACAGCAGTTTTGGACGTTTCATTTTTGTTTATCTGCCCAAATAAAGCTTTGCGTTTGTTGCCTCCGAAAAAAAAAAAAACATACGTAAACGCGTGTAACTGTACGAAACCAAACAAATCCATGTGATTATCATGCCGTAATTCCGCTTTTCATGCTCGGCAAAACAATGCACAGTCCTTGGTATCGCCCTTTGCAACGTTGCAGTCAGGCAGTGTTCAGACCGATATAAAGTATGAATGCTGCTGTTTATTTTTCGTGGGCAAGTATTGAGACAAAAAGCTGACGAGACTGCGGTTCGTGGACAACAGCAGGCGCTTTTGTTTTTCTTTTACCGATCGAGAAAGTGCAAAAAATTATTTCACCTAAGGGTTTCTAGTAGTCCACCTAGCGCTGTTTCGCGAGAATGCTTCACCTAAATTTGTAGAACTCGGTCAGTCCGTATTTCTTCCACGGAATAAATTACCCGTAGCTACTTACGACGGCGAGTTTCTTCATTAATGAAAGAGAACGTCGGTATAATTGCGTCTCGTTGGGAGTAAGCTCGTGCAATGGCAACTTGCCTATCTGACGTTTCACAGAGTAGCAGCGCAGCCACACGGGGATCGAGAGCCACACAAAAAAAAAAATACTCGAGGTAGAACAAGCACGGCACGACACAATTAGATAAAGATGTGCTCGCCTACTGCCCGGACTAGGAAAGGTGTGCATGGATGACGCGAGTGTGCAATGATTTAGCAGGGTTTCAGTCATATGTAGGAAGTGTTATACCGCTCATTTGTGCGACACATAGCTCGTGTCATTGAAAATTGGGAATTCTAGACACAATAATAATTTTAGTGATCAGCCTTCATGGCAGCAAAATACATTAAAATTTACGGATTTGGGAGTATTTACAATACGATTAATAACGACTAAACACTATATGCAATAATTAGCTATATAAGAGACATTGTGAAGAGGCAGCCAGTACTTAAAACTTGACTTCTTGAAAACGTTCTTGTAATCACGACTTCTTGCTATCAGTTTTAGATAGAGACTGTCTTCATCACACATACATACAAAACAGACAGAAAGATCATTTTGTTTAGGTTGTGATTGAAAACACACCACCCGGTGGTATGGTCACAAGCACCCTACTTGCTAACCCTTAAAGACGAGCTCAAGGTGCCGAAACGTGTAATTTGTAAGAAGACTGGAACATACTCGACTCAAAATCAGAAGAGAATCAAATTAACCTCAAAGACAGCAAACTTAATTTCGAAGCGTACGTAAACAACTTCTACTGGCGCCAGATTATAAGTGTCAAATTATGAGAAAGCAGTGAAGGCTGTCTCGTCAATTGATGACAAATGCTTTACTAGTGTCTCATAGTAGGCAGTAGCGTCTTGTAGAGGTGCTCGCCAGAAGTAACGGGTGTGCACGTCACTACACGGAATAAAAAAAACGAAAGCAAAGAAAAGTCGATGGTCATCGTCAAGAGCAATCGCGAAGGAACTAAACGACACTGTGACAACCAAATGCAACAGCATATGCTTAACGATACATGGAACATGCTAAGCGAGCGCGCAAAATAGAACGAAGTGACTCGCGCGACGGAAAGAAACGAACGCTGTAGAATTATGTGTCAGTGCTTTTTATGCCCTCCTTTCGAGGCATAGTTCGAGGCAATTCACGTGCGGTTCCCTAACGAACCAACTAGTCCGCAATGATGTATTGTATATGCTGGTACCCCAACGTGGTGTAGGAGAAGAGGCGGAAGCCGCTGCGTTTTAAATGAGTTCTCATTAGTATCCTAAATTAGTTTTGGACGAGTGCACTCCAGGACAGTCACGTAAAGAAAAGAGACAAGTGAAGAAAATACCGTGAGGTGAACCCAACGGACGTCTGTTTAGCTAGAGGCTCTTGTAAGATACCGAATTATTTGTTTTATACTTTTGGACGGCAGTTCATTCACTTTTGTGATTGCTTGCTGTAAAACAAAATTAAAATGACTCATTGCTGTCACGTGAAGTTTGCAAAAGGTCTCCCATCCCAATGGTGTGGCTTAATAGCTGGCGAGTGTTTGTGCTCTTATATATGAGGATAAAAAGGATGTAATTCGAATCGCAACTTTCTTGTATGAGGTTTTTATCTTTCTTCGCCCCGAAATGACATTGCGCAGGCGAAAGAATAGAGCCAAGGAGGTAAGCAACGTCTCATTGTGGAAGGGCAAACCAGAATGAATTGTGATTCGTTTAACCATTAGGAAAGGTAAGAAATTTCGAGGGGCTCACCATCGCATTCAGCACCGCTCCTGCACGACTAAAACAGGAAGTCACAGTGAAAGCAAAAAAAAAAAAAAACGCGAAAGGAGACTCGCAAAAGAGATATGTACTTGGAGTCGAGCAATACACTGTAGCGTACATTACGAAACTGGTTTGCAGGTCGCACGAGCACATGTGATAATTAGGAGAAAGTGAAACAAAACAACAAAGCTTAGAAAGCCACCTGCGTATCTGTCACACTTAAAAGGTTAATGGAGATGGGATATGTGCTTACAACCGGCCGTTTAGGTTGGATAGCTTTAAGTTAATTGAAGCTCACCTGAACCGCAGCTTTCTCTTGAACAGTTCAAGAGCTCCGTGTGCGCGATACCGATTTTTAAAAGCACTCTGGACGAGGATGTGTGCCTAATAATGGCGCTACCACTGAAGAAGGCTATATTAGCTTTTGTAACAGTGTTTCACGGCTAAATAACGTTCCACATCTGCAGCCGGTGGCGCCAGTCTTTGTTGAGCTTGAAAACGAGATGGTAGCTGGTGAACAGGCGGGAAGGGCGAAAAGCGCTTGCCAGGTGGGGACTTCACAGCGGGCCATCGTACAGTCATGGCTAAACGCGTTTAAGTACCGATGCTGTTGCGCTTTAAACAAAGCCGTTCCGCTGGTGTGAAGGCGGTGCCTGGTTCAGTTAGTACATCGGCTTGGGGATGTGCTGTGCCAGCGGATATCGTAGGTAAAAATGTCGCGGGGGCAATTGATAAGCCGGACTGCATGACAACTTGTATGAGGGCCCTGTTCTTGGAACCAATTATTAGTCTGTCAGTATTTACTTTTTTTTTCTTTTTTTGCTAAATTAGACAGTAGTCGCCTGAATTTCATCCATTGTTGCAAGAGGCCCATGGAAAGGTTGCTCTAAAGGGGGAAAAAACTATGTTCAAGTGCGTATAGCATTTCTGGATCCTTCTCCGTCACCCGTAAAATAAAGAAATAAATTATCTGCTTCCTCCTGTACTCATTTAATACCCTGTAGCAGAATGACAGCAGAAGCACTTGTTCTTGGAAGATAATTCGTTCATAGAATGTTGGCTGAACAATTACGAAATGAAAATTTTGTTCGAAGATGGTACTGAAACTATCCACTCCTGAACGAAAGTTGCTACGAAAAAGGTGTCGCACTGATTGAACAACTTGCCTCGTTGAATTTTTCCAAAAAGCCGTCACCAATGATAAAACGTATAGATGAATGCAACATCGAACAGAAGTCGCGTCGCAGACCAAAACGTGGATCATTGGGCCAAGGTCAGGAAAACCACGGATGGACAGCAAGAAAATCAGCATTGTGAACCTTTCTATTTCTCTCGTTTTTTTTTTGTGTTTTTTTGTTTTAAACAGGGTAAGCTGCTCTGAGCTCCCTACAACAGCCGATATTAGTGGGGATGCTGGCCGCCGCCGGCGGTGTCCATCGCAGCTGTCGCAAAAAAAAAAAAAGAAGAGAAACCAGCTGTCGAGCCGGTATCGAACTCAGGCATTTTCAGTGGTATTCAAGTATCGTACCACAGAGCTATGCCAGCACTTGAAATTGTTTCTGAAAAAGACCCTATAGAGGCGCAATGTCGGGCGAGGAGTCGCATTAGCAGCTACACAAATATTGCGCATCAGAAGCGTATAATTGCACCGGGCATAATACCATATGAGTTGTGCAACGAGTGGGTGTTTTAAAATTTCCCGCCTAATACAAAGGGCTCAATCATAATTCGTCATCATGATCAAGCACAGCATCAAGAAAGTGTGCTGCCACGTAAGTGCATATATTGCTTTACGGATGCGTAGTAGGTACTTCGCAACGTGTGTTAAGGATCGCAAAGCACACCTAGCAGTATTTCTACAAATGTGTGTACATTGAAACGGCTCCTTTAGAGAGTTTACAACGGGCTCTCAGAAGGCCGCTCAGCCAGCTTGCGCTGTGACTGTGCTGCGTGTTCTGCTCAGGCCTGGAGTTTTTGGCCGTCACGGAATTCTGCATCTCAAATATATAACTGAAATGTTTGGGACAGACCTCGTAGATATTTACGGAAAAGAGATCGTTATCTTGAGGTAGCTCGTAATAATAATAATATCTGGGGTTTAACGTCCCAAAACCATGCTATGATTATGAGAGACGCCGTAGTGGAGGGCTCCGGAAATTTCGACCACCTGGAGTTCTTTAACGTGCACCTAAATCTAGGTGAGGTAGCTCGTATGCAACGGTAGAAGGGGCACAGCTGAATTAAAACGGTGAAACTCCCAGCGTGACGTTCCGGGGACCTGAATTGGCATCGTGTGAAATCACTTGGTAAGAATAACAGCACGAACACGAGACACGAAGGCCAGGAAGAACACGAAACAAATAAACCGCGCAAACTCTCTGGATGGCACGATTGCACTTCGAAAAGAAGCACAATGAGCGGTGGCGTCCGATGTGGTAAGGCTGCTGTGCGCCTGCAGAGGCAGCCTTCACCATTGTACAGACGGGTCCACTGTTAAAGGGAACACTTGCGTTTCGGGTATATCCGGATTTCGCTCTCCTACAAAAGCATAATGGCTTAGATTTGCATAGCACTACTGGTGGTTGACAGTTCCGAAAAATTATGATAGACTAGTAACGTCCAAGAACAATCTTTCCGCATCGACTAGCCGTTAGGGGGCCAACAAAATTAAACTTGCTCATTCGAGTGTTCCCTTTAACAGTGGACCGTACTGTACATAACCAAGTGGCGGCATAGTCGTCTCCGTCGTTCCATCCACCCACCACTCTTTTACTGTGTTCAAATGTAAGTACAATCACGTTTTCGTATTCCGTCCCCAACTTGATGAATTCACCGTGGCCGCTGCGACCTCATGCTGCAGTCGAACACCACCATGGCCTCTGCGGCGAGTCCATTTTCTACGAATCAGACTACACCGAAGGCAAAGCTGTAGGGGTATTGAAGTGCTGCCCTGAAAAGAAACCAAGAGAGGAAGGCTGAAGTCGCTGTTTGCATTCGCCGCTCGCGAGGCCGGAAAAGCGATTCACGCAGAGCGAGGCCCGTGGCCATTTGCAGGAAGAGCACCGTGTCCGGTGACACGGGCTCGACCGGCCGGGCACAGATGCGCGGCCGATGAGGAGAGCGGGAGAGAGCCGCATTCGGGCCGGCATGTGTGCGCGCAGAGACGGCGTTCGTGCGGCGCGAGAAGTGGCGGCGAGCCCTGATGGTCCTCCTGGGTCGCATCCGCCGCCGTTGCCAGGGTCGCTGGCCCGCTTCCTGCGGTCGGCCACCGCGACGCCGGCCGCCCTGCGCACTAAAGAATGAGCGCGGCGGAGCGCCGGAAGACAAATAAATGTCCGGCCGTTTCGCGCGGCCAGAGTATAACAACGGACGCCCCTTCGGCTGCCGCACCGCTGGGCCCCTCTCGGCGAAGCATTTGCGAGGCTGCCATCAAAGTTGGCCCGTCGTGATTCTCCCTTTGTCTCTGCTCGCCTCATTTTACTCCCTCGCGAAAGAGTGTGTCGCAAGAGAGGACTTCCCAGAGGCCGGGTGGCATTCGGTGATTACGCGGTGTTATTGCGAGGGCGTAGTGCAGAAGAACGTGAACACGCCGACGAAAAATTACTGCTGACCTGTTTCGGTGCATGCTCAGCACGATAATGAGATTTCTTAATTTATAAAGCTTATCTTGTCAAATGTAAGAGAAGTTAGCTTCTTTCTGGAGCTTAGGTGCAATTCGACATCTTTCTTTTTTAGTTGTGCCAGGGCAAATCACTCTGACGTCCCCCTTACACCTTTATATGACGTGCCGGTCCTCTTGCCCCATATTTGTTAGTAAAGCACTACATTATCCCCAAGGTGACCTCATGTTGCCTGCTTTACGCAGAGGCGAAGGAAACCTATTTCCCAAGAGGGAAATGTATCTCTGTCAGATGTAGAGTACAACGACGTCACATGCCCTATATTAGAACCATAAAATAGTGAGCTGCAATTTTGAATATGAACATGCTCATGTATTTCAAGCATGTCTAGTGGACGCCGGCTAGGCAATAACCCTCAAAACCGCGTTCATTAGTATTTAACCTCAGATACAGGACACGAATTAGACGATGACGATGACGTAGATCGTGCATCCGTTCAATAGCACATTGAGGTGGCTGTTTTCGTTGCCAAATCTCGATTGCAAAGGCTTTCGGAGTTTTAACTGCAGGATTGTGTGCAGAAATGGCCGTACGCACAGAAAATACAGTCATGTGCCCGTTTGCAGCACGAAGTTATGAAGAAAATTCATATCGATTTCTCAGAAAGAAAGGTTCCCAGTTGATGAAAGTTTGGTCTGGGGTCAGGACCATACTTCCCCACAATTGACTTGCTGTATTCACGATTACATGTAATTTATCTACTCCACTTTTATTAATTCCAAGCAGGGACCACCTAGCTTCTATAATAGTTGTATGCGAAACATGCTCACGAAAGCTAAGAGAAATGTGCACCATGTGTTTATCGATCATTAACAATTTTTTTAATCACCTGTGCCGCTTTACAGTGTTCTACTTCTTGAGTTGTATTGCTATCGGGGGTCAACATGCACGTAAAATGAAAATTAATACATCCCTAATTAAGAAACTTCGCTGACTAAGTTTGAATGTAATTGCTTTGCGCACATTGTGACAACCAGGGTTCGCGGTCATCGAGCAGGATATGTTCATGTTTACATGTGCGCCTGTAACAAAATTCCTGTTAGTTTAATTAGCGATCGAATATTTGCTGAACTGTAGTATACGGCATATGAAACTACGACTCTGACTTCGTGTACAGTCGTTCAATCAGTGTTCCGCCTTTCGGGCAAAACTGCGTCTTTGTTTCGCCTTTTGCCTTACGTGCATTTATTTATTCCCCTCCAATGAAGACAACAGATGTGCTTTTGTATTATTCTTCCTTCTTTTCATCCGCCTCTGCGCTCAATAGGCGGCCAAAATCCCATTATGCGGAGATCGCAGTGCGGGTATAAGCTTTCGGCGGGAGGTGGCTGCTACTGTGAACGCTCGATATGTCGAAGGGGGGCAAAACGTTCCCCTTCACGCTCAATTACTTCCCAACAGTGCGTGCACAATGGGCATCCAACCGGTCCCTCATCTTTCCGCTGTTCAAACAGCTGTTGAAGAACAAAGTCAAAATAGTGAGCAAGAATTGCGGACAACGCATGTCAGAATTGAAACGTCGATCGTTACGAGATGGCACCCGGTCGCTGTTTCAACCTTGGACGTCTCTTTTGAGACCAGCCCTCCGTGCAGTCGAGCAGGAGGCGTTCTGTCGCCGCACAGCTCAAGTACCACGTTGAGACCGAGGTTGGCCGAGAGCGATCATTCTACTGCTGCCGCGGCAAGAAATCCCATATGACGGAAAACGCAGACACGAAAGAAACGAGGCGAAGCAAAAGCAAAATTGCGCGGAATAAGGTTTAGTCTCTTTCAATTTGGCCTCCTCCTATTTACAAAAGTGCGCAGCTTGCATTCCGATGAAGCACGGGCAAATCCCTTGAGCCTGCGACTGATGCGCAAGTATTATATCCGGCCGCTCTCCTCTTGTCTTCGCGTGCTCTCCATTTCCTGAGCAGCTTCACTTTATTTCCAGCATACTCGTGTGGTTTCCGCGTGGGTTGGCCGCATATGCGATGACGTTGAGAGTTGCATCTCCTAAGAATGTCAGGACCGATATGCGATGTAACCGTCTTCGGTTTCAGTGTCGTCTTTATGCTTTGCATAGCGAAGATCCTTGTCGCAGCCGCCCAGAATGGTGTCTAAAACGGTGCCGCAATATCCTTGGCATATTGCTCCTTAATAGAATTCGACTTTTTTTTTTTTCGCTCAAGATCAGTCTAAAAAGCAAAAGGTCTTAGAAGATGTGGAAGGCGACGGAAGCTTTCCATGCATGCTCTGCCTCACTCTCGTAGGCGTTGTGAAATCTTGGCTGAGCAGCGCGCTTGCTTCGGCCTCTTCTTATTTATCCCGGAAGAAAACAAGGCTGGAGTGTCTTGGGAATTAGCGTAGAAGCAATCTAGCAAAATAATGGTGATAATATATACGCATTAAAGTAATATTTCTCTACAACTCACTTTTCATCATCACTTCGCAAAACTCTGCCAATAAAATTTTGATGGAGCTTCTGGGAATTCAATGTATCTCGGAATTTTTTTAGGTATTTCTGTTGCGCTTTCCATTTTCCTTTTTAATACGAAAGTGTTTTATGCCGGGGTCCACCACGGCTCTGCTGACGTATTTCCGTCACGGATATGACGTTGTAAAATAAAAAGACTAACAGTTGGCAAAGAAAAAAAACAGAAGAAAAACGTTCAATCGCCGGGAATCGAACTTACGACCCCTCGCTCCGTAGCGCGGGGCGCGAAATGGTTCGACCACAGATGGCATGTTCATTGCGATGCTAACGGCGAGCTATTTATATACACCATTTACCGATGGCGGTACTCAGAGATCGGTGACACTTCAGCCTGTTTTCGTTTTCACTAGCGAGATGGCGCGAAGGGCTCGAAGAGCGTAAAGCCCCTTGATCTAGAAAGTAGCGACACTCTCCTCCGCGCGCGCGTTTTCCTCCTCAATTCTCCTCGGATTTCTCCCCTCCCCTGGCCGGCGCGCTGCGCACGGCACGCTGAACCCTCCACTGGCTCGCCGCAGCCGCATTAAAATCACTGCGCGCGCTTGTTTGATCGGCCCCTTGAAGCGTCATATGAGAACCTGTTTCTTAAGCAATAGTCATGACGAAAGCGGGCATCCGATAGAACAAAGTGACAAATATATTTTTAAAGACGCTTCGGTATATACAAATAAGCGCTTCGAAAAAAAAAAACTGAGTATATCAACTGGCGGCTGAGCGGTTTACCTTCCCGTCGCCGCCTCGGCTGTCCTTAACACGGTGTATTAACGCATATAATGTACCCAGCATAAAGTATAGGCGAGAATTTTTTTCATAATTGTGGTCTTGATGAGCTAAAAGAAGGCACCCAAGAAGGAATGTGGTGGTTTACTTAAATTGGGCCAAATGAGTGAGCCCGAAGCCTTTTTGTGTCAATGCCGCTGTCAGACACGCACGCACGCACACGATGCATGCACACACACACGCTTATACACACGTGATAAAGACACGCACATACGTACACACACGGACGTGCATGCACACGCGATACAGACACGCACACACATAGTACACACGATCATACGCACGGGATACTGGGACGCACGCTCATACACATGCAATATAGATACGCACATACATGCACACGCGCGTACACACGTGTTATAGACACACGTACGTGGACATGCGAACAGACACGCACGCACTTACATACACATGCGCATACACACGCGATATAGACACGCACGCACATACATACATATACACGCGTATATAGACGCGATACAGACACGCACGCACATACATACATACACACGCGATACAGGCACGCACGCTCATACATACATACACACGCGATACAGACACGCACGCACATATACACACGCGATACAGACACGCACGCACATATACACACGCGATACAGACACGCACGCACATATACACACGCGATACAGACACGCACGCTCATACATACATACACACGCGATACAGACACGCACGCTCATACATACACACGCGATACAGACACGCACGCACATACATACATACACACGCGATACAGACACGCACGCTCATACATACATACACAGGCGATACAGACACGCACGCTCATACATACATACACACGCGATACAGACACGCACGCTCATGCATACATACACACGCGATACAAACACGCACGCGCATGAATACACACGCGATACTGACACGCAGGCACATACATACACACGCGATACAGACACACACGCACATACACAGCGATACAGAAACGCACGCGCATGCACAAGTGATACAGAGTATACAGACACGCACGCGCAGGCGCACGCATACACATCGTGCGTACACGCACAAACACCGCGAATACACAAACGCACGCACATGCACTCACACGTTAACACGTGCGCACACGCACATACAAACGCAGGCGCACATATGCGCACATACAAACACGCATACACCTGCACACACCCGTACACACACGCCTGGAGGGTTGACGCCTGGAGGGTTCATGGCGGGCGTGAGCAGCTGAAAGCGCGCGAAGTTTGCTTGCGCTCGCTTCTCGTGACGTCAGGGTCACCTGACTGGGAGCTATCGCGCGTCGCAGCCATTCAGCGTTGCGGATGCGCCGGCTCCGCGAAAGAGAGGGTGAAAAAAGAGGAGGTTGACGGCGCGGCGAGGATGAGCCGGCGTGGATAAAGGAGCGTCGCTACTTTCCAACATCAAGGGGCTTTAGAAGAGCGTAGAGTCACTGAAGAGCGCGCTTTAAAAGTCGTCGCCCCACACGGATGAGCACGCGCCAGTATACCGGGCGTGGTCGCTCGTTCTCGGGCTTATCTCGTGATGGCGGTGGTGTGTACGTCTTGTTCTCTCACCACAAGTTTGCGTTGAGAGCACGAAGGTCACTTCGCTCACCGCAGCGGCCACTTTTGCGAAAGGAGCGCGCTGCTCACACAAAAATAAGTTACAACTATGACAGTTCGCGCTCATCCTGTGTATGTTCGTTCCGTGCGCCCTTTCTGCTTGAGCAGCGCGTTGCAAGTTTCGAGCTGCTTGCCGTTCTTCACGTGACAGTACAATTTGTTGCTGTAGCATTCATTCCTTCGCGCTTGGGGCGAAAGAATGCATAACAAACGCTCAACTACGTCTGTGAAGACATTTTCGCTTTCGTATTATACCGATTCCTATGACAGAGGGAGTCAGCCACGTTTTTCTTTTTTTTTTCCTCAAAGAAGTTTATTTGTTCACATTGCGTATTTGAGGTTGCACGCAATGTGTAAAGTAAGAAGCCAGCGCGGTACCAGTAGTTCCACCATGCGAGCGAAAATCTCTGGCCTGTCGCATTTCATCTGAGCTCTTCTCGCGGAAAACTGTGAAGCAACGAATAAAAAGAAAGCTACAGGCATTGTTGTGCGAGTAAAGAATTGGATCAAACTGGGCACAAACAGCGGGCATTTCCCGTGAACGCATCGGCGCTGGCCCTCTGCCAAGTTCCTGTTGCAGGCCGAACCTTCCATACAGGTGGCCGTTGGAAAACGAACACAGCCCCTCGCAACTATAAGATCCACGACAGAGTCCGCCAATTAGCGATCGCGCTAGCTAGATTAATGCGCCTGTGCGAAAGATTTAGTCATGTAAGGTAGGGCATTATGGCCCACTTATGCGGTATCCAGTAAGGGTATCTATGGAAACGTTGCTTTTATGTGTCGTCTCAGATGTTCTCCTTGTACTGCCATGGATACCTCTCAGTGACGGTGCCCCCATAAGGGAGACTCATTTTTAATTCTTTCTTTTATTGAGGACATGATAAAACTTTTGAAGATCGGATTGAACGTAAGCGTAACATTCGGCTAACCAACAACGGTATGACGCATTTCATTGCGGGGAATATAATGCAAAACAAGGCATTTTTAAGAGACAGACAGACAGACAGACAGACAGACAGACAGACAGACAGACAGACAGACAGACAGACAGACAGACAGACAGACAGACAGATAGACAGATAGATAGATAGATAGATAGATAGATAGATAGATAGATAGATAGATAGATAGATAGATAGATAGATAGATAGATAGATAGATAGATAGATAGATAGATAGATAGATAGATAGATAGATAGATAGATAGATAGATAGATAGATAGATAGATAGATAGATAGATAGATAGATAGATAGATAGATAGATAGAAGTATTCAGGCAATGATTAAATATTGTAGTCAGTACAGGGACAAATTTACTGCCATAAACTTTCAGAATGGTTGAGGGATGCCATCTGGGTCTCGTGATAAGGACGGCTTCAAGCGCTTAACGCATTCGCTGATGAGCTTTTCATCTAGCGACACAGCACTAGATGTAGTAATGGACTCGGGCTGTTGACTCATACATAAGCTGGAGTCTGTGGGTTTATAAACGGATGAGAAATCCGTAGCAAGACAGTCAACATCGGCTTGGACTCCTGTCCCATTGGAGTCCAGTAGTCTAAGGGAATTTCCTTTTTTGCTGGGGCGTTTGCGTACATACTTCCAAGACTCAGCCGGCCGGTCAAAAGCGCTTTTTTATAAGAATGGAATATATGAGCTGTGATCTCGCTTATAGGACTCTTTTCGTAGGAGGTTTATAGACAGCTCTAAAAAAACAGAATTGTTCCTAGAACTGACTGCACTGAGAACCATTACACTTCCTGTGTGCGCGATCTTTATGCTTTAGTGCGCTTATTAGTTCAGATGAAACCCAATGGGGATATTTGCGGTGTTTAGGTGAGTACTGTGGAATGAAATCGTGCATACAGCTCAACATAAGCAGCGCAAAAGTTATCGACTTGGTGATCATCATTGGTTGTGTTGGTAACCAGTTACCAACCAATGGTGGAGAGGTCATATAGTATAAGCCAGCGTGATCGCCTCGCCTGAAAGCAAATGTAGGGGATTTGTTGATATCATGAGAGAAGCTCGGTTTTACGACTGACATAGAGAGCGTTGGCTTAAGAGACGGATGATATTTATCGGGACGAGCAAGATAGATATCGGAGTGTGACGCTTCAGCAGGTGTATTTATTATTCGACGTGCACAGATCTGCGACAATACCACAAGACTTCACCAAAAGGCTAGGCTGGTGAAGGGAATTAAAAGCAAGAAAATCTAACAGGCTGCACTTGTTCTCTATGTAATGATTGCAATGAGAAAATATAGGTGTGTTCAAGTCGATTCCAGGTGTATTAATATCACTAAGAACAATAATTCTGTACCTACTATCTGAATGTATCACATGTGCAATGGAAGAAATAATCTCATTAAAACAGATCATCAAAAGGTACGTAACACGTAGTAAGCCAGAATCAACGATTTTTCCGAGCGGTCATGGCTAATTTCAAACCAGATAGATGATTGATTGATTGATTGATTGATTGATTGATTGATTGATTGATTGATTGATTGATTGATTGATTGATTGATTGATTGATTGATTGATTGTAGTTGAAGTTGCCAGGCTTCCACAAACTACATTTGCGCAAGAGTTCGTCGTAACTTAATAACAGAACTAGTGCATAGAAAGCCGAAACGACTTCAAAAGAAAGGTGCTTCGAGCGTTCTTCATTTCAACACACCCTGTATTCGGCTTGTCTCAGTTTATCAAAAAGAAATGTCTGCGTTTTGCAAGAGACTCTTTCGTTTCTTCCATAATCCCTCTTTTTGGAGGGTGACCTTTAAGGTATAAAGAATTGAAATTAAAGGACCTGCTATTTCAAGGCGAAAAAAGTGCTGTTCGATTTTTTTCCCCAATTCTATCTTACTTTCTGCGTCAAAAGTGGAATAAGCCCCCTCAAGTTCAAGACGCTGGGCTGAAATCTGGATCCAATCGTCCGTGTCGTAAAGAAGCGAGCAAGACAATGGCCCGTGCATCGCTTCGCTCCGGGGCTAAATTTAGGACGTTCTGGAATTAACAAAGTACCCGGGCCTTTGGCGGCTCATGCTGGCTCAAGCTTGCGCTCGAGAAGGATTACCGGCAGTAACTTTGCGCTCTGCGCCTTCAGCTTTGCTAGAAGCCAATTTTGGCCGCCGTCACTGCATTTACTTGAGAAGTTGTCGTTTCATGAGACAGATCTCACCTGCAGAAAATTAATGCCCCTGTTAGATTTTGAAATGAAAACGCTTCTCTCGGCAAGCGCGGCAATATGTCGCTGCTGAACCGAGACAGACAAGTGGGCTTCAATGAGAAATAATCAAGCGAATAGGAGTGTGGAGTAAAATCCTGCCACTAAGTCAGGACGAAGGTCTGCTTCAACGATCTGCCCTATGTTGCGCGAGCTGATTCCATTTTATTCCTGCGAACTTCTTGATTTTATCGACACATCTAACTCCCTGCCGCCCTGCGTTTACCATCCCTTCCTATCAATTCTGTTGTTCTAACTGTCCACCGGTTCTCATTACTACGCATTACAGCCCCCCCCCCCCTCCCACCTAATTTTTTTTCGCTTAAGGTCAACTAGACTATCGGCTACAACTGTTTGTTTTCTGATCCACTCTGCCTCCTATCTCTTAAGTTTATGCCTATCATTTCCCGTTCCACCGCATGCTACGTGGTTCCTAACTTTTTCTCCAGTCTCTTTGTTATCCTCGAAGTGTCAGCCGCATATGTTAGTACTAACAATATGCACTGATTGCCCTTTAACAATAAATCATCCACCGAGCTTTGCTGAAACCTCTTCCTATCAAACGTTTGCACTGCAACCACCGAAAGCCCGTTGTCAGGTTGTTTATGAGACAAAATCCACTGCCGCAAGCGCGAAAAAAGCCCGAACGTGGGATGCTTGTATTTGAAAACTATGCAAAGCAGCGTCTGCGTAGGACTGATTTGAACTCGATTGCCTACTCACAAAAGTAATCAGTGTTGCCGCTGTTATTACTAGAGCGCCACCAAGCCGGACAAAACACTATTACTTAGCCTCACCAAAATTTTCCAAAGTTTAACAGCGGCAAAAAATAAACTCCTCCTCCCCTTTTCTGTTATCGCCAACCGCTGGTTTTTTCCACTATATAAGAGATTTATCACGTTTCTCAACGAGCATGACGATGCTAACAGAGGTTTGGGAGAAATAGGCTCTTATTCGCTTGTGCTATCGTGGGCCTTTAGAAAAAAAGCAGTAATTTCTTTTCGAAAGGGCAATCTATTCAAGCGACCGTCGTGCACTTCGTAAATATACGAGTACTTGGACTGGTAGGCATACACAGCAGGCCTTTGAACTCTGTGACGACAATTCATCGATTTGCTTACAGAAAGCACTTTGTCTGTGTAATTGTGTGACCCGAGTGTTTACAGTGTACATGCTAAAACACCTTTTCTTTATTGTACTGCTCAAGTATCCGAGGCAGGCAAATTTCGTGATAACCGAGGAATCCTAGCCGCCCAATAAATGTGCTTACAGAAGTGTAATGCAATAATGCTAAGTGCATAGACACTACGATGACAAAGAAAAAGGGGCTAGTTTTTCTTGCAAAGGAAAGACGACATGGCTTGCAATAGCTCCAACACGTTAAGAATTCCAAAAAACGCCGGGCCTGTGCGGAACACGCAGCACAGTCATAGCGTAAGTGGCGGAGCGGCCTTGAAGCTTGTTGTATGTAAACTCTCTTAGGGCGCTTAGTGCAGGTACAGTTGCGAAGTACCCACTAAGCTGTACATCATGGCCATTTTGCGATATAGCGATGTATCCACTGCGCGCCTGTAAGGCAACAAAGTGTGCAGCTACGTAGCTGCACACTTTGTTGATGCTGTGGCGGGTGATGATGATGACGAAATGCGGCTCGACCCTTTGTAATGGGTCGGCAGCTTTAAGCCACCCACTCGTTACGCAATTCACATTGCGTAACACCTTGTGTGACTGTGCGCTTCTGCCAGGCAATATTACATCTCGTAACAAGACTTCTCGCCCTACATGACGCCTGTATAAGGCCTTTTAACATTGAAGCTGTTCTAGCTCGGCGTAAAATGTCGTGACCCGAAATTATCATCATCATGAAGCGGCACACGCTCTCTTCGTCCTCTTCTTCATCTTCTGCTTCGCTCCCAGAACATGTACGCCGATCTGTCCGGCGTATAGCAAGGGGGGGAAGCACAAAACGAAGAAGAGATGTGGGGGTGAGGAGGAGGGAAAGCAGGAGGGAAGCAAGTAAAGCATAGCATATAAATAATTAGAAAGAAAAATAAAAGAAATGCAGAAAGAGAAAGAAAGAGAGAAGGAGAGAGATATCAAAGAAAGAGAAAGAAAGATATAGAGACAGAGAAAAAGATAGAAAGAAAGAGGACGCAAGCGAGAAATAGAGTGAGACAAAGATAGAAAAGAAAAAAAAGAAATAAATAGAAATAAACAGAGACAAAAAGAGAGAAAAAACAGAGAGAAGAGAGAAAGCGAAAGAGGGAGAAAGAAAAGGACAACTAAAGAGAAACAAAGAAGGCCGCCCAGATCTACAGAGAAATCTAGAGGAATGGAGAAAGAGGTGGCCCAGCGAGCGGCAACGGGCCCGTGCTTCGCTGGGCCAAGCTGTGCGCGACTTAGTGCAAACTTCCCGCAATTTTTTCCCGAAGTCCTTCAATCGCTAGCGTGGCTCTGCGGTAGAATACCTGACTTCCGCGCAGTGTGCTTGGGCTTGATTCCAGCTCGAATGCTGTTTTTTTTTTCTCATCGTGCGCTATGGCTGCGACTGACACCGGCGGACAATATCGCCACCAAAATTGGCTGTTGTTGCGAGCTCATAACAGCTTACGCTGTAAAACAGGGAACGCTTAAGAAGATAACAAGCTCGGAGAACGAAGAGCACCTTGTAGTGCACGGAAATTCCAGGTGGAAGGAAGAAGAAACTTTAGCGCATGCAAAAAGAAAACGAAAAGAAAGACTTGGAAGACGCTTGAGTTTCGCTTTCAAGAGTAGAACGCGATAGCGTAATCGGACCGTGTTCGTATCGCCTTCCCAATCGCTAGCCTGGCTTTGCTTCTCGGTCGACACCTAAACCATGCCGCAAGGAAAGCCAAAGCGCGGACGCGCGCCGGCTCCTATCCATCCATGCATGCATGCGACGCGACAGAACACTGAAAGCGCGCCCGTGGGCCCTTTGCGCCATCTCGCGGGTTTTCTGTCAAGCCGCTCAAGAGCCTCTGAGATGTGCGTACCACCAACGCTAAATGTTGTATATAAATAGTTAGCCGTTAGTTTGCCAGAGAATGTATGCGTGGTGGACGAGCGTTAAACGCATCGCACCACGGTGCGAGGGGTTACAGGTTTGAATCTCCGATCCCACTCGAACCGAATTTTTTAATTATTTCTTTATTTTCATCTACCTCGAATTTTCGCTCACATATTACACATACTGCTTCGCATATATTGCTTGAAAATCTCGCGATGTCTACTTTCAACTTGTCATCTCCGTTAGGAAGCTGTCGCTCTAAGCAACGCACGCGTGCTGTACTCGAAACATTGTGAGCGTTGAAAGCAAAACAGGCGGTGTGCGATATTGCACGGGCTACGCGAATATAGAGGCGTAGGGTTTCTATTTGCCTGGGGAGGTGCGGAAGGATGGGAGTCAGTCGAATCGTACTAACTGTGCATTGATGGTGAGGCACGCATAAATCTGTCATTGCTGCGATCAAAATTTGTAATTGGTGTGTGCAGCGTTATACTACATGTCTAGAACAAAATGCAGCCGCTAATTAGGGCAGCTAAAGTATTAGGGCTCCTAAAGTTTGGGGGGGGGGGGTGATATCCCCCTTGTCCCCCCTGTAACTGACGCCTCCGATGTGAAGTATCGCACCTACGCGATCTCCAGAGATCGCCCTGAAATATTGTTACGGAACAGTAAAGCACTTGAAGAACACAACATCAGTGCTCGTGTTGTGTTCTTCCTGTGTCCCAGTCCTTCAAGGGCTTTACTGTTACTACGTACTTAGTTGCGTGCACTTCGCTCGCAGACGGTGACAACCGAGCAGAGCGACACGGGAGACCCGGCGGCCGACGAGGACCTGGTGGCTGCGCACATGTGTCAACTTCTACGCGTGGCGCTGAGCAGCCTGCGCGGTGGACAGGCACTGCAATTCACCGCTCTGCTGCTCATCAACAAGCTGGTTGACCTGGGCGTTGCCCGGGGCCTGGCGATGAGGCCCAGCCGCAACCGATCATCCGGCCGCTGCTCGGCGCACAGACTCGCCGCACTGTGGCACCAGTCATCGAGCGTCAAGGAGAACCACGGCTTCCAACCTCTGCCCTCGGTGCGTATAATTCATCTGCCGGTTAAGATACGCGGATGCCCGTCATACGCATCTGTATATAGCACCGTTGAATTGCTTTTCCAGCTTGCTTCGTTTCAGCCCGCCTCACGCAAGATGCAAAATGGTACAAAAATTATAAATAAATAGAAGAACAGCGAGAGAAGAATAAGAAGCCGTGGAGAGAGAGAGAGAGCGCTATCATGCGCATATGGTGTGCGCGACAGCACCACTGTCAATGTGTTTTAGAAAACACTTAATTGTCTAAATGGCTGATTTAGCGGTTGCGTAAAAATCAGACTGCTTCAGTGGAACTATTGGCTGATGCTAAAAGAAAGCAGATGAGTGACGCTGTGACCTTAGAGTTCCACAAAATAATTACTAGAGAGAACTCTTGCTCTAGTGGCTATGGGATGTGCAAGTGTGGTGGCTCAGCCAGCGTAGGAATCACGGGTAGTAGTACATGGATTTCCCTAAACTTCGTTCCTCCGACATCGTACGACTTTGTGGCGCTACAAGCCACTCATTTACGATGAAATATTGCGTTATAAACGCGGTAATTCCCAAGGACTATGCACGTGCACGCTCTTATTGCCTTCGCGCATTTAGAGACATACGATCCCCCAGGAATATTGCAAAGATGGTTTAGTAGTTAGTCTCGCTTAGAAGCAGGACTGGAGTAGATTATTCTTTTTTATGCAGTAGGGTGCTCTGTGCGGGAAAATTATAATTCTCCAATATTCCGAATAATGATTTCGTCGCGATTATTCTTTTGATGGGGTGCCAACAAAAATAAAAAAACAGGTATCATCACTGGTGAATGCAATTCCCCGAGACACTGCACACCACGGGTCACCGCCCTGTTTGACTACGCTTCTTGGCACGTCATACTGTTTTGCGAGGCACCTGAGGGCGAAGATACCTGCTCGTGAATCAGTGAAGGTTCACCTTGGTCTCTTTAGGTTAGCACTCAATTTTCATTTGTTTAGTTGTGCATCACAAGCATAGGTCGGGAAATTCATTCATGAGTCGACTCACTCAGACTCAGATCGAGCCGTGAGTCTGAGTATGAGTGATTCCGGGTGAGTAATATTTTGGTGTGTTTGAGTCCGAATGAGAAAAATTTTTGTGAGCCTGAGTCCAGTTGAGGAATATTTCGGCGAGTCTAAGTCCGAGCGAGCCCTAAGAGCAAAATATATTTCTTGAGTGAGTATGAGTAATAATAATATCTGTGGTTTAACGTCCCAAAACCACGATATGATTATGAGAGACGCCGTAGTGGAGGGCTCCGGAAATTTCTCCTACCTGGGGTTCTTTAACGTGCACCTAAATCTAAGTACACGGGCCTCAAGCATTTTCGCCTCCATCGAAAATGCAGCCGCCACATCCGGGATTCGATCACACGACCTTCGGGTCAGCAGTCGAGCGCCATAACCACTAGACCACCGTGGCGGGGCAGAGAGTATGAGTGAGCTCCGCACTTTTTTGCCGACCTATGGTTCTATCTACACAACTTCAGCATTATTATCAGCCTTGTGTCGGCTCAGGTTTATATTCACGTCTACTCACACATACTTCAACGCACTAGTGTTCATACGCCAGCTCAATATTTATTGATCAGAGGCGTGAGTTACGGAGTGGGGTGGGGGGCAGATGCCGTGACCTCCCCTCCCCGCAAACTCTTTCACAGGAAGTTCTTGATAAAAATATCTCGTGTGAGTCATCTCTTTCAATAAAAATGTATATACTGGATTGCAACCACTGATAACTCATACTTGAAGGTACGCGATCAAAAGGCGCCAAGTAGAGCACCAATTATACGAGATATTGGCGTTGACACCGGGGATGAAAAACCTTATTATACGCTAACAGACTCATGAATGGACTCAGTCAAACTCATTCAGAGCCCGGAGTCTGAGTCTGAGTGAGTAATATTTTATTGAGTTTGAGTTCGAGTGAGACCGGCTGAGAAAAATTTCAGTGAGTCTGAGTCCGAGTCAGTCCGGCTGAGAAAAACTTTGGTGAGTATGAGCCCGAGTAAGCTGTATGGGCAAAATATGTTTCATGAGTGTGTCTGAGTGAGCTCCACATTTTTAGCCGACCTATGATCACAAGCTCGCATATCGTGAACCCTTTACATCCCGAGTTATATCTGAAAAATCGTTTCCAAAATGACAATTTGTTTTAGCGCATCAAAAAAAATATTTTTAGGTCTGGCGGTCCCATGCCGCCAATTTCCCACAGGGTGGGTGCCCTCCCAAGCGACTTTTAACTTCGTTCTGCCGAGCACCAGGCCGGAAGTGCGCTTGTCCCTATT
Source organism: Rhipicephalus sanguineus (assembly GCF_013339695.2). NCBI lineage: Eukaryota > Metazoa > Arthropoda > Arachnida > Ixodida > Ixodidae > Rhipicephalus > Rhipicephalus sanguineus. The sequence continues at coordinate 284,266,956 of NC_051176.1, forward strand.
TTACCGGTAGGTACCTGGCGGCAGCAATTCTCTGCCTCCCACAGTAGAGGCGGATGCTCAACTATTTCACAAAGGCTGTGGTGGGTTAAGGTGCGCCCAGGGGTCTTTGCAGAACCTTATGGGGCCACCTTTCGAGATGAGTACCCAGAAACAACCGAGCGCCAGGTCGGTGTACTCCTCTACCCATTAGGAAAAACCGGTGGGTTCCCGGTCGGCACTTGCATGAAAACTCAGACCGACAGTGTAACTTAACTAAAAGTCAGTTACAACATTTGTTTTTTCGACAGAAATCAGTCTGGCTGGGCAAAACCTTTGAGAGGCCAAGTTAGCCTCTTCTTCAAGAATGACTGTTCCGCAAGGCCCCATATATATATATATATATATATATATATATATATATATATATATATATATATATATATATATATATATATATATATAAGCCCTGCTTTGAAGAATCATAAAATGCAAAACGGTGCTGTCTTCAGCTGCGCTGCAAACTGCTTCCGAAGTCACTTTTTTTTACCCCATGTGCAGGAGTGTCTGCTTGCACATCGTACAGTCGGCGTATGCCATGCGCAGTAATTCGGCGCCTACCAGACGCGTTAGCTCGGCGTTGAATTGGTGAGGTGCCGCGCGACAGCGGCTGTACGGACGGCAGTTCTCGGCATGAGCATCCTTGTTACACAGAATAAATCGTGAAAGTGGCAGCACAATTTCTATCGCGCTCGATGAAAAATAAATAAAGAAAAATGGACAAAAAAGGCTGAGCGTTAAACCTTGTGAAATATCAACAGAAATACGAACAGAAATAAATACAGAAATACAGCAACATCACAAATAATTTATTCGCCATAAAATATACACAAGTGAACTTTGCTGACTACGACAATAAAAAAAAAAGGAGAGACCAGTGTTCTGTTAGTGTTCATGCCGCTACCATTGGTTGCGAAAGCAGAAAGTATCAGTAATCTCAGTAGCGTCACCGAAGTTAGAAAACAGTAAAGAATAAAGCCACCAGAACGTCTGAAGCCGCAAGGATGAAGACTAGACTACACAGATGCCCATTATTCCCATGGTAGCCGAGCAGTCACAGCGCCAAAAGTTCCCTCTATTGTAATTATTGTAGGAAATTCTGCGGCCGTAACCCCGAGGTGTCATATCACTCGATATTTGTCTTAAATAGCGACAAGAGGTACGAGTGCTGGTAGAGGGAGCCAATCGTTAATCTCGTGTTTTGACCCTTTCGTACGACCGCCACGCCAGCTATCTACTATTAACCCTTTCACTCCCGTTGACGAGTGTAGTCGTCATGAGGTTTTGTACCAAAATGACCGATGACGACTATACTCGTCATCATCAAAAAAACCCGCATTTCCCCGAAGGGGAGTATGAGGAAGTGCGAAGCACGGGGTGATGCTATGAGGGGGCGCGCGCGACTAAACTGCAGAGCCGAGCGAAGGAGACGGCAGCGAGAGAGCACGCGCCAGCCGACCCACGGAGGTCTGGCCGTTTTTAAGTGCAAAGCACTTTTACTGATGATGATGATCTGTCTTCCGAACTCGTTCCAAAGAACCCGCAACGCGTTCAACTTGTTGGCGGCGTTGCGCACGCCCGAGATGGGGCTCAGATTGTTGTCGAACCACAGTCGATCGCACACCGCGCAGCTGTATCCGAAGCTGCGGTCCAGGAAGTCTCTCTTGAAGCGCGCGTCCGGCCGATCGAATTCGAGGGCCCGCGCTCGCTCACGCATCGCGCGTCCCCGCGCCAGATCGGCTTCGGGGTGCTCGGCTCGCTTCGCACGCTTTCGTTCGGCGTCTCGCCGCCGGCCTTCATCACCACAGGCAATGTGCGGGGCGCGCGCAGCCACGGAGCGGAGGGCGGAGCGCGCGCAGTCACGTGGGGCGTGACGTCGCTGCGCCGTTGCTACAGACGCTCCTCTCCGCTCCTCGCGCCGTTGCTATGGGACGGCGGATTCAGGGTCGCTTATAAAGCGCATTCGCACATAAAATGTGTCACACAGGGAACCAATGACTACTATACTCGTCATAGTTGTGTTTCTTGACGCTAGATGGCTAGACTTGTCCATGCTGTACCATACTTGTCTCGGCGTTCATTGTATTGCCATCATCCATTACATTGTCATGCGGTGTAGCCATCTTCGAGCTATCTTTTTTTAGGTCATCATTGAAATAAAGAAACCCCATTAAACTGAAATTACGGTGGCGTTTTGTTCAGAACAAAGAGCCCTGCATGCTGAGCGAAAAAATAAAAATTCCGGTAAAGTTGGTACAATGTTCTTGTTTTTTCACGCTAGGGGAAGGTTAACCCTTTCCCTAGCGTGAAAAGAAAAACAAGAAAAGTGTACAAGAGTCCGTGCTGAGTGACATTCTGCGGAACGTCCCAGCGCTATCGCCGCCTAATAGCGAGCTGAACAATGACAAATGTCAGCCAAGAGCCGCATTTTGTAACGATCCACTTCCTTTTTCACTCTCCTTGCCATCCGGCGTGCCGAGTAACCGATCCCAGAGGTAACGGTGTCATCCGAGCCTATTACGAAGAGCCGGAGAAAATGAAAATAAAGTGAACCGTCGCAAAATATGGCCCCCGAGCGCGGTCAACGTCGATGCCATGGTTCATGAATTGCTTGTGTAAGGATAGCTAAGGAAAAACGCGAAAGCTGCAGGCCCGCCATGTTGGTCTAGTGGTTATGGTGCTCGTCTGCTGACCCGCAGGTCGCGGGATCGAATCCCGGCCGCGGCGGCCGCATTTTCGATGGAGGCGAAAATGCCTGAGGCCCGTGTGCTTAGATTTAAGTGCACGTTAAGAAACCCCAGGTGGTCGAAATTTTCGGAGCCCTCCACTACGGCGTCCCTCATAATATCGTTGTTTTGGGACGTAAAATCACAACAAATATTGTTATTATTACGATAGCTGCAGCCCCAACCTGCGACGTCAGTGCAACGCTCTATATCGCGCTGTGGACAAGGCTAGCTACGATAATTATGCTGATGGTTATTAAAAAAAAGTTGCGCGTGGCGTCTCAATTCATAGAGTTGGAAAATATTTAACGATGCATAAGCGAATTGTGCATTTTTGGACGCGCTTGAGAAACAAGGACACAGTGAGGCACACACAAACCACTTGGCCGGCCACATAAACGTGGCCGGCCAAGTCGGAGTCGAGGTGATTTTTTTCCGCACCAGAACAGCTACAAAAATTGTGCAAGCTCACAGAACCGTCCGGAGTGAAGCCGAGAATATGCCAAAAAAATATCATCAAAGCCTTTCTGTTGCCTGCGCAGAAAGCGTGGTCTACAGCTTGTCATTGACATGGGGTGCGAAATACATCGGCCAAACTGGCAGATGTATAAACGACCGCCTAAGAGGAGATAGACGAAGCCTTGCACGGTAGAAGGACGGGCACCTATCAATACGCTGCAATGACTGCGGTTGCGTACCCGTATTTTTAAATTGCCGCATTATCAGCCACCATAAAGATAGAAGCACAAGAAAGATAATAGAAGCACGAGCTATAGCCAAAAAAGGGGTCACGTGTGTCAGCTCCCCGTCGGTTGCTTTGTCGCAAAAGAAAATGTTATTCCTTAACTCGATGGCGCGATACCATACGTCACATAGTTGAAGTTCGCATGTGTAAATGTAGCCAGGACGCTCAAATAAGCTTCAATTGGTAGAGCGCTTTCTTTGGGGTATATGTGTGCCACACTATATGCTTGGTTTTCAAGCGCGTCCAAAAATACACTATGCTATTCCAACTAGCCGAAGAAACAGCACTCCTGAAGTATAAGCGAAATTACTGCAGTAGGTCACCCATTGCCTAACGCAGTTGTCGCGCGCTGCATCCAAACTAAATGCACGCGAATTTGTTTATACGCGGTTGCGGTACCATACCGGCACCGTGGCTTCCAACATTGGTCACGGTGGCAAATTTCGGAGCATAAATACGCCAGAGTGACGAGCGGACGTTTTGTCGAGTGCGTCTGAGCGTTACATTAAAGACGAAGATGCCAAGAAGTTTCGCTGTAGCTAGATTTCAACAAGGCGCGTTTTTCCCCGTGCGTATTCTGCAGCTCTAGTAATAATTTCTGCGGTGTTACGCGTCATAACCAGTGGCACGCCATAGTGGAGAGCTCCGGAAATTTCGACCAACGGAGGTTCTTTAGCGCGCACTGACCTCGCCACAGTACGCGGGCCTCTAGCATTTCACCTGCATCGAAACGCGACCGCCGCCGCCGCGGGGATCGAACTCGCGTCATTCGGGTCAGCAGCCGAGTACCGTAACGATTGAGCTACCGTGGCGGCTGAGCACTCGCAACTAACGTACAAAAGAAAGGCTGGGAAAAACACCTTTCCGCTGAGCTGTGGGCTATATTGCTGCCTCGCTTTTCAGAAGAATAAATCAGCTGATAGTTCGTGCTTGTGGCCTTGTTTTGTTTTGTTTTTGCCGCTCCCGCCATGCCTCTTCGTCGCTTTGCGCAATATTTTTAAAATGTCTACCCAATTAGACCACCGCAGTAACGCCCTTCTTCAAGTCGCCTTTCCGCTGCGCTTACCCATTTCATCCATAGACGCATTTGTTGCTTGCGTGTATTTCAGTTTGCCCGTCCTGTTCTATATATAGTGGTTTGGAAAATATGGAAAAAGACGCTCTTTTATGCTTCCCGTTATGGGGACACGGATCAGCGCCTTCCTGCTCTAGTGGGGTTTGAACAGGAAGGCGCTGAGTCATGCCCCCAACGAGCTTGGTTTGGAGAGGGTATGTGGCTTGCTTCTTTACCGTGCTGCGCTTGGCGCAGCAAATGGGAAAACCAACTCACTGTGGTCTATGCTGTGCCGCGCAGGTGTTCCCTTGGAAAGTGCCCAAGGCCCCCGATCCGCCACCGGGCCGCTGGTGGTGGTCATGGCGGTCGGGCGGCCGCGACCCGGCTGCCGATGCCGAGCCACCGTCCCGCGCCAGCCGGCCCAGCTTCCTGGCCATTTTGGCTGACGAGGGCGTCGACTTCCTGCTCAACATGCTCAACAATGCCATTACGCTGCACAAGCGCGTCGTCGGCACTCGCCACCACTGCACGCCATCCCACCGGTACGGCGCCAACTCTGCTCAATTCCCTGCTTTTTCACCCATGGTTGATGCCGGACGTTGTCAAGCCGTTCTATCACAACATTTAGACCTACTAAAGCATATACATATTTAACCCTTTGTATCCCACAGCTAATCTAGTTACACAAGGAAATATTTTTTGCGCATATGCGATAACAATACATACGAAAGTGGGAATATACCGAAAACCTGGCAACTGTATCTTTAGTTCTAGAAGGAAACAAGCGTCCACATACGCAGACGCTGGGAACACTTGTTACACTAGGTCCATCACCTTTCTTCATCGTAGATGGGAACTTTGCTTGCCGACGGCTCTGTGTCAACGCATTAATCATTATCATCATCACAACTTACCATAATCAACGCCTTCACCATGAGTTCAACGCGGTCATCGTCATCGTCATCATCATAAACGTTCACGTGATTCTGATTCAGCAATTTCATCATCATCGTTCATTATCGCCATCATCAACGCGTTAATCCTCGTGTTCAACGCTTTCATCATCACCATCATTATCACCTGTCAAGGCCCGTTTGCTTGCCCACAGCTCTACTTCAGCGTGTTCGTCATCATCTTCATCGTCGTTGATCGTCATTACCAATGCGTTCGTGGTTACGTTCAAACTAAATGTTTTCATCATCAGCCGTCACATTGTTCAAGAGGGCTTTGCTTGTTGGTGGTTCTGCTCCAACGCGCTAATTATCGGTGCTCGCCAAATCGGAACATTCGCTTCTGCTAGTCATCTCGAAAATTATCTCATGTATGTCTTCATCACTTAATCCAAGTCCCGAATAAAGCAAATTAATTCTAAACATAGCTTCTAAAAGGCGAACTTAGCTATATTACAGGTAATGTTTTGTGTAAAGCCGCACGGCAGCGAGCGGGTCTTACTACTATGCGTCGTTCTATCAGCTTTTAACACGAACTCGGTATGCCTGGCGTCCACAAATGTGGATGCCGCAGCGACAACTCAACTTACAAAACTTTGGTCGCTCACGCAGCAACAAAACTCGCACAAAAGCAAGATAAACCCTCCCTTTTCTCGAGTAAAGCCGAATAATTTTAAAACTCTTACGAATATAGAGTGAACTTATCAAGAAAATGCAGGCATATACTTCTATAGGCGACTTGAGCAAAACGCCATTGTTTTGTGCGCACTTACCGCTGTTTGTTCTCAGAAGTGGAGACATTTGGATGTTTTTATGAAATGCTGAATGAACGCCAACATTTCAAATCGATTGTTAAGGCAGTGCGTTGGCTGGCCTGATCCCACTTCACTGGTATGCTTTGTCCATATATGTGGACGCTAGGATACAAAGCGTTAAAAATAACCATGAAGCATGTTCTGTCAAGTATGGGACATGCAATACAAGTTCAAGCTATGCAGTATTAAGATAAGGAGTATAACCGCAACACTATAAATACCACACTGCATATGTGCTATGCACGGTACACCTATTTGCACTCGGCAGGTCCATGGTGCGCACTGCTGACACTTGGATCACTGATGAGTTCATAGCACGCGAACTTTTTAAACGAACGTTGCAATCGTATAACATCGTAAGTACCTTTGAATCAAAAACAGCTACTAAGTTTTGCCGCAAACTTCCTGATGCTCCGAAAATCGCGCCATTTTCGGGGCACAGCGGCATTCCGCCAATTTAAGGCCGAACGAGCAGCCGCTTCTGATCTGTCTGCCTTTTGCACGCGAGGTGAATCGCGTTGGTATAAGCTTTCGCTGCGCTTTATCTCACCTCGGCAGCAAACTTCGGGGGTTATATCGGCTCGCTTCGGTACGTTGACGCGCGTATGGCGCACCGTCAACGAACCGTGAGGTGGCATACTTTCGAGTTTCCGCAGGCAGTGCATGAAAGTAAATTGAACTCCTTTTTTTATGCACCAAAACGACGATATTATTATGATACACGTGGTAGTAGAGGACTCCGGGTTACTTTTGACCACCTCTCGTTTTTTGACGCCCGCATAAATCTAAGCATACCGGATTTTTTTTTAATTTCACTCCCATCTAAATTCGGCCGCCGTGGCTGGGAATTGAACCCACGCCCTTATGCCCAGCAGCGTTACACCTTAAGCGCTAAACCACCGAGGCGGATCTATAGTTGGCAAGAAAAACCGATATAAGTAACTAGCTAAACTGATTGCAATATATGTCATTAGTTACAAATAGCATGTATCTAAATTGTGAAGTTGAAAGGAATCCTGATATAAGTCTGCTCGGGGAGGTTTCTACATTTAGGTATGACCATATATATTCGTGAGATGAACGCAAATCGGAACAGTAATCATATTAATATCCACCCGCCGTCGTATAGATTATCAACTAAGGTGGCGCGCTGCTAAGCTCGAGGATGCAGGTTCGATTCCCGGCCACGGCAGCCGCGCTTCGATGGCGGCCAAGTGCCAAACCGCCCGCGTACTTAGGTTTAGGTGCACATTAAGGAACCCCAGGTGGTCAAAATTAATGCGGAGTGCCGCACTACGGCGTGTCTCATAATCGTATCGTGTTTTTGGCTCGCAAAACGCCAAAATTCATTTTTTAATGAAAAATCCATTCTGTCTCAAGAAGAGACAATGAAAGCATGCACTCTTCGCTCCGCCTAGAGTGGCATGTCTAGATGACCGCTCGCTCTACGCTGCCTTTAGATTTCCCATGGCGTACGTCTTGCGAATTTCTGTTTGCGTCCCCATGATTGTGCGCCCCCTGTACTTCCCCTCATGCACGAAACACAATCATGCGGCTGATTAATGTAACAGCCCCGATTATTTAATGCGCGAGAAGGCGACACGCGATACATGCACAAGGAAATGTCCGCCCGCGGCAACATGTTCTAGCCCAGCAAGATGAACTAACTGCACAAAGCTGCAGTTAGTTTATTATTATTATTATTATTATTATTATTATTATTATTATTATTATTATTATTATTATTATTATTATTATTATTATTATTATTATTATTATTATTATTATTTATTTATTTATTTATTTATTTATTTATCGTAGTACCCTCAGCGCCATTAAGGCATTACAGAGGGAGGTCACACAGTACTTAATTGGTATTAGTAACATATTTGCAGATATTAATTGCAATAAAAAGTATACTATATCACAGCAAGAGTAACAAGCATTGGACACCGAAATCGTTATACTTGGCGACAACAAAGTCAGCTATGCTATAAATACTAACACGAACACTTTTATTGGAAACATGACATCATAACAAGATGTAGGAGACAGTGTTCGAGTAAACGGTAGGAACATCATCGGCTAGTGGATTCCATTCCGAAACTGTGCGTGGGGGAAAATAATGTATTTCTGAACGACTCAGTTCTTGTATTCGGCCTCTGCTAGCTGTCGTGTAGGCGCATTGCGATTTATTCGTTCAAACCTCTAACTCTGAATAATTTGGAATCTCCTTCTTCTTTCGACTTGCATTTCGTAGGTCCTGCAGTACTCATCCGTTCCGTACTCATCCGTTCCGGAGCGACATTGCGTTGTCGACGCCGAAAGACCGAGTCCTCGGTGACGTCGTGACTCGGGAGTGTCATTACACCGTCCGTCTGGCGTGTCGGCGAAACGAGCGGGGCGGCTGGAACGAGCGGCACAATAGAAAGAAGTCAAAAGAAAACAGAAAGGCGTGTAAGGCCGAGATTCGGGATTTCCCTGGCTCAAACCGAGCGCACCTCCTCCGCTGTCCGGGCGGCGCGTCTTTCGGCCGCAATTGTCTTCTCATCCATCAAAGAGCGGCCGCCGTCAGTCATACGTGACTCCGAGGACGAGAGCGGGGCGGCCGCGCGTGAACCGAATGCCATCGGACGCCGTTGTCATTGATCGTTTCGCGCCGAGCCCGAGATGCCGGCAGCGGATGCGGCGGCGCCAAAGCTCTCTGACGTCGCGTTTCATTCGCGCCGCCACCCAGGGGCGCCGACGGAAGGTGGGAGATTTATAGGAAAAGAAAGCTCCAAATTTGTCCGTTTTCTTTCCTGCTTCGAGGTCGCCGCCGAGCGAAATGAAATCAGCTGCGGGCACGTTCCTGAAACGAAATGAAGAGAAACAACCGTGGCCCTATATCACAGCCCGGACGCGGTCTGGCGCGCACACGCACCTCGAAAATACGAAGGAAACCCGCGGAGTTGCGCTGATATGGCGTTGCTTCCTTGTTGTTGTTTTTTTATCGCCCAGTGCGATTGCGCTTGTTGACTCGCTTTTTTTTTTTGCCGCTGTTTGTTCAGAACGCCAACAAGCACTTTCTTCAGCGGAGCTCGTGTTCCCATTGAAGAGCTAAATGGTGTGTTTCTTCTGTCGCTCTTTGCACAGCGCCCTCAGAGGACACCTTAGTTGCCCATAAAAACTAGTTTCTGCCAATAAAATTTGGCAAAAAAGCACACAGAGCTCTTCGAATCGATCATTGCACAAACCGAGTTGAGTGTTGTATGTTGAGTTTCAACTCGAAAGGCGCTCGCTACTCATCAGAGTGCGATACTTTGCCGCCTTTTCCAAACTGAGCTTATTGATGTACACAACTCCGGTGAACGCTGTGAAACTTAAGACGGAAGAGTTAAGCATTTTTTCTGGACTGGAACCATGAACTCGTTCTATATATAGGCGTAATTCTAGCACCATCTTTGTGTTTTTAGGAGGGTCTCCCAACCGCATTGGCTCGGAGAGCACACGGAATTTAGAGGTAGTTTTTTTTATTAGTTGATACCGTATGTTTTTAAAAAAATCAATAACATTTATTTTCCGCAGTCAGAAACAAAGCATTGTGGCCGTGCACGCAGTTATTACCCAACAGAGGCCCATTGAATTGAAAGTGTACCAGGCGGCTTTCTCCTTTTTATTTTTTAACGGTTGTATAGATATTTGTTGAGAAATTATGTTTTTAATTAGTTCGTTACCTACATTCGGTCCGATGTCATTACAGTTGCTTGGCAACACACACACAAAAAAGAGGATGAGCAATTTGCGACGCAATAAGCGTTTGATAATGGGTGCGATCAGAAACACCATCCTACTGCTTCGGAGCTCTTGCAGACGTAGTCGGAGGCCCACGATCTGAGCGATTTCGCCACACGTTAAGTGGACCGCCGTACATTTTGACAGTGGGTGCATATGCGCCTCAGCGCGTTACACAGTCTGTATACACGGTATATATATGTGCGCCGACAATTCAGCCGAGAAAGCTGCCTGCAAAGTTGTTCTGACAGCCCTATATACTCGAATGTTGAGTGTCGAATGAAGAGTGTTGAGAACACCTAATAGAATTCTTTGCTGGGCGAGTTGGTTCATCGTCTTAAAATAAAAGCCGGGCGCAAAAAGCAGAGCACCGCTGTTTCCTGCCCACGGCTCTCAGCGTCTCTCCGGACTCCCCGCCGCCCCAAATCCTTTGATCTTAACGCTTTCAAGTAAGAAAAAATTGTGTCGAGGCTCTTCAGTTTGATGCTTTTAGAGGGTTTTAAATAAGCGCACGGGGACGGCTGCTTGCATTCCGCTTGCGTATGCGCAAACCATTTGCGTACGCAAGCCGCGTGAGTCTCGCGGGACGTGAAGCCCTCTATTACTAGAGTAAATCAAAACAGCCACAGAGTCAAACTGGATTTTTCGATCGCAACTCGGCATTAGCCTGCGGTTTTCCACGTTTTTCGCGAGTTCGGGCCCAGATGTATGGCACCGAGGCTTGCCAATTTTCGCGATAAATATTTTCTCCAGTTTTCTCTGCTCCGGCTTCATTGTTCCTCCGGGATCGTTGCAGATGGCGACATTGCAGCTACCACTGCCTACAGATTCTGAGTGCGCGGGCCGTCCTTTTCATGAGCCAGAACACCGACGTCCAGAACAAACTGGTCGAGGAAGCCCACCTCAAGATATTGGTGAACGCGTTGGATTCCACACACGACCCCGTAAGTACAAGGACTTTTCACCAAAGACTGGGTCTAGTGCTCTTCGCTGCGCGCTCGCTACACTGTCTCTGGTTGTGACTTCATTAATCTCAACCAGCTGACGCATCGCTCTCGCTCTAACGCGGCGGCGGCAGCGATATTCGTTGAAACGTGGGATAAGAGGAGCGGAGAGAGACAGTCAGGGAGGTTAACCAAATTGTAACTGATTTGCTACCCGACTCTGGGAAGGGGGAAGAGGCAGGGGCAGATAGAAAACTAAAGAAGGAAGATGGAGAACGGGAGAAGGAAATACAGAACAAGCGATACGCGCCCACACTTAGCAGCGTTCGTCGCTTATGCGCAGACGGTCACAACTGAGAACTATGCTTCCTCTGCAATAGTCTTGGGAAAAGTGGTCTAGAATCCATAATATTAAAGGCTCGCAAGCACTGTTTCCAAGATATTCAGACATTGCAGAGCGCTTCCAACTGACGTAGTCACCATTCTGTTGGGGAGGGTGCGCCGCGATGGCGCACTGATGCAACTAGGAGGCCGTTGCATCAGTACGCCATCGTCTCCACTATTGAAAAAGAAGTTGATTTCTTGACAGGTTTCGTGTAATTTTCTGACGGTGTGTTCACACATGTATTTGTGACCATGTGATTAAACATTCAGCTGAAAGTCAGTGCTGGACCTATTTTCATATGTCTCATTTCGTATTCGTCAGTTCGCGCTGCATATTTCGTTTACCATGATCCTTCTGACACAAAACAACTTAAGCGTTGCCGATTTGATTTAGTCATTTTTTTCCTTAGCGAATTTGTGTTCCAAATACCGCGAAACGTTATGACTGAAACTCAGTGGAAATCAATATTATCTTATTTAGCCTAGGCGGAAAAATCAGACATGGCTGCTGTGAATTCAAGATATGAATCCCTGGAAGGGTCTTCACCTTTACTTTCTTCGAGGGCGTAAGCCTACCTCTTAAGTGTATCTGGTAATACGTCCGAAATTGCAGTTTTCTAAGAATTCGGAAACACAATGTTGGAAACGTATATATATATTATGTGTATCTCTGCCAGAAACCTATTGTGAAGCAAGTCACTAAATGTTTCCGGATTACCGTTCTAAATATCTGTTTGACCTTCGTTCCACGACTAGCGCTAATCGAAGTTTGCTATTGGTAAAACGTGTACACCTACGGCGTTTATATTTTTGGCCGGCGTATTTTCTCCTCACGTCGCCGTACAGTTCACTGATCGCCCGCGCATGGAGATATGTATCGTTATTGGCCTCATCGAAGGAACTTCAACTGTTCGGGTGATATAAGTTAACAACTAAATCGAATGGCCCGAGAATTTCTCTAGATGGCGAAAGGAATACTTGGAGATACTTACCGAAGCACAATATGTACATGTTGCCATTAAACATGTTTGCCAGGCTTCTCCTGTCTCTCACGAAAAATCGGGATTCGACATAATGTTTTTGAGGAGCCAGTGCACTGTTCTGTAAATGCACGGAGATAAGTGCACTGTTCTGTAAATCGACGAAAATAACGATTGCGAGAGACGGCGTGCCTTATAATCACATTGCGGCTTTAGCACGTAAAACGCAGAATTTAATCATTCAAATTCTGAAAAGAGAAGTAGTTCACCATAAATATCCTGTAAGCATACGTTTCGTCTATATCTCGCATCTGTCACTGCCTCGACATTGTGAGACGGGAGAGCAAGCTTGAGGCAAACAATATATTTCATGAAGTGAACTCTTACGAAAATCCACTGCGTTGTTCATCCCTCAGTCACTTGAGGAGGCAAACCGAGCAATAAAGCCAACAAATGAGAGACCACTTTCGCGGTCCATATTACCATAACTATTCTCGGTTACAAGTCGATGATGCCGACATTGCACGAACGCTGAGTGATTTCTGATGCGGCGCATTCTTAAAATTACTGCCTGTCGTACGCAGCAACTGCTTTGCCTTGTGCTGCAAATCGTCGCCACGCTGGCTCTGGTTCCCGACCACCACACGGCGCTCACGGACGCCGAGCTGCCGGACAGCCTGACGCAGCTGGTCCTTCCATCAGACGAGTGGTATTACACCAACCACAGCACCAAGTACGCGCGCTACGTGAAGCATCACGCCGCCAGGGTGCTCGTCTATCTGGGCATGGAACAGCGCCTGCGCAACAAGGTGTATCTTTTCGACCTGATAGGTGAGTTCGCGAGCCCAAAACGCACGCACACTATGCAAACCAGAATCGAAGTTATCACCTCAATATCGTATAGGTGCGCGACGGCCATGTTTCGAAGTAAAGATACTCCAGCGTCTTTAATAGCCCGTGTATTCGCGAAAACAATTTGAGAAGGGAAACGTCAAAAAGGCGACAAGTAGAGCCGCTTTTCCTCCCTACTTCTTTCAGAGTCTTTCGTCGATAATGATGCGTCTGCACTTTTCGTTGCGAGAGACGATACCACCGCTTGTACGGGAACAAATATTTTAGCCGGCCAATCGCCGAAACATCTCTTTCCTACTGCAGAGTTGTCTTTCTATGTCTGTTCCATGGCATTCTCACAAAATTTATGCAAATTTATCACCAATTTATGCAGTTAAACACCCTGTGCGGTAGCTTAGCAGCTACGAGGCAGTGCTGCTTAGCTCAAACACGCGTGTTGTTCCCGGCATTACGACCAAATGCAAAAGCTTTCTTGCACTTAGATTTAGGGGCGCGTTAAAGATCCCCAGGATGTCAAAATTAATCCTCAGTCCACCACTACGGCCGGCCTCCTAACTATATCGTCTTTCCCTCACGTAACACCCTGGAAATTATTTTTTATAAAATTGCTGCAAAACTATTGCTACAGAAATATTGATTCATTGATTAGGCACGGTTTCTTTCAAAGGGCTCCGACGGGATACGTAAAACCAGCCGAGCGCACGACTCACATGCTCTGACCCTGTGTGATGCTTGAGGAGGCGCTGTAGAGAGGAGTGGGCTGAGGAAGATAGAAACCGTAGCAAGGACGAGAGGTGCTCGACCGAAGTTCGCTTTGAAGCCTCTCTCCCAATGTTGTATTGATCGTCAGAGCTGGCATTGTTTATCAGGTACAGTTCTGGTTCTGAAACTTTGACACTTTGATTCATTCCAGCATTCCATCATTTTGGATGCGGCTTGACTAGGACCACGGCCCCGTACAGTTCGTGACCTGTCCATTCCTTCTGGAATATATATATATATATATATATATATATATATATATATATATATATATATATATATATATATATATATATATATATATATTAAGAACTTCGTACTACAATATAGGAGACAAAAATATTTATTTTACCCTAACAGTTTCGGCTGGCGTGGTACAGCGTTCTTCGGAGGATGCAATTTTTTTTTTCAATTACATCCTCCGAAGGCTGGACCGCCAGCCGAAACTGTTAGGGTAAAATAAATATTTGTTTTGTTTCCTATATTGTAGTACGAACTTTTTCACAAATTTTATTACGGTAGCCAGAAGAAGTTCTCTTTATCCATATATATATATATATATATATATATATATATATATATATATATATATATATATATATATATATATATATATATATATAATAGAAGTTGTTTGAAGGAATCTATCGCATTTGCTACACTGCAATTTAACTACATTGTCAGTGAATGGTAAATTATGGTAAAGCAATGCATTTCATTATGCTGCTGTGTATTGCACAGGTAGTCAACAGCAGAGCAAATGTTTAGGAAGCGAGGAAGACTCATAATGTAACATGAGCAATGACACAACATCGAAGTTTCTGCTTCAGCTCCCCATGGAAACATGGGTTTTTAAGAAGTGCTCAGTAGTACTTATTTAAAAAAAAAGAAAGGATTGGGAAATGAACCGGTGCCTTCAGTACCTGAACATTGACAGTGTTTTATAAAGTTAGCAGCTCTCTATGATGTGATTGCAAATTGTGTGTGTGTGTGTGTGCAAAAGTTTGTGTGTGTGTGTGTGTGCTAAAGCTAGTATTATATGTACAAGGAATTTACCAAAGATTAAGGGCGGGTTGGTTGCCAAATGGCACTAGGACTACGGCCACGAGTCGTCCGGTATGTCTCCGCGAGAGGCGCATGGCGATTGGAAACGGCCTTTGAAGTCAGTGGGAGAGTGAAATGCAAAAGGGAACTGCTGGGGTTTTGCTTCTGTTAGTGTGCACCGATTTCGGTGATCCTTTTTGCATTCCTCTCAGTATTGAGCACTACACGCATTCCAGTGTTGCACAATGCAGACGGAAAAGTGTTGCAGGGGCCCCTTTAACAGTTTTGGATGGGAATATTGAAGCGACACCAAAAATTTATATACAATTATTAACGACACTAGCATTAATTAGATGTTACATTAGAGCATTTACAATTTCATTATCAGAAAAAGACATCCTCATTAAATGGCCATTCTCCCAATACGCACCTGTTATCAGGAACTGATGACGGTAGAAATTCCCAGCAAATTAAAAAAAAATATTAAATGCGGAGAAAGGTGCAAAATCAAAGCCGACCCCCAACCATGCAGTAATGCGTTAAGGGGCACATACCAAAATCGTATGGCGTACAGCGATGGCGTACAGCGATGGCAGTCGCACAGCGATGGCGTAGTGGTAGAGCATCAGCTTCGCATGCAAGAGGTCCGTGGTTCGAATCCCGGTGCCGGACAATTCCCAACCGGATTTAAAAAAAAAATCCGCGTGATGATGGAATTGTGTAAAAAGGCCTGGGGTGCAGCCTCACTGGCGACCACAGTCAGCAATGCACTCCCTCACCAGAGCAGGATTGGCCTCCCTGGTGTAGTACTTGGCCACTACCTCCCACATGAATACACCAATTAACCCTCGGCCCTCAGTCCCCAGCGGCTGCGAAGCAACTGACCAAGGCGGCGGCCAGACCTGCGACGCAGCGGAGGGTGCTAAGAATCTCTGGGACCGGACAGGCCGCCATTGGAATCTGAACTTGGCTACGTATAACGCTAGAACTTTATCTAGTGAGGCGAGTCTAGCTGTACTATTCGATTAATTAGAGGGTGTTCAATGGGATGTAATAGGGCTCAGTGAGGTTAGGAGGCCACAAGAGGCATATACAGTGCTGAAGAACGGACACGTCCTATGCTATCGTGGCTTAGCTGACAGAAGAGAACTAGGGGTGGGATTCCTTATTCATAAAAATATAGCTGGTAATATAGAGGAATACTATAGCATTAATGAGAGGGTGATATGTATCGTAATTAAGTTTAATAAGAGGTACAAGATGAAGGTGGTACAGGCCTACGCGCCTACATCCAGCCATGATGATCAACTGGTTGAACGCTTCTACGAAGACGTAGAATCAGCAATGAGTAAGGTAAAGACACAGTATACTGTACTGATGGGCGACTTTAATGCAAAGGTAGGCAAGAAGCAGGCTGGAGATCATGCAGTTGGGGAATATGGCATCGGTTCTAGAAACGCCAGAGGGGAGTTACTAGTAGAGTTTGCAGAACGCAATAATTTACGCATCTTGAATACCTTCTACAGAAAACAGGCTACTCGTAAGTGGACGTGGAGGAGTCCTAATGGCGAAACTAAAAATGAAATAGACTTCATAATGTGCGGCCACCCGGGCATTGTACAGGATGTGGAAGTAGTTAACAAGATCCGATGCACAGAGTTTCACTTCAGAATAGGCATGCGGCTTTAACCGAGGAAACCGCCCTTAGTGTTGACGCAATAAATGATAATCTGACTAGTATCATTAAGGAGTGTGCAGTGGAAGTCGGGGGTACAGTCGTCAGACAGAACACTGGTGAGCTATCCCAAGAAACGAAAAACCTCATTAAGAAACGTCAAGCTATGAAAGCCTCAAGTGCAACAGACAAAATAGAGCTGGCGGAGCTTTCGAAGCTAATCAATAGGCGTAAAGTAGCCGACATAAGAAAGTATAATATGGAGAGAATTGAGCATGCTCTAAAGAACGGAAGAAGCCTCAAAGCTATGAAGACAAAACTGTGCATAGGCAAAAATCAGATGTATGCATTAAGGGACAAGGAAGGCAATGTCACAAACAATATGGATAGAATAGTTGAGGTAGCGGAAGAGTTCTACAGAGATCTGTACAGCAGCCGAGACAGTCAGGATGATAACGTAAGAAGCAGTATTAGCGCAGAGGAATCTGACATCCCACCAGTATTGACAGGAGAAGTAAAGAAAGCCCTAAAGGGAATGCAAAGAGGCAAAGCAGCTGGTGAGGATCAGGTAACATCAGACCTGTTGAAAGACGGTGGAGAGATTATGTTAGAAAAACTGGCCACCCTGTATACGAAGTGTCTCTCGACGGGGAGGATACCAGAATCTTGGAAGAATGCCAACATTATCTTGATCCATAAGAAAGGGGACGTCAAGGACCTGAAAAATTACAGGCCCATAAGCTTACTGTCCGTTGTCTACAAGCTATTTACAAAAGTAATTGCTAACAGAATTAATACGACATTAGAGTTCAATCAACCAAGGGACCAGGCAGGATTTCGTACAGGCTTCTCAACAATAGACCATATTCATACTATCAATCAGGTGATAGAGAAATGCGCGGAATACAACCAACCCCTATACATAGCCTTCATAGATTACGAGAAGGCATTTGACTCGGTGGAGACATCAGCAGTCATGCAGGCACTGCGGAATCAGGGCATCGACGAAGCCTACATAAACATAATGGAAGAAATCTACAGCGGCTCCACGGCCACAATATTCCTCCATAAAGAAAGCGAGAGAATCCCAATAAAGAAGGGCGTACGGCAGGGAGACACGATCTCTCCAGTGTTATTCACCGCGTGTTTACAGGAGGTTTTCAGGGCCCTAGATTGGGAAGAATTAGGGATAAGAGTTAATGGAGAGTATCTCAGTAACCTGCGATTCGCTGATGGCATTGCATTGATGAGTAACGCGGGAGACGAATTACAGCTCATGATTACTGAACTGGATACGGAAAGTAGAAGAGTAGGTCTGAAAATTAATATGCATAAAACTAAAGTAATGTGGAACAATCTTGGCAGAGAACAGCGCTTTGCGATAGGTGGAGAGACACTGGAAGTTGTAAAGGAGTACGTCTACTTAGGACAGGTAGTAACCGCGGAGCCGAACCATGAGAGTTAAATAACTAGAAGAATAAGGATGGGATGGGGCTCATTCGGCAAGCATTCTCAAATCATGAATGGTAATCTACCACTATCCCTCAAGAGAAAGGTATATAACAGCTGCATCTTACCGGTACTTACCTACGGAGCATAAACCTGGAGACTTACAAAGAGGGTTCAACTTAAATTGAGGACGACGCAGCGAGCGATGGAAAGGGAAATGATAGGTGTAACCTTAAGAGACAGGAAGAGAGCAGAGTGGGTCAGGGAACAAACGGGGGTTAAGGACATCATAGTTGAAATCAAGAAGAAGAAATGGATATGGGCCGGGCACGTAGCACGTCGGCAGGATAACCGGTGGTCGTTAAGGGTAACTGACTGGATTCCAAGAGATGGTAAACGCGTGAGGGGGAGACAGAAAATTAGGTGGGTAGATGAGATTAAGAAGTTTGTAGGTATAACGTGGCAGCAGAAAGCACAGGACCGGGTTGCGTAGACAGGCTGATGATGATGATATATATATATATATATATATATATATATATATATATATATATATATATATATATATATATATATATATATATATATATATATATATATATATTTGTTTTTAATTAAATGCCTGCGAAATCATAACGCAGTTTTAATCTGTTATGGCAAAGTAGCGCGGCATAAATTGCAAGAGCAATGAAGGGTAAACATTTTTCTAATAGCAGAATGTCATAAGTGAAGTTTAAATATTCATTTCAGGCCCCATCTTGTGATTAGGAAATTGAATCCAGTGAACTATGAAGCCATGTCCACTTGTAACGAGGAAGCTAGCACCAGTTTTAAGATAGGCGCTTTCAAATGTTTGACAATATGGCCTGTCAAATAAAACGCCTCGCTAAGTAACCCAAGACAAAATTAAACAGAATACAAATACATTTCGTCGCGCAATTAGCAAGCAGGTCGTGCTCCCATCGGGTCTTTTGGCTCAGGCAGGTTCTTGCTCGGCGCCACTCTTTACTGATCGACGGACCGTTCCATTATGAGCCATTTCTACAGTGTTGTACAGTGCGACCTTCTAAAGCGCCGGTGCAACACTCGCCATTGAGGCACGTCCTTTCTCCCGCGACCTAGCGCAGTTGTTGTGCATCAGCCGTGGCGGGGAGAAAATCACCAATGAACCAACCAATCAATCAGCGCCGAGCTTTTCAGATGCATTTGTCCTTCGAACCTCAGGCGTCTCACATCCTTGCTTACGATCTACGTGAAGTTGCACTCTCTAGTACACCGCCTACTGGAGGTTACTTCCTTCACCTAACAGTCGCCTAACCAGCGCCGCACTAAAACTACACTAGCTCGTCAAAGGACGCTTCGCTTTTAAAACCTGAAAGTTCTATTATACCCTGAATCAGTGAGGCATGCATATAGTATGTGATTACTCAGTTTTCTTTTCAATGGCTGAATTGGACATATTTTATAATGTCGATATCACATCAGTTATTTGTCACCGCTTCTGTGATATCATTGTATATAAAATTAATTGGGTCATATAATGGGTGGGTCGCAGGGCCCAACTGCAAAGGGCCAGTTCTCCGATTCCGGGACACCACGCGTCTTGCTCTAATAAACCGCCGTCGATTTTAGGCGGCTTCCGCACCGCTGAACCGCTCGTTCGGCGCACCTCGTGCGTCTTGCGGCTGCCGGAATGCCTGCGCTCCCCAAACGGCGAATCCGATGCGGGGTGGCTCTGTGCGGCACTTCCAAGAAGTCTCACTGAACCGGAAAGGAAGAATTAGATGAGAAGGGGGTTCTCCACGGTGGGCTTGTTTGCGGCTATCCAATTGTCGACCCTTCTGAAGAAGCACACGGAGGCGGAGGACGTCTTCCGTCCCGCGTGCGGTCGATAAGAGAGGAAAGGGTATACGATTCGGAGCAAGCAGTGGCAGGAACCTCGAGACCACTCGGACGCACGCTGTGCAGCCGCCAAGGGCCACGCGATTGGTTCTTCCGCGCGACGTCTTCTCTGCCGCCAGCCAGCGGATCTGCCCAGATACAGGCGGCTCACTAGGCTAGCGAGGTTGAAAAATATGAGCTTGAGAGGACGAGGCTGGCAGGACTGCTGTGCACCTGAGCATGTCGCGCGGAAAGCAGCGGTTCTCCTTTTTATCCCTAAGAGCACCTTTTACGCCGCGATTCTTCTTGAAAAGGAATCGCTCGCTCCGATGGTGCGCCCTCGCTGAGGATTCAGGGTGAACCAAAAACAGCATGAAAGGAGAGTCCAATCTGAATGTTCTAACGGGGACTTCTCCAATCTGGCTGCATTCGTTCGCAAGGTAGCGCCACGCGTGCAATTGGCCACTGAACTAGCCCGAGGTATTAACCCGAATTTTTAGCATCAAGCTTTCATTTTCAGGTATATCATGAAGCTTCCGTATTCAGGAATGGTGGAATGGTGCGCCCTCGCTGAGGATTCAGGGTGAACCAAAAACAGCATGAAAGGAGAGTCCAATCTGAATGTTCTAACGGGGACTTCTCCAATCTGGCTGCATTCGTTCGCAAGGTAGCGCCACGCGTGCAATTGGCCACTGAACTAGCCCGAGGTATTAACCCGAATTTTTAGCATCAAGCTTTCATTTTCAGGTATATCATGAAGCTTCCGTATTCAGGAATATCTACTCGCATTTTACATGTGCAGTTGCAAGAACCTGTGCCGAAGCTCTGCGCATCTCACATGTGGTAAGCGATGTCGAACCCTGCGCACGAGTGTGATCGTAATTGAATGGGTATTCATCTGTTCGGATTTGGTACGCCACTACCTTCCTCACTGAATGCGTGAAAAGGCCGCATAGACCTCTACATGTGCAATCAAGGCATGGGAACATTTATTACGGAGTTGCAGGCTCGTATTTCATTTAGTCTTTCATACGAGGGCTATTCAGAAAGTAAGGGTCGTTTGCTAAAATTTAAATATTTACACGTCAGAATGAAGATTTATTTGTGCAGCGTCATCTGCTAATCCTTCGCGAAGGTACTGAAGTTATTGTTCTGACTCAGTAGTCGTCTGCTTGTCGAGGAATGCAAACAGCAATGTCTGCGAAAATCGTTGCTCGCGCCTGTTCTGAAGTGCGAGCTGTAATTCGATTTTCGCTTGCAAAAGGATCGTTAGCTTCTCAAATTTATGCAGTTGTGCCTAGTTTATATACATGAAGTGACGAGTGAAATAAAGGTCATAAAATGGTGTCGAGGCTTCACAAATAGCCGCACAAATGTGCACGACGAAGAGCGGAGTGGAAGGGCCACAATCCAGACCAATGAAACTGTTCAGCAAGTGGACCGGGGATTGAGATTAGATCGACCACTGACAGTTAGTCGTCTGTCGGATGAATGTCCTCTTGTCAGCCGCACTACTATTTGCACGATTGTACCTGAAAAGCTCAGATATCACAAAGTGTTTGCAAGGTGGGTGCTAAAACTGCTTAACGCCCAACTCAAGCAGCAAAGAATTCCCAGGCGGCGAACTGCAGAGGGACTAAATAAACTGGTGCAGCAGTACGAAAACTGCTTAGAATTTAACGGTGATTATGTAGAAAAGTGAAGCAGTTTTGTGCTAAATTAAACCAACCAATACAAAGTTTTACTAACGAATACTTATTTTGGAGGGACCAAACAGCCCTTACTTTTTGAATAACCCTCGTAAAATTCATCGCAAGAGAGAATCTCAGTCACATGTGCTTTAGATGGGCTGTACCTTTGTATGACAAGTCTCTTTAATGAGCAGCAAACTGCGATGATGGGTACTGTTTCAGGCAAAATCTATTCGCTAGCGCTATTATTAAATGCTAAAATTGACAATAATGAACCCATATTGTAGATAGTCACAAAAACAAGATAGGGATAAATGGCCGGCTTTGGAGGGAGAACCAACTTATTAGAATAAGATACATATGCAAAAGCATACGAGCTTTGCATATTTAGGCTCTCGAACACTACAAGTGAAGTAATGAAAGCAAACAATGGAAGCTCTCCAGTTCTATGCAGTCGCTACGAGCAGCAAGACTGCGCGTTAAAGAGTACCTGTCCTGTTTATGTTACTTGAGTTAATTTCCTATATCAACCAGAACTAAGCTACAGCTGTAACATTGGCTGTTGAAGAGAGCCAACAAGAAAAGCGCTTGTCGCATTCCTTTTTCCCGGCGCACTTAATTAATCTCCAGAAAGTTCTTTTTTTACACGAAAGTGTTTTATGCTGGGGTCCACCACGGCTCAACTGACGTATGTCCGTCACGGATATGACGTTGTAAAAGAGACACTAACAGATGGCAAAGAAAAAAAACTCGAAGAAAAAGTTCCGTCGCCGGGAATTTAACCTACGACCCCTCGCTCCGCAGCGCGCGGCGCGAACCGACTCAGCCACAGACGGCAAGTTATTCAGCATACTAACGGCGAGCTATTTATATACACCATTCGCCGTTGGCGGTTCTCAGAGATCGGTGACATTTCAGCGTGTTTTCGTTATCACTAGCGAGATGGCACGAAGTACTCGAAAGGCGCACTTTAAAGGTCGTCGCCCCGTGCGTTGCGATGCGCGCGCGCCTCCACAGGGCGTGGTCGCTCGTGCGCGCGCGCTTATCTGTTGATGGGGTGTGGTTTGTACTTCTTGTTCTGTCACGGCAAGTTTGCGTTGAAGTTACAGAGAGCAGGAAGGTCACTTCGCTCACTGCAGCGGCCGCTTTTGCGACCAGGAGCGCGCTGCTCACACACAAATGTTACCACTGTGACAGCTACTTCGCGCTCAACCTGTGTATACTTATGTGTTCGTTTCGTGCGTCCTTCTTTGTGTTTGAGTAGCGCGCTTTAACTGTCGAGCTGTAACAGTAGCTAGTTCGCTTTCATCCTGTGTATGTTCTTTCCGTGCGTCCTTTCTGCTCGAGCAGCGCGTTGCGAGTTTCGAGCTGCTTGCCGTTCTTCGTGTGACATTACAATTTGTTGCTATAGCATTCATTCCTTCGCGCTTGTGCCGAAACAATGCACAACAAACGTTCTGTGAAGACACGTTTTACTTTCGTGTCATACCGATTTCTATGACAGAGGGATCAGCCATGTTTTTTTTTTTTCTTTGTACAGAGTAACAGCTCGGGCGCCTTATAGAAAACATAAAAGGAGAGTCTGATCAGAGAATGAAGCATGAGTTGTTCGTGTGCGGTTAAAATGAAGCAGGTTTTCTATGTAGTGTGTTCGGTACCTACCACAATTAAATGGCAACGCGGGCCACAGTGCCGTGAAACACTCAAACGCGCTGCGCATTTGGCAGCCGCATAAAACAAGTGTGATCGGCCGCGGCGTTTCATTTATGCCCATTTCACGTGGCCACGAAGCGCAGCGGGTCTTTATACCTCGGCCAATGATGAGGCCCCGCCCTTGAAGCTTCTTTGTGCCGCGTGAACCAGCGATACATGTTTTAGGCTTTGGCCGTGCTGCTTTTTTTTTTTCATACAAAAGCTGGTGAGGTAAGCTTCTTGCTTCTTTCAAATTCACTGACAGCTCGTTTTTTGCGGTATCCTGCACAGAGCACTATCCCTCTTCTTAAAGGTGCGCGCTCTCAAACCAAGGACACGGGTAAGGCGAAGGTCTTAGATGTTTAAATAGCGCTTACATATATATATATATATATATATATATATATATATATATATATATATATATATATATATATATATATATATATATATAAACTGCATTGTATAAGCTTTTTATTATTATTATTATTCCGCCGTATTGTCTTCAAAGAGGCTGTAGCATAGTGCTCGCGTACCTGTTGCTAATTAGCTGTGCTCTTTTTTTTTCTTTAATCCACTTGGAGAAACAGCTTCGGACTTTTCAATGAGCCCCCTGAACAAATGCAGGTCAAAGGGAATCGTAGATTACTTTTTCACGCTCCATATTTATGTCAGGCCTCTCCCCGCATTTTTTTTTCTCCTTACTAGCTTCGTTTTCGCGTCACGCTTAAGGCTAATCCGGATCAGTTTGTTTTTTCATTTGCCACACTTGGCCGATGTTATTAGTGCTTTGCTCTTTTATCGAAGCTTTCTACATGGCAGGTTCCTGGCTCAAAACAGATCCGAGCAATTTGTTCTTGCTCCGGTTTGCTTTCTTGTTCTCAATGAGCATACATCAGTACGCATCGGGTGTCTCGGTATAAAGACTGAACGCAGAAGCGTGCCCTTCACACACGCACACACACGAGGAAGAACCGAAGCAGATGGACGAATGAAGAGTGCGAAGGAATGAGGAGAGATTTCTGGAAACCTCGAAGCTAAATGAAGCCCACGTAGCTGGCCGAGAGCGTTAATTAGTTCGTCGAATTAGACGTACGGGAGAAACTAGATCCTTGACGTACGTCGCAAGTAACATCCGCCGCGGTTTCTTTCTTTCTCCTATGAGGGGCAGAAAGCGTGCACATTTGCTGACTTAAAGAAAAAGAAAACTCATCGAAGGCTAAAAAAAAGTCGATGGATAAAGAGCGTTTATTTATCTTGTGACTCACAGTCATTAGTTCTCTATACTTTCTATTCCTGTCTCGCGCGCAGGGCACGCCTTGCGTGAAAACTTTTAGTGCTGTCGTCGACGCAGTAGTTAAAATGACTCCGTGAACTCCGTGACTCCGTGAACTGGATGCCTCCAGGCCGACATCTGTGCTCGTCGCTCTACAAAGAAATTAATGCGCTTTTGGGCTTACTAAACGAGTTTGGCTATTGACGCCTTTGGCTGTATCACAATGTCTGCCCATGTGTACACATCGTGTGCTGTTGAAAATTCGTGTGCTTCATGTGTGGCTAAAGTTTCGTGCTTGCTGGCTCACAGCTAAACTTGCGAGAGAGAAAAAATTGGACCATCTCCCCGAAGGGAGCGCTGATGGGATGTGAAGCAGCAGCGTTGCGCAAGGGTGGCGTCACGGGTTGAGCGGCGCTAACGCGGGTGCTGCGGTGAGCGCTGGAAGATTCGTTTGAAGCGAAACTCGGTGTAGCGTTTACTGGTGTAAACGCTTGTTTGAAACGCAGACACGGGAGACAGCCGGCAGCTGCGGCGCTCCAGCGGGTGAGGGAGAGAGTGACGTACGCGCGCACCTGCGAGGGAAGCGTGCGAGGGGTGCGTGACGTCAACGCCCAGCTGCGGCGTGACCTACTTGGCACCGCTCCAACACCTGCGCCGAGGGAAGCGCGTTGCCTCGCGTTTGTGCGGACGGACAGCGTTACACAGGCTAGTCAAAGAGCTGCTACGCATCTAAAACGGGACTAAAGTTGGCAAACGACACGTGAATGAGAGGAATACATTGCATGCCTTCAGCTACCGAAAAAAGTACGAGAACACCGCACGCCCGTCTATATCCTCTTCAGACCCCGCGTGCATTAAAATGCACATTTGTTTTTTCCCGGTTTTCGAAATTCGCGCCACTATTAGAGCCAACGTTCTTTGTGCAATCGCATGCTCTATCATGTGGCGCCATCTGGTCAGCAATACAGGAAGCATACTACAGTGGAAGCCCCGTTTTCCCGCTTTGAAACATGGCGTCATTCTCGTCTTCGAGGTTCTGCTCACGGCGTCCAAGTAATTCACAAATTGCTCAATAATCATCGTGTCATATTTCTTAATTGTTGTTTAAATCTACTTAGGAATGGTTTAGGGATAATTTCCACACGTCATGTAACCCTAAGGGCGAGTATATTTGTTATCATTAGCTGTTTTCTTCAAATGTGCATTATAATGCACACTCGGTCTCAATGGGTGCTTTTTCCTGCGTATGTTTGCCAATCTGATGCGGTTCGTTACTCCTTGGCATTAAGCTTTGGCGTTTGTTTTACCTAGGAATCAGTGATAAAGAAACGTGTTCTTGAGTCAATGAGCAGCAACGACACCTTGGACCTAGAATTGTCATACGACGAGGCTGTCCCTTCCCTATTACCTGTTGCCAGAAGACAGGTGTGGTGCAGAATTTGACAATAGGCAGTTTTCGAATAGTGTACGCTAAGTTAGCGTTACCGTTTGCGGCCCGCTATTTCCATGACTTAACGGGAGCCCGCAAGCGGAAGCGTACGACGCATGCGCAGTTGCGCGAAAAGCCAACGCAAAGCTTTGCATACGCTACTTGAAAGCTCCCTAATGAGTCACCACAGAAGCTACTGAAAGCCAAGGTTGGGCCCATGCCTGCTGAGACAGGCAGGAACTGCGCAAGCAAGCCACATTTCAGAGCTTGGGAACTAGGGATCCTCCTCGAGGTGCCAAACCCAGGATATTCTCAGCGCAATAGGCGTGTGCACGGGGGAGGGGAGGTCGGCCGCTCCCCCTAGTCACATAAGAGGGGGGGCACAAAATCTGCCCCATACGTTGACCCCCCTAGTCACCTAAGAGGGGTGTGCGCAAAATCTGCCTTGTACATTGATCAGTAGGGGGGCGGGCGCTGCGATGAACCTTCACCCCCCATGATGAGGAACCCTGCACACGCCTATGCTCAGCGCACAAAGTTCCGGTGCATCACATGCAACATTGTTCTTTGCATCACATCCGTGCGAAACTTCTGCAGGCAGTTTCACAACAAATAAGCGTGCTTATCGCGAGCAAATGTAAAATTTCGTTGTATGCGAGTGTCGTTCGTTTTCCGTGCATTGAGACCCAGTGTGCATTATAATGCACACACTGCTGTGCAAAAACTGTTTGCCGTACAGGCGCAATTTTTCTCTGGTTTAATACAGCATGTGTGTGCATTCCAAAAATGTGTTTTGATTTCACCTGTGTGGCCACAAATTTGCTCAGGTCTCAGGAGGATAGGATGCTTATTTCATTTGCTTTTTAGCCTCGAGAATTTTTTGAACTTGTATGGATTTCACTATGTTTAACACGTCAACAACTCATTCAAATGCAGTCAGATTGGGCAGTCGAATACAAGATTTTTTTAACCAGGAAAAAGTGCAGTTTGTTTTATATTTTTATGCTAACTTGTTGCCAGGAACCCAGAGGCTAGGTGTCGCGCTGGTGACCCCGCGAATACCAGCCCCATCAGCGGCATTCGGATGGTTAAAAAATGGCAAAAAGCGCCCGCGTGCTGACTTCAGCGATACACGGCGTTAGGACAGCTGGCCATCTCATTACAAACTTTTAGTTAACCGCGAAAATTTGACACCAAGACAGACACGAGATATATAGCGCGTATAGGGGTCATTATGACGCAACACGTTTATATCCCCTCTGTTTTTCGGGTCAGATTTAATTGCCAGCGCTAACTTTTTTCGGTTACGAATACCACTAAAACGGTCAAAGCGCGATATTGAACTGCTCTCTCTGTCTTTTGCATTGTTCGCTCTGACCTTTCATCATGCCTAAGGCTCGTTCACACCGGCGACTAGCAACGGTCGCGCGACCGTTTGCGACTGGCGGTCAAAAAGCGACTCAAAGCGACCGATGTTCACACCTGCGTGCGACTTATAACCGTCGCCATATGGAATTCACGTCTGCTCGTATACAGCTTGCATTGCCGTTGCCCCGTAAAATAGGCGGACGTCCTGTTTCTGCGCATCTGATTGGTTCAGAGGTTTGCGACTGCAGTCGCGCGACTGAAAAATCGTGCAGCGAGAGACTGAGCCAAAGCAGTCGCTTTGCGACCAAAACGGCCATTTGCGACCGTTTGCGACCAGTCGCTTTGCGACTAACTTAGTCGCGCGACCGTTGCTAGTCGCCGGTGTGAACGAGCCTTTATACAGTGGGTTTTCAGAGCGTTGTAACTAATTCGGCTGAGTAATAATTCAGCCATCGTTGCCTATCGACCGAGCATATATGGAGACATGATGATCAACCCAAACAAAGCAGTCTGATAGAAACGAGCGAGATACCGCGGCCGCCCCTTACTCCAGGTGTGTACGGCGAAGTTAAAGACGCAGATTTATTCCTTATTTGACGTGGTTTACCTAGAAATCTCCTCAGCAGAGCTGCAGTGGCTGGTGCCTGTTTGATCTGCAGTCCATATACTTCTTCGTTCCTTCCATTCTGACTAACCTTCCTGGCGTCTCTTGTTTTCCTCCTTCCTTCCACTTGCTTCCTTAAAAAAAAATGTGCATTTTGTTTTCTCAGTTCATTACTTATTTTCTATTCAGAAGGGGAGCTCTTTCGTGAGCAAAGTGAAGGAAGGAAGGAACAAGCGGAAAGACAGGGAGGTTAGCCAGTTCTTAGACCGGCTGGCTACCCTGTTTTGGGGAAGGGGGATAAAAGACGATAGAAGAGAGATGTTACAAAAAAAGGAGAGCAAGAAAAGAAAAAAAAGAGAAAAAAGGAAAGGAGAATACGACACTGTTTAGAGTCTGCCTCTAAGACCAGTTGTCCGCAAGAAGCGCAATAATGCTTTCAAAGTCTTCTGTGCTGACGACGGACTCGGACAAGGTCCCGAAACCCTTTGTTCCGACAAAGGGCGATTTTCAAGTTTATCTAGCGCATTCGAAAGTTCTTGTCTTGGCGCACTGAAACGGGGACACTCACACAGAAGATGAGAAATCGTTTCTTCGCAGCTGCAGTTATTGCATGTAGAATTGTTAGCCATGCCAATCAGCCTGGAGTAGGCTTTCTTGAAGGCCACGCCAAGCCACAGGCAAAGTGAGCTACCTTGTTAAGCGTGCTAACCACTAGTGACTGCCCGCGTAGCAGGCAACACGCGGGCTTTCGTTGCTTTGTGTCACGAACTCCTCGTAAACCCTTCTTGCCGTATAACTTCAGAGTGGTTGAAATGGAACCTTTATTCAAACGTGTTTTGACGGGAGTTTTAGAAGAACATCACGCGACTTGGCTGAAAACTTCTTCAAATTTGACGCCTTAAACGCATTTGCGATTGCATACACGAGGCGACCCGCAATAAACGTCGTCGTTTATTGTCACTCTGTTACGTGAAGTCGCGGAGCATTCCGACTTGCATGCGATAATGGTACTGTATGTTGTATGCGTGTTCCAGGGAGAAAAGTGTGCCTTTCAGCAAATGGAAAGCCGAGTTAAGCGTGAGACAAAACATATATTCGCATATTCGCACGTTCTTGGATAAATATGATATCAGCGTAGCATCTCACAAACCACATCACTATTCTTTCTGCTATACGGCAACTTTCGATAAATCGCTTTTATAATTACTCCCATCTCAATTAACTTTAATGAAACGGTTTAGGAGATATTGGAGTTAAAAAAGGCATAATGTTTAATCCCATAGGCAACTACGCCAGCCTGTTATTGACTAAACGCCGGAAAATGCGTTATCAAGATGACTAAATATGCTCTGAGCGTATGGTGAGCTTTAACTTGTGAAGACACGGCTTGTCTATCACTGTTATCGCGTGACTACTCCTTACAGACCCGCCGTCGAGTGGCCCCCGTTTGTTCCGAACCTGGCAATTTTTTCCCCTTGAGAAGAACCTTTAGCTCGAGCTCGGGCACTCCTTATACATGCATAGGAAAGAAGAAACGGCAACCACCGTCGACCACTGCATTTTTCCAGGCAACCAATTCACCAAATTTTAGGAAGCTTGTTGCGTTTCGAGAGAAATTTTTGAACTCTGGGGACTGTGACAAACGGATTTATCATTTAGACCGTTGATGCTTTTTCATGAAAATTGTTGAAAAGTGCAAAATTTTCAGAACGAAACAATTAAATTTCCGACTCTGCGAATCAGCAACGAAAAGGGGTATCACAATATCGGGCCATCCTACTTAGCCCATTCTATGTCCACTGCAGGACGAAGGCCTCCCCCAATGTTCCTATCCGATTTATCCAATCTTGTGCGAGCTTATTCCACTTTATTCCTACGAACTTCTTAGTTCCATCGCCCCACATCCATTGGCATCCAATCCGTTGCTGTAACTGACCACATGCTGTATTTCCTACGCATTACGCAGCACGCCGAGATCCATTTTTTAATAGGTTGATGTCAACCAGAATATCGGCTACTCCGCTTTGTTTTCTCATCCATTCTCCTATCTTACGATCTCTTAATGTTATGCCCACCATTTTCCGTTCCATGGCACGCTGAGTGGCCCTTAACGTTTTCTCTAGTTTCTTTGTTATCCTCCAAGCTTGAGGACCATTGTACTGGCAATATGCGATGGTTGTACACTTTTCATTTTAGAGGCACTGGTACATTACCTGTCAAGATTTCGGAATCCAACCCGTCGGTAAATTACCTTTTCGTGAGTAGGCTTCCCTGTTAGTAATTGACTTATGTATACAGGTGCCCGTGGAAGTAAACGGAACGCGCACGCGCTGGCCGATCTGCGTCTCCCGGCACTGGCAGCGGTATCACGAGCTACGTAGCATGCGCAAAGAAAATTTTCAGTGCATTTCGATATGCTTTTTAAATCTAGCCTGGTTAACAACTCAGGTGAAGAAGCACTTGTTCCAGTAGTCGATGATAGGGGAACCTTTATGTGTTTGCCGAAGCCACTTATTTACGCATTGTTGACGGAAACGCCGTAGTTGCCTGTGTCAGGATGTCATGATTATTGTTTACGCTCCGCACAAAAAAAAAAGAAAAAAAAACTGCGCAAATCGATGGTCTTCGCTTTAAATCGCCTAACCGCGACCACCGCGGCAGTCATCGCGTTCCCAAAGAAACAAACACCGGACAGCGACAGAAGCCGTGCCTATATCGAGCAAAAGCTTCTAGCAAGAGGTGTTTGCCCCCTGATAAATAGTTATTGCAAGCTCAGAAACCTCCCCTAGCGTCGACCAGAAGAAGCACTCGAAGAAGCGCTCCTTCACGAGAGCTTCCAATAAAGCGACCGGCAAATAAATATTGCAGGATCACAGCAATTCACGTTTGAGCATGCCATCTAGTACGCACTGCTGCCGCTGGTACACGGAGATGTGGTTTCCGTTTACTTTCTTGGGCACCTGTACATACTGTCACACCGATTCTAAAGTCTGGTTGCTAATTCTGAAGTTTTGTTCTTTCGCCAGACTAATGAGCATTGTCTGTGTGTTCAGCCACGGCCGGTGGTTCAGCTTGTTCATTTTAGCCCTACTTTGATATTTCCTCAGTTTAGGTCTTCAGTAATTTTTTTGCAAGTAGGCAAAAACTTATGCATTATGCAAACTCTCGAATGTACCAATAATATGTGAATAGAACTACTGTAAAACCATTGTCATCATTCCAACGAATCCATGTAAGGTGGAACTTGATACTCAAGTTTGTCCGCTTTGCTCAATAAACGGATGCAGAGCTACTTTACAGGCGTGCGGGGATATTTATTTTGAGTGCAGAGTTGCGAATTTGCGTACTTCGTGCTTCTATTCTTTTTCCTGCCCATTGACTGGCCGAATTGAACGAGAAAACCTCCATGCCTTAAGTCAAAATTTTGCTTCCTACCGTCGCAGGAATCCAATTTTCCGACCTAAATGCAACAAAATTCGTCAATTTTAGTCCAGGCTCAGCTCTGCTCTACTCTAATCATTCACTCCGTCTTTCTCCTCCTACATGTAGTTGAACAGGCGGCATCAATGTTGTTCCCGAGCTAGAGCTAAGGAAGACAAATGACTTTCTCGAAAATACGCGAGGCGTTCGCCAAACAGAAAATAAAAGGTTTATTCGCTTCGGGGTGTCAGATTAAAGCGCGCTGATACGTGCATTTAACCCTTCTTAAGTAGCCGGCAATGTTCCTTTGTTCACTCGCTTTTTCGTTTCTTCTGTTTTTATTCGTAGTTGGTGCACTTCCACACCGATTAGCGATAAACGAAGGGGCGTTAGTTGTCGCTGAGAGGCAACTAGAGCGGAAGGATGGGAAGACCAAAAGCAAAGTGAAGGTTCGTCTCGCGCCGTTATGTCCCCGCCTTGATTGTTTGCCTCGGCTTCGTTGCCAGAACGAAGAGGAATGAGCAACGTTAATAAACATTTTACGACCGTGAAGAAAACGCTAGCTGGGTAAGAAGCTACTACGGGGACTCTATAACCGTTATACTATGTGCACAGGGGGGAAAAAAGCTACGCACGTGAGACACTCCCTAAAGGCTCAATTCATTTTTTAAGCGTGGAGAAAAATAAAAGGGGGACAGAGTAGGATTTATAAAGGGCTGGCTTTACTATGGCTTCCCACGCCTCAAGCTATAGCTTTTCTCAAAAGAGAAAGGTTAACGGCGGAAGCACCGATAGAGCTGCGGAGTATCCGACCGCCGGGCAGAGAGCAGTCGCAAAAGCTTTTCTGCCGGCCGCGTACGTAACTCTCGATCGTTGGTCATTCGGGCATCGCTGTTGCCGAAGAAAGTGTTGGTCAGACGTTACGCAGACTGGCTCTTTTGTTGTTGTGCTCTCGCTTTCTTTCTCTTTTTTCTTCTTTTTTCGTTTTTGAGGGAGGGGTTGGAAAGCGTGGGGACGGAAGCAAACGAGGAGAGAATGTTGATGGAAGGTGGGCAGCGCATAGGTTCTTCAGGCTGCCACGGTCCCGTTTCTTGGCGCTTGTGTCTTTGCTTGTTGCCTCGTAGGCGTGTGCGCGCTAGCAGCTGCGCGAACCACAAGCGCTAGCTGGAAAAGGGAGCGAGGAGGAACCGAGCGGCCGTACAGATCACTTGGGTGCCATCGTCGTTCGCTTCTCCCTTGTCGGGCCGAAGCTGTGCGTCCAGAGGCACCGTTCGCTGAAAACCAGGGGTGCAATCGCGGAACGATGCTATTTCCGATTCCAATGCCATATTCTATGCTATTCTTATCATCCACCACTCGCGGCTGGCTGATCGCGTTGATAACGCGGACGGGCCGTCGTTCTGACCAATGGCCAAGCGCGAAAAGCACGAAAAGCATTGGAATAAAAAATAGAATCGTTCCGCGATAGCACCCCAGCATCCGCAGGGCCAGTCTCATACGACGCTAGTGGCCTCGGTAGAGGCCGGGTGACTGGGAAGCCGCTCTTTGGCTTCTCTTTTTTCTAGAGAGAGGAGAAGTGCACTGTATCCGCATCTTGCAAGGATTCAGTAATTAGCGGAAATCTGGTAATGGCTTAACTTGCGCGTATCGACCTGCGCAGGGCTTTGTTCATTACGCTTAGCGATTGTTCGCTCCAAGAACGCCACTTGGTCAACGTTTTCTGGTGTTGCTGATGCTGGTGCCGTGCTTTTGGTGCACGAGGCCTCTTGGCTTGACCTTTATTTCGCACCTTTCATTACGTTGGCGACATCGACTTTTGTCCTCTTCCTTACCCCAGTGCATGGCAGCCAACCGTGTTCAAACTTGGTTAACTGCCCTGCTTTTCTATGTTTACTCCTATTCACGTTTAAAAAGGGGTAAATCTTGCAAAGCATTCGTTTCGTGTTCGTCGCGCGCAGTCGCGTGTCGATAACTAAAATAAAATCCTTCCAAGATGATGAAAGAAGCTTAGAAGATCACTGCGCAAACTCACTGGCCACGTCTCGCGTTTGCTGATTAGTCATTATTTCAGGCACAAATAGAATTTGTTTTCCCTACAACGACGCATTTTTGTTCAATAACCGGAAGGTGCACAGAAGCGTATAGATATCAGAATGTTGAAAACATCGCAAGCAGTTCTTTCTGACCATCCAATGTTTGCGTACACATATTTGTATTCAGGAAATTAATACCGTATATACACTTAATAAGGAGGAATTACCAGCTAACAACGCGTGGTTTCACCACGTACTGCTTTCTCACGCTGAACCTCGCGAAATTTTGCTTGTCGGAAACAGTTTCCTTGCATAACCTGCATCTTCTTTCCAAGGCAGGCCGGATGGGACTGCGCGCAGTCCATTCCTGCCCTGTTCAAGTTTATCACTGGCGCTATTGCCCTTATGTAAGTGGCTGAATTTACGAATTACTAATGTGAAGTTAGCCATGCAAATACGTGAGCGCACAATGCACAACGGTTTTACACCACTATGTCCACACGTAATTCTCTCTGTACACCACCGCGTTCACCAATGATTAGGCATACAAACAAAGCCAATTTCCATCACGAGTGGAGCTCTTATTATCAAGGACCTTTAGAAACACACATCCTTCTACCGGCAATCTGTCGTTTAACCTTTAAGAACGGAGCCAGCTGTAAAAACTCCGCCTCTTGCTTGTAGATCTCTTAAACTTCTTAATATTTCTTTTCATTTCTTTAGCTGTGAGAACATTCAGTTGCAAAATTTATGTAAGACAACAAGTAGAATGACAGCGGATGTTCTTTTTAGACAGTCCACTTTCCAGTATTCAGGCATGTTGAAGCAGTCAATGTGATGGAATAGTTACACATGTTTCTCTTGTAATAAGGGGTCAACATCGCAAAGGTATTATTTAATGCCACTTTTTAACGACCAGCTGCCTTCGCGGATAATATTATTACAATGTACTGTCACAATTTACTAGGTCCTGTAGTGAACCGCCCGTGCGCACCAAGTGCTTTGTCTTTATGCAAACAGAGAATGTTGGTTTCAAAAAATTGGCCGCCATCCCGCCCTGCGAACGTGAATGTCCAGCGAAACTGTATCAAACACCACACATGCTGATTGGGGAGTATGTTTTATTGGTACTTTAGAGTAATATGGTAGTGATAATCGCTTTGTGGTCGCTGTGGTAGACCGTGACTGGTTCCGCGACCATTTTCAGAAAGACGAATTTGTTCCTTTCGTCGAGCATTGTATTCACGCTGTTCTTCTGGTGTCTTTATTTCCGTGGTCTACCCATGGCAGTCTTAGAATGAACTGAATCAGTTGCTAGACGCGTCTCCCTTTCATATATGAAAGCGGGAAACATACGCGGGGAGAAGGAAGGGCCGTTTGACGTCATTCCAAGCGCTCCTGTGAAGTGCAAAGTAGTTTTAACCTAATCTTTACCGGGAACGCGTGAGACGGTGTTTCCATTGTTCATAGGCGTCTTTTCATTCATCAAGCGGTTTTGATGCTTGTCTTGTGGTCTTCTTTATTGAAACGAATAGTGAGCTCTATGCTGTAAGCCTGACTGCAAAGAAAGATATGCCGTTTGCCTTCAATCGTTAAAGGGCCCCTAAACCACCCAGAGGCCGAAACTTAGTTGTGGCGTTGCAGTTGTGCACGAGTCTACAGCGAACGCGTTCGTCGGGTCATCTGTCCATTTCTCCGAATGCCCTTCCTCAGCGTCCGAGGTGAAAACGCAAGGAGAGCGCGCATCTGCTAGCAGAGGAGCACGCGAGCGCGAGCGTCTGTTGGTGGTTCAGGGGCCTAGCGTTTTGTGTTTACGCCGCGAAATTATCCGACCAAAGAGAGGTGTACAGCTTTGCTATAAAATTTTGCCTTCCATAACCCTTATTTTCGTAAGATTTTGCTATGACTGCATGGATCGAATTTTGTAACTCTGTTAATTTAGTAGTAGTTGGTGTACTCCAGCTAGGTGATGTCTATCTCGTATTTCGTTAGCATCGTGTACACACACGCACACCCTCGTACACATCAAAATCTCACGCTGATGTGAATTCATTCACCAGCCTTTCCTGCAGTATCCAATTTCCATGAATATCATACACAGTCGCAGCCTACAGTGGGCTGCGATTCTCTTCGTTCCACAAGTGTGTCAATTTCCCATTATGTGCAAACATGCACAATCTTGGCACTGCGACAGAACGCTCGTCTGGCGTGGGTTCTGGTGTCTGCCTCACAATGGCGCATCCGATGACCCTGTTTGCGTGATACAGCTCCCGTATAATGCGACGGGAGTTATGTAAGCACTTCCCTTCGCATTGTTTGCTGCCCGTTACTCTTGTGTACATTGTCAGGCCGTCGAAGGAGAGACGTTTTGACAGCGATGTTTGCAGGGACGACGCTGGGTTTCTCAGAAAAGAACGAGAAGAGGAGGAAGTTTGTGCTTTCCTTAGAAAGACCACGCTGCAATGTCCGTGTGCACAGACGCACGCAGAGCGTAACGCGCGTTGTTTGGAAGGAGTGCTGCGGCTGTTCATCCAGCGGCCCGTTGCAACATCACGTCTGGAGCGCGCGCTTCCGAGACCCCCCAACGCGCAGCGGCTGCCCGGACGCTGATTGATCACCGGATCGCTGTGGTGCTTCCATAGTCCTTGCGTGCGCACAGGCTGCCGCCGCGATAGCGGTGCAAAACCCTTTGGTGCGTGCTGCCGACAAGTGACGGCCGGCTTGCTTCCCGGTTGCCACCCTGATCACATATCGGCCGACTCGTTTTTCTGTTTTTTCGTTACTCTGTTTTTTTGCTGCTGCTCTTATTTCACTTCCTCCTTTTATGGTACTCGGACTTCAGGGTGATTGTTTTTCGGCAACCCTTCGTCTTCGTCAGAATTCTTGCTTCTCTGCCAGCTTGGCTTCATAGACTTGTGTGAACGATGTTCGAGGTTGAACCAGCTAAACAGTTCACGTTTAGCGGATGAGCCAAGATAGCCCACTGTTCGTCGTTCTCAACCGGGCTACCATGGAACTTCACTTGACCAAACTTTCCATGATTTCATCGAGTGCCAGAAAAAGTTTTTCTTCTCTTACAAACACGGCCATTATTTACTGTCGTAACAACCCCCAATAACAACTGTTTAATACCTGGGACAAACAGCCAACTACTCTACAATTGTTGATTTTGAAAATTTTAGTACAATTTTGTTAATGAGCTGCCTAATTAAGAAAGCTCAAGCACTTCCCATAATCTCAAGTGGGATCACTAAGAAAAGAGATCGCTTGATCAGCTTCACTCCTCCGTAACCACATTAGCCCATTAGCTGAAACACTCGGATAACGCATTTCTCACTACATATCTTTAAAATAAGGCAATAAATAGGTGCCTGCCTTTTCTTATCACTCCATGAAATTTCGATCAAGGTATCATTATGGAATAGCGCTAAACTAACTAGCTCGACGTCCCCTAGCTACTCGGTTAAGGTGTACGGTGAGGTCTAAAAAACTATTTCACCTTCACGGGTTCGCTCTCACGGGTTCCCACTCGTGGTGCCAAGCCTGAAGGAAGTGCGGAGCTGGGCAACCTTCTTGTTTCTCTTCGGTTTTCTCTTTCTTTCTTTTTCTCTTTTTCCGTTTTTTTTTACTTTTTTCTCTCTCTTTATTTCTATTTATTTATTCCTCTCTCTTTATCTATTTCTTTCTCTTTCTTGCTCTTTCTATTTTTCTTCCCATTCCCCCTTTCTCTCTCTTTCCATTTCTCGCTTCCTTGCTCTTTTTTTCTATTTTTATACGTGGTTTTGCCTACGTTACGCCAAGCGACGACGGCATACGACCGCCCGGACCCCTAAAGTGCTCCGCACTTATCATCATCAACTCGCTCGAAGAACAAGAGGAAGAAGACTTTTCCTTGGCGCGAGCGAGTGCTCAATATGCTACTAATGGCAATGTATTCGTGGTTTTGCCTGCGTTACGCCACGACAGCATACGATGACAGCATACCACAGGCCGGGCCCCTTAAATGCCCCGCACTTAAAAAAGAAGAGAAAACACGTCAATCACGTCGGTGTCACTGTTTACGCGGCAGCGCATGATCTTGATTCCGGTGGCACACTAAATCTAAGGTGGCGTTCTGCACCATAAGTTCGCATGCGTTGTTCTCGCACCGCAGCAAGAACAACGCATGCGAACTTATGGTGCTTAAACCGACATTAATACTCTGGGCTTCTTGCCATCATGAAAACGCATGAAAAAATAACCGGCCGCAAGGCATTAGCTCATGGAGTCATGACATTCGTGACGGTGAAAGCGTTACCAAAGGCTGGAAGCGGCGTTGTTGACGCCACAGGCGCTCTTTTTCTGAGGCATGCACTTTTGATTTAGGTGAGCTTTTGAAGGGCTCGACAATAGTTTGCGTAGCTTAGACAATAAATTGTTTATTCAAAGCTTCATAACTTGCCGAGAAACGGTTTCTAAGCTGTTTGAATGAATTTACCTTCTAAGAAAAAAAATTAAAGCTTAATTAAGGCAGCCATGTCGCGCACTTACTCCTCATCAGGACGACACCACTTTGGGCGCTGGAATGCTAAGTGCATCATTGCTTCCTTTCATAGCATTGTATTATTAATGAATATACATATCATATATAAGTGCATAGAAAACTATCTGTATGAACTCTATCCGCGGTAATCTATGCGAGCACCCTCTATGCATTGGAGACTCTGCTCATTATTTATACACCACATATCGTAGATGTACATAGTGCTTCTGATTACTTTTCTCTTTTCTTGTTATTTTATTCGATCATGTTGACGGGATATAGCCGGCTCTAATGTAGCCTACCTTCCCATGTTTTTTCACATATAAATAAAAAAGTGCATCCATTTTTATTTCGCCGCGAGTGAGTGAGTGAGTGAGTGAGTGAGTGAGTGAGTGAGTGAGTGAGTGAGTGAGTGAGTGAGTGAGTGAGTGAGTGAGTGAGTGAGTGAGTGAGTGAGTGAGTGAGTGAGTGAGTGAGTGAGTGAGTGAGTGAGTGAGTGAGTGAGTGAGTGAGTGAGTGAGTGAGTGAGTGAGTGAGTGAGTGAGTGAGTGAGTGAGTGAGTGAGTGAGTGAGTGAGTGAGTGAGTGAGTGAGTGAGTGAGTGAGTGAGTGAGTGAGTGAGTGAGTGAGTGAGTGAGTGAGTGAGTGAGTGAGTGAGTGAGTGAGTGAGTGAGTGAGTGAGTGAGTGTCGCAATCAGACAATCATATTACCAATTAATCACGCAGTGTGTTAATGCGTCCTGTACGTTGAAACATAACGTACCACGGCACAGCGTGTGAGCGAGCTCGTGTTACACTGTGCTTAAACGTACCAGATATCACAGCCTCGCACGAGAAGTATGGGGTTTCAAGCTTCTAATAGTACGTTATACCACTCAGTCGCACGTTAAGATCACCAGAGCTCAGTAAGTCTACCTTTCACTGCTCTGAAGTAGTCTAACCTAAGCAAACCCTTTGACTCAACATAACCTGAACGTAACTTTTGTTCATTTTGTTAACCCGTGCTCGCGCCCTGGCGCTGCACTGCCGTGTTGACGCTTCCCTCCGGAGCCACGGCACCGGCTCAGCGTGCGCTCGGTGATGGATGACTCCGGTGCTCGAAACGCGAGCAGCTCCGTACATGCGCCGGCTGTACTCGAAGGTGGCAGTTCTCTGCGGAAGACACGCTGAATGTGCAACAGTTGTTCACGATGAACAAACAACGAACAGAAA
This sequence comes from Rhipicephalus sanguineus, assembly GCF_013339695.2. NCBI lineage: Eukaryota > Metazoa > Arthropoda > Arachnida > Ixodida > Ixodidae > Rhipicephalus > Rhipicephalus sanguineus. The sequence goes on from NC_051176.1 coordinate 284,306,273, forward strand.
AAAAGGGTGAAAAAAATTCGTGCCCAATAGGCGAGCGCTGAGTTTTTTGTGTGGTAGTTAGCTGCGAGTTGCAAATTCTGACAAATTGCTCCTTTCACAGCGATCACTTACTTTCGAAGAATGGCGTCGCTGCTATTGAAACTTTAAGGACCAGATTACGTAGCGCTTGCCTAGCTGAACACTTTTAATCTAAATGCAATCTTCTGATAATAATAATAATAATATCTGGGGTTTAACGTCCCAAAACCACGATATGATTTTTAGAGACGCCGTAGTGGAGGGCTCCGGAAATTTCGACCACCTGGGGTTCTTTAACGTGCACCTAAATCTAAGTACACGGGCCTCAAACATTTTCGCCTCCATCGAAAATGCAGCCGCCGCGGCCGGGATTCGATCCCGCGACCTTCGGGTCAGCAGCCGAGCGCCATAACCACTAGACCACCGTGGCGGGGCAAATGCAATCTTCTGGCCTCCTGGTTAGATCACATGGTAGATCGACCTACCCGGATAAGTGTTGGTCCCGAGTTCAATTTTCGAACCTGGGCGAATTTTTCTTCAACAGGTACGCTCCCTTTCTGAGAAATCAGTATCCATTTCCTTGTAGATCCACGCTTACAAACGGGTGGAGGCCAATTTTTTTTCTTTGAATGACGTAGTTTTATTTAACGAAGAACAATAGTAACCGAAATGCCCGTATGTCTCGTCGCACAACATGGGAGTAAATATCTCGAATAGAGATGAGACCCCTACACTATATTACATGCATAATATTACTGGTGAGGAGGACCTTTAGTTTTGGTCGGCGAAAGCGTGCTCAAAAAAGGCAAGCTAGTTGTTTCGTTCCCTTTTCTGATAGTGCTGGCGTCGACGTCTTTCCCTTTTCTACAGCGGCATGTGCGCCGGTTGTCGTCTTTTTAACGCTTAGGTGTGACAAGTATAGTGGTGAGCTTTAGATTATGGTACCCAAGCGTTTGGGGACACAAACTGCCGGGCATGCAAGAAAAAAAAAAAAAAAACTCGATAAGCACACATTGGTGTTTGCGTCCCCAGACACTTGGGTAGCGTACTGCAAAACTTTCTATTGCTCCAGTTTTCGCTTATATGCATCATGTATATATATATTTCGTCTACAGTATTTCCAGTTATTACGGTTAGGAAGGAATTCATTGGCGCAAACCAGGAACACGGACGATGGAATAGACACGGACAAGGGCACACTCGCGCCTGACGTTTATTAAACAAATGCTTAGCTTCCTGTCTGGCTATCTATCGATGTTGACGAGCTTTTTTATTCTGTGCCACACAGGGAGCTCCTTATGATTGGGCAGTCTTGCATAGAAAAAATGGGGCTCTGTCCTTCATTAACAATGCCGGAGTTCCGTTGGAAAGTTTTTGGCTCTGTTGAAATTTTATCTTGGAGCATTGTTCTTTTTTTTTTTTTTAAGATGAACTGTTTGTACAAAAGCAAGGTATTTGTGTAGGTTCTTGTGTGGTACTTGTGTTGTGCAATATCTTCCTGGCACACATTGGCCAACACCAAGAAACCACCTTGTATAAAGACAACGTCCTACACGTGTTTAGAAAGAACGACGATTTTTTGGCTCTTTTAAAAAAGGAGCAAGATAAGGCCTACTCTGCGTGTGTTACGGGTGTTTTAGATATTTTTAAAGCACTTGGACAAGGGCTCAAGTTTACCCAAGAGCTTCCTTTAGAGCTATTCTCGATGTGTCCACCTACAGTGAACTAGAAGAGGGGTAGTGGGCTCACTCCGCGACGGCGCCAACGGGGGAAGTGAAGCTGCTGATGTTGCCATGGTCACAGAAGCTACAAGCGCAATCGACGGTCGCCACATGTGGTGCACAGCAGTGCTAGAGGGGGGGCGCGACGCGCAGGAATGAATGGTGCTTACACTGCTGCGCACCAGGTGTCACAACAATCGAGGGCACCTGAAGCTTTGGTAGACATAAATGTAACGTCTGTGTCCAACGCTTTCTCGCGAGGAGACATCGGCGGCGTCACGCGTTCGACGCCAGTGAGCCCACTACCTCCCTTCTAGGTCGCTGTAGTGCACCCTGTGGACTGTCTGCTTCGGCCGCCGCTGACTGGCTGGAGCTCGGCGAGCAGCGCGCCCCCTGTTTCTGGTTCTTTTCATGAAACGTCTCTTTGAAGTCACGGATATTTCACAGCTCTCGACACAAATGAGAGGGACGAAATGCACTTTGACGTAACGAACGCAGCATCCAGAAATCCGCTTTTGGGCGCACATCTCGGAGGTCGTGCATGAACTCTGATCACGTTAGCCCTCGAATCAGGTTTAATGCGGCCGCCCGCCTAACGCACCTGGAAGGTCGGCACGCATTCCCTGCATCGTTCTCAAACATCGAAACACGTTCATATGCAAGTTCAGACTTGTCAAGTTTGTTTAAATGTCCTGTTCTTTTTCTTGGTTTTTTTTCTCAACCGTTGGCGTCCATTTTACCAATGTCATATCCGTAACGGATGTACTTGGTGGACCCTGGCATAAAACACTTTCGTGTTAAAATTCTGCGTTCACGAACATGTTTAGAAACTTGCCCCGCCACGGTGGTCTAGTTGTTATGGTGCTCGACTGCTGACCCGAAGGTCGCGGGATCGAATCCCGGCCGCGGCGGCTGCATTTTCGATGAAGGCAAAAATGTTTGAGGCCCGTGTACTTAGATTTAGGTGCACGTTGAAGAACCCCAGGTGGTCGAAATTTCCGGAGCCCTGCACTACGGCGTCTCTCATAATCATATCGCGGTTTTGAGACGTTAAACCCCAGATATTATTATTATTTTTTAGAAACTTATGTGTACCCTATACCACAGTTTCAGCGAAGCTTTCTAACAGCAAATACCCCTGCGCTTCACCTTACACGTTACGCCCCGTCCTCTCTACCTCGTATGCAGAGGACCAGGCAGCCCCATCGACGCCTATGCTTGACAGCAGTGAAGACGGCTACATCGTCGACACGTCGATGCCCCCCTGCGCCGTGTACGACTCGGCACAGCGGCTTGTCGGCATGTCCGTTGAGACATTCGTACTCGACATGCTCAAGCACGCCGAGGTGAGTGCAAGAGCAATATCCGTTTTTCTTTCGGACTCGCATTCATGGTTCCGCCAGGACTCTTGTCGGTGGATCGGTAGCACACCCGATATTTCTGTAGAGGGGGGAGAGCAATTGTTTAAAAGAAGTACGCTTTTCCCGCATACTTGCTAGCGTACAGACAATTGCGCGTCGATCGAGCGTTCTGTTGCAGTAATCAGAGCTGCAAGGAAAGAAAAGGGGTCAAACTGCCAAACCGTGAAAGGATAAAATGCATAGTTTGTCTCCTCAAGCTGCTTTAATAGATCGAAGGCAAAGCCACCGAGCCTGCGCTTTGCGCCCTTTGGCTTAGAAGTGAATGAGTGAATACAACTTGCTTGTATACTCAATGAGGAACCTTCGACCTCGGGGCACCTCCTGAATTGCAGTGACAACAGAATCCTTGAAGGTATATGTTGGACTCTCGGTGAAAGGGTAGTGTGGCAGTGAGGGTGGGGGGATTTGAAGTAGTCCTCATTGGGGAGAGGTAAGGGGTCATAACTCGCAAATCCCCCTCCCCACCGTCGGTGCGCCACTGTGGTGGGTGTTTGCTATGTAACGCTCCAGCGTGCGATTTCATGGCTTAGTTCTGCCCTCAATGCTTTCTTTTTGTCACTCAGGTATAACTCCCGGTCCAACTTCCGCTCTTCAGCATGCTAAGGTTTATGTGCGTAGCATTTGCGTCTGATAGAATCAGTTAAAACTGAAATTTGGGCTAGTTGGTCTTGACTTAAATACATAATATAGCGGAACAAAAACAAGGACAGAGAAAGAAGCACACAGGACGACCGCTAGACTTCAACTGAAAATTTTACTCTGGACACGTGACATGTAAAGTGTAAAACAACATCTAAACTGATGGAAACGTCACCATTCTGCTTTCGCATCGAGCTGCACGTGGAAGAACGTGCTTCATTCCTTACTTCTTTGAGAAGGCTTTCTGCAACAGAGGCCACCAGTTCACGGGGGAACCCTGCGTCTGCCAAGCGAGACACTTGCGCTTGCACGCTTTCCGCGACCCTGTGTCGGCAAGACTTCTGTAGAGCGCCGCGCAGACAGTTCATCGCTATGCCACGTTTGACCAACTTTGAATGCGCCGAGCTATAACTTAAAAGCTGCTTTTTAGAGCGGGGTTGATACGCCCAGCAAACATGGTTATCAGTAAATCGCATATGCACCTCTAAAAACTGAATGCAACCATCCACTGGCAACTCATAGGTGAAGTTGAGTCCTTTAGAACAGTTTTTAAAAACATCTAAAACCCTATCGACAACACTGCCTCGGTCCTCGAGGTCGTCCAGTTCCATAAACAATAAAAAATCATCAACGTATCTCATACATTTAACAACACGTTCGTCAAGGCTGGCTGCAATGCGTCGATCACAAAAGGCTAAGAATATCTCGCAAAGCACGGGGGCCGCGCAGGAGCCAATACATACCCCGTCTCTCTGTACATAAGACTTGTCCTTAAACGACACAAAAGTTGAGTCAAGATAAAACACTGAAAGGTCTAAAAAATTCCTCAACGACACCCCACTCGCATTCTGAAATGAAATCTCGCCTGCTTCTTCGATCAACATCCTCACGGCGTCAATAAATTCCTTTTTAGGGATACTGTAAAATAAATCTTCCACATCAACTGAAAAAGCAAAATTCGCTGCAGTCCTGTGTGTGTCCCCTAAAAATTCCACAAGCTCGTTTGAATTGCGGATTCGAAACGGATCCTCCACGACCAAACGGTCTAAGTGTGTCTGAATAAACCTTGACATAACACCCTGCCACGAACCTTTTTCGGACACTATAGCTCGCAAAGGAAGCCCCTGCTTATGCGTTTTTACAGAGAAAAATACCTTCAGGCCATCGCTGTTAGCCGCTACAATGTTCTTGCGCAACTGAAGCAAGTTCACTCGTTCGCACAGATTTGTGGCTTCCTTTTTTACGACTGTCTTGCGACGCGCAAACGGAACAAACGGCACGCTACACGCTACCAGTTTCGTTTCCTGTGTTGAAGGCGTCGTCTACAGTATCCCTTTGTCGTGCGGAAAATGTTACGTGGGACAGACGGGGCGCTGTTTGAATGACCGGCTAAGAGAGCATCGAACAGCGGTTTCATCGCTTGCCGCGGGGGGCCACTTGGCCGATCATTGTAAGCGTTGTGGGTGCGCCCCAGCATTTGGTGCAACTCGGGTGTTGGGAAGGGGTCATGACCAGATGCGACGTGAGATCTGTGAGGCCATGTATATAAACAGGGAGGCGGATAGGTGTGTAAGTGTGCCCTCAATTGTCCTAACAAAAAAGGAGATTGGCTTCTTGGAAGGGCGCATGCGCGACGCGTAGCTTGGCACGTGCAGCTTGATGCGAAGGCAGAATGGTAACGTTTCCATCAGTTTAGATGTTGTTTTACACTTTACATGTCACGTGTCCAGAGTAAAATTTTCAGTTGAAGTCTAGCGGTCGTCCTGTGTGCTTCTTTCTCTGTCCTTGTTTTTGTTCCGCTATATTATGTATTTAAATGATAGAATCAATTTATTCTTTTCACAGAGCTATAGACCGACGGTTCAGCTAAGCAAATCGTTTGTTTGTTTGTTTGTTTGTTTGTTTGTTTGTTTGTTTGTTTGTTTGTTTGTTTGTTTGTTTGTTTTTAGGTTTCGGTTTAATTTGAAGATATATACAGTGCTATCTTTGGCTGCTTCCTTCGTTAACCATTATGCATTCTTGCGTAGTGGAAGACGTCAGCCTACACACGTGGCCAAAAATGTATTTCCGGCAGTAGCCTTCCCCCGCATTCAGCGCGTCGACTTCAGTCCTCCCGTGCACACACATACCGTCGTAACGAAACTGTCGGAAGTGTTAATGTTGGCAGCCGTCGCAAGGCAAACAAACGAACTTATATAGTAACACAGCGAAGCTATAAGAATGAATTACGAAAGGAGTTATTGTAACCCTGATGTTCGAAAACGTATTTCGCTTTCATTCTTCATTCAGTTCTGTTCGCGAATGCTTATTAAACATTTCCGACCACCTACTCATGTCTTTTATGCCTTGCGCTGACTCGTGTCGAGAAGCTTGCGAGGCTATCCACAATGTCTATAAGGCTCTCCCACCACTTGCCCTACCTTCGTGAAACTCATAAAGAAGCTACTCATTTTTTTTTTTTTTCTAGCTGCCGCCTTTCTCTTGCACCACAGTCTCAAACCCGCTAGCACTGCTCGCTAAAATCAAAAGTGAAAGAGGCAGGCAAGAAGCACATCCTCCCCTGCCATCAGTGATGGCCCCTGATTTGTATCGGGATGATTCTACGGTGGGCTGAGCACCTAAGCCCATAGACGGCGGAATAACGGTATGCATGGTCTCATTTTGACGCCTCTTCACACCCTCTGCTCGCAGCCAGGGTCGTCGAGGCTTTCGAAGGCCTTGCCGAGTCCCGCAAAGCACTAGCCGCTCACTGACGCTACGGCTTGACCCCGTGCAGCGCCCTCCTCCACTCTGCTCCCTCGTCGGCTTGTCCGTCTCCCTTTCGCTCACCGCGGCGGCGTGGTGCGAAAGACATTCGCTCACATGGGCGGCGTTAATGACCTGCTTAATAACGCGGCCACTATATAGCACCACGTTCGCGTTGGCTCCTTTTGTGCGCGACTCTCCGTGCCTCGTGGTTATTATTTTCCTGACCGCGGGGGAGAGCGGCCGTTAATCTTTGCGCGGTCGTATAGAACGTGCACGCTGCGAGTGGCTCCTGTCTCCCGGTGCCCGACGCTTGGGTTTCACCCTTCGCTTCCCTGGCGCTGTTTACTGTTGTCGCACCCGCCCACTCTTTCCTTCCATTTAGTTGCCAGCGCCATAGTGCGTACTGCGGCGAAAGAATAAAGAAGCGGTGAACAGACGCTTGCAAAAGTCAGAGAAATGTACAACCTGACGCGTGCGTACGGGACAAAGCATGCACGCGAGCGAAGCTACCGTAATGAACAGCATTGGGCGAGCGTGCCGTGCCGCGGGCGTGCTCAGAATAAGGATAGGAAACACTTCCGGCAATGAGCATCGCTTGTGTGTCTACACCATACGCGCCCCTTGAGGATGAATTTGTCAAGAGAATTTTCTTTCAGATGTCCTTCACTGCTCAGTGCGCACCTCCTCACCCCCCCCCCCTATTTTTCTTTCCTAATTAGAGAGCGGATATTGTTAGGTGGTAGAGCAGGAGGTGGTTGGTGGAAAGGGGTGGGGGTGGGAAGGAAGGAGGGAACTACTCACAGCAATGTTCCTTTTTTTTTTTTCGTGAACCATGTATTTGCAGGAGGGTTGTCGTCGGCTCATGTATAGCTAGTAAAAAGCATTGGCTGAACAAAGCATAATTTCAACCAGTCTCTTTTTCCGACGACGCTCACAGGCCTAGAACTTAAGTTAAGACTTCTAGAAGAGCTTATGCACATTTGGAGACAGCCATCTCAAATGTAATGCTAGTCTCAGGTTTTCTGGTGAGGTTTCCTCGAGCACTCCATAAAATATGTGGGCTGCTTGCACTAGAGGCGCAAGGATGTCACAGCGGAGCTGGTTTTCTAGCTAGTCCCGGCTTGGCTCAATCTCAGTTCGGCTTAATTAGGACTAATTAGTTTAATTAATCCACATAAAACAAGTATCTCGGATATGCTTGGTTCGATCACACACAACGTAATTAGTCTTAACTGTGTTTAGTATTAATTAGAGCCAATTACACTTCATTGTGATTAACTAGGATCGACTCTGTCAGTAGTAATTAGTATCTTCCTGAGCTCGGCTTCACTAGCCTCGTGGGAAATTCGGCTTGGATTGCCCGCTTTCAGTGGCTCATATCGGTTCTTGATTATAGTGTGCTGGTGACGCGAACCGGCATAACGAAAAGCCTAAAGGGGTCATGACACCCAATTTTCGACCACAATCTGTGTTATGTGTGTTAATCCTTGTGCGTTCACAAAGAAGCTGGCGAAATATTAGCGCATTTGGTCGAGCGATTATTTCATAATTGAATATTTTTTATAAACATATGAGCCGCCTGAGAGTTGGGCAACACTGGCGCACTCGCAAGCCGTGACGTAACATGCTGCTTGCTGTGCGAGCGTCTGCACTCAGGCGAACGATTTTGTTCCGTGGTCAGCTGCGCGTGAAATCGAGCTATTTCATCTTTTTTTTTTTCAGCTTGGCATTGAAAGTGAACGATCTGCAGCGGCTGAAACTTTGATAGAAGACGACGGCTCCGCTGCATGTAGCACATGACGTCACACACGCCATGGCGAAATGGCGGTCGCCGGCGGTGGGCGCAGTTTATAGCCGGCGATTTCTATGATTATTTTGCACTGAAATACTACTGTACAGTGCATTTTTCCTATATGTATAGGCACAACAGACCCTCTACTTCCATTTTTCGGTGAAAACTTTAAATTATTGGGTGACGGTGTTATGGCCCCCTTAACAGCTCCACTACAAAAAAAAAAAAAAAAAAATATATATATATATATATATATATATATATATATATATATATGGAATGGGCAACTCTGAATAAATTACAGTTTCTTTTAAAGCACAAACTCTCTGTTGCTAGCCGAAGCTAATATTGCATCGATTAAAATAATTTATTTTATTTATTCCCGACACTATGTAAAAAACGCGTTCGTTTCTCTTAACATTGTCTTAAAGTACGTATTTCGATTCATATGCATCTGTTCGTTGCTTGTTTGGGTTTACAGAGGTAGGAACAAAAACTGTGTATGTTTAATAGATGTGTAAGATTTTTCAACTGGAATACATATTTCCGTGTCACTTGTCTTTTCAGAGCCTGACCTGCTCAATTGGCAAAAAGAGCGCGCCTCAACTACAGAAGTCTTTCCTCGACTTCATTTTCGATCCAGTCAGTAAGTACACGAATGAACTCGCAGTCTGCTTCAGTAAATTTCTTACTTTCTGCATCATTTCCTCAAATGAACCGCAATGGAGCGCCGGCAGCCAAAATCATTTTTTTTTTTATTCATTGGACGCTCGCAAACTCGAGCTCTGGCAAGCGCACCACACTGAAAATATGTAGTAAAGATTTTCATTGCGCTTTCACGCGTTGTACGGCCACGTAGTAAATGTCATGCGGAACACAGCCCTATCAATTATAGCGGACATGCATTGGAAAGCGGAAACGTTTCCGCCAGAGCAAGCAGAAAAATTTTCCCGCCAGCATTCGTTGCGTATCTTCATGCTTTTGACCTGTGGGTCGTGTCAGTGACTGCCGGGCGACGGTAGATGCTTAAGACGTCCCATAGCCAGCCGATTTGCCATGCCAAAACTGATACAAAAAGCCTAGAATGAAGAATTTTAACAATTTTTATACGAACAATAAGTAAACACGTTCATGAGTAATCACAACGAACAAATATTCTAAACTGACTCTCATTTTCTCTCTGAAACTCTGAAACCTCTAGACCCACGATGATGAACTTAGAATTGTAATCCGCGAAGTCTCTTCGCACAAAGTTGCTTCACTATTCACTGTGCCGGCGATATCTCCAGGCTGACGACCATCGATAAAGTTACGTATCCTTCAATGCCTTCTGAAAAAGAGACGAAACACAGAGCTGTCTGTCTTCTCAGTCACACAACACACGCCCACAACCAGCGGGGTAACTTCGAAGGCAATAGACCTTAGCACTCACGCTGGCCATAACGACCTGTCCTCCAAACAGAGCAACCACACGTGCCATTACTTTTCATTGGGTCCTCGACCGTCGCGTTTTCGTTCTTTTACGTTGTACAAGCACTTGGAGGCCGCTTCATTCTTTGTTTAAAACATCATAAGTAACAGTCAGAAAGGAAAAGGAAGTACATCCATTGGTCGGTTGTGAGACTTCCGTTAGCACGGAGATTCTGTTCAGACGAATATAGGCTGAGGTCGGAAGGAAAAAGTGTGATTCCGTGTCCCGGGCCGCCATATTGCTTAGGCTTATCGCTCGGTTCTCTTGACGTCACGCGCGAATTACGAGAGTTCTTAAGGGCCACTAGCCAGGTTTGGATATTGCAAGCAAACAAGCGCGGTGCGTAGAACGCTCGGCATAGCGATCGTGGTTGGTGAAAATTGGTGACGGTGAAAATTTTCAACAGAACGCAGTGCGCCCTTCTATTCGCTGAAGCCGCGTTTCGGGAGAGAGTAAACAGCAACACGCACGCGTGGGCCTGCCTAACAGGCACTCGCTGGTACCTCCCCGACCGATGTGGAGACGCGCGCGTGGCTACAGCAGTCGTGAAACGTCACTGAACGTGGCGCGTATAGTTTCGCTACTTCATCTACTGCGGAGCGCGCAACGTCGCCAGTGCAAGTGCTCCGAGAAACAAAATAGGACTAAACAAAATAGGAATACCGTTTGCCATCAAACGCTCGCGCTTTTGTAATTTTAATAATTTTTTTTTCGCTTGTGCACCGGAAATAATAAAGAACTTGTAAAAAAAAATAGAGGGCAGCAAAACAATAGCAGACGGAAAAAGATCCAGAAAAGGCAGCACGTGCCACTTCTTTTTTTTTTTTCTTTGTGAGAGCTATTTTCGAGGAGCATGTTAGAGGACCATCTATCTCCCCTTCGATCCGACTGTGCGGCAGGATGGGACACAAAGAAAGAAATGAGACAGACACGCGCAGACTTACAACTGAGTTTATTGAAGACACGTAATTGTCCTTTAGTGGCACAACACTGTGACATTCACTGTGTCATTGTTAGTGACATTTGTAGCAGTGGAGCTGTTTAAGCTTATCGTTCCACCGTTTCGCGTGACCAGAAAACTAAGCTGTTTCGGGCAACGTAATAGCTCGGTAGGCACGCGCTCTCTTCATCAGCTTCTTCATCTTAGGACTGACTATAAGTACAGACAGTTTGTTCTTGGCGACGTACATTCGAGAAATAAGGATAGTTGTAGTACATTTTTCTGTATCGCTTGGTAATTTGCTGAATAATAAGGCCAGTGGCTAGCACATCCATTGATGTTGATACGACGGATGTGCAATGTAGGCGTTTCTAGTGTGTGTGCCTTCTGAACAAAACAAAATAAAAGCTCAGAAGAGATAAACGAGAGAGAAAAAAACAGAGAGATCACCTTGCTAAGACCACGCTAATTAAGGAATTGCTAATCAACATCATGCTAATTAAGACCTTGCTAGTAATCTAGTTCTGCAACAAGCTCCGCTCTTAGTCCAGCCTTGCACAACTAGTGCAAGCTAGCTGCCCACAATTTTTCTAAGTGGTGTGATAGGGTGTTTCAGAACCATGTGAAGGACACTGTGAAAACATTTCACTGCATTGATGATTACCTAGTGTCCACAATATTAAGTAACGGCCAAGCTCGTTCTCGGACTGTTTCGTCCATATGGCATGGGCATTGAGCTTACAGTAGAACTATGGCGTGACTTCAGACTACCCTTTCCAGATCTGGAGTTAGAATTTAGGCCCGATCATTTTTGTAGGGTTCACCAGCGTATGGCTAAGAAACCACTGCTTAATTATGCATTCAGCCGCACGAAGGTGAGAAAAATGGTAATTGCTTTTGCTCCTAGCAGCGCTAGAAAAATTCGGCATTCACTAAATGCAGAATAGCTTCTAAAAACAAGCGGAAAGACTAAAAAAAATGCTGGGTACCCTGACCATGTGACAGACTCAACTTGCAGTAAACTGGCACGGGTAATAAAAGAAAGGTACGCGATAGCAATGAGGTGAAAGATGTGGACGGATTCGCTATTATCCCGTATGTTCAGGGACTTTCCGTTTGAATAAGATAGGCAACAAATATGGTGTACATGTAATTTCTTCCGCGCCACCTACGCTGTCGGAAGTTTGTAACCTAGTAAGTCAAAAGAAAGAAGGCGCCAGGTCGTCACGAAAAGTGAGTGCTTTATCCAGCATAGGAATAAGTATGTGCCTTGCAGAGTCAGCGTGGTTCATCATGTGCCCTATATGTGCGGCAAATAGTACATAGGGAAAAGTGGGATCTCTGGACCCAAGTAAAGTTTGCATCATCATCATCATCATCATGCATCAATATGAGAATAAACGAACACGAGCGTAAAGTGGCTTGTAGCATAGCGCGGAAACAAACAAGGAACAAAGACGAAGTAGTACAGGACGAACACAAGCGCTAACTTTCAACAACGGCATTTTATTTCCCGGATCGGTCATAAATTCGCACACCACAGTGATGACACACCACAGTGATGACAAAATCACACCACAGTGATGACATCCTTTCGTTTTGCAAGTCATGGCACATAGAAAGGGCCTTTAATCTTATCCGACAAACCTGAAGACAACAACTTATCTATTGCAACCGAAAATAATTTTTAGGGCAAGCGTAAATATTCCATTTCTTTAGCGGACAATGACATTGACGGCTAGCTTATGCAGTGGTCGCCGGCATAAAGGATGCGATCGCTTTCTATTATCAACCTTACAGATTCCACTTTACTTCTTGCAGGAATGACATTGCTTTCTAGTAGTGGGTTGCATGCACACGTTTTGCAGTGAAATGATAAAAAACCGTCACCTGACACAATTTTCACTTTGTTTCTGTGTTCTCTCAGCCGGTCGTTTATGCATCTTCCCGTCTGACCTATGTAACAATTTCTGCAGCAGAGGGGAATGCGATAAACAACGCCAACAGCGCATGCGACGAGCTGATCCTTGTGTTTTTTACCACAGACCGATCTTGTAGTCATTACTAGATTAATGTTTCTACTCAGGGTGCTCAGCTTGTTTGGAGCTTAAAAGACAACCCTTACATTTTCTCGGCCTCCTATTGCTTTCAAACTGTGAGATAACTGATGGATATAAGGTATTACAGCAGTTCTCTTGTGTTCACGGCCGCTCACTCCCCCGTTTGTCTGGGGGCATCTACTCGAGCGTTCCTGCTTCAGCAGATTTTCCGCTACTGACACCAACACATGTTTAGCACAGCCGGCGTCTTTAAGACGTGTGACTTGTTGATGGAAACTTGCCTTCATTAGGTGAGGGCACAATTTTTTATGGCATTTTTGAAACACAGGTTAGTTATGCCTTTCTTCACCAGCTTGGAATGAGCCGAATGATATTGGAGTGGTTTGTTTGCTCTTGGGCTGTAAGACCAGCAAGTTAAATTATCGGTTAGCATGAATTGAACGTCAAGAAAATATAGTGAATCGTCGACTGGCGCTTCAAAAGTCACGTCAAGAGGGTTTAAACACTCGCGAACGATTGTAAACTCATCATCACACTCCTTTTGAAAACTCAAAAGGGCAGTCAAGAACCACTAAAAAAAAGAAAGCAAAGAAAACACGAGCGATCTGTTTCAAACGCCCCTAGTTTACATCTGCCAGCGCACTGCCGAGAGTGTGGTTGCGAGCCGGTTTTCAAGGATGCCGCAGTTATTTCCAAGGATAGCAGATTCATAGGCCGTAAGATGAGAGAGGCTTTCCATATAATGGGAAAGGAAGAGGCGCGCATCAGCCACTCGTCGATTAATCTGACTGACAAGAAGAATGTGCATCTATGCTCCACGTGATATACATAACAAGCTGACTCAAGCGAATTTTCGCGTGCATTTTTTCCAGGAGGAGGAGGAATAAACTTTATTAGGAGAAACCAGCAGGTTTAAGTGGCCGGGCCTAGGCCTCCCATGAGGGGACGTCAAGGGAATTTTTTTCACGTTCGTTTTTTTTTTTTTTATTTGTTACATTGTTAACACTGGCTGCAGGGATACTATTTAAAGGCTGATTGCGTGTTTTCAATACACCCAGCTGCAAGTCTGCGCCCGTCTGTTTCGCATCTTTCTTTGTTCCCCGTCCTGCCACGCAGCTTGATCGAACATGAACCGAACCTATCGCCTAGCTTTCAGCTCTACTTACTCAACCTCCCCTGTTGCGCACATCCCTTTAATACAGACAGTACCCAGTTTAATTTCACGCTAGATTGAGCCTAATCAAGCTATGCTTGGCATGCTACTGCAGGTTGGAATGATGATATGAAAGAGAGGAAATACATTTGGAAAAATGGGAAAAAGTGAATTACGAACAAGTTACGGTCAGCTACAACGCATCCTCTCGTTCTTGTTTCCGCCAATACGCGTAATTTCACCGTGATTTCGGTTTACACGCTTAATTTGAGGCCTAAGCCGTCTTTGGCAACCAGTTAGGGATCCGAGATGGCGCTCTTCGAGTCATCGCTCGTGAACCTTTGTAATTTCCTGAGCGCGTTTCATTTGTACATTATTGTACATAAAGTAGACGAATCGAGACTCAATTCACAAAGTGCAGTTGAAGCTGATAATGACACCGTGGCAGCACGCCAGTACTTTCCACGCTCATACCGCAACTCAATATGAGCATCCAGAGCATTCTGTAAGGCGGTACTTGAGGTTGCAAAAAAGTTGCATGTCGAAGAGGCCTAACCGAAGATTTGGGCATTTGAACTTTACATTTTTCAGTAAGGTAGAAAGATGGGCGAGTTAGAATTGATACATACTTAAAATACCAGTGCGACACCGACGGAAACACACAGAAAAAGGACACAGGAGGAGCGCTGTCCATCTTTACTGAGAATGAAACAAAAGACTGAGGAAGTATGACGCAACACGAGCACTGACGTACACTTTAAGAAAAAAAAAAAGAAAAAGTATTTTTACTCTCTTTTGTGTGTCCTGATTTGCCCCACGTATGCGACCCTCTTTAAAGAGACACGTGAACTCTCTTTGGGGATCATTGTATACTCTCGTTGGATTCGGTGGAGACATCAGCAGTCATGCAAGCACTGCGGAATCAGGGCATCGACGAAGCCTATATAAACATAATGGAAGAAATATACAGCGCATCCACAGCCGCTATAGTCCTTCATAAAGAAAGCGACAGAATCCCAATAAAGAAGGGCGTACGACAGGGAGACACGATCTCTCCAATGCTATTCACCGCGTGTTTATAGGAGGTTTTAAGGGCCCTAGATTGGGAAGAATTAGGGATAAGAGTTAATGGAGAGTATCTCAGTAACCTGCGATTCGCTGATGACATTGCATTGATGAGTAACGCGGGAGACGAATTACAGCTCATGATTACTGAACTGGATACGGAAAGTAGAAGGGTAGGTCTGAAAATTAATATGCATAAAACTAAAGTAATGTGGAACAATCTTGGCAGAGAACAGCGCTTTGCGATAGGTGGCGAGACGCTGGAAGTTGTAAAGGAGTACGTCTACTTAGGACAGGTAGTAACTGCGGAGCCGAACCATGAGAGTGAAATAACTAGAAGAATAAGGATGGGATGGGGCTCATTCGGCAAGCATTATCAAATCATGAATGGTAGTCTACCACTATCTCTCAAGAGGAAGGTATATAACAGCTGCATCTTACCGGTACTTACCTACGGAGCAGAAACCTGGAGACTTACAAAGAGTGTTCAACTTAAATTGAGGACGACGCAGCGAGCGATGGAAAGGAAAATGATAGGTGTATACACCTATCATTTAAGGTTATAACCTTAAGAGACAGGAAGAGAGCAGAGTGGGTCAGGGAACAAACGGGGGTTAAGGACATCATAGTTGAAATCAAGAAGAAGAAATGGATATGGGCCGGCCACGTAGTACGTCGGCAGGATAACCGGTGGTCATTAAGGGTAACTGATTGGATTCCAAGAGAGGGCAAACGCGTGAGGGGAAGGCAGAAAATTAGGTGGGTAGATGAGATTAAGAAGTTTGTAGGTATAACGTGGCAACAGAAAGCACAGGACCGGGTTGATTGGCGGAACATGGGAGAGGCCTTTGCCCTGCAGTGGGCGTAGACAGGCTGATGATGATATACTCTCGTACGAGAGTCATGGGACCCTAAAACAGAGTTCACGTGTCTCTTTAAAGAGAGTCATATACGTGGCAGTCAGGACTCACAAAAAAAGAGTCAAAGGACTCTTTCTTTCTTTTTTTTTCTTACAGTGTAGGACTAAGAGTTTATTTTTACTAAACCACAAATTGACGGCGAACCTCATGCCTTAACAAAACCAACAAAAAGTACGGACTCCCTAAAAACGCAAATTATGTTGAATGTCCGCCAGCGACAAATGATTGCTTACTACATCGTTACAAGCATGGAAGAAAATTATTTTTTCGTACTGTAGCGCTAGCGAAGCCTCGCCCGTACACTTGTCTTCACTTTTATCTGGTAAGACTCTAACATGAAGCTGTCCTTTTTTTTTTTTTTTGTCTTCGTTCCACCGAAGCATGCGAGGGGAATTACACGCAGGCTTACAACCACTTACTGAGGAACGCGTTGTCGAATGTGGCTATCAAATGTATACCTTTAATCAGAATGTTCTTGTATGCTTCAGTTTTATAGAACGACTCGTTTCGCTGACGTAACGCGAACCGCATGACAACGTGATTAAATTTTACGACCAAAGAAATTGATTTGTGCTGGCTCCGCCTTTAAGAGTACCTTGTAGCCAAAAATGATTACGGCTGACGAGACCAATGTCCTATCATTTTTTTTTTCTCGCGGTAATTTCGCTGACCACTCAAATTCAAGCATAACTACTCTTTGGGCTGTCTTTTAAAATATCAGCAGCGCAGTGTTTTATTTAGTTGTGGCGATATCCAACAAACATTCTGCCACTTAATATCAGTCAAACCCGTAAATATCGAAATCGCTAAAAAACGGGAATTCGTCCGATATATCGTACAATTCGATAAAACACTTTTAAAGAATTTTCCGTATTTTCAATGCGAATTTTGGTGCGTCAGTTGGCTTCACGAAACTTCTTCACGATAATGCAAGGAATGCGGCTTAGGGAAACACACGACGATTTTTTTTATTTCTTTTTTTTTTTGTGCGGTTACTATGTGGCGTGGGGATATATGTAGGGGCGTATTGTAGGCGAGAAAATCTAGTATTGATACGGCCCTCCTAATCGCACCGCTCACTCCCCCAAATATGTGCGGCAAAGTCCCCTTCCGTGAGAAAAAGCCGAGGTCTTGTGATGGAAAGCAACTCCTTGGGGCGTTTCGCACTGCCTGATGTTCAATATATCAAGTGTTCCGGCGATTTTTGTTCGGTGTAGCCGTAAATTTTCCTTTGCATGGACGTTAAAACATTGTAGTGTTAGAATATAGTTCGATGTAAAGGATAATTCGATTTAGCCGAGTTCGGTATGGTCGGGTTTGCCTATATGAGCGAAACGACACTTCATTCATCATTGCCTGTGGTGCCTGACGATACTGATCAAAGGCTGCCGGAGCAATGAACGCTTTAGTCTGTGACTGCAATCTTTTTGTATCCGTCAGCAAAACTAAAAAACGAGTTTGTTGGTATCACGCTACTGTATAAAGTAAACCGCATGTGTTAAAATTGCAGCACAATCGCGCAGCTTCACAACAGTTGGTTGGCAACAAGCAGGGATATAAAATGATGGAGTTCTAAAAGCCAGTTTCCAACAAAAAAAAGCCTACATCAATACCTATCCAGAGCAAGGACTGACAAATCATACACGCGCACACGCGCGCACATAAAAAATATTGGCTTGTGGATGTCGGCGAAATCCAGCTTCCAAAAACAAAATACATTTATGTCATCTGCGATTCATTTTGATGTAGCGCGTTTGTCTTTGACAAAACTTCGCCTTATCACTCGCCCGTTCTTCACGTATATGAAAAGGCCCACGCAAAAGGAAACAACGTACAAGTCAATAACGAAATTGTAGTCGGCAGCCCCGTGGGCGTAGGCAAACTCGCCTAAGGCCACCTAGCTATAGTCAGTACAGGAACGGGCCCCGCACCCAAGCACCCGGCTTCGGCGCAGCTCTAGAGGGTTTTTATGGGTCATCGCTCACCTTCAACGCGCGCAGTCTCGCATGACCGCCTCTTATGCGCAACAAGGCGATAAAAGCAAAAAAACACTCACAAAAAAAGAAAAAAAAAGCAGCAGTCTTCGGGATACGACGATAGTACGACGACGAACGAAAGTGTCTTGAAGCATTTCCCCCCATCCGAAGGACAATAAAGCGGCCAGTTACGGCCTCAAAAGAGCGCAGAGCGCCCTGGACGCAGCGGGTGCCCTCTGTGAGCCAAGAAGAACACTACAGGCTCGGCACCGTGCATTCTGCCGGTTCCGCGCTCGAAACAAGCGGTGCAGGTGCTGCGAGTTGGAGAGGGTGGGGGGGGGGGGGGGGGGGAGAAAAGAAAGAAAGAGATAGACAGAATCGATGTGTGCTTCGCGCTCACGGCTTCCTTAGTTTGGCCGCTTCTTGACAGATGGCGCTCAAGCCTTGCACTGAAAACAGGCCCTTATACGTAGCTTATCTAGATATCACCGGGGCGTATGACAACGTTAATCAGGAAATTTTGTGGGATATATTGAAGGAAGTGGGCATAGGTGACGACTGTGTACAGCTTTTGAGAGAAATATACCGAGAAAATACAGTTTGTATAGAATGGGAAGGAATAAGTAGCAAGGACAGCGTTGAAATTAGCAAGGGGCTGAGACAGGGATGCCCTTTGTCCCCGCTGTTATTCATGCTGTACATGGCGAGGATGGAAAAAGCGCTAGAAGGTAGCAACATTGGATTTAATTTGTCACACAAACAGGTCGGAGCGATGGTTGAGCAGAAGCTTCCAGGTCTATTTTATGCTGATGATATTGTCTTATTTGCGGACAGTCAAGATGATATACAGCGACTGGCAGATATATGCGGAAGGGAGTGTGAGGCTCTAGGACTAGGATTTAGTGCAACAAAATGTGGATTGATGATATTCAATGATCACGGAGACCATACGGTCTTAATACAGGGCCAAAAAATACCGAGGGTAAGCGAGTACAAGTACCTCGGAGTATGGGTAAATGAGGGAGATAGATATATGGAGGTACAAGAGAAAGCATCGGTAGCGAAGGGAAAGAGGAATGCTGCAATTATGAAGCACAGAGCTTTATGGGGATACAATAGGTACGAGGTGCTTCGAGGGCTGTGGAAGGGTGTGATGGTTCCGGGGCTTACATTTGGGAACTCAGTGGTGTGCATGAAGTCAGAGGTGCAATCAGGAATGGATGTAAATCAAAGGACGGTGGGCCGCCTCGCCTTGGGCGCTCACGGGAAGACGACAAATGAGGCGGTGAAGGGTGATATGGGATGGACAGGCTTTGAAGTGAGGGAAGCGCAGAGCAAAATGAGATTCGAAGAGAGGCTGAGGAAAATGAAGAAGAGTAGATGGGCAGAGAAGGTTTTCAGGTATTTGTATAGAAAAAGCGTTGACACGCAGTGGAGAAAAAGAACTAGGAGGCTCACCAGTAAATATACGGCTGGCAGTGCGGGCGATATGGCAACAAGGAGCATTAAGCGGAAGGTCAGAGAGGCGGAAAAGACTTATTGGATGACAGCGATGGAAAAGAAGCCGGCTCTGAGTAACTACCGAAAAGGAAAAAAACGAAATAAGGAGGGAAAGGTTTATGATAATTCAAGGGGAAGCGCTTTACTGTTTGAAGCAAGGTCGGGCTGCCTGAGAACGCGTAGTTATAAAGCGAGATTCAGTAACGAAGAAGAACAATGTACATGCTGCGGGGGAACTAAGGAAACGATGGAACATGTACTGATTGAATGTGGCGATATTCACCCAGCTATACGTGTGGGCACGAGTCTACATGAAGCCTTGGGTTTTAGGGACAACAATGGAAAGCTGAACACGCCCGCGATAGAAATAAGTAAGAGACGGTTAGAGTATTGGTGGCAGAAAAGTAGAGATAAAGTACAAAAATAAATAATTGGGGGAAAAAAGGTTATTCTGCCTTAAGAGGCAGAGAGATGGACTGTGAATTTATATTTTTTGTTATAATAACATAGATTTAATCAATGTATATAAGGCATTAGGACAACATGAAACAAGGAAGTTTTTTTTTCTTTTTTTCTTTTTTATCCTTCGAGTCTGGTGGCAGACATGTCACCGCCCCGTTATAAAGGGGACGCTCATAGCATCCATCCATCCATCCAGCCCAAGACGAGAGCGTGGGAGAAATGCCGCTGTAATGAAGCGCAAGTCGAAATGGCCACCAGCACGAGGGCCATCGGAGAGAGAGAGCAACGATTGGGGCGATTCTAAGCGCGAGATTAAGGTCGGAGACTTTCATATAAATACATGGAACTACAGAAATCGCTTTGCTCAACGCTGCGGCCCCTAATTTGTAGACGTTTGGCACGTTAAAATATGATGACGTTAAAATATAGAGACTGTAAGAAGCCAGTTTTTACTTACGACTCCACTTTTTATGAATACTGTTTTAAAATTGAAAAAAAAAATTAAAAACGAAGTATAATGCTTTGCTATTCTGCAACTTAACACTAAAAACAACAAAATCGTAAGTCTTTAAAATACAAGTGATACATTTAAAGTCGACAAAACTAAATTACGCCGCTAATAAGCGAATAGTACTTTTGGAAAGAGTGTCTGAAGTTCTTCATAAATTCACGTAAATTGTACGGTCATATATACTATTTGTTTGTCGACGGTGAAATAGAGGCATTTATATAAAATTTCTCAGCCTTCCATGCACTAACGGGTCGAGTTTACGAGTTTATGTTGCAAATTCAGTAAACGTCGAGCTTCGATTTATTGCAAGCCGATTTTTTGTAAATTCTTTAAAACAGGTAGTCGAGGCGCTAAAGGGAATGTTTGCTTCCTACAGTCACTAAACGTCAGTAACTATTAGCGTTCTGCACAAAAACTACGAAGGAAAGAAAAAGAAAGATAGGGCAGGGCTCATATTTCGCAAACTACAAAAGAAATACCGAGAATAACAGAACAGAACGCCTGTCTGTCCTCCTTTTTTCTTTCCCTCTCTCTCTCTCTCTTTCTTTTTTGTAGTTTTCGCAGCACGTTACTAGTTTATAGTATGAACCAAGTAGCACACAAGAAACATTTACTGCAACATTTTAGAATTTAAATCGCTCTCTTAAATTTGCCAAGTTTAAGAGAGCGAGTTCGCATGACACAGAACCAAAGCCTCGCCGCTGTTCTTGAAGGGAGTTTGTGGGCGTCCACACTGAGCGGGTTAGCTACAGTGTTCTCCGTGACCAGTTGCTTACTTCCCCCTTAGCAATGCCTGCTCCAAAATCAGAGATATCATGTTTAGAGGCATTATAAGGAATGTTTTCCGTTTGATTATTGTCCGGAAAATTTAACACTACAACCACCAGTGACGCGTCATTCCATGAAGAAAACGAACAACTCTGATACCAGCACCAGGCCACCCCATTTGTATAAGCGCGATTCGAGACTTAGTAAACGTGTCCGTGAAACTGGGACTTAGAGGCAACGATCAAATCCACCCGTGATGATTGGTCCAGCAATATTTCTAATAATGGCTACATAAGAGTGGAAAAGAGCGGACGCCACAAATGCTTTTTTTTTTCCGTTCCCCGCTTAAGTGAGAAGATATAGCCGAGACAAAAAACACTCAGACAATCTCAGGTGGCGCCTTATACCCATTCGTGAGAAATGGTGGTCAGCACTGTAATTGCCGCGTTAGGGTGGAAAACTGATAGTCTTGGTTTAGCATGTTTTGACGACGACCCACATGAAAGAGACGCAGAAGGCGCCTTGCGCGTCAGTCAGAACACGTAATTGCACGTTCATACTCGGAGCTGGTTTAAATCTCGCAAAAAAAATCCCACAACACGTAGGGAAAATATAATACCGCACACCACAATTCCCCGCACAATCATGAACCAAAGTACAATGCAATAAGGAAATGGTAAAATTTTTATCTTCAGAAACAACAAGATGGTTGGAAAACAAACACTTTTCAGATAATTGGGGCCCCATACGAACGAAGTGCTTTGCTTGCTGTTCCCGCTCGAAATCTCATATTATTTCTACAGGCAGCTATTTTATTACAGACAGATTCGGCTAATTGACGTTATTCTTATTATTCTGGTTATCATGATTTACCTATTCATCGTGATATAATATGCAGAAGTGAAGCCACATCAATTTCTAACACGCAATTGATAGATGATAGGACAGAAAGATAAAGATATGAACAGAAGAATGCAGACAATTTAAGAGATGGCTAACATTAGTGAAATTACAAGGTCTGCGTCTGCAGTAACTTTCAGACAATATGGCTCCTTCGTTGCTATCCGTGGTAGTGTCTGCTTGAGCACGTCCTTTTGCTCTTCGTGACAGATGCACTCGGCGCGGTTACACATAACATATACTTTCTTTTCTTCTAAATCGGCCTTTGTTTTATATTTGTCTATAACTTCGCCTGATGAATCTCTTACTCAGTTGAACTGCAAGAATGAGAGGGTGAGAGCAACGCGAGGAGACGTAGGGTAGTTAACCAGATTTGAGGAGTAATAAAGAAAAAGAGTATTAAGTTGAAAATAAGAAGAAAGTGAACACAGTTTCAGGATGGTAGTGCAACGACCAAAAGGTTCCTGTAAAGATGTCTTTTTTGCATAGCGACGTATCTTGCGGTAAAGCACGCTTTAAGTTGCTCACTTATGTGCAGGAAGAGGTCAGAAAGCAAGCCACGATAGATAGATAGATAGATAGATAGATAGATAGATAGATAGATAGATAGATAGATAGATAGATAGATAGATAGATAGATAGATAGATAGATAGATAGATAGATAGATAGATAGATAGATAGATAGATAGATAGATAGATAGATAGATAGATAGATAGATAGATAGATAGATAGATAGATAGATAGATAGATAGATAGATAGATAGATAGATAGATAGATAGATAGATAGATAGATAGATAGATAGATAGATAGATAGATAGATAGATAGATAGATAGATAGATAGATAGATAGATAGATAGATAGATAGATAGATAGATAGATAGATAGATAGATAGATAGATAGATAGATAGATAGATAGATAGATAGATAGATAGATAGATAGATAGATAGATAGATAGATAGATAGATAGATAGATAGATAGATAGATAGATAGATAGATAGATAGATAGATAGATAGATAGATAGATAGATAGATAGATAACGGATGGACGGACGGACAGATCATTTGACGTCGCAGTCCTTAAATCGCAGTCCTTAAGTCTCCCTCTCTCCTCTCCGGCTCCTCCCCTTTCTTAAAAAGGGAAATAAAGTTTCTTCACTCACTCATTCCCAAGATAGATTTTTTATCGTCTGTCAAGGCTGGTGAAATACAGCGATTTTGCACTCTCCTTTTCAAGGATAACAGCTAGCTGCGATAATGATTTCGTAACGTTTTCTTACCAAATATTTTTTTAAGGTTTTGGAAATTTCCTTTTCTGGATAAGGGTCCTCTTTCAGGGGTGTGCTTAGATGAGCGAACCCTTCCACAAATTCTAGAAGCTCGTGATCATGTTTGATGTTGGTATTTTTCGAACTCTGTCGTACAGTTAAAGTATTGAGGCATTTCGTAAATAGGATGCCATGTAGATGTAGATGTTTAGGTTTATCCAATATGTATTAGCTTACCATGTGGCTGACTAGACAATAGGGCAGGGTGGGTTGGCTATCGTTGGGAGAAGCCTGCGTTCTGCAGCGGACATAAGACAGGATGATGATGATAACGACGACGACGACGGCTCACCAAGAATAACTAAAATTTTTAACAGATTTTCAATGAGTCACACCGACTATTCCTCTATTTCTACGCTGTATAATCACTTACGAATCGATACTTCTGGCATGAGAGGGTGAACGAGAGAGGAATGCGACAGACTGGTACGCAAATTGGTTTCTTTCACAGCAAGGTCTGAGGTTGAATTGAACATCTCACAGACTTCTACGCTAGCGCGAACGCGTCTAGCACTGACACTCACGTAGTTTTTAAAGGACGTTCGTTCTGCTCGTAGGTTCGTATTCGCAGGAGGCGAGCGGGGTGCACTTCCACCTGTCAGCACTACAAATGGTGCTACCGCCGGTGATTGTAGTGCGACTGCTCCAGCACCGGCTGCTGGGCACCGCGCAGGCGGCGCGCCGCGGAGCGCCGTCGCGCGCCAGCATCGCTTCCGAGAACCGAAGCCGAGCGGGCTCGTCAGCCGACACCGAGGAGTCGCTGCGCGAACGGCGCCACATCGCGCTCACGGTCAACTGTGCGCCACCCGGGCCGCCTTCCTGGACACGGGCCTCGTCCGTCGAGGAGCGCCGAGAGTCCATTCGACACGCCGACAGCAAGCAGGTGACTGCTGCACGATTAACGAACAGTTGATCGCGATAGTCTCAATAAATGGCAGTGCACATGTTGAGGACTTGCAGAACAGTACACTACAGTCAGCTATGACACAGTGTTTCAACATTTAACAAAGATGCCGAAGTCGGCCCGGTGTGCTAATCATCAATTGCAACAGAAAGAAGCGATGCTGTTACATTGAATGCATGTGACTGTACGACGCGAGAACTTGGAAGAAGTGAAGAACCACATTGTACACCGTGATGCCCTGCTCCTACGCGAGAAAGTATCGTAAGCCTAAAGTCCAGTCAATCTTAACATTGACTCATAAGCACTGCCAAGCTTCTCTCGGGGCCTTTAGCTCAGAGGGTCCTTCAGCATGTCGTACGATAAATAAATCAGATTTCTTTAATAATCTTGGAAGAAACTAGTATCAGAAACAGGTATCGCGTCATCGTATTACTACGCTACATAATTGTTCGGCAATCCTAATGGATAGATCTGCCACTTTCTTTAATATTGTGCATACAGCAATCCATTTAAAAGTCGCATGTATACATGGAACATTGTATGTGAGCATCTATTCGGCGTATCCAGCTCGAAAAATGTGTTTGTTGCAGCTGAGAGAAATGCTTGGCAGAAAATCTTACTTCTGTGAAAGATTTGTATATATACATCATTATGGCTTTTAGCAGTGATTATAGAAGAAAAGAATAATTAAACGCTCTTATTAGCATTCCACGTGCCAACAGTTCGTTTTTCTTTTTTTAGCATACGGCGAGGTGGGCAAAGTTACGAGTGAGAAATGTGATCAAAATAGGCGCTGTAATGAAGCTTCAGTACACAGAAACGAACAGGGAAAAAGACGTGGCCAGAGGAAGTGCTGTCTCGTCTTTTGGGCGCTGGTTTCAGCATTATTCTATAAAGCGCGGACTGACGCACAATAAAGAAAGCACAGGGACAGACAGCATTGCTCACTTACAGGTAACTGTGGTGGCTCCCGACGGTGGACCCGAACCATCGCCAGCGTCATCTCCGGCTGGGCGGCGAACCTTCAAGTTTTCGAGTCTCAAGAAGCGCGCAAGCAAGACGCCGGCCGTCAACCAAGACCAGCCCTCCCGGACGACCAGCGAGGCCGACATTGCGGCTTTTCAGAAGGAGCTGCAGAACTTACCAAACTTCGAGACGCTGGTGAGCTTACTTTGCCCCTCGGTGCCGTCTCCCAAAATACGTAAACGTTATTTTTCTCAGTGGAAATCTATTGAAGGAACCTTAGAATTCTTGGCTCTTCGTACTGCGACGCGGCTGTCAAGAAAATAAGAAATGAAATGTCGCACTGCCCTTCTTTCTGTGGTATACTTGTTTCAGAAGCGCAGTTTTGCCGGAATAATTCAGTGTTGTGCAGTGCTTATACCGGTGTTACAAGTGCGCAGAAATAGATGCCCATACGCAAAGCTCATGGAACGATTTGCTTCAAAAGCTGGTGGCTGGCGACAAAGCCAGATTCCAGACCACATCGAAGAATCTGCGCGCGTACGCAGTGTGGGACAGCAAGCGTGTGCCAGAATAATGTAATTTATGCGAGTAATGTAATCTCGTGCTATTGGTAGTGCCTTGAGCGGGCGTCCAGTGGGAGCCCAACTTCCTGTCGACACTTGTTTCTTTTTTTTTTTTTTCAGGCTGGCTCGAGTGACACCTTTACGGACGGAGGTGCAGGCGGTCTCGACGGGGTGGGCTACGCACGACCGCGCTCCTGCTCGGTGCCTCGCGTCACTTTCGAAGCGGCATCGCTACAACTGCCGCACGGACATGGCCCACTCATCCGCAGTGCCACCACGGAGGGGGCCTACACGGGTTCCTCGGTGAGCAAGCCCGCTGCAGCATCTGCGACCGCCGCTGGGCCCGCCATGCCGCAGATGGCCACCCCTGTCCCGCAGCCCGTCCAACAGTCTCTCCTCACGGGTAAGGACAACCGCGGCCGTCCACGTCGCAAAACCTAACAAAAAAAAAACTTGGAAGACGCTTAAGCTTTGCGTTTAAGAGTGGAACCGTGCCACTTTCGCTTTTCACTTTCTAAAGGCGTCCTCCACTCGCCGATGAAGAAGATCGCGTAGCTCGCCTGACACTTGTAGACGGCACCGATTCCATCACATGAGTATCAAGAGCGCCGTGGCGTGAGGGTAGGAAAGTCCGTGCGCGTGGCATTTTTGAAAAGTTGCGAAGTACCAACTACGTGTCTGTAAGACAATGCGCGCACCTTTGTAGCAGCACGCTTTGCCGCCGCCGCCGCCGCTGCTGATGATGATGATGACTATGACTTATGGCCGAGCTCTTTTTTAATAGGTGGCGAATTTTAAACAACCCACTCGTTACGCAAGTCACGTGGTGTGACGCCTGCTGCGATCCTACGCTTCCGCCACGCAATATTGCATCTATTAACGTGACTCCTTGCTCGACATGACAACTGTATTACCGAATATTGAAACTGATTCGGTCTTTTTCCGAAGCAGATTCAAGCACTGGCGTGGCCATGTGGTAGATTACTTGACTGACACGCAAAATTCCTGTGTTCGGTTCCGGCTAGAACCCTGATTTTTATTATTTGCATCCATGGGGAATTTTCGTTTATGGACAACGCCGCCAACCCCGACACCGCATTTTTTGCAAAACGGGTTCTTTAACGCTATCGCGTTAATATTCGATACACGTACGATATTTTTAACCCTAAGTTGGCAAAATAGAGAAAGCTTGAGAAAAATGAAAGTGTGCAGGGCGAACGCTAAATTAGCGCTCGCCCTGGGCACTGTCTTCTGGGCACACAACCTGTGATAGCACACGAACTACGTACTTTTCAATACTTCAAGGTCGAATTGATAATGTAATTCAATATTCATTTGAACACTTTGGAAAATAGCTGACATACATAATTAAAATTGTGTCTTGCTCCGATCCTTGCCGTTTTGCTGCATCCACGCTCGCATATCGATTCAACTGGGTGCATTGTGTGGGCACAGCCAACGTTCTTCCTGAGAGAGAAAGGGATGTGCCTTTTGCTGGAGGTGCTGCTGGTTCGATAGCTGCTGGTTCCTTACCTCTCGCTCACAACCCTTACTTGTACGTATCGATTTGCTCTGCTCACTTCCTCGCATAACAAGGGCATTACTCTAGGCTGCTCGAAACATCGTCACCAAGAGGCCCGATGAAGGTGTCCCTTATCGCCCCAGGCGCCCTGTCGCCCATCGCAGCTGCCGTCTCTGATGCAGAGGGACAGAGCAGCGACAGTCGGTTATTTAGTCTGCGTGCATCCGCCGCACATTGCCTCCAACCAGTGGCATCGAGACTTGTCGACGCCGTTGGCGTCTCCCGGGGCGTGTCTCTGACGCGCTTTTTAAATGGGTGAGCGTAGCGCTGTGCGTCACATCCGTATTTCCTGTAGCAAGGTCGACAACTGGGCTAGTTGGTAGGGTTCCATCGTGGTGAAAGTAGCGCGAAGAACTCGGACGAAGAAGGAGACATCGCGAGCGCTTCCTGACAATTGAAAGGTTTATTAGATGAAACATAAAAACACGGCGCGCAAAATTATGGAAGCCCTCTTCATTAAGAATGCTGGTGAAATGTGTGTCAGCTCCCCTTCAGTGGCGTTATCGCAAAGCGAACTCAGTTTTCTTGGAGGCGCGTTAGATAGATACCTTTTTGGTTGTTTGGGATTTTGAAGGTCTTTGAAGATATGTTACTAAGCCTACGTGCTACCTTTCTGATGTTAAGACGTTAAATTTGTTTGGTGAACTTTTTTGCTTTTCTTGCCTTTTTGCAAGTTGGCAAGTTTCCTGCGTGGCGGTGACTGCGAAGTTCGTTTGAGTTCACTTCTTCTTATGTTTCATCTAATAAACTTTTCAGTTGTCAGTAAGCGCTCGTTGTGTCTCCTTCGTCCGTATTGTTAGCGCTGCTTTAACCACATGGAATCCGTATTTTCATTTGTGAAAACACACACACACACACACACGAAGGCACGCACACACTCACTCACTCACTCACTCTCTCTCCGCGATGTGTTTTTTGTCTAGTCTGTGTTGCGCATTCCACTATCGAGTATGCTGTACCAACACACCCAATCTCCTACCCTAGAACGTTAGACGCACGAAGAAGCGTAATCCTGACTAATCGTATGAATTTTGCACATTGGGAAGCTATGCGGTATCATTGGTGGATTTGCCTCATGAACAATATTGTTCCAGAAGCTTGTTCCAAATTGTTCCAGAACCATCGCCAGCAGTAGGCTGCGTCCGCTTGTCATCTAACACGCTACGCGGGCGTCCTCTCTGAACGGTTGCATGCGGGTAAAGCACGCATGCCTGCAGCTGTTATCCTGATCAAATGCTCACAACGGCTCGCAACCATACGGAGAGTATATGGCGACGTCCAGGAAAGTTTCCCATTAGGAAAGTTCAGGAATGTGAAGCCATCTGTCGCTAGTGTTGCTGCGTCAAGCGAGCGTGAAAATCTTTCCAAGTGCAGCTTCACCGAGTGATGGCGGTCGGTTTTATCGCAGCTTGCGAGGCGGTTGCTCCAGCGCACGGGCCTCTGTGCGAACTGCCCGGCGTTCACCTGACCATCCTGAAGCTGCTCTACGAGTGGACCTGCATTTGCCCCGGTGACCTGCGCATCCGCGAGTTCCGAGACTTTGTCAACCGTCTCGCGTGCATGGGCGACGCCTACAAGGAGTGGGCCGACGAGCTGCGCAGGAACGCCGACCTCAAGGTGAGCGCCCTACTCGCTTTTATCGTCGTTTTTAAGTTGGCGCTTCTTTAGTATTCACCGCGCAGAAAAAAAAAACGAACTCTTGAATTGCTACTGAAATCAGAACGGTTTTCGTACTTGAGAACTCCTTACCACTGACCGGCAGCCTTCAACATCACGGTTGTTTTGCGCCTTCTCTTACTAACTGCCCTAGCACAGCAACTGCTTTGTAAGTACGGCTCAAAAAATCCGTATTCCCAAAAAAAATCACAGCATATCCACGTGGTGAATGATGATGAGTGGGGCGAAGCTCCGGAGAGAATCATTGGTAAACCGTGAATGTCCTGTGTAACGCCCCATCAATCATCATATGAAGAGTGCGGTGTGTATATTACAAACATCAAACTTTTATTTTTCTTAATTAGATGATGCTTGGCTTGCGTTGTCCCTTCATTATCACGGCTTTATGGTCCGTGAAGTGAAGGGACAGCGGTTCTTGTACGGGTTGCAACTGGAAATCAGAAAATACCAGGTCTATACACGTCCCTCGGATGGTCGTTGGTTTCATATGATCAAAGGACGTGCACGTGAGAGCATATTTGGCTGCCATATGCTGTACGAACCACTCATTGTTCTTTTCGGTAATATCGACATTCAGGTCACCAACTAACACAAATGGTCTATTCTTGTACTTGTCATAATTACACAATGCCGTGTCAATAAATGTCTTGATATTCCCACTCGACAAATTAGGTGCAAGGTAAATGGTAATGATGATGCATCCATCAAAATCGATGGCAGCATATTCACCGTTGTGGCTTTGTGTCGTTGGCAGTAGTTTGAGATCTTGTGCCTTTTCTGACTCCGAGCTAAAGAGAAAGCGTGCCAAGAGGGAGCCCCATGGCGCGTTACTTCTGAAATGTTGTCTTCGGGTGTCGTTGAAAACACGAGACGTAGTAAAGAAGAAAGAACGCCACACAGGCGAACACGCACGAGAGTGTCACTCGTCAACGTCGTCTTCTTCTTCTACTGCATACCAGAACGCGTGCAGTAAAGAAGAAAGAATGCCACACAGGCGAACACGCACGAGAGTCTCACTCGTCAACGTCGTCGTCTTCTTCTACTGCATACCAGAACGCGCGCTTCTCACGACCTAGAGGTGGCTACTACAAACAAACGAACAAACGGAGGATGGACAGACCCACGGCATAAGGAGCTTCGCCCCTAAAAGAATGCTCGTACACTAGATCTCTGAATTCGAACAGACGTGAGCCAATCTGGGTACTGAATATACTATTTTCGAATGAGGTCATATAGTGACAAAAAGCTTTCAATAACGAAAAGTTATGTGAATTCAGCCGCAAATTTCTCGAATTATAGCGTCGGTAGATACGTAGCCATTGTCGAAGTATACGCAAGCAAGACCGCGAGATACTGTCACGGCAATGCGACTCTCCACCCGCCACGGTGGTCTAGCGGTTATGGAGCTCGACTGCTGACCCGCAGGTCGCGGGATCGAGTCCCGGCCGCGGCGGCCGCATTTTCGATGGAGGCGAAAATGCTTGAGGCCCGTGCACTTAGATTTAGGTGCACGTTAAAGGGCCCCTGAACCGCCCAGAGGTCGAATTTAGGTGTGGTGTGGCAGTTGTACACGAATCTACAACGGACATGTGAGAATTTTTCGAAACGGTGCCTTAATAGCGAAGTTAAGCGGGGGACAGACGGTCCGATTTTCCATGCGGTCCGACGGCCGACGCGGCGGTGGGGGAGAGGGAATGGTGGCTGTACGATTCTGTGAAAGGTCACCATTCCGGTTTCCCCTCCGCCGTCTCGGACGTCGAATCGCATGAAAAATCGTACCGTCTGCATCGCCCTTTAAGCGCGTTTGATGATCCAAACGCGGCGATTACTTCGCTGCCCTGCGTTCGTCGGCTGGTCTCCTCTCCCAAAGCCACTTTGCCCTCCTCGCCTAGTGCCCCTCCCAATCTCACGTGACATGCGTCATCGCCGACACGCTCTTCGAAACAGCGTCCACTTCTGGACCCGTATTCTCAAACGATCGCGAAAGGCTATAGTATCGCGTTTAGTGACGTAGAATGTGGTGCGTTCAATAACTTAACTCCTGTGACGTCATTGTTGCACTGGCCGTCAGGGGCGTAGCCAAGGGGGGGGGGGGGGGGTTGGGGGGTTCAACCCCCCCCCGAAATTTTTCAGTTTTGCTTGCGTATATATATACACGCGCACATACAAACGCACGCACGAACAAACATAAAGTATGGTTGAACCCCCCCCCCCCCCCCGAAAAAAATTTCTGGCTACGCCCCTGCTGGCCGTTGGTGTTACGAATGTCTCACAACACAGGAGTTAATGAGAACTAACAGACAATAACGCCAAAGAAAGTATAGGGGGTGTTATATGTAGTATTTAGAATATAAATGTGAAGAAAGTATGACCGCCGCCGTAGCTCAGTGGTAGAGCATCGGACGCGTTATTCGAAGGTCGCAGGTTCGGTCCCTGCCGGCGGCAAGTTATCTTTTCGTCCACTTTACTTTCTTCACATTTATATTCTAAATACTACATATAACACCCCCTATACTTTCTTTGGCGTTATTGTCTGTTAGTTCTCATTAATATTGTGTCTAACAAAGAAAAACGAGCCCTTAAGAGTCATATTCTTTCTTTCATTCATAGCAAGGGTCTCGTTCTGGCAGACTTGATGCCTTCAGGTAGTATGCGAGGGATTATTGGTCAGCTGCCAGCTCGTAAAAAGATCACGTGCTACGTGACGCCAGAAAGGCAGAAAAAGAGTGTTCCACACTCGCCGCCATGGCTGCGATTGGCGCTGACTAACACTCCAAGGTTTAAATGCACATATATACCCCATGAAGTCGACGGGAGGATGACCGCCGCCGTAGCTCAGTGGTAGAGCATCGGACGCGTTATTCGAAGGTCGCAGGTTCGGTCCCTGCCGGCGGCAAGTTATCTTTTCGTCCACTTTACTTTCTTCACATTTATATTCTAAATACTACATATAACACCCCCTATACTTTCTTTGGCGTTATTGTCTGTTAGTTCTCATTAATATTGTGTCTAACAAAGAAAAACGAGCCCTTAAGAGTCATATTCTTTCTTTCATTTAACACAGGAGTTAGCGTACCGTACGAGCGCAGAGCGACCCGAGTGCGGCGCTGTCGAGCGTATGCTGGCTTCTACGCAGTGGTCAGGCTTGGCTGTGGCTACTTGAAATATAGGACGTGTTGAAAATACTTTCAACGTTTTTCTTTTTTTTTTTGTGCAATTGTTTAATGCACAGTATAATATTTAAAGAATGCAACTTTGTGTGAAATGTATTTTCGTGGAGATGCGTGGATTTTTTCCGATGCACCTCTATGATACTGACGTCGTGCCACCGTAACTGAGAGGGCGCAGCCTCCTCTCACCGTAAATGAGGCATTATGCGTAGCCGCCTCTATTTTTCTCCTAAGTGAAATCGGTCTTGCTGATGACTACCTCTAAACGCCTTCTGTTTTTTTTTTCTTCTTCTTTAGAATTACAAATGTTCTGCGTGTTGCGCTTCAATGAAGTAGAACTTGAAAGCAAGGAATTTTTACAGGACTGAAAACTTCAGAAAACTCATGCGGCCCTTCGTATATATGTAATTACGAAATGCATTTTTAGGAGATTGAAGCCGGATACTTCACTGCTCTTGGGTTCAAATGTATAGCATTGTACACAACGTGTAAGGCCAGCACTATAAAAATTCATTAAAAGATTATTAACCAATTACTATATCGGTTACACGCTCAACTTACAAAACGTTCAAATGGGCACATTGAGAAATAACGCAGCAACGCATGTCCACATGTGCATGTATATCTGTGTGCGTGCGTGCGCGCGCGCGCGCGCGCGCGTGGTGTGTGTGTGTGTGTGTGTGTGTGTGTGTGTGTGTGTGTGTGTGTGTGTGTGTGTGTGTGTGTGTGTGTGTGTGTGTGTGTGTGTGTGTGTGTGTGTGTGTGTGTGTGTGTGTGTGTGTGTGTGTGTGTGTGTGTTATTTTGCGATAGTTCAGTTTTCTAAAACGAGTTTCTAAAATGAATGACAAGTACACTTCCTACAAAAAGAAGTAAGCATTAGATTGTAACCTGAACGACGCTAATGATGATACTATAGATAGGGTGCAGTTTGCAATTTTTAATGACAGTTATCCCCTCAGCGTTAAAAAAAAACTCTAATCAAGCAAAGCACGGCCAATTTACCGAAGTGCGTTGCAGTTTACTTCGCTATAGAGATGAGTTACAAATACCATGCGTTGTTAATAGCAAATACGGGGATTTGAAAGTTAAAATTATATTAAATATAGCGTTGTTTTTGTTGCATGGTCCATGTTTGGGTTAATCATCTTTTCCTCTGGAATATGCAATGCGTCATGAACTCAGGCAAATGTAATTCTCATTTAGTTAGTTAGTTAGTTAGTTAGTTAGTTAGTTAGTTAGTTAGTTAGTTAGTTAGTTAGTTAGTTAGTTAGTTAGTTAGTTAGTTAGTTAGTTAGTTAGTTAGTTAGTTAGTTAGTTAGTTAGTTAGTTAGTTAGTTAGTTAGTTAGTTAGTTAGTTAGTTAGTTAGTTAGTTAGTTAGTTAGTTAGTTAGTTAGTTAGTTAGTTAGTTAGTTAGTTAGTTAGTTAGTTAGTTATACCCCTGTCACACGGACAGCCTTAACCGCGGTTAAGCTAACTACGGTTACGGTTAACCGCGTTTAGTGGTAGCTACACGGCAGACGTAACCGCAGTTGGTCTCCTAACCGTAGTTATCGCAAACCGAGCTAGGCAAGCACGGTTTACCCTCACAAACCGAGAAGCTGACAAGATGGCGGAGCTGTGAGTGCACCAGCCGTGAACTGGCGCACGTTATTCGGCAGCTTCGCGGAGGATTTTCACGGAACGCGTCTCCAGTTGGCGAACAATAGCCAAGCAAAACTATTGAAAACGAGTTTTGCTTGGCAAAACGAGGCTCGCCGTGGAAAGGCCAACAACAAAGATTATTCCGTCCACGGCGTGTTTGCGAGAGGGTACAGTATTATCGCTACAGGTTTCTTGAGGGGAAGTGCTTTTTGCATTGTTCGTGTCTAGCCGCCTCACAGAGCTGCAAACACTGAATATGTAGTCGAAAGTGGAACGATTCAATACACTGTCGGGGGGTGTTAGCGAAGGTGTATCGTACCACGAAACTTGCTTAGGGTGTGCCCAAACTTCTTGCTGACCATACGAGCAGCACGTGGTTTCGTCGGCTTGCTCAACTGAGCTAACTGAGCTCGTGTAGCAATGGCAAACCCGCGTTCGCGTTAACTGCGATTAATCCTGTAACCACGGTTAAGCATAACCGCAGTTAAAGCTGCCCGTGTGACAGAGGTATTAGTTAGTTAGTTAGTTAGTTAGTTAGTTAGTTAGTTAGTTAGTTAGTTAGTTAGTTAGTTAGTTAGTTAGTTAGTTAGTTAGTTCGTTAGTTAGTTAGTTATTTAGTTAGTTAGTTAGTTAGTTAGTTAGTTAGTTAGTTAGTTAGTTAGTTAGTTAGTTAGTTAGTTAGTTAGTTAGTTAGTTAGTTAGTTAGTTAGTTAGTTAGTTAGTTAGTTAGTTAGTTAGTTAGTTAGTTAGTTAGTTAGTTAGTTAGTTAGTTAGAAAGGTTTTAATGGCGCCACAGCGACACAGGCTGTGCTGCGCCTTTATTTCTCTGTGTATGTCAGGGTTTCATCGTCACCATCATCAATGTCAGCCTATTTTATGTCGACTGCAGGACGAAGGCCTCTTCAGGTGATCGCCAGTTGACCCTATCTTGTGCGAGCTAATTGCGATTCTGTTTATGTTCAAGTTATCATCTAAAGTGTGGTACACTGGAGATATTACGTGGCTCTGGGGTGAGCTCACTCATAGCACTCGTTCTGAAATCCACTTCATGCGATATTTGTCAATATTTGTAAAAGGTGGATATGTCCTGTGCATTCCTCTGACCGCAAGAAGAAACAGTTAGGTCCCCAAAAGCGCCATTGTTAAGCTAGGAGCAGTCTATTCACGTCTACGACTTCTTTGCTTGCGTTTACAAGGAGGGATATCTTGCGATATTACAATTCTATGTGACGAAGGAGGCATGGGCGTCAGTCAGAACACCACTTTATTCCGACTGTCCTCATATTCCTCCTCTTCATTGCCCACATTCACCCGTGAACCGTTACATATATCCATATCACTGTACATCATATAATCTTCTTGATTTCTTGGGTCGTTAAATTTTAAAATTTTGAACGAGCTCAAGAGGTGGCTAGCTAATCAGTGCGCCTATATTTGCTACGAATAAACCCTTACTGCTTTTATGAACGCTTCCCCAAATGAATCACTATCATCTGACCATTATAATAACGGCTCAAAATAAGAAGACATAAATTTTACATAGTGTACCATATAATTAGGTCGAATAATTCGAAATGGGATACCTTTCGCACTTGGTCTTCTTGTTTTCGACAGGGACAGTTCATTGGTTTGTAATTTGCTCAATACCAATATTTTTCGTTTACACGCACGATATTGCTAAGACACGTGGATCAAAGCGGCCCTATAGGCTAAGAAAAAGCAACGATGATATTTTGATCGGCCTTTTGACCTCCACCTGCTGTCGAGGGATCCAACAGGGTTGCATAAACCGCTTATTGGCTCGAAGCCGTTAATGTGTGCTTTCACCTAAAATTGGGAACCACGAAGGCATGTCGGGGAAAAAAAGACCGTACGAGCGACGACAGGCTGAATTGCGTGAACCAGAGGGCGCAGTAGAGGCGCTGACATCGTGCCTGTGTTCGCAGATCGTCGAACCGATCGTTTCGCCGAAATCGGACCCGTCCATTCAACGACAGCGATTCTCGCCATAGCGACCGTCGGCGCGAATGCAGCCCGCAGTCACGTCGCTCGATACCTGCCGTTCAGAATCCTCCTTTATACCGCGTTCTGGTTGCCCCCCCCCCCCCCTTTTTTTTTTCTCACGTCGGCTGCACTTAGAGGATTCTTTCTCTCTGGACAAGATTTTGTGGTCTTGAAGGGCGTTCCGCGTGACAAAGAGCCGTCGGGCGGGGAACGAGAAAAACAGTGTGTGTGTGTGGGGGGGGGGGGGGGGCAGCTCGGCCTTGACCTCTACGTCCGTGTAGTTCCAATGGCCATGTGTCTGCACCGAGGACCTGACACGTGCGCTCTGTTAAAGGGGCCCTGTAACACTTTTTCAGCATGGTCAGAAACCGCTGCAGGTCGGTAGTCGAGGTTTCTGAGAACACGCGAGCCAAACATTATAGCGCAGCACGCGGCCTGGAATTTACAATTAATTTTCAATGTCAGCTAGAAATCGTTCCCACTTCTCTCAACAAATGATGCCATATACCAGAATGACCGCGCCATAGACCCAAATTCACGTCTGTTAGCTGACTTGAGCATCGTTAGCTGCATAGTTGCCGAAGCCGCCGCGGGAGGCCGCCACGTGCTCGCGATCACAGTAAAAGTAAGCAGCGCGTTCGAAGAAGAAAAAGCAAAAAGTAAATGTGCTCAAGGTCATGACGCGTGCGTGACGTATCTCCTTTCTCCCGTGCCACCTCTCCCTGCTTAGTTTCGAGATCCCTCGTCGGGACGAGAGAAGAGAAAAGGCAGTTATAGCTTGCGAAAAATCTCTAGCTCCGCTCGTACTTGACGGATTCTGAACATTTTTGGGGTGGTCGATTCGCGAGGCAATAAACTCCATTAATGAAGCTACTCAGTGGTTACTTGGAGAATTGTTGCAGGGCTCCTTAAACGTATAGATGCTTCTGCGACTCCCAGGGCATTTTTTTACTTCATGCGTTGAACACTGGACATTCCAAGACAGATGAAGTGCGAAATGTCGAGGCATCCATTCGCACTCCATTCTGCTGCGTGATAAGAAGAGGGAAAAAAATTACGAGACAATGAAAACTGTAAGACGCGCTTTCCATTTCATGTTCTTTATTTTACGGATTTCAGCCTCATTACTTCGCTTTATAAGACCATACACGTTATGTTGCCTTTTATCTTATTTTGAGCGTTAAGCAACCGCTTGGATAAAGCCTATACAGTGACAGCCTTTCTGATTGTGGGCATTAAAATCGTCAGCTTAAATTGTTTTAACAAACGCTGTAAAGCTACCACTGGGGAATGCACGCAGAAGCAGAACAAAAGGAAAGCTAGCGGCATACACACAAACACCCCCCGAAAAAAATTCCGCCCTGGTCATGCTACGGGGGCTGCCAGCGTGCCGACAGTCGCTTCGGCTGACACATACCAGCGTCACGAGAAGAGTGAGTGTAATGCCCTAGTTGACTGATGCATTAGCGTTAGAACATTCATGCAAACGAAAAACCGGCGGCGTTCATCGGATGCCTCGTGGCATGGGACAGAAAGGGCGTTCGTTCCTATCAATAATACTTCAGTAGCGCGCTTACTACTTCAGGAGCAAGATTAAGCTGGCGGACTCACCAATGTGCGTCCAATGCAACGTCCAAGAAGATTTACATCATGTTCTTTGTGAATGCAAGCGATACGCATCAGAGAGACAGTCTCTGAAGGCAGCCTTGCATCTTCAACGGGGATCGTGCTTAGAGTTGCGACATGTTCTGGGCCCATGGCAAAGCAGCACCTGTGCGCTACGTGCCACGAAAGCGCTGTTGAATTTCTTGCGGGCCACGAGCCTGAACCAAACTTTGTAAACTTGTGTGACTGTATGTGTTATGTGGTTATCACTGTATAAATCATAATCGTCACCCAGCACCTGGAGTAGCATGTCAGGCGAACAGCCAGGCAAACATCTCCAGCTTCATTAAAAGGTTTATCTCTCTGTTCTGTCCATACCAACTCGCCACGTGTGTGTGTGTGTGTGTGTGTGTGTGTGTGTGTGTGTGTGTGTGTGTGTGTGTGTGTGTGTGTGTGTGTGTGTGTGTGTGTGTGTGCGTGTGTGTGTGTGTGTGTGTGTGAGTGTGTGTATATATGTATGTATGTATGCATATATATATATATATATATATATATATATATATATATATATATATATATATATATATATATATATATATATATATATATAAAAATCAGACCAAACCTCATATGCGCGAAAATGCGCGCGACAGCGACGAGCGATACTATGAGCGACGAAACGAGCCGTTCGCGCGACGTGTCGCGTGGTCGATATCGCGCGATCGCTAGGTTTTTCAGATTTGGAATCCGTCGCTCGTCGCCCGGAAGTGCTGTGCTCAAGCAGCCAATAGCAAAACACCGGAACAAGATGCATCAGTGACGTACGGCTGATTGCCGCCACTTTCTTATCGACGCGCTTTAACAAACAACGTTCATCAACATGGCCAACGGCGACGAGCGCAACGTTCACGTTGTTGAACACGAACGTGCGTTACGGGACGTCAGGGACGGGAACTACAAGTGCCGCGCCGTCTGTGACGCGGCTTGGCGGCACGTAGCAGCAGTGATGGGATCGAAAAAAATGCTGCAAGACAATGATAAACATTTTATGTACCATTATGCAACAAAACATCGTATTTTACTTTGCATACCGCTGACACCGGACCACTTTTGGTACGAGTAAACGCCCTCATGCCAGCAACAGTGGAGATCGCTTGCCGAAGCCGTCGCGTGAATGGGGTTTGCCCATCCAAGCGACCGCTTGCGCGAAGGCGATTTTCGTCGCGTCGCTCGTCGCTGTCGCGTGCATTTTCGCGTATATGGGGTTTGGCCTTAACACCAGGTAAGCATCTGGGGCCGAATTAAAAAAATCTCTCTTGCAAGCACATTTTCGCATAAGTGAAAATTTGCAGTGTTACTGCAGCCACGAATAGAAACTCACAGGATCCCTTATACAATCGCCTAGGACGACTCGAAGGCCAAGGCCATCGTCTTTTTCTCTCAGTCACTGTATTTATCCCCCTCCCCCCCCCCCCCCCCCCCCGATAGTTTTCTGCGCCTAACGTGATTTTGCGCAGCCTCCGTGATCAGCCCGCCTTTCGTGCGATGACGTCACAAATTGGGGGGGGGGGGGCGCTGCGGTCATACTTGGCCTCCCCTGATGCGGAACCCTGCGCACGCCTATGCGAACAACATGGCGACGATGGAACATAGAACTGCGGTGTGCTTTGGTTGCTATGACTCAGAACTATCTTATTAATGTTGGTGTCTCTGACGATAGCCGCGATGTTGGCTGTCCCTTGCTTATTTCGGCAAACACCGAGTCTTTTGCTTCCCTTTCTTTTTAACGCAATGGGCAATATTTATATGACGCGGCGGCGGCATTTAGATGGAGGCGAAATGCTGGAGGCCCGTGTAATTAGCTTTAGGTGCACGTTAAAAAACACCAGATGGGGAGAATTTCCGCAGCTTTCTACTACGGCGTCCCTCATAAGCATATCGTGGCTTTGGGCCGTAAGACCCCAACAATTATTATTAAAACATTGGCACGATCGGCTAAGTTGAAACTGTACTTTTGCTTCTTTCGTGTGCATTTACTTTTGCCATGTTAACACGAAAGTGTTTTATGCCGGGGTCCACCAAGATTCCAGTGACGTATTTCCGTCACGGAAA
This sequence comes from Rhipicephalus sanguineus, assembly GCF_013339695.2. Lineage (NCBI taxonomy): Eukaryota > Metazoa > Arthropoda > Arachnida > Ixodida > Ixodidae > Rhipicephalus > Rhipicephalus sanguineus. The sequence continues at coordinate 284,345,897 of NC_051176.1, forward strand.
TGACGTCGAAAAAATTTACACGATCAGATGACAAAAGTTCCGTCAACGGGCATCGAACCCACGACCGCTCTTTCCGCAACAACAGTTGCCGGGCACGCTATCCACTGCGCCACGGTCACAGACTCTAGCGGCTTTACAAACGCGCCTATTATATCTACCACTCTCCCGGTCGGCGGGGTGGTGTTGCCCTCTGGGAGCGGTAAAGAAAGTAATTCGTCATTACTGTGGACTCCGCGATTAGCACCTGCAACGCTTTACACGTCCCATTCGGCGCGTTTTCAATAGAAGTTCAATTTTGTCACTGCGTTAACACACCGCGAGGTGGTGACCTTTGCCCAAGCGTCGTAAAAGCGTCGGCCTAGCTCATAGCATCACGCTAATCGAAACCAAAAATAGCTCTGCGACGCGCGCCTGCGTCACATGGCTGTAACACCGCGTTCCCCGCTCACGCGCTCGCCCCGAGAAAAATCGCGGCCGGGCTACCGGGACGGTACGACGCGCTTTGCGTTTGCCTCTAGTCCGGCCGTGGTATTCAATCACATTTTAACATGCCGCGTAATGGCGACCAAGTTCCGCGTCCAATATGCGACGCTCTTCTGGTTATCACACCTCGTTCTATGATTACGCTTTCACCGTTAACTACTACAGCTACCACAAGGGTTTGTTTAATCTATCAACATGGACGTTAGTCGTCGGCATGGAGATGTACCACCAATCATCAAAGCGGGTGCATACGCGTTAAATGGTGCCACAGCTGCCAGACATCAATATACATTGTGCAAACTCTCTTATATCAATGTATAGTAAACATTCAGTTAATTCTGTAAGGGCACGCTTTACTTTCGTGTTAATCCGATTCCTGTGACGGAGGGATCAACCATGTTTTTTTTTTTTTCATTCTTAATGTCACGATTCCCATCATGCACTTTGAGTGTGAGAAGCACACCTTTCTGCCTAATGCAAAATCTATTCGCTGAAATCATTTTAAAACAGTGTTTTCAGGCAACAATAAATTAATAGCAGGAAATAATAAAATATTACCTGCTGTTATTTTATTATTACCTGCTTTTTTTTTTACTAACCTGTTAGCTCATCCCAGGTTGCAATTGCATAGCACTGTCGTATGCAGCTGGCAGCACGATTGAGCGCTGTGTCACACTGAGCACGCATTAAACAGAATTTTCTGGCGTTTCTTTATTTTCTTTTAGGAACTGGAGAAGGACGATGTCAAACCAAATGATCTCGAGGCGATTCACGATGAGTACAGCAAGGTGAGTCATCAGGTTTCGCTGCGTTTGCGTTATGCCCATAGTGATCACTATTTTCACTGCTTTACCTCTTCTTTTAAGAAATTTCGCCTGCTGATTCTTAAGTTAAAAGAAGCATGGCTGTCGTACAGTAAAACCTCGCTTCAATTAACTTTTTTTTTTCGCTATATCTATTACTTCATTCTAACGACTGCCCGCCCGCTGCGTACCTCCGAGAAACAGCGAAAGGTCGTTTTATGTGGTGTCCTTGAACCAGCCAGATGACTGCTTTCCATAATGGAGCTGTCAATGCTAATCCATCTTCACCATCATCGTACGGTTTCACAAGCGGCGCCGCAACGGGACGGGTGTTATGCAGTGTCCGTATACAACACTCGTCGTCGTAGGCTGGCGGACGCTTATAAACCACACACAAGCCGCTGTGATCCAGTGACTCACGTGAGTCGATCGAAAGACGTTAACACATTCGTATTCGCTGATGGGTCTACAAGAGAGGGTAACTACACGTCTGGTTTTTACGTCCCAAAAATCAACGAAAGTAACAATTACCATTTGTCGCAAGAGACGTCACCTCTACCTTGGCAGAAATAATTGAGAATCTGCAGACGACGTGACACTATACTAATGATGACGTCATTAATAAATGGGTAATACATGCTTACTCAAAGTCAGCACTGGAGTCATTGGTACAATATTGTCCCTGTGCCGATTCCTGCTCGCGAGTCCTGCTCGCGCAGTGCTTGGCCATTTTGCAGTGTTGCTTCGGCGCTGTCACCATTTTGCCAACGTCACCCTGTGGCCGGTGCGAGGCTTGTCTGTGACCTGACACCTAAACGCGTTTTAAAACTCATCACGGATTCTTCGGCAAGGGGATTTCAAACAGAAACAGAAGAATCCGTAATTTAAAATAAATCACGGATTCTTGAACACACGCTAGGCAAAGCCCAGGAAACAATGGCGTCCATATGAACCAATGCACAATATTTTGTTGTGTGCCCTTGCGAGCATGCAATATACCCGTTTTAAGACTGTTGCTAGTGCCTGCTTTGCCTTTAGCCATTTCATGCTTACGTCCACTCTGGAATACGGAAGAGCCAGCCATTTTTTTAATACTGCATTAATGCTTCAAAGAAATGTTCGCCAACACGAGAATCGAGCCTTTGGCAATGCGCCACGAAAACTCGAAAGGCTCAGCAGAGGTGTCTGTCGCAAGCGAAGGCGCCGCACGCGGGAGATGCCCGGATCTGCTGTTGTCCAAGTTCAAAGACGAGAGAGCAGTGTCTTTCTCGCCTTCGCTACCCTTAGTACAGGCGCCATCTCCTGGTCGTCACTTATTTCTTCACAAAGCGCGTGGACACTGACGGCACTAAGCGTTGAGCCTTTCAAGATTTCGCGCTTTTCGGCTACACGCCGTTATCTCCGCTTGCGCAGTCGAAAACGCACAAAACGAAGTGAAATCAGTTCATCGCGCATGATAGTCATGCGAGACAAGGCAGAACGGGTGTGCGACTGCACGGCAAAGCAGGACGGGAGACAATTCAAAACTATAATTCCTCGTATATCGACCAATCGTGAGCTTATTTCCGCATGACGTCACGTGAACAGACTTTGTCGCCACGAATTGTGCCCAAAAAAAGACGGGAAACGCCAGGAGAGAATAACGCGCTCATATTTTCTTAAGTTACTTGGGGGCCCTTTAAAAGATTTTTTAAGACTCATTCCAGCTATATAACGGCGGCGCGGCTTCGCTAGAGCCTATTACGAAGCATGACAGAGATGGAAATTAAATATAAAATTCAGTCTCTTTCTTGCACATGTTCAGCAGGATATTACGCATAAAACCTTCGCAACGCAAGCCACACGACCTATCGACCAAGGCGTAGCATGCCATAGCAGCAGCAGAGCCCAGGAGAGAACGGAAGCTGACGGCGTTGGCAAAGTGCGGTGCGAGGCAGCAGCGGCAGTGCGCGTGCCTGGCGCCGACTCAGCAGCGTCGCTTATTCGCCGAGTCGCCACGTAGTCGACACTTCCTGCTGGCTCAAACGAATTACAACTAGCCTCGCGCACTGCCTTGTCGTAGCCCTAATCGGCACGTAATGATCAGTAAATTATAGTAATGAACAGGGCCCGCATTCACGTAAACGTCTTATATATATACGCTAAAAATTTTTGTAAGAAAATATTTCAGCCAATCACGATGCGGGACATATTATTATTGAAGCCTGCTGACCAATGGGAAGACGCACTTACCAAAGAGAAGTTTTGTGAATTCGGCCCCAGGTTGGTTGTAGCCGTTCATGGAAAGTTTTTCTTTGTTAAAACGTGAATTTAGGTACATGGGTCAATATGAGAATTTCAAGGCGAATCACGATTACTTCTTTATACATGTTAGTTCGTTATAACCCACTTTTTAGTCCGCAATCCAACTTGTTGGTTGCAAAATAAACGCTACGCACCTTTTGTTTTGCGTTGTCATGATCCTTCGTTTTTAATTTCATTCGTGGGTGCTGTGAAGCGACTTTCTGTGCGCCAGATATGACAATAATATTTGCTCTCAGTGCATTTATTTATTTATTTATTTATTTAATTATTTATTTATTTATTTATTTATTTAGTTAGTTAGTTAGTTAGTTCGTTAGTTACTTCGTTCGTTCGTTCGTTCGTTCGTTAGTTAGTTAGTTAGTTAGTTAGTTAGTTAGTTAGTTAGTTAGTTAGTTAGTTAGTTAGTTAGTTAGTTAGTTAGTTAGTTAGTTAGTTAGTTAGTTAGTTAGTTAGTTAGTTAGTTAGTTAGTTAGTTAGTTAGTTAGTTAGTTAGTTAGTTAGTTAGTTAGTTAGTTAGTTAGTTAGTTAGTTAGTTAGTGCAACATTAATAGTACATTGGTCAAAGTGTTCGTGCCAGAAAATCTAGCACGACTTAACCGAAAGCTTTTTTCTCTCGTATAGGCCGTTTACATTGGCTGGTAGCCTTCAATAATATGTACAGCTTCAGAATTTTTTGAAATTTTCTCTTACAAAACAATTCTAGCGTAGGAACTGTTTGTGAATACGGGTCCATAAGTTTATAACAAAATCCTCGTGCTTATTCGCTGACGGCAACAGTAAGAGACGGCGTCAAATTCTTGCAGTTCCCGTGACCTTAGGAAAAGCTGAGTATATGCGCTATCTGAGCACGTAGTCAAGTACTAAGATTTCCAGTCTGTACTGCAGTAGTATCTGCGAACAAAACAGATGTTACAAACTGAACCACCATTCGACCTTTTAAATAATCCTCGCCTCTCCCCGATCCTCTCTGCCATAGGCCCTCCCTGTCGTTTTACTTCCCACGGTTGACCGCAGTTCAGGTGTCAGCAGCCAAATCTAGACAGTTAAAGTGCGTGCTGTAGTGTTTTATTTTCTAATAATTGAATTCTGGGGTTTTGCGTGCCAAAAGCACTATATTTCAATGAGGCACACCATGCAATGGGGGACTCCGGATTATTTTTAACCACCTGGGGTTCAATAAAGTACACTTAAATCTAAGTACACGGGTGTTCTTGCATTTCGCCCCCATTGATTTGCGGCTGCCGTGGCCGTGAGTCGAACCCGCCTCCTTGAGTTAAGAGTTCCCGCGCCAGGCGCGCAAGTTTGTCTCTGACAAGCATTGGGTTAAGTCCGGTGTTACGGGTACATGACAGAGGCTTCGACATCCGTTGCTCGCTTTAATTAACCAACTATGACCTGAGTTTTCAGATATTCAAACTTCAACGGCAGGCTGTAAAAAAGTCTTTCTCCTGCATGTAGCAAACAAACACTGCGTGGTGCACTGTTAATGCGGCTCCCCGTATTTTCGTTGGATAAAGCGTTGTGACCTCCAGCGGTTATCCATTTCGGAGGTACGGGGGCAGCTATAAGTTTCTTGTGTTGTTATTTTGTAGCGCTTCGACCTTGATCAGGCGGCTATACCTCGAAACTTTCACTCTCTTGTGCTTTGAATGGGGGCCTCAACTGCTTTACGGAGCGTAAGCGAAAAGCGCAGGATACTTCCTTGTCCCATATCTGGGTCGTGCCGCGGTTACATTGCTTCCACAAACCAGCAACGAAATGAAGTCTGCTGATACTGGCAGATTTTTCCCTGCCTGTGATGGGAAACTTCTGTGAGGTGCGTAGGTTCTCCCGAATATGACGCAGAAATTCATAGCTCTAGCCTTCTCTTGCACCCATTCCGCATTCTATATTTATGTTCGATGTAGAGCAACTATTTCACGAGGCAAATTAGTCGGTGACGGAACCCGAGCTCTTCAGTTGACAGTAACTGCTGGATGCGAGAACGGTGGGAAACTGCTGCGCATTGCAGCAGGGCTGCCTTCTGTATGTCATGGACAGTGACAGATGGCGGGGCATCAAGAAAATGACTGGATAGTTCAATCACACTTTTACGGTATACTGACCGCTACTCAGAAAAAATATTTACTCGTGAACACGTCACGAACTCTGTAATCTTACAGATTCTGAGAGAAACGGCCACCACGAAGCTCCGTGCGCAGTCTGTCAAGTCAGCAGAATTTGCACATTAATGCGTGAGCGCTTGTAAATGGCAGAATTTCCACTTTGCTTCCGTTTTTTTTTTTTTTTTTTCGTACGCCAGCTTTTACATATGAGAACGAACCACCGTAACGTCTTGACTGGTTGGCGTATTTCGAACGCTGTAAATCACGGTGAGACGCAACGTTTGCATTTGGGCTACTTCATAGGTCTTGTAAAAAACAGTAGAATATTGAACAGCGCTTTGTTCTGCGGTTCTTTTATTCTTCATGTCCAATATACTGCTATTTGACGCCCTATAAGGCCGACACAATGAGAGGAAAACGCACTACTCTTTACCCTGCTCTCGCACACAGTGTTCGTCAATGAAAGCCTTCAGAAAGCGCCCAGTACGTGAGCAGAAACGTCGCTCGTTAAAGTTAAAACAGGGTGACACCAACTTCTGGCATCCGAGTAACATTGCAAGTTGAGGCCACTGTTCCTTGGCGGCTTCTCTCTTTCCGCGAATTCCCCGCCCTCGGTGAGCGCCAACGTCAGCTCCGGCCGACAGGCCCTCTTGCTAGTTTTAAGCTGCACACACTTTCGTCCACTGAACCGAAGCAGCCCCCGGCAACCTTGCGAAAAGTGATCCGTCTCTTTCTGGCTCACTCTAAACCGCGAGCCACTGCGTAATACGCGCTCCCAAGGCCGGCGCTTGGTAATTTGCGAATCCCCATCCACCTAGCTGGGCTCCCTCTCTGGCATTATTTTTTTCTATCTCCCTCCTCTGGCGTGCCTCGTACTTTGCTCGTGCAGCGGACGTGCTCAGGCAGGTAATGAATCTCGCCGGTAAGGGCGTCTGAGACGACCTCGCGCGCTGGCTGGAGGTCGCCGTGCTGAACGGCCAGGCTCCGAGTCTCACGTGCGGCGGCACGCCATGTTGCTATACATAAGTCGGCTCCCGCCTCGGCTGGGCTCCGAGATCAGGTCAGGTGAGAACCGTCCATCGAACCGCATCGCTGCGTCTTTCCCCTTCGCGTCTCCACTGTGTGTAGCGCCGCAACACATAGCGTACCCGTCGCGTCGTATGAGAAAAAAACACAAAGAAACGAGATTATTTTTCTTCCTGGCACCGCGGGATGTTTACTTCGAACCCTGTTGCGTTGATCGCATGGGTGGGAGCGCAGCTGGAAGACATGGGCGCTCAGCTTCAAACGTCAATTCTCTCCGTTACAAGGCGGCACAGCTAGAGGCGCCGTGGTGTCCTCCCTCGAGTAGTCGTCGCCACAGAGACGTTCCTTCATTCGATACCTATCAATATGTAAATGTAAGCCGCGGCCTCTTGGTTCGCATCTGAACACAATTTTCGTTTCTCGGCGGCCGCCTGTCGCGTATAGCTGTCCATGTGGAAAAATACGACCGCTTTGTCGTGCACATTTCGTAATCGAGAGCGCCGTTCTTGTTGTACCACAACAACCTATTCTGTCACGTGAATGTGTGCGCATATTGAAAACGAAATGGCGTGCACGTATACTTCTATAAAGACTGTCAGCCATATGCCTCACATTTTGGAACTTAATTGTCGCCCGCTTCCGTTTCCTAAGCGAAACCAAGCTTTTTATTTAGGGTTGTGCGAATGTCATGTTTTCGACTTCGAAGCGAATTCGAATAATGAAAGCCAAGTGCGAATCAAATCAAATATTTTTCGAATATTTTCGAAAACGAATACTACAACTACTGACTTTTACAAAAAAAAAATCAATAATGGCGCATAAAAAAGTAAGTTTGTTGTACAGCAAATAATGTACAGGAAATTTATGCACTGTACAACAACGTTGCTTTACAGTACAGTAAGGTATTTGTGCTGGCACGCGAAACAAAAAATACTAATAATAAACCATGCAGTAAGGACAGTTTACAGATGAAAATACAAACAAAAAGAAAAAAATGTATAAACAAAGTCAGGAAACAGGTCAAAAATGCAATGACACTACGTTAGAAATATAGAAGGACTACGAAAAATAAACTCGCATACAATAATACGCAAGGTAAGCTGAAAGACAAAGGAGAACAGGACTTGTACAGTGTGCGAGACTATGTATGAACAGGGCTAAGCTTGAAGGAAAACAATGACTGTGAGCAATGAAAAACATCGAGATCAAGAAAGTGAGAATTATAAAGACTTTGTATCATGCGGACGGTTGAGTGTTGGCAGAGGCAGGCGGGTGCATGAAACGGTCTATGCTGTCTGGTTGTCTTACGCGCGCATTTCGAAAAATGTTACAACTAAGAGTTTCTGGGCAGGATACGATACTGTGAACGAGCTTGAAAAGAAATAGCAGATGAGAGCGATTTTGTCGGCAGTGAAGAGAGTACAGTCACAGTAATCCAGCAGGCCTAGAACGAGATTCGGAGTCATTTCTAGCAAAGCGATGGTTATGCAGTATTTTGTCGCATATAACCCACACAAAAAAAAAGCCAGAAAAATGTGCTTAAAAAGTGGGGGTGCGGGTTATATGCAGAGATTATATACATATTCTTTTTTTTTTTTTTAGAGTTAAAGTTAGATGTGCGAGTTATATGCAGGGGCGGGTTATATGCGAGAAAATACGGTATATGCTTAGGAATTGTTTTTTGGATTCGCTTAGTAGTGTTACTGTTGGATTTAGAAATGTCAGTCCAGATCACAGCCGCATATTTCAAGTTAAGGAAGACCTATATTGCGGTGTACTATTTACGGAATGCTTCAGGAGAACTGAATTCTCTAGATATCCTGCAAACACAGCCGAGAGAACGAAGAGCCCACGTAGCAACGCGCTTAGTGTGAGCAGAAGGGTCGTCCTTTAAACCAGCAACGTCACCAGCAACGTCATCTTTTAAATTGCACCCTTCATGGTGGCCTGTCAAAGCAATTCAATATTGGATTTATAATGGCGATACTTTTCAGAATGCCCGGTACGTATAAGATGATTATTCCTCGAACGGCGCAGCGGTCCGTGCTTTTAACGCGCTTGCGTTAAATGGTTTGTTTCGCAAAAAGTCCGATGTCGGTGTCGATGGTTTTAAGCGAAAAATCATCATCTTGTCCGTGACCGAAAAATCGAGAAAGATGCAAATAAAATAAATAATAAAAAACTTAGCATCGAGTGAGACTCGAACCCAGGCCGCCTGCGTGGCTAGCAGGTGTTTTACCACAGAGCTACGCTATTGCTTTTTTTTTCCTTATTGCAGGGAAAGAAACCTTATCACTCTAAGAGCGACGCTATTGCTTGAAAGTGCTTCGGAAAGAAACACTATGTGAATGTCATGTAACCGAAGGAGTCTCCTTAACGCATGTAATATTGCGTGGCAGAAGCGTAGAATCGCGCCAGGCGTCAAAGCATGTGAATTGTGCAACGAGTGAGTGGTTCAAAGCTGCCCCACCCATTACAAAGTGTGCAGCTGCGAGGGTGCGTGTGGCGCCTTACGGCCGCGTAGTGGATACATGGCCAATTTTCAAAAGGAAGAATTATCGCGTAGTGGGCACTTAACAACTGTACTTGCAGTAGGCATTCCGGGATAGTTTGAAACGGCCAATGTTACGCGCACAGTCGTTCGTTTCCTTACAGCACGGTTGAGGCATGTACCGAGAACAGAAGCGAGGCTCGCAATTGAGAAGGCGATGTGAACGGAGACCGATTACGCTATCGCGTTCTACTCTTGAAGGCAAAGCTCAAGCGTCCTCCAAGTCTTTTTCTTTTATTTTGATTACTGTGGCACGCACCTTAAAAGGGGTCGGCGTGATAACTTAACAGCGATGAACAAAAGTAAACCAGTTAACGTTTGCACCAGAACAGTGAGCCGATCGAACCTGTGGAAGAATGGAAGTGATTTATGCAAGGAGTCCATATCCGTGTTATGGTTCGCTAAAGGGCGACGCTGCTAATTCTTTCATATTGATGGAGCTCGGGTAATTTCACGCAGGAAACCGATACTGAATGATCGCGCCTGATCGCGCTTGCCCGAATACACATTTGACAACGGCGTAATCAACGACGTCGATCGGCTCACTGTTCTGGTGTAAAAGTTGGGGTATTTTTGTTTATTAGTGTTCAATTTTTGCTAGTAGTTTATTTTTGCGAATGTTACCCGACAACTATGCTTACCATACTTTGTGCCTTTATATATTAGCAGTAATAATCAGAAAGTTGTGCCCACAGAAATGTTCGCGAAATTGGTGGTGGTAACAACATATACGACCGAAAAGGCGCGGGTGCTCAAGTGATGCACTCATTTGTCTTCAGCGTGGCAGTGCGGGTGGCATAATGTGTGCGCCGTTATCCACTCGGGAGATATATACCCGTGTATTCACTTCGTCGGGCAAGGACCGCGCGACGACCGAAATGTCAGCGCGCACTTCTCGGAGCCAGGAAAACGGAGCCGGCGCGACGCATGATTGACGCGGGTGGTTCCTGGGGCGCGGTTCTCCGAGCTCAGCGCCTTTCCCTCACAAAAAGGCGGCAACATTCGTGGATGGAGGCCGCGCACAGGCAGCGTCAGCGCGTGTCCAGCCTGTCGCCGGGGCGCGAAGGCGATTCCACGTCGTGTCCCGTAACGTGTGAGCCAGCTCGTTTGCGGACACGCTTCTAAGAAAGGACGGCAGCCTCGCTGTGTTAGGCGGAGGAGGGGTCCCCGTGGACTTTCCCTGATTACGGCTGGGCACGCCAAGGCGCGCTCAGGTCTCGACCGTGCACAGCGCATAAACTCCAGTTTCCACTCCTCGTTTTCGCGGATGGCCGAACCCTGGACCCCAATGGCCGCGCCTGGTCCGAGCACGTAGCGGACAAAAAAAAAAGAAAACGGAGGACATCCCTTCTCTCCGGACGACCGCCAGCCATTCGGTGCACCACGAGTATAGCACGTTACGCCTACCCGCTATACGCCAACTCGGTCCGCAATAAGTTGGCGCAGATATGGCCCGTACTATCCTCCCCGGTGACGGTGTTTGACTTCACCAAAAGAGGCAGGAGCTCGGGCGGGAGGAGCGGGTGAGTGATGTACCTTTCCCTTTCTCTTTCCCATTCTTCCCAATGCCTTTACGCTGATAACACGTGAGCGTGTTACTTCCACCACGGAGTCGAACTATTGGCTGCTTCGAAGCCGCTACGTGCCGGTGCTTATTTTATCTCGGCCATTCAGAAGAAGGCAGCGGTGGGAGAAATGTAGCGTGAACGACGTAGATGTTTGCTTTGCTCCTTTTCTAATGCGAGAGAGCGCAATCGGCTCGTGCCGCCGCCCACGCCGTGATGACAAGGTCGCGTGGCACCGCGCGGAAAATGAGCGACGCCGGACAAAAGAGTGAAGAGAGAGGGAAAAAAAAAAAGAGCGCGAAAGCGGGCAAGTGCAGCGGGCCGGACTCGCATCGGAAGAGGCGCGCGCGAAACCGGCTGCGGCGACCCTGACTTTCGGCATGTCGGCAGATCGAGTTGCCTTTTTTGGCGGTGCGTAAACAACGCCCCGGTGTAGGGCGGGAGGCATCGCCGCCGCGGTGTTGACACATCCGTTGGCGACGAGGTTTGCAGATCGGGCTTGTCGGCCACTCGTCAGGATAAAGGAAAGCGCCACGGCATTAACCGCAATAAGGGACGGTCCAAGACACCGCAGGAACGCCGCTTGTTTACTAAGCGACCGCTCAGTGACGCCCACGCGGTTGTGACGATCGAGGCACGCCTGCTTCTCCCGCCACTCGTCCATCCATGTGCATGCTCATTTGGCTGTGCTACCGCCATCCTAAAACGAAATATATCGCGGCGCTGGAGTAATGACGTTTGTCCACAAAACATCCAAGCTCCACGGAGCATAAGCTGTTTTTGAAGTTGTTCATTTGGTTCTCCGCTTGACAGGGGCGAATGACTAGAATTTTTGCCGACCTCGCTCATAGAGAAAAAAATCATGTCGGCCTCTCTGTTAGCGCGATAGAGAGTTGTTTCGGCAAAACAAATCCGGCACATTACAACGGCGCATTGCTGCTCGTGTGTACATAATGGCAGACTTCTCCCAAGGGAGTCGTTCGCGCGGTGTGGAGCATGACGCTCATTACGCGCCCTTCCTTCGCTACATTCTCTGGCTACCGGCGAGTTACGCATTACGCACTGCATTCCGGGTCCCGCAGTTGATCTCATCTTATCACTAACCTCGCTCGTTTCTCGCTCGTTCTGCGGGATGAGTGCGAGAGGAGTGGCGCTCGCGAGACCGGCAACTGAGACCTCGTCGCCCTCCAGACGAACGCACATCGCGCAGCGCTGGGTCGCCGCGAAATCCCCGCCGTGGAAATTGAAAAACCGCCGACGCGTGCGGCGCAATTAATGTGACAGAACGGCGTCGATCAGATAACCGAGGAATAGGCTGAGAAAGCGGAGCCCGACTAGCGTACGTCGTTTCACAGTTCTATCGACCTGTCCCCTCAAAGAATAGAGAAAGGCGGCACTGCAGGAGAGAGAGAGAGAGCTAAAAAAAATGTGCCGACTCGAAGACTAGTTAAAATTATCTCGTTAAAGATGTGAAAGTTTGTCTGCGCTTTAACATACTTCTTGACATTGCCCTGCGGTTCTGAACTTGCAAGAGGCAAATATAGATCTTCTCTATATAACTGCAGTCGATGTTTTCATAGATGTAAAGATTGTGCTTTGTTCAGTGATATTGGTATTTTTGTGTTTGAAATGTCTCGTGGTGTGGTTTCTAATTATCACAACGGCAAAGAAAAAAAATCATGAAGAAAATTTTTTGAAGAGAAATGTTTTGTTGACTTTTGTGCAAAACCGCTTAAGGCTTTTCGCTAAACCGCTTACTAGATAAGGGAAAAAATATAAGGAAATCTGGTAATATAGTCCTACAGCCGATCCTTGCTCAAATTTAGATGGGCTGCGTGATGCCAGCATTCTGTGTTTGTTCTCCTGACTCCGAACATAAGTAGAAACAACCTTAAAATGAAGAATTCATCAGAATGAAGATCGGCAGGATAGCTCCAGCTTTTTTTTGTGGGGACAATAATAATGACGATGAGGGCAGCGCAAGCGTTTCAGTATACAAGCACAAGCCGAACCACTGAGCCAAGGCCTTGCCAAGCTCGGCTCGGCAGTTAACCTGCTTTAACCACGAATACAAGTCCACACTAACAATAAACACGAGACTGTGCCCAACTCATGTAGTACCAATACCTGTCGCTGGTGTTTCTCGCGCTGTTTGTCGTTTCTCTGCATTGTCAACTCGGCCAGCGCTCAGTTCTGAGTGATTCCACGAGAGATAGACTCGGGGCCGGAAATTTACGCTTTAGATTTGATTGAGTATTTTATATTTTGTGCACATACCACCCAGTAGCCCGAAAGTGAACTTCGTTTATTTATTGACTGCATAACTTATGAGGAAACAATATTGAACTTGTTCGATACGGAGGGACCAATTTCGCCACCTGTCATTCTCGAAAGTTCACGACGCTGCAAGAACACAAATGTTGTCGTTACAAAGAAAATATTGGTCGCGGGATCGAATCCCGGCCGCGGCGGCTGTATTTTCGATGGAGGCGAGAATGTTTGAGGCCCGTGTACCTAGATTTAGGTGCACGCTAAAGAACCCACGGTGGCCGAAATTTCCGGAGCCCTCCACTACGGCGTCTCTCATAATCATATCGTGGTTTTGGGACGTTAAACCCCAGACATTATTATTATATTATTACAAAGAAAATATTTTTGTATAAAATTTTCATGTAAGAGTAAAGTAGCATTGTTTGAAGCTTGTGGACAGAAGGAAACTATTTTTTGAAAAATGTCTAAATATGTGACATCTTAAAACAGTTTCTGTATTAGCGATTTTTATGCTCCTAAGGCAATGCAGCTAGCCTTTCGAAACTTGATGACCTGTAAGAGCATAACGTATGCAATATTTTCTTGAAGGGGTGATGCCATCAAATTTCAAGGCTATAAAAAGCCTGTTGTGGGTTTCCTCTGTATGCAAAGACACTCAACACGAAAGGTCGGACACAGCAAACTTGTAATATATGTATATCTTAATTCGCTTCCAAAGAGTGCCTAAATGCTCGTTCGCGCGATCGAGACCCATCGCTAGCGCGCCTAACACTGACGTCGCTCTATGGGAAGCGCAACGAAAGTTTTAGTGACGTCACACCAGATGAGAGTGATCAGAGCGCACAGCAGTAATACTCGGGAGGGCAGGCGCCAGACGTCTGCAGCGTTTGCTTCCATGGAAGCCCTTCCGACGGACCCGCGACGCAGCAGAGAGACTTGGTCTTTCTGTTCCGACGCGGGAGCGGCCCGCAACGTGTTAGAGCGCGTTCCGAGGGACCAAAATAAAGTTTACCCAGCCATCCATCCATGCATGGAAACCCTAGCTGTCATGAAAAATACGCTGTCTGTGTGGAATGGTGTGAGCCTCCTCGTCGTCGCTGGCCAGGGGATCAATTGGATTAGATTGGATAAACTTTTATTTGGTCCTCTAAAAATAAAATGGTTATTTGGGTTTTCAACGGAGCCGCGTACGTCGTCCTCCTCGCTGCTTCCAGAAAAGAAAAAGTCGATATCCTTATTGGGGACGGACGCGGATGCAAACGCAGAGTCACAATCGCAGCTACTGCAGCTAGCCATGGCAACTGTCGGCGCGTTTGACTTGCTGCTGCTTGTGCGGCACGTGTGTGCGAGAGCAGGCGACTCAGCACTACGTGCGTCACAGCCTTGTGTGCTCATGTGACCAAGCTTCCTATACTTTGACGTCACTGCCCAACTCGGTGCCCAGAAACCGAAACCGAAAGTTGTTCACATAAATGAGGTGATATTAAATTATTTAGCGAGAGTACATGAATCTTGGTGCGTGCATCACGCTCCCAGGAGCTATAAGAAACGTTTACAGCAAAGAACGCGCCAGCCGCAAATTTGGTGGCACCACCCCTTTAAGATATTGCTGCTGCACCGCAAATACATATTTTCATAAATGGCCTCAAAGTTCCTATTTGGGTGAAAGTTAACCGTATTGAAAAATTAGTATTTAAAAAAACCCCACCTTCGATTTTTTCCAAGACCCCGTAGACAGGCCCTCACAGACCATGGAAAAAGAACATAAAGAACATTATGTTTTTGCAGCGACGATGTTGCGGGTACAAGTCGTAGCTTTTCGAGGACGCACTGAGGCGGTAAGAATGGGGATAAAAATGGTGGGGATAGGCTTGTGACTTGTCTGAACGTGACCATATTTGCAGGCAGTTTATAGTTAAATCGCAATGACCGCTTTAAGCAGAACGTTCTTCTCATTTTGCGCTTTTAAATCGAGCCTTGAGACCTCCAATTTATAGGTGCCTCTATCACTGACGCCCTCGGATGAGGCTGCAGTGACAGTCATCTGTTTTTGCAACGTTTTGCTTCAGTCCACTAAAATGGGAATCGGTTCGCGAACGGAGGAAGCGAAGCATAAAGAATGTTGAAAATTAGTGATGCTGCTGCCGCCGCCTTAAAGAAGAACACCGTTTAGCGTTTGCTGTAGTCGGTCGTCTGCTCAACATATTAATTGCTGGGCGCCCCATCTCGAAGGCACTGTTTTAGATCATGGTGTGTAAAATATAGAACGACGGTAAGGCATGTGCAATTTCATCGGAAAATACTTTAAAGGGCTATAAAATTCATTTGAACATAGTACACTTCAGCTTTTGCATCCACACTGCGCATGCAGGCGCACTCCGTTTTACGCATCCTCGCATTAAAAGTGAAATACCTAGAAACAAACGACGAATCACGTTTGTGCTGTTCAGTTCATGCATTGTGCGTCGTGGGGAAATGCCAACAGCGCTCACAGAAACTTGAGCAGTGATTAACGTGGCGATGTCTGATCGCTTCAGCCGCGAGAGTTTTTTATGCAGGTTACTTGATGGTGAACAAAAAAAAAATACCTGATCGAAGAAATTTCCGCAAGGTTGAAGACATCGGCCCCTCTACCCTGCAAGAGCTTTTGCCGAAAGCTGCCCGCCATGCACATGACGACGACCAGGTCTGCCAGAATTGGTTCAGACGACTCAGAGATATGCTTTTTTTTTTCTGATGCCTCCTCAGCTGAAATGGCTGACGAATTTCTAGTAGGAGAAGATGAAGTACAAAGAAAACAGCAATACGTTAACGCATTTGAAATATTGTCACGCATGCGACCTGAGAAAGTCGCATTCGCAAAGAAGCAGCGTAAGTCCAGAGCAGGGGCGTAGGCAGAAATTTTTTTTTTTTTTTTGGGGGGGGGGGAGGGGCACCTCCTTGATCTGTAGTGGGGACGAGCAGGCAGATGTGGTCGAGTGTCATTTTCTGCTCTGTATGCTATGGCAAAAAAAATTTTCGGGGGGGGGGGGGCACGGGCCCGGTGTGCCCTAACGTGGCTACGCCCCTGGTCCAGAGGAAAACCACATTCACAACAGTTGCAAGGCGACTGCGAAATGTCACCGGAAAGTGTGTAACCGCCATTGGGACCATCAGATTCCAAACGCAGTGTGTGCGCCCAATGGTTCAGCAGCTTCAAAGCAGCCTGTGAAGTGTGCTCTTCCTATCAAAAGCGAATGCGCTTGTTGACCTTGCTGCCGAGCCAAATGGAGCGCCGAAAAGTGCAAGTTCTTCTGCGAAGTTTGTCAGCCCACATGAATAACAGCTCCCGACGCTGGCGCGAGAAGCATGGGATATGATCACAGTGTCAAAACCGCTTACCTTCTGCAAATATGGTCAGGTTCAAACGAATCATAAGCTTATCCTCACTATTTTTATCCCGGTTCTTATGCCAGCAGGAGTTACGGCTCTAATCAAAAGGGGTGTCTATACAGCTGCGCCCCATGAATCGCTACGCCATGTCGTCGTCTGTCACCGAGAGCCTGCATGACCTCTGACTCTGAACTTCCAAAGTAGTGAATGCACGAGAACGGCGAAATTGTGGCGAGCTTGTCTTGCACGAAGTGGAAGTGAAAAGTGTGGCACGGGTGGCGTTCCAAGCACTATCAGATCAAGGATAAGTGCTGTATGCATAATGAACAATTGCTTAAAAGTGCAGTACAATCGAACAGGCGGCAAAAAAGAGAGGAATAGGTGAAAAGGAAGCGCAGGGAGGTTAACCTGGTGCGAGTGACCGGTTTGCTACCCTGCACAGGGGTGGGGAAATAGGGGTCGGAAAGAGGACAGAGAGAGAGATGAAATGAAAACGAAAAACAACACACACACACACACACACACACGCACGCACGCACGCACGCACGCACGCACGCACGCACGCACACACACACACACACACACACACACACACACACACACACACACACACACACACACACACACACACACACACACACACACACACACACACACACACACACAAGACTCTCCAATCGGAGCCGTTCTGAGAGACCGGTCGAACGCAGAAAGCGCAGTAGCGCTTGCACAGCCTTTTTCTGTGACGTTGGGTCCTGTCGATGGCGCAGGATTCTTCCTTCCGACAGAGTGCGGTCGTCCAATTTGTCGAGCGCGTTGAAAAGTGACTGCCCCTGTGAACAGTACTGTGGGCAGTCGCACAGAATATGTTGAATAGTTTCATCACTGCCGCAGTGGTCACGTGATGCGTTGTCGGCCATTCCTATGCAGCACGCTTACGCGTGCGTAAATGCGACACCCAACCATAACCTGCACAGAAGGGTAGCGTCACCTCGGCGAAGCCCTGGAGGAATTTGAAGGCTGAGAGTTGGGTCCAGGGAATATAGTCGCGCATGCTTGAAGTGCGGCTCATTCCATTGCGACGTGGTGCATTGACGATCAAGCACGCGGAGCTTCCGTGCAGCGTCAGTCCTAGAGAGCTGCATTATTATTTTGCTGTTTTCTGTATGGGCTGAACGGGCAGCTTGATCGGCCCGTTCATTGCCGATAATGCCACAGTGACCTGGATGCCAAAAAAGAAGTGCGCGTGTCCCGTTGTGAGATGCTGCTATGACGAATCAGTTCTGCTGGATCTCGCAAGGTGGAGGAAGGGTTGTGATAAAGAAAATTGACGTCAACCCGCTTGGACGCCAAAGTTTTCTTTTTCATAACCCTCCACTTTGCGAGATTCCGCAGAACTTATTTGTAATATTCGGTGTCCGCGTGTTTCGAGCTGTCGATGCATTCGCCCTCGCCCTGCGTATGGCTAGCCTCTTGGTTAGCTCAAGTAGAAGAGCGGCTGCCCTGGACGGCCGCTAATCCCGGGTTTGAACTCTGCACACTGATGAATTTTTCGTCAGCTAACATGCCTTCTGAGAAAAAAAAAAGACTTTACGTTTTGGGGCCAGTACTTATCCTTCAGCAAAGGCAACGACTCTAAGTACGGGCAAGATGGCGTAGTGCACGTGCGTAGATTTTGGGCAGATTAACTCCCCAGTGTCCTGTTTATCCCATATCATGCCGTCTGCACATGCAGTGATTTTGGGAGTAATCGCGCGGTTAATAACTTTTCCGTGGCGATAATAGTAGTAGTGGCACTGGTGACTGGTCTATGGCGTAAGCGTCTCCGAAACCGGTCGCCTAATGTTGTTTGATCGGTGGTGTCACGGTGGAAGTTGATTTCGTCTCTTCCAAGGCTTAGCGTCCACAGGATGTATGTTCAGGCGCTGCTGTCAACTCTGGGAAGATTCTGCGCAAGGTGTCCATGCTCACACGTGCCGGAAGAACACTTCAGCGCTACTTGATGGCAATCGATAGGAGCAACTGGGTTTGTTTGTCTCTTTTTCTCTCTATCTTTTTTAACATACATGCCCCACTGTCCAGTTTAGCCGAACGCGAGGAAAGCAACCCAGGCAGAGCATTCCCGCATCTCGCCAAGTTTCGTGACCGCGCTCGGCCTGCTTTTTACGGCCGTTAGCATTTCTGCAGCAGCAACGCAATCCGCTGCCCCGGCCGTGTGTGTCAGTGCCTGTGACGCGTCCTTTGCGTGAATATTACGCGGACACAGCGTCAGGGTTCGCTTGTCAGTGGCGCCTGTCAGCCTTGGTTGCCGTAAGGTCGGGTGGCCCTCGACAGGCCGCACCGTCTTAGGCGCAGCTGCTGTTACGAAACATTCTTTAATCAGCCACGATGGGCGCGCGAGGACCTTTTCAAGGGCATCAGCGGGCGCTCCCTTTCCTGCAGTCCCGAAGCCATTCAAGGTGGGGTCCTCGAATGAGCGTTTCCTCGTAAGCTGACATGGGATCCCCGTGAAGTATAATGAAGCTCGAGATAAAGGACGGTTGTCGTGCGATCTTCGTCTTCAGCGGAGAAGGGGAAATTCGTAGTGTACAAATCGAGCTTACAAAGGAGCTGTACCGTTAGGCTGGTTGTTTCCTGTACATGGATCGTATTCACTAATGCGACTCGTCAGGATTGGCTGGCATTTGCTTTTACAGTTATATCGTGAGAGCACAGGTTGGCAAACTCACTGATGAGTCGACACACAAACCCAGATCGTGCCTTGAGTCTGCGTCTGACTGAGTCAGAGGGAGTAATATTTTGGTGAGTCTGAGTCCTAGTCAGTCCGGTTGAGCAAAATTTTAGTGAGTCTGACTCCGAGTGAGCCGTAAGCGCAAAATATATCTCTTGAGTTAGTCGGAGAGAGCTCCAGTTTTTTTTGCCGACCTATGCGTGAGAGATTCTCTGTTAATATGGGCCGAATAAGGGTTAACCCTGTCGGAATAGGCGGTGCGCAAACGGCCACGTCCAAGACGTGTTTCCGGCTCCTAGTACCAGAAGAGCGTCATCATCATCATCAGCCTGACTGCGCCCACTGAAGGGCAAAGGCCTCTCCCATGTGCCGCCAATCAACCCGGTCCTGTACTTGCTGAGGCCATGCTATACCCGCAAACTTCTCATCTGCCCGCCTAACTTTCTGTCTCCCCCTCGGGCGTTTGCCTTCTCTTAGAAAGCAGTATGTTACTCCTAATGACGAGCGGTTATAGCAAGCAGGAGATAGAAAAGGAAGGGGAGAGTCAGCTGTCCCGCCGCACCTCCAGCGCATTTGACGAGTAACTCTTCGAAACGCGAAAGGCTAGCACGTGCTTGAGACTTTCTCAGGGTTTCATTTTGTTCAATGTTTCCGATGTGCAGTTGTTGTGAACTAGTCCATGTATGCTGTCTTTTCAATGCGATTTTAAGCAATTTTTATATTTAACCATCATTATGTAATCTCGAAGTCTGCTTAGGCTCAATGATTTTGGTTCCTTATGAGTTAGCACGCCGCGTCAAGGTACAGCGACATCAGCGCTGCAATTGCAGTCGCTTTAATTCTGTAACGAAGAACATCACTCGCGCGTTTCGACAATTGAAGATCCGCGAAGTGGTTTGCGAGACAAGCGGGATTCACGATGCGAAAATGAGATAGAAAAGGGGAGTGCTCCGGTGATGGGCGCTTATTTAGAAGATTAACAGGAGGAAGGTAAAAAACAAACTAGCTTTGGGACATGTGCCACGGGTGGTGAACGTTACATAACCATCATCGTCAATTTCAACAACGAAAAAACCACGGCGGCGCATGCGCGAGGCGAGTCGGAACGAACCGCGACTCTCGGCCGCGGTGCGGTCACTCCGGTGTTCCTAAGTTTCGGGGCAGAGAGGAGGTTATCGGAGGAGGAGGCCGAGGTGTGAAAACGTGGGGCCCACCGAGGAGGTGCACACAACACCGCGGTGGCGGCGCTCGCGTCGCCCGCGCGCCTTTGAGCGGCGGTTTTCTTCGCGCGGCGGCGCGCCTCCCGAGAACCGTGCGCCGCCGGCTCCTCGCGGCCAGCGTGCTTCTCCGGCCTCACACCTGCGCCCGCCGACGCATCTCGGCCGCCGCCGCTGCCCCATGCGCCTCCGGTGAGTGCGTGCAACTTTGGCACGATGAGTCAGCATGCGCGCACTCTCTTCCGCTGCCCACTTTGCGCGCTGAGAAAGAGAAAACGTGTCACGCCTCCCGTACTTAGCACGACGCCTGTTGAGGCCCTGCAACGCGTCCAGAAGCGTCTTGTCCCTTTTCAGAATCGTGACAGCCCGCCTAGGCAACGCGCTGCACTGTAGCCGAATGCATGTTTCGCGCCGACGGCTGTGATGCATGTGACAAATATGCGAGTGATCCGAAAGATTGACGTGTCCTCCGCCTCTTTTTCTCCAGACGCGACGAGTGGGCTTGCGAAACTGACATCTTCGATGAAGTGTTCGCACGAAGGCATACGCTTTCTTGCGAGCATTTCTCTCTTTTTTTTTTTCCTTGACGTTCTCGTCTTGCCCATCCTGTTTACCGCTACATCTAGGGGACCGGAGGTTAGCGAATGTGCTTTTTCTGTCCTAATTTTAACTGAGTTTACTCGCAGGCTATTCAATAATATTTCCATTTGCTTCAGTCATATATATTCTTGTCTTTCACACCTTCCTGAAAAGCATGAATTCTCGTAACTGCCTTAAATTCTTCGAAATATGACCAATGACAATGTGTTTTCATATCTTTGGTTACTAGAATACGCAAGCTGCATGGTGTATTTCGCCCCTATTTTGCGCCGTTTGACATTGAGTGGTTCGCATATGCATGACTCAGTTGATGTTCTTTTGTGATCTTGGTGCATTTCTGCGCAATACCTGTGTAAATGCTTCCATCAGTTGCGCATCGTGCGTCACAATGTGATGTGCACTTCTTTTCTTTTCTCATTTACCCGTATGTTCTTTCAGCAGAGTTTACTGCTGGTATAGCTAGGTATAAAGTGTTATGAACGAAAACAGCGCAAAAAAGAAAAATATATAGAAAGAAAGAAATAAGACAGGAAAAGTAGATCGTATATTCGAGCGCCGTATCATGTGGCGCGAACCACAACTTCGTGCCTCATGATTTAGTGCCAACGTGGAACGCGGAAAAGTTTCCGAATTCACTCGCGAACTGGTCTCACAGTTACCGAGGAAGGAGTTGCGCTGAGTGGGACGACCGCGCATTTCTGTAATTCGAGGTTCGATCTCTGACTGCTCGCCCAAGCGCCAAGCACTTGATGAAACGAGGGTAGCCGCAAGGTTATTGCACCAATGGAGCAACGATAATGCCGCAGCACCAAGATCACCGAGAAAAGGAAAGACGAAGAGTCGCTTTGGTTTTCTTTACAACCATCTTGTGAAGCACTGACCACGGCTGTGTCCAAGCTGTGGTCATATCATAAGAGTGGAAATTTAATTAGAACAATCTTAACGCTGAGAATAATCCACCTTTTTCATGTCCCCGTGCTGCCATCTGCCATATTGGTAGGGTGGCGGAGTTGAAGGGGTCATCCGGTATCGCCAAGCCTCCGAGATCGAAAGACGTGCGGAGACCCTACTAAAGCGTTTCGCAACATTCCCGCTAGGGGAAGGGCGCATGCGCAGTGGCACCGTGAAAAAAGCAAATAGAGGCTCAATAGAAGACAAACGCATTCATATTTATCGAAAATAATAGTAATAAGGCTTAGTCGCTGGCACAAACGCACAAGAAGAAAAATGGAAGAATGACCACCAAGAGGAAATTCTTTTTTTTTTCATCCTTCGAGAGAGGCAAAGAAAATAAAAGTTGTTTAAAAATGGTGCGTTTCAGTAGTCCCTTCAGTTCCTTGCCTTAATCAATAAACAAAGTGTTCCTCCTCGTTGTCGTATCTTGTCACACCACTGGGCACGGCGATGGTCTTACTATGTGGACACAATTTATCGCAGTCATGTATCCACAACATGTTCTTATTCTCAAAGTGTTTGCAAGGGAATGTTTTTTGTCCGCGAATGAGAACTCTTTCAAATTAAAAAAAAAAGTCTTGTGGCGAAATTCACGAAAACATTTCGTTCGTAAGATGTTTTTGCCATTGTACGGCCGCTTTTGATAATGCTTGCAGCATTATATTAGCAAGCACCGGTCTTAGCATGCCACAGTTCTACCTCTCTCTCTCTCTCTCTCTCTCTCTCTCTCTCTCTCTCTCTCTCTCTCTCTCTCTCTCTCTCTGTATGTGTGTGTGTGTGTGTGTGTGTGGTGTGTGTGTGTGTGTGTGTGTGTGTGTGTGTGTGTGTGTGTGTGTGTGTGTGTGTGTGTGTGTGTGTGTGTGTGTGTTGCGTTACCGATACGACCATCAACTTGTAAAAGTTGTCCGCGGAGATGATATTGGGGCTGTAATGGAAGTATGCAATTCGCCGCAGCATTGGTGCAGAATATTACGTTCAGAACATATACATAGAAGATTGGCATAAGGAAACTGGTGCGTAACCGGTGTTTGTTCAACGTTATTTACACACGCGGGAAGGTTATGTCGCAAACTTAAATTCCAGAATCGGACGACATCTAGGGTGGAGAAATGTCCTCAGCTGAAGATGAACATAGCGTTGGCGGCAACTGCTGGCAACCACTTATTAAATACAGTAAAGTATGAACTCTGTCATAGAGCAGAGAAAGCTATGAAAATGAATTGTGGTATCTACTGCGAGTGTAAGGACGAGGATTAAAAAGAGAGGGGAAATTGTGTGCTGGTGAAAGGGGTAAAAGGAATGTAATAAGCTTGATGAATAAGAGATTAAGGAGAAAGAGAGACGGTATGCGCGCAGTAGTGTGATTATATGCCATATCGTTTATAGTAAGTCACGCAGTTCAGAAGCCAGGTTAGAAGCCCTGCTGCTAATACGCAAAGGAGCAAAGCGTTTGTATCGTTGTCTCGAACAAGGCTTTGCCCAGGCTCCTAGAGTTCTCTCCTCCGTCAAGGGAATGTGAATGCCGAGTTAATAATATCAACGTAAGGTGAAGAAAAACAAAAGAATAATTAGCAACTTTTAGCCAGGACGAAGAAAATATATTGAAAGTACATTTGAGGCCATGGGAATACTAATCAAGTAATTAAGTACTGGGTGCGTATTCTGGGCACACTACAGTTTCGACAGAACAAAACGTTAGATAGAACAAAAATTGAAAAAGATTGCAATGCTTCGCATTTTTTTCTCTCATATATGGGGCAAAGCAAAACGCAGCAGTAAGTGATCAAAATTTCCGCTTTATGTAACCTGTAGGCCTCTACAAGAAGTATACCATGCGTCCCTTTCAACAGCCTAGAGGCGCTGCACCTAGTTTGTCGTTACAGTGGACTGTCACGATAAACTCTAAGCGTAGCGCCTCTAAACCAAGACAGCCCGCCTAGCAGCAATTCCGAAAAAAAAAAAATTCCCCCGTTGCAGCGCCATTATGAAAATGCAGGGCGCGTATGCACGAAGCACTACTGTAACGTTGATAAGAAAAGCAGCGGGCCAATCAAAATGACAAACATTTTAAGGAAAATGGTGGGCCAGTGACAAATAATCCTTAAAAATAAATATTTTTGCGATTAGTTCTCTCGGCTTGACGAGTTTAGAACAAGTAAATAATGTGAGTGAATGAACGTTGCTGAAAAATCGGCGGCTGCGTTATTCATTATATGCATCATTAACGGCGTATTACATCGAGAAATGAGCTTATAAAACTTTGCTGATGTATATGGAAACTGAATTGGTTTAGGAAAAAGTACCAGGCCACAACGTAAATATGGCGTGTTCCTGAAACTTACAGGGTGAGCTTCTGGTTTATGCTGTAGCAGAGAGGAAGTATTCATCTATACTACTTAGGTGTCAGTCGCGCCTTCGTCCTTTGCTTCCATTATTATTGTAAACGTACACCCCTGCTATTACTATGTAGAAGAAATCTTGCGGAAGAGATCTAAATGAGGAGGCTGCTGATTAAATTGTCTAAAGTGTCTCTGCTTCTTTTGTGTGTCGGAGTTGCCGTCAGGTTCTTTATCATCTCGACTTTCAGCGTCGACTGCTCACTGGATTAACAAGAACTGCCAAGTTCCTCCGTGCGAGTGAGCGTCTATTTTCAGCAACTTAAAACCTCGCCGCTGTGTACTCATTTGGCTTTAATGTGACCGCTTTGCGGAGTAAAGGTCAGCACCTGCTCGTTCGTATTAGTCTTTTCACTCTCTTTGTTTCCGTGCGACGGCGACAGTTTTCCAGAGCATGTCATTTGAGGAGGAACTCTATATTCGGATAATTGATCGCCAGCCAGTCTTTAGGGCACGATAAAAGGACGGCCTTTTTACGCCCGGACCGCGGGTTGAAAGGTTGTTGTGGCCGCGTCGTATCGCAGCTCATTAGCGAGCGCTCACCGGGCGCCTTGTGCAGCAAACGGGGCCAAGGTCACTGTGAAACGGCGCATTTCACGGCAAATACGGAACAGAAAGACAGCGCGTCTATTGGAAACTTTATACGCGCTTGTGCGGTCGCACGCGCCGTCGGGTTGGGATAAACCCGCGAGCGTGGGATGTGAGACGCTTCGAGGCGCTCGCTTCAATCAGGCAGAGTGCCTACCGTCCCGATGATGTTTTAATAAGGGGCTGTCCGTAGTCCCGGTGCGCACAGAGAAAGCTCGTGTCAGCAGCGACGACACCGCCGGACGAGCAGCGCCTGTCAGGTACCGTCGTCCTGCATGCCACCAGCGCGGACCACTGGCGATCGGGGCCAGCGGGATCGATCCCGCGATGTCGTGACGCCAGATGCGGCAAATAAAAATGAACGTCCCATGTACAACGCAGCCGGCCCCTCCCTTTCGGGCAGGCACCCCAAAAACGGGACCTGCCGTGCAGCTGATGGATGGAGCAAGCGCTGGCCTTATCGCCCTCTCTCAGCACCGAGTCGACGGCAGCGATGAAATCTTTCGCGGGAAGCCCAAGCTTGCGGACTAACTGGAGAACGTATACTCGTGTTCGCGCGTACTTTGTTGCACCGGAACCCGCGGTCCGCTGCAGGTGGTGACGTCAGGCTCAGACGCTGAGCCTCGTTGACGGCTGTGCGTGCGCCCCTACTCCGGCTGCGTCTGACAACGCCTCTAGGCCGCTAAGCCGGGGTGCAGGCCACGCGAACGGCCCTTAGCCGTGCAGCGGGGCTTCGCGGTGCTTGCCGCATAGCTGCGTCGCATGCTGCTTGCACTTTACCCAGAGCCTTTTCGCGTGCAGACGAGTGCGCAAGAAAGATGCTTGTTCAGGCGCGTAAAGGTCCTCAAATTATGGCATTGCATAATGGGGAAGGACAGAACTCCTGCGACTTATCGCAAAAAGTACACAGTTGTAAAAACTAGCATTGGACCACAGTTAAGTGCTTCAGCAAAACATCTACGCCATGATAAAAAAAACATCATTAGAAGGTACCAGGACAAATTTGCATATTATACACGACAAACGATATGATTCAGCTTCTAGATGCATCCTCTAAAGTCCGTTTGCGTCCTCCTTTATATTAGCAACATTGTTGATTCTCTTTGGGAAGGTTTTTCCTATGCGTAGCATAGTCCACGACACAACACAAAAATGGGGCGTCGCGCATATACGAGTAAGGGAAGCTCTCACTCTTGTTCTTATACCTATAAGAGAATATTTCAGAAAATCCTGATACCGGGCATAAGGAATCAGCGAAACATCGGCCACTGCATTCAATGTAGCAAATCAAAAGGGAGACTCGGACGACTCGTTGCCTTCAGGTGGCGCGCTTGCTGTAGCCCCGGCCATGACCACAGCAAGTTCCCTACAGCGATATCCGAAAACAGTACGAGTACCCATAACGGTGCGTGCTGTGTCCAGTGGGCGGTTGCAGTTAATGTCAACGTGGCCCGACGCAAGGTCTTCGAAGCGCCACCTTCTCTTGGCGAGTCCAAGGCGGTCGGAACTATGGCATGAGTGCTCGCGCGGTGCGTCGGGGACATTCCTTTTGGCGCAGCAGCTGTCCGCAAGGCGTTTCGGGGAAATTGCGGCACGGGGTGAGATATGGCCAACGAGCGGCTGGCAGAATTCTTCCTTAGCTTCTTATTCTTCGTTCCCGTTCTTGTACAAAGGATTATCTCGTACAACTAAGTTTATCACATAGGGCACGAAAAAATAGCTAAGTCTACAGAGTTTCGGCTTTTTCATAATGAGTGTGGCTTGACAGGCTATCTACATCTTCTGAACTACAGAAAGATGAGCTAGTTGGTACGGATTCATGATAAAAGAAGCACAACGTGAACGCCGTTTATACTGTCTTGATCTATTGTGTCCGTTTCTGCACGCGTGTACCTTCTTTTATCATGAATATACATCTTCAGACTGAGTTCTGGCTCATTCCTCTCGAATCGCGATGAAATGTCTGTGCATGTTGTAGGCGTCTGCGCACAGAACTGGGAGCAACGCCCCGGGGCACTGCTTCCTTTTACGTGGCTTTTCGCAGCGCTTCGTATACGCCAAGCGGGCATCGCCTGTTCAACCGCCTTCAAGGAACTCGCTCGTCTGAAGGAAGTTGTGTAGGCTGCGTGACTACAAAATCAAGACACGCGTCTGCCTGTTGACTTGAGTAAATTAGCGTTCATGAGTGGTAGTCTTCGCTTTCAGCAGGACGCCCCTGAACAGTGTGCTTGCTCTGGCCATATCCTCCGTCGCAGCTATACCCGTGTCTGTGAGACCGAAAACGTAATTAGCTCGAGACCCTAGGAGACTTTTGAGCGCGCATCCAATTTGCTGGGGGTTTTTGTCTTGCACCGAATGGAGCGACGTCGATAGTCTTGTCTCTTCGATCGGCTGCGTGCTTTCGAAAGCGTGATCGCGGGCAGTGCTGGACTGCAGAGCGCGTTCTAGTGCTAAGGCTTTTTTCAGTGACCGGGGCCGTCGTTCTTGTACCGGGAAGCAGCTTGCCTATTTTCGCTTTTCCCAGCTGCCGGTGAGTCGATAAACACGCATCGCGCCGAGCGCGTTCCTAGCTTGCGCGATTACCGCTTTCACCAAATTATCGCTTCTGTCTCCGTGGCCCGCTATTCTAAGCTTTGCTGGATCCACTGCTGGTTTCATAAAACAATAATTTCGCTATCATAAAAGAATAAATTCAAGAACGCTAAAATTATTGCATCACTCAGAGTTCGCTGAAGCTGGGGCCTCAGTTGCATTTCGGATGGCAACAAAGAAAAGGCATCTAATGGTATACTGACCTTGTCAATTTAGGGTGGTATATCCTGTAGGAACAGAAAGAGCTGCGTGGGGCCATCATGTTTTTCCAAGCCCCATGATACAGGCGAAAGTCACGGCGTTGCGTTTTAATATGGGTCGCTCGTGATATCGCACTAAAAAGTAGAACGATATCATGCATTCGCCTCAGACGACTCGAAGGCGAAAGCCATATTCTTTTTATTTTCAGCCAATTGTAGTGATTCTTCACCCCTCCCCTGATTGCTTGAAAGCTTTCTGCACCTAACGTGGTTTTACACAGCCTCGAGGATCGGAGGTATATGCAAGCTTTCTGCACCTCACGTGGGTTTGCACTGCCTCCGGGATGCGCCCACCTTTGACCAAGCAACGATACTGTGTGATGACGTTGATGACGCTGATGTCGCAAATTTTGCCAATACGTGACGTCATCATGACGTCATGATGTGAAGTCACCTCTTGTAGAAGGTCACGTGGGTTATGACAGGTAGCCTTGCGAGACCTCACGTCACAGCCCGCAAAGTCTCGTGCAAGTATTGCGGTCGGGAGCGCCCAACATAGCCACTTAAGTCTTTCGCCTTAAAAACAGGTAAACCTGTTACGGTCAAGCACGGAATTTATTTAACCGAGCGCCATCGCGAACGCATCAACGCGCGCTAGCACTTCCGTTTTCGTACCGTTCGCTCATCGGGCTGTTTCCGGTTTCCGTGAGTGAGAGCGAGATAATGTAAGGAGATTGAGCTTCAAGAAGTGGTGCCCACGTCCCTTCTGGTCGCCTAACTGCGCCAAGGGAACACTTCCCTCTCCTCGGTGGTTGCAGCGTTCGCGGCCGAGTTCTTCCGGAGCGACCCACGAAAGTGGTTCCGGTGACGGAGAAGCAATGAGGTATACCACGGGGCTGCTTCGGAGCTGCAGCTCTACAGAGACACGACCGCGCACGCCGTGCTCGCAACGGCGGCAATGGCCGTTTCAGCGCTGGCCGGAACAATTTCCGGCTCGTGTGGGCCGACGCAGCCCGCGTTCTGAGCACGGCGACGAGCCCAGCGAATGCGGACGTTATACACTCGCTGGCAATGCACGCGCGCGCGCATTGTTCCGGTTTGCGTATTGGACGCACGCTTGGCATGCAGAGAGCGAGTTTTTCTGCTACGTCTCTTGTTCTTACTGCATGACACTTTGACGATATTCTAACGGTCAGTGTGTCATTGGGGGACCAGTAGGGAATGTGTTCGGATAGTGTTAGGCCAACTGTACTCTGAGAAAAGGCATTCACCTGATATAACACAGAGCTAGCCTGGCGAGATGAAGGCGGCCAAAATTTATTTGCTACTTCTTTCTCCTCTTCTTACTCACCTTCTGCATGTGACGGTGCTTATATGCGCATATAAGCACCGTCACATCATCTTCTTTATGTTCACCTACATGATGCATTGGCCAACCTATGAAGATATCCTTACAAATGCTGTCACTGCACAAATACATTTGCATGTATGTAGACTCCTTCGAAGGCGCAAAAGGCACTAAAGGAAGACGAAACTCTGTATCTACGCTTTTACTCCATCGCCACGTCGTCATATTGGTAACCACATCCCACATTTGGACATTTTCATGACTATAACATTCAGTCGCAGGATTGTATACACTGCGCAGAAGAGAACAAAGACAAATAGCTTATTGCGGCTCTGTGAGAGCAGCCATTTCACTGAGTTCTGTTCTTCTTTCCTCATTTACCGCTGACGTCCGGCCGATCTTGGTTATAACGTAGTCAATGTGCCATATGGGAACACTCAGGAAGCGGAAAAAAAGAAGGCTTGGGATGGAATAGTTACGTTATCTGGGCCTAGCTGTTCAACAAAAGTTACGAAGGAAGTAGCAGCTGATTAAAAAAACGCGTGACGTTTGTCAGAACTCGTTAACGAAAAATTTAACGACTGCGGACGAAATGGATCAATTGTACTTTACCAGCTCGTCCTGCATGAATGTTGTATGCGATGGAAATTGCTATGAATATGGAGTAGATGGGCAGTTCGAGAAAGATGCCGTTCCTAACGTTTATTGCCTTTCATTGACTAAAGCGCTGCTGGCAAATTGAAAAGGGCGCGCACTTGTCCAAGCATGCAAATTTCCTCCCATTTGACACGCGAACTTTTCGTCCCGAATAAAATATTGCTTAACTGAGATTAAAAGACATTGAAAAATAAAGCCGAGCAATCGAAGTGCAAGCTGCGGTAGATCCTTCGACTGCGCCAATATTCTCCTTGAGTAGAGATTGGCAGATGAAGGCGGGGGATGAGAGACAAACTGTTCCACGAGAAGTGGCTATTTCGGGTCTGTGTGCGCTATTGACTTCGGCCCGTGAAGAAGAATAGTGGTTGCCGGCGAAAAAAAAAATAAGCTGATAAAAACCTGCAGCGTTCATCGGGCACAAGGCACCGGCTCTGTTCATTAAACTCCCATAAGCCCATTAGGAAGGAGCCGGACGAGCCATCTTTGTCGCGCTTCAGGTGTGATTGCTTTCGAGCGCGTGGAGAATCTAATTTCTATCCGTGGGCCGAGCGTTTGTGTTCCTATTGTCTCGCTCGCATTTCGAGGAATATCCGGGCTCCAGAGTATTCAATTCTAGAAACCTTGGCCGGCAGCATCGCAAAAGTCGGACAAGGTTATACGATGACCGCCAAGTTTTGGTGCACTGGCGAAGGTGTTCCTGAATGTCTTGCCTGCTTATACGCGTCCACTAGAAAAAAAGCGTAAAATGTCAGCGTGAATCGAATCACAATGTCGACAGATATTCTCCGCAATATCCCACAAAGAAGCCCGAGATTTCATAGGCGCGTCAATTTCGCAAATATTGGCTCTCAGGACGTTCGAAATTAAGCCTCCCCTCTTTGTAGTAGTGGCTCAGCGCCAAAAATATATAGGGAACCATGGGCGTAGACACTTTGGAACGGTCTCCTCGTAGCAAACAAAGCGCTTAATTCTGATCTCATGCGCATACACGTGGAATATGGCTTGTTGTTCGGATGAGGTGAGGCCTCAATCGCATTCTCACAATCGCTAGTATGCACAGTACGATTCCGGCAGCCATATCTTTATTTCTTATTTTCTTTTAAGAAATCTGGTTGGAAGCGCACGCAGTCTGCATCCTATTGTTTAAAAGGGCACCGCAAGGCGCATTTCGAACGAACAATACATGAGCCCAGATATCGGGGCCGAGCACGGCCGAGGCTTCACAAATTGGCGTACTATATTTGAGATGTCACGTCGAATGGCCATCGGAAAATGATAAAAATGCAGAAGGATGCAATATCTTCACGTGTATGCTACACTCACGCGAATAAAGCCTCTCTTTTCTTCAGTTCTAGAACATCGAAAATTAAACGCCCACGACCGCCTCGTGCGATTAAATATCCTCGTCTATTAAGTATAATGCAAGGCACTTCCATTGTTTGCATTTCAAGCAGTCAACACTCTCGCGTGATTCCAGCTTGCCGTTCCATCTCATTGTGGTAGTGCATGTCATATGTACCAAATTCGTAATGTAGTCGTGTGAACGAGATGGCAGCGACATCTACCTGTATTAAGAGAAAGATGACACCGACAGTTCAACGCCGCAAACACAGAAAACAAAGAGCGAAACGCTGCAGCGTTCGGCAAATCTTCCGATTGACATTTGTCGTACTATTCTGACCACGGATTCAGTGCCAACTGAAGCCGTCGCTGAGGATAGTTTGCAGTGGCCTCTAGTTAACTGCCTAAAGTTTTATTTTACCTTTAGTGCGAATATATTTCTGCTCGGTGCTGTCGCGAGCGCAATACTTAATCTTGCATTTTCTCTATGGAATTTCTTGGCACAGTTACCTGCACTAAAAAAAAAAAAAATAGGGCAGCTTCGCGATGGTGGTGCCAAGCCTGAAGGAATAGCGGACCTAGGCGGCCTTCCTTAGCATTCCAGCCAAGCCTAGCCTAGAGGTAGCCAGTTAAGCCTAGATATAGCCACATGAGCATAGAGAGGGGCAGCTAAGCCGTTGTGGCTCTCTCTCTCTTTATTTCTCAGTCTTCCTTTTTCTCTTTCTTTCTCTCTCTGTCTATTTCTTTCTCTCTTTCTTTGTCTTTCTCTGTGTATTTTTCTCGTTATCTCACCCACAGCAACGCAATCATATGGTTCCCATAAATGCTTGTTCTGCTGGTGTGCCTGGATAGCCGAGTGGTTACGACGCTCGCTTTCGGACCGTGGGTACCCTGGTTTGAATCCCGCCTATTCAAGAAATTTTATTTTGTTTTATTTATTTATTCTCCTCCTCCTCTCCACTTCTCTCCTCCTCCTTCCCTTCCTCCAAGGCGTTGCTAGGCGACGCATGGTGACGTCATCGCTCGGCGAGGTTTTTCTGCGCACACGGTGAACGGCCTAACCTCCGGCTTAAACAGCCTCGCTATGAAAAAGTGTCTCTCACGAGGTCATCTTTAATCGCCACGTACG
Organism: Rhipicephalus sanguineus; assembly: GCF_013339695.2. Taxonomy (NCBI): domain Eukaryota; kingdom Metazoa; phylum Arthropoda; class Arachnida; order Ixodida; family Ixodidae; genus Rhipicephalus; species Rhipicephalus sanguineus. The sequence goes on from NC_051176.1 coordinate 284,378,130, forward strand.
TAGTACTTTGATGCAGGGTTGCTTAAACTCGCGCTTGCAATCTGTTAGCGCTCGTTTCCTCTGGTCCTACGTACATAAAGTGGACGATCAGGCGGCGCCTAGCGAAATTTCTTCCCACGTCTTAAGGTTGGCTGGCCGAAGCTGCACCTGGACTCGCCACAGGATCGTAACATGCACTGCGGCGCCAAGTGCAGCTGAGCCGCCTCGATCGATCTGGCTCACGTCCGCGTGTGCGCAATGCATCGCCCAAGAGGGCCAGCTGCATGCCGGTGCTTTTCCCACAGGCCTGCACGGTTCCAAGCCTATTGTTAGGTGGACTCGGCGCTCCGCCGGGCATGGCTCATTGCCCGTCCACGTTGTACGGGCGCACACTCGCGTGTCGCGGGCAGCCCCCACGTCGGTTCGCGCCCGCGGCTCGGGGGCTGTAATCGGTCGGCGTAAACCCGTCCACAAAACCGCGGGGCTTGTCCGGTGCGGCCGTGATGTGACGTGCCAAGCTCGGGTTGTTGGATCTCCGGCCGCCGTCGGCTGCAGCGCCGCCTCGGCCGGTGAGTGGACTCAACGCCAGAGCTGCATCCGCTGCTCAACTCCAACTTACGTTTGCCTCTTTTCGTCCAACGAGAAGGAAAGGTCGAGCTCGCTCGGATACACGCGCGCGCCCGTGGTGCTGGCGGCGCCGCTGAGAAGAGAGGCCTAGTTATCACGCCAGAAGCTTGCATGCGCTGTCGCAGTTGGGGAGTCACACATTGCATGTTAGCATGCACGCGGAGGTTAGAAAAAAGTGCTCAGGAGTTCAGTATGCGGATTATTTTAGTGCGTCAGCAATGTTTGCCTATAATTGTTGGAGTTTCACGTCCCAAAATCACGTTATTATCATGAGGAACGCCGTAGTGGAGGGCTCTAAAAATTTTGACCATCTAGTGTTCTTTAACGTGCGCCTCAATCTAAGTACACAGGCCTCTAGCGTTTCGCCTCCATCTAAATGCGACCGCCGCGGCCAGGATTCGATCCCGCGACCTTCGGGTCAGCAGAAGAGCACTGTACCGACAGACCACCGTGGCGGGTAATGTTTAGCTATACCTGAGAGAAAAGCGAGCGTGCTTAAGTACGTACGTGCGTGCGTGAACGCACGCACACACGCTGACACGCACGCGCGCCTGACTAGGCTATTACAATCAGGGCTTAAAGTCTCCCTTCGTTGGAGGGGGGCCCTCGTAAGGCGGCGACCTGTATAGCGTGTATATATATACTGGCTGCTGCAAAGTTTAATTGCGGTTTGCATGATTAAGCATCCAAGGCAGTGAGCACTGGCGCAAAGCTCCTCCCCGATGTGACGAGCAGTCGTTGCTTGCTATCACTAGCCGGTAGCAAAAGGGTGGCCGTTATCATCTTTGCCTATGCCTTCGGCCCTTTGTCAGATTAATAATAATATCTGGGGTTTAACGTTCCAAAACCATGATATGATTATGAGAGACGCCGTAGTGGAGGGCTCCGGAAATTTCGACCACCTGGGGTTCTTTAACGTGTACCTAAATCTAAGTACCCGGGCCTGGAACATTTTCGCCTCCATCGAAAATGCAGCCGCCGCGGCCAGGATTTGATCCCGCGACCTTCGGGTCAGCAGTCGAGCGCCATAACCACTAGACCACCGTGGCGGGGCCCTTTGTCAGATTAAACGCCGCACGCAACTGCCGCGGCACATATGGGAGGAGCTTTGCGCCAGTGCTCACTGCCTTGCACGCGTAATATATGCAAAGCGCAGTTAAACTTTGCAACGGATATCTCGGGGCACAAACACGCTAGAAGAATTCTTCCAAGTGGAACTGTGTAGAAACGCGACTGCCTCCAACTTTTCAATACAAACATGACCGCTTGCTTCACTCAATAAAAAGTTCATTATTCAATCTTGGTTAATTAGGTGGCTGTGTCCCCCTGGATAAAGAACTTATCTGCAAAGGTAGTTTTCACGTACCTCCCAGTGCTGAATTTTAAGAGAACTATTAAGCTTAATTTTGAACACCCTGTATATCGAATAACATTAGTTGACTCGCTGCATTGAGAACCTCAGGCACGACAATGTTATGTTTTATTTTCACACCTCCTCGCCTAAAAAAAGCAGGCAAAATACATGCGTCTTTGGCGTTACACCTGACTTTTAATGCACAACTAAACGAATGAAAATTGACTGGTGACCTAAAGAGACCAAGGTGAACTTTCACTGATTCACGAGCAGGTAGCTTGACGCTCAAGTACCTCGTGAAACAGTATGCTGTGCCAAGAAGCTTAGTCGAACACGGTGGTGACCAGTGGTGTGCCGTCTCTCAGTGAATTGCATGCAACGACGATACTGTTTTTTTTTTCTATTTTCTGACGGCCCATCAACCGAATAATCGTCATTAAATCATTATTCGGAACATTGGAGAGTTATAATTTCCCCGAACAAAGCAATACTGCGAAAAAATCAACTCAAGCGCTTCTCAAATGGGTGCCGCAGTGCTACAGTTGACCTGCCGAGGGGGAGGGGCGAGGGCGAGCCGCTTCTTAAAAAAAAAAAGGGGGGGGGCTCCCTGGGCCCCCCCGACTTTAAGCCCTGATTACATTTGTCACGAAAAGTTATGTCATATAGTCCCCGCAGAAAGAAAGCAGCCCAATACAATTGCGGTAGCAAACGACCATACCATGCAGTGGACGCAGAAAGAAAAGCATGTCACTACAGTTGACGCAACAATAAACCTTACCATACAACGGACACAAAAAGAAACAGGACAGTACAGTTGCCGCAACAGGCAACTATTAACAAGAGCGTACTCCCCGGCGACTTCAGAGGAGCTGTGAACGGAGTACTGGCCTAATGTTTACACTCGCATACCACCAGCACTGGTTAGCACATTGGCTAGTGTTGGCTGAATGATGGCTAACATCGGCTAGAGTAATATCGCAAGACGAGCGGAGAGAGAGCGTTTCCTCTCCGCTTGAGTAGCGATCGTCGGCTGCGCTCGCACGCTTTCACTCGCACATCGCCATGAGGTTCCGTAAAAGTCCGAAATCGATCTTATCGATTTGGAAGGCATAAATCCGCCTGGAGTGTCCATGCAATTGCTATCGCAATAAGAAGAAAAAAGGAAGCACGTTTCTGTTAAATTGTCCTGGTCGCGTGTCTTGCTTTACGGACGAAGTAGAGTGTAACGCAACCGGGCAAGCTTTTGCGTAAGAATAAAATAAATAAACACAATACTGTGAAAATAAAACAAGGTATGTTGCATTCATGTAGATCTAACAGCATCACCTCCCGTAGAAGTGCAAGCAAATGCCGTTTCCTTCGTACGCTGCTCATACGCTGCTCAACTTTTTACCTATGGATCCGATAATTTTCAACCCCACCGGCGTAACAAAAATAATAGATAGCCTCAAGCTTACGTCTTCTTGCGGAATCGTTGGAATCGCGGCAAAGTTTCTGAAAAATACCAGCGAGTGTTTCTCGATTATCTTAAATAGCATTTTTTCACAATCATACATGTATCTTGACTGGAAAACAGCGAAAATTATTCCGATTCCCAAATCTGGCGAAACTCATGATCCATTAACTACAGGCCCACATCGCTAAACTCGACACCACGGTGTTAGAAGTACAGGTGGAACGACGCAGCACCGGCGCCGTGCGCTCGCTGCGTCGAACTTCGGTTCCTCCGCGCCGTCACGCCGCGAGGTGGCAGGAGCAGTCAAGAGGCTCACAGCGGCGCGCGCCGGCCTCTCTTCCGACCAAGCCACGGTGACGAAGCAGTTGTCGCCACATTGCTTCCTCGTTTAATTCTTTTTGTGCGATGGCAGGTCATGCTATTCGAGTGAGAAAGCCGTGAAATGGGCAAAAAGTGTTTTGTGCCGCGGTGCAACTCTGTGTACAAGACCTGCACTGAAAAGTCGATTTTTCTGCACCCTGAGATTCCGCGCAAGGACCGCGTGCTGCAGTCGACTGATTACGTGTGCGAGAAGCACTTCGAGCCGAGGTACATAACGAAGACGTGGGAAGCAGTGTACAAAGGGCACGTTCTTGTGAGCACATCACGAAAGGCGGCTCTGGTTAATGACGCCGTGCCGACGAAGTATTGAGTTCGTTTTGAGTTCATCGTCTTGAGTTCATCCACGCCGTGAGTTGGCCCGTTTTTTTTTAACACCTACGTGCGTTTGCAGTCTTTCTCTCTCTGTGCGAAAGCTACGCTTGTTAACAATGAGAATATATGGGGTTTTACGTGCTGAAACCACGTTATGATTATGAGGGACGCCGTAGCAGAGCTCCACAAATTTCGGCATGTGGTGTTATTTAACATGCACTGACATCGTAGAGTACACGGGTCTCTAGCACGCCGCCTCCATCAAAATGCGACCGCCGCGGCTGGGATCGAACTAGGGAACTTCGGTCAGCAGCCGAGTACCGTAACCAGTGTACCATCGCGGTTGACTGGCTACGCTCGTAAAGACTCCGCACACCGCGATCGACGTGTTCCTTGAAAGACGAAGTAGTAACGCTGTCTTCGGGTGACTATGCGAGACATAAACAGTGAAATATATTCCTCAGTTGGCAAGAGAGAAGAATCGGAAACATATATCCACCATTCATAATGTCTCCCCTTCTCGCAGTGCCAAACCAGGATGCTTTTTCATATCCTTCGTCGGTGCCTGAAACTTAGCTGCTGGCATTCGCTAAAATTCAGTATTTTATGCACGACCAGCTAAACAGTCGTATTCGTGACACATTTTTTAATCCGCGATCAACGACCGCAAATTACTTCGAATGTTCGCGACAGCAAAGACACTGTGCATTTTCTGTTGTAATACTACGGCTAATGCGGTATTTTTTCTAACTATCTAAACTATACTTCTACAAATAGAACTAATTTTTGTCATATTTCAGCGTGACGTCACTGTCATATCTTTAATTGTCCGAATGAGGAAAGCATATGTTGAATTTGCCACCGCCAACCTTCGCGGTGGCAAATTCAACATATTCAACAGGTAGCGGCTGTATCGTCCAAATTTCGATTTATTCGAAGCTATTATTTATTTATTTATTTTTGCGCTCGTTATAGCGCGAACGCACAGTTTTTTTATTCATTTCGAGGGGCGGTCGCGGCTCCGAAGCGACCACGCCTGATACCGCTCTTGAGCCACCAGTAGTGTAGCGCCATCTAGGGCCCTGTGAACAAGACGCCACAAACCGCGGACAAAAGTTCGCCGCTTCCGGAGGCGCCGTCGGTCCACCTATAATACTTCTAACACCGTGCTCGACACCATGGAAAATAATGGAGCACATCATATTTTCTAACCTTGTTACATTTCTGGAAGAAACAACTTTTTCTCAAAGAGTCAACACGGCTTTCGCAAATCCCTTTCTTGTGAGACTCAGCTGGTAACTTTTACTAATGACTTACACGTGTATCTTGATAACGGTTTTTTCACTGATTGCATCTTTCTAGACTTTTCGAAAGCATTTGACAGGGTTAAACGTGTATTGCTTCTACACAAACTAAGTCCACTAAGCATTGACCCGGGAGTACTTGGCTCGATCCAATCTCTCCTTTCTTCTCGTTCTCAGTTTGTTGTAGCTAATGACTCCACATCTAGCACGGCTCCGGTTTAATCAGGTGTTCCTGAAAGGTCTGTTCTAGGTCCTCTTTTATTTTTAATATATATTAACGATATACCCAATAACATTTCCTCAAATATTTGCTTATTCGCGGACGACTGTGTTTATATCGTAAAATTAATTATGCTTCTGACATAAGAGCCCTTCAATCTGACTTAAATAACATATATAAGTGGTGCCCCACTTGGTGCACGGAGCTCAACATAATAAATGTAAATCGATGCGCATTTGTCGTTCTAACACAACCTGCCCTACTTATTCACTAAATAACTGCCCCTGTCAATGCGTTAAAAGCTACCGTTATCTAGGCGTTCATATAACGAACGACCTCTCTTGAAAGCAGCACATACAATACCTAACATCAAAAGTTAACCGCTCATTACGATATTTGAAAAGAAATTTTTCGCTTGCGCCTGTCCCATTAAAACGACTGCTCTATATGACCTACGTCCGCCCCAAACTGCAATACGCCTCATCCATTTGGGATTCTCATCATATATCGCATTAATTAATGAAATCGAATCAGTACAAAATCGCGCTGCTCACTTCATCCTGGCTAACTATCATCGCACTGCTAGTGTTACATTAATGAAGAGTATGCTCCATATCCCGTTACTCTCTCTTCTCAGAAATTAATCGCGCATTTCATTATTTCATAAAATCTATTACCACAACGCATTGCTTTGCTCACTTTGGATCCACCCGGCACCGTACCATTCAGCTCGCCATGATTACGTGCATAAAGTGAACGTGCCTCGTCACAACACCTTCCTAAGACCTCAATCGATTTGAATCATCTACCGGCATCATTAGTAACCATCACCGACCCTACGCGTTTTAAGAACGCACTAACAGTAAACCTGAAATCGTGAATTGTATCAACGGGTATAGCTGTTATTGGTGTAGATTGGCTCTTCAGTGTATTCTTTGTGTATTGATCTCCATTTTAATATGTTTAAATAATCCTATATTTATTTTGCTGTTGACCTGTATTTCCGCCCCTCCCCTCTACAATGTACAAATGTACCCTGAGGGTTTCACAAATAAATAAACAAACAAATAAATAAATAAATAAATAAATAAATAAATAAATAAATAAATAAATAAATAAATAAATAAATAAGGGTTCATGGCGGGAAGACAGCACGAAAAGTGTGCCTTGTTTCGATTTTTCCTCTACGCTTTTTACATGTGCTTCTTTTTTTTTTTTTCGCGCTGTTTTTTTATAACGAAGCTGTGCTGGCAAGCTCAACTTCACTTGATTTTTGTATGCATGACATATATTACAATTCAAAAGTGGCATGGCGTCAACAGCACCCTAACCCTCCCCCCTCCCCCCCTCCTTACTGCGTTAGCCCCGCTCTCCCCTTTGAATGCGTCTTGGCTTAATATTCTTTCTTATTCTGTATCGCTTTATGGGTTTTAATGTTAATTTCTACCCGTTCTACCCACGTAGCACGTTCTCCATGCTTTGGGATCTTTTGAAGGTGGTATAAGCTGTATCCTTTTGAGCCACTAACTTCGATAGCTTTACACCAACTAGCTCAACATTATACTCTGCTTTCTAGGACCTGCGTACTCGTTTTGCATTGATGTTTTACAAATATTAGGCGCTGTCTATGACATACGTCCGGAGAAAATCCGATTGTGTGGCACGACACGTCGTCACTTCTTTGCGAGTTCATCACATGACCCGTAGTTAATGACCGAACGAACGCTCAGGTGGTGGAAACTGTTGCGCATCAGCGCATAACACAGGGACTGTCAATCAGAGACAGAGAAACGGACACCTCGCTGTCTTGTCATGCGCTGGTACGTTGCAGGGCAATAAGAACGGTCACTCTTTCAACGCACAAGCTACTTCTCTCCGAAAGTCCTGGTCCGAACTCTTCGCACAGACTCATTTTGTTTGCTATGCTCCGCATTGAGCCCTTACACGTTCCCGTTTTCGCCTGCATGCGCCTCGCCTGCTTTGGGCTACGTTTCTCTTGGGCCGAAGAGTTAAGCTGTTTTGGAGGTGGCCGCAGCCAGGATTTCGCGACTGCGGAGTAATTTCAAGTTTACGAAGATTTCGGGGGAGGCTTTCGGCTTTGTTGTCTCGGCAGGGAAGCGAGCATGAAAGTTGTGTGCGATTCGTACGGAGCAATTTCGAGTGACATGAGCGGCTTAAATGTTCGTAATTAGTAACCCTATATACAGCTTTCGGCAAGAACGTACCCGCCGGTATGTTTGTTGTGACAACATTCTGGGCTCTCAAAGGCCCAGCAGGCCCAATCGGGGCTGGCCCCAGCGGCGGCCCGCGCTGTCTTCTTCGCACAGTAGTACAGGCGGAGGTGAGCTTTTGTTGGCCCAATTCCAGCACGCTTTCATTCTCACGTGCGCTCGCAGGCCAAGGTCCTGGCACGCTAAGCCCGAGCAACGACGCGCTGTCCGTTTGTTCCCCCGGCGGCCGAGTTCAGAAAAGGGAGGCTCTTTCCGGGCGATGATTAAGGAACGCCGCACAGCTGGGGCCGCCGGCAGTGCTCCAAATTGGAGCACACTCCGGCCGAAGGTCAATGCCAGCGCCCGGACCCACGGGCCGGACTCTCGGACGTGCCGCAGGTGCGATGGGTTCCCTAAAGGCGCTGCAAGGGGGGCGTCGAAGGGTTGGGTCCTAGGACGAGTGTTATTTGAGGTCCGGCGGACCCTCTTAATTGCTGCCACGCCGGCGATTACCCGCGGCGCGTCGACTAATCGGTCCCGCGTGCGGCTGCGCGTGACAGTGCATGTGGGACTTGCGCACCGTCCGCGACTCCTTTGAGGCCCGCTGGTGGTAATGAGGCCGCCTACGTCTACGTCTACGAGGGGCCCAAGGTGGTGCCTGCAGCACCAACTTTGTTGGTGTGCCCAGTTCGTGCGGGCTCTGCTGTGACAATCCGTTGTGATGAAAGCCCTAGCGTTCGACTCCGAACGCTGTGAAAGCCTCGGGAGGCAGAGGAGCTTTCGCGGCGAAAAGCGAGATTTTCCGATGTCGTATAAGAAAGCGCTTGCGACTGCTCTAATCAGGTACATTGTAGCGTCGCCCTCCTGTCACCTGTTGTTGTTGTCAGCCTGAGCAGACAAAGCTAGCAAACCCAGTTATCTACTGCTTGAACGAAATGGCACCGCTAGGTCGTACCTGAGTGACAATCATGGACGTTATTGTGACTTTTTTTTTTCGCTTTCAGGAGAGCGGGACATATCCTATGTGAAGGGAAGGCGGAGAGTGTCCAGTGACGTCAGTTGGGACAAGGTATGCCGTTGGTTGACGTTGTCTTTGTCCTCTGCGCAGCTGCGAGACTTGGTGGTGAACGGTGACCTGTTGTGCTCCAAAGAGGAGGCAGCCGTGTTAGCGGGCGTCCAGCTCCGCATTGAAGAAACCTGGCCCAGCAACGCACGCGCGCATCATGCCCTCGGCTCCGAGCAGCTCGGAAAGCTCGTCCCCATCACCGAAGACGCCAAGGTCAGTCACAGGATCTTTTGCGGGGTTTTATGCGGAGCGCTTTAGCCGGACATCAATGACGCGGTATAGAAGTAAATGAACATACCGAGAAACAAAAGTGTAATAGACGTTTGGCTTGTGCAATGAGAATCAGTTCACTTCAAGACGTTTGCGTTTTTATACGGAAGCTTGCGGTCAAAGCTTTCGCGAAGCTTGCGGTCAATATAGGAAGCTTGCGGACATACATGAAACAACAGTGCAGCTATGAACTCCATTTTCAACTTACATTCGAAGTGCATCGGGAACAATGAGTACTGTATGTTCACTATGTAGAACTAACCGCAGGCTGACTAAGTTGGATGGCATTCACCTTGAAAAATAAGATCTACAAAATTAATTGCTCGGAGAGGGTGAAAGGAATGCGAAAAATTCGCTCATTAGCAGATCAACTTATTTTGCATCAGAAATGATATACAAGCATTGAACGAATCCGGTAGGTAGAAAAGGACAAACATAATATTTAAATGTTTTTTTTTTCATTTTAATTTTTGTAATCGCCTCTCAAACTATATGATCAAAATGTAGGCAAATTTTTTTTTGTGATCAAGACTTCAAAACTACTTTGTAAGCAAGCACATATGTCCTTCTCGTGGTTTTCAGTTTTGGAACCAGATAGAGTATTACACTACACATACAATATTCATTGCGATCGATTACTTCCCTACCTGTTGGCAAGTAGTTAACTTGAAAAATAGCGCTTACCAGAAATAATCACTGTGCACCAAATGCGCGTAAATTGTGTAAACAAAAAGTAGGTAACTTTGCAATTGATTTATTTTCACTTAGAAATTCTCAAAATAGGCCAAAGTGATTCTTTGATCATGCGCCTAACAGTGAACTTCACGCTTATAAGGCAAAATGGGTGACTATATTCGCACCTAAGGTTGCGCATCTTACATACCCACGAGCAGGGCTTAATAGAGGCACCTTAGCGTATGCGGTGTCATTGCACAAATAAAGAGGAGGAGTATGTTTTTTTAATCTTCAATTGCACCTGTAGTGTGATATCGTGATAGGTATAAAGTCACTAGCTTCAAGCAAGGCAATGTGTTTTTTTTTTTTTTTGTTTAAGTGGAGCTGCTTACGCTCGGAGAAACTCCATTAGTCGCAAACAGACTACCATCATCATGAACGCAATAACGCGGCCGGCACGCGCTCTCCTCGTCCTCTCCTTAATCTTCTGCTTCCGTTGCGGGATGCAATAACTCGGATGGGCGAGAGAGCGAGTACAGAGAGAGAGAGAGAAAGAAAGAAAGAAAGAAAGAAAGAAAGAAAGAAAGAAAGAAAGAAAGAAAGAAAGAAAGAAAGAGGAAGAGAAATAAGTAATCAAATAATTAATTAATTAATAATACCTAGGTTTAACGTCCCAAAACCACGATATGATTATGAGAGACGCCGTACTGGAGGGCTCCGGAAATTTCGACCACCTAGGGTTCTTTAACGTGCACCTAAATATAAGTACCCGGGAGCCACCCTAACCCGAGCCTCAAACGTTTTCGCCTCCATCGAAAATGCAGCCGCCGTGGCCGGGATTCGATCCCGCGACCGAAAGAGGAAGACAGAGAGAAAGCATACCATAGCAACATATAGTACAGTATAGCAAGGAGGTGGGAAAAGGAAGTGAGGAGCAGGGAGAGGAGGATGGGAGAGGGTGAAGCATAGCATAGCCATGTATATCAAGGGGACGGGAAAGGGAACTGAGGGCGAGGAGAAGGGGAGAGGGTAAAGCATAGCATAGCCTTGTATAGTATATTAAAGCAAGGGGGTGAGAAAGGGTAGTGAGGGTGAGGAGGAGAGGGAAGGCCACCAGTTTCCTCAGTCTTCGCACCACTACTGCGTAGCTGCCCCTCTTTTTTTTCTTCTTTTTTATTGCGATAGCAATTATATGGACAGTCTCGGCTGGATTTTGCCGTCGCCGCCGTCATGCACCGTATATGTATAAGTATGTATATACATATAAAAGCCCCAAAGAAAAATAATTCAGAAAAGTGCTTCCGAAGCGCGGAATCGAACCAGGGACCTCTTGTTCCGCAGCGAGCGGCGCTATCCACTACGCCACGAAACGCAGATCCTCCACGTAGCTAACGGCGAGCGTTATATACACACCCTTTAGCGCTGGACGGACTCGGAGACAGCAGGCGATAATAAGCGTTTCTTCATTACCAGCGAGATGGCGCTAGAAGCCCGACGGGCGCATTTAAAAGTCGTCGGCGAGCTCGCTCGCTTCTTCTGATATTTGCGCATGGGAGAACCTTGCCCTTCCGCCGTCTCCTCGCGCGGTTTTCTCGTGGTGAGGGGAAGAGGGATGTTTCACGCTTTCACCGTGATGTCCGCGCTCATGTTACGGAGCGTACGAAAGTCACTCGATTTCAAGGGACGCCGCTAAACGAACAAACAGAAAATGAGCGCGAACTATCAAGTGTCACAGCTCGACACTTGAAGCACGCTAGTTTCCTTCGCTGCTTCGGCCGCCTTTGCAACAGAAGCGATGTTCAAACTGAGAGTATCCATTGGCGAGCATCACTTCGTATAGCATTAGTTCCTTGCTATCGCATTCATTGCTTCGCCCTTGCGGCGAAACTGTGACTTTTTTTTTTTGTGACACCAGTTGATAGTAACACCAGCTCATTTTTGGTACACCTCGTCTCATGGAGAAGGAGAGAGAGAAAAGGGGCGACAGAAGTGCCGAACAGCACCGAGTACACGTACAGGTGAGAGCATGGACACATATACACTTCTACGCACCAGACCAAGAAACCACAAAAAATAGTACCCCGCGCATTACTCCAGGCCTTGGTGGCCATATTTCGATAGGAATGTAATGCAAGAACGTTCGTTAAAGATCCCCAGGTTGTCTAATGTAATCCATGCCCCCCCCCCCCCCTCTCCCCTCTCCCACGAACGTCTTATAATCAGAGCGAGCCGTCATATGCCAATACTGTTCGTAAAAGAAGATGGCCACGAGAGGGCGAAAGAAAACCATTGTGAATTCAGCCCCAGCTCGTGGCACATAACGGTGATCTCTTTAAAATAGTTCAGCAACACGCGCGATTTTCCACAAGCACATATTAACGGATACAGTTTCATAAATGCATGAAAGTACTTGAAATTGTCCGTTAAAACATAGTTCACACTTTCGGAGACGAATGGCTCATAATTCACAGAATACTGCGCAACTACATAACGCAGTTAAAATGGCTGACACTTTACAAGGACAGATAACCGATGGTCACTTAGAACGACGGAAGTGATACGAAGAGATGGGAAGCGCGACCTAGAAGGACAGAGGGTTAGGTGGAGCGGCGAAATCAAGAAATGTGCAGGCATAAAATGGAATCCGCTCGCGCAGGACAGGGTGGGTTGGAGATCATTGGAAGGGGCCTTCGTCCTGCTGTGGACATAAGATGAGCTCATGATGATGAGTGCCAACTAGCCCACCTCTCCATCACATTCAAATAGAAAGAGAAAACAGGGACGGCCTGAACACTTCATGTACACATTAGGCATGTGTACATGCAGTGCTCAGTTGGGGGGGGGGGGGGGGGTATCGGAGATCTCTGTTCGTTCCGCGTTCGTTCTGGCGGTGTTACGTCACAAAAGTGGGCGGTCCGCAGCCCTCTTCCGCCGAGAGGAAGAGGACAGCCAATCGTCAAGCGGTGAGCGGCGAGCTTTCCGGAAGTAGACGCGCATCGTTAGTCCTCGGCAAGGGGACCGTATATTTCAAAACGAAGTGTTTCTCGCCTTCTAATAAATACAGTTGTTATACGAAAAGATATTGTTTTTCTTTTCAAGCTCAAACAGTTTCTGAAACAGCAATAGATTTGAGCGCTGATATTTATTGGTGTTAGTTTTTCTAACGTGCTCGCTATGTGAAGTCGCGCACGCGAAAAAAAAAGAGAAAAGTAGCGGTTGGCGCAGTTTTTCAAGATGTCGTCCCACCGGAATGTCTGGCTTGGCTCCCGGGTGTCGAATCGTCAAAAGAAGCTTCTGCTGACTTTCATAAAAGAGCACCCACAGATACCTACGCCGTCGTGCCCACTGGGGCCGTCGTTCACGAGTGAGGACCGGGACGACACGTGGCAGTAGCTGGTAACGCTTTTGAACTAAGAAGTCCCTGCGCGTAAGACCACAGGCAGGCCCGTTCATTTTGATCGCACTGTTCGTTTCGAGAACAGAAAGCGACGCCGCACTCGCTCATGTCTACAAACGCATCTCGCACCTCCAACCGCAAGAGAAGCACACGTCGCAAGCGCCATTTTCTCAAAATTAGCTGTTGCGGCAGCCGCAACCGCCGCATCATGCCGTGCGAAGCCGTTTGTTCGCTCGAGAGAACGCGTGCGAACGGTCTCGCGCTCCGTTCGTTTCTAGCAGACGACATGCTCGTTATGACGCGGTATGACGTCACCAAAAAATAAAAGACCAAGCAAAAAGAAAAATAGCTACGCCCCTCAGAGACGTGTTTTTTTCCGGCTTCGGCCAATCGCGTACGCCGCCAGAATGGGTGCAGAACGAAAGGCGCAGAACAGAGATCTCCGATCACCCCACTCGTTATGCCGCGATATGACGTCACCAAAAAAAAAATGGCGACACCCCCCGGCCTTGAGTGACATCTCCCGCTTCAGCCAATCAGCGCGCTTGTTCTTCCCCAGGAGAACGAACAAGCGGAACGAACAGATCACCGATCGCCCCCCAGGACACATCATCGCTGCGTGTCCCTTCTCGTGTCCTGTCCACTGTTTTCCTTCAAGTAGTGACGCTAAGCACGAGAATGCGAGTTGGATTCCCGGCCACGGCTGCCGCATTTCGACGAGAGCTAAGTGTGAAACTGCCCGTGTACTTAGATGTGTAGGTGCACGTTGAAGAGCGTCAGTTGATCAAAATTAATCCGCAGTACCCTACTATGGCTTACCTCGTGATCATATCGTTTTTTGGCACCTAAAGCTTCAGGACTTATTCGTTAATTTTAAAAGATGGCACTCCCCCAGGTTTGGGCATCGCGAATGCAGAAGCGCGTCGCGTAGATGGGTTGGCGGCGATCGTGTGCGCAATATATGACGCGCCTGCGCGGCGCGAAAACTGTCAAAATTTGAAACAAAAGCTCACGTGCCCTCCCTCTCGATAATAATAATAATAATAATAATAATAATAATAATAATAATAATAATAATAATAATAATAATAATAATAATAATAATAATAATAATAATTTATGGTGTTTTACGTGTCAAGACCACGATATGATTGTGAGGCACGCCGTAGTGGGGTCTGCGGATAATTCTGACCACGAGGGGTTCTTTAACGTGCACATAAATGCAAGTACACGGGTGTTATTGCATTTCGCCCCCATCGGAATGCGGCCGCCGTGGCCGGGAACCGAACGCGAGAGGGAGACCAGCACTGGATAGGTGGCGCGCCGAAAAAGGGCGCCTGGTGGGGAGTCGCGACACAACTCAGCCGCTCGCATGGCCTCCGCGCCGCCGGCTAATCTCAGAGGTCATGCCGCTCCCGCTCAGACGACCGGCCGCACTGTACCGCGGTGAGCGCACGCGCCTGCGCCGTTCCCGTGCTTCATTTTGGCGCGAACAGCTCGAGCAGCCATTGCACCAGTAATGCTGCTCTATGATTTAGAAAAAAAAAATAACTTTGTCTGAAGGCTACTTTCTCAGGAAAGCACTGGAAAACGGAGTGAAGCCCTGCAAAGCAGACTACGTCTGTGCATACGGCGTCAAAGAGAGTGCTGTGCCGTGGTGGCGACTCCGTCGTCACCGTTTTCTGGTTGCGTCCTGGGATTTGTGTCAAGCTAGTGCAGGCTCACAAGCCTCCATTGATAAGTACGTGCTGCGTCGATACCAGCTGCCCACTACTGCAGTAAAAAAAAAGTAAGAGGCAAGGGGTAGCTGCTTCAACGTTTTTCTGCCGTGGTATGTATGCCAAGCCCGCGGTATGTATGCACGCGGACGTTGATCAAGCAAACCACCGTGCTAGCATAGCATGTATGGTGTCGCGCTGTTATGCTCGAGGGCGCGGGATAGAATGCCGGCCACGGTGGTCGCATTTCGATGGGGTTGAAATACAAAGAACGCCCGCGTACTGAGATTTATGTGCACATTAAAGAACCCCAAGCGGTCAAAATTTGTCATGATTCCCACACTACGGCGTGCCTCATAATCATACCTTGTTTGGCACGAAAAACCCCAGCAATTGTCGATGTTGATCAAACACGTTTATTCTAAGCAGACACAGGCAAGCGAAAAAACTAACACAGTACGTTAGGCGAATTAAACGGCGAGTAAAAATCCAAGACATTTGACCCTAGCGAGGCATAAATTGTGATGTCACTTCGCCGCGGGAGCCAATGCACAAAGAAGCTTTACCGTATCGGCTGACTCCAGAAAGCTAAGCTTCGAGTAGTCCGCTGCTTTGTTCGTGATAACAACTCTGTCTGTAGCACAAGTGAAGTTCAACGGAGGCATCCATCGTGGTGCGTATTTCTCATAACAGTTCAGCGGCTTCGGCGAACGTGCCCCCGTACGCAACTCGTAGACAGACAGCTTTCCTTCTGCGTAACTGTTTGCAAATAATGTAGACTACCTGCCCATCGTATCATATTCACTGCACGCGGTGGCATCAGAAGGAGCTTGGTGGTGGTCAGATGAAAAGATTGTTACATATGCTGCATGCTGCATAACATGTATGTTTTATTTACGACAAAACACCTATTAAATTCTGCTCGTTGGCTCCGGTTTCCACTGGTGGCCCTCACTATCGAATAAATCTAGCAGACACGCGCAATTCGATTTAGAAACCAGCCCGACGCCACTAGACAGGAGAAGAAGAGCAGAACATACTGTGCTCGCCTGACTACCTGACTGCCGTCCGCGGGAGCGGCTGGAGTATGCGCGCTTTGTCCGCCAGGGCAGCACTGCCCACACCGCGGAAACTCCAGCGCTGGTTCCCTAGAGCGGAGTCGCCGCCTGGCGGCTTCTAGCTGAACCGCACCTAGTGTGGATTTCTCCATGCGTCGTCTGCTAGCCACGTTGTGTTTGCATGTACGCGTACGTCATGCAGGTCCTCAAAAGGCGGTTTGTTTCGTTGCGTTAGTGCAACTTTGAGCGCTCGTAGGTATACCTGACACGATGTAAAGAAACATTTGGCCTTGACCGGCTGTATATGTACTGTAATAAGATCACTGAGTGCACTTGTCGACAGTGCTGTGTGTGGTCGTCGTACCGTCCGTTCACGAGTCATATCAGTGTAGGTGCCGCTCTGTGATCCAAGCGCTTTACAAAGTGCACTTGGCGTTGTCCTAAAGCTGAGAAGTATTAAATCTCATGTGAATATAGCCTTTTAACGGCTCGGTGGTAAAAAAAAAAGGCTCTCATGCACTTGCGCGTTGCGGTTAGGTTAGGTGTAAACTTGAGGACTGTCATTCATAGGTTACGCGACGAGTTTTAGTTGTGTACGGTCCTGGTCCCACTGCAGAGAAATATTTATGTAAAGTCACGTCCGACACTTCGGTACTTAAATTGTCCCCTAAACAAAACAGAAAATGGAATGACACGGAAATCGCAAAACTGAGTTGCCTTGCGCAAATATAACTTGTGGCGAAATATATACAAAGACACCCATTTACTTAGATTAAGGTACGCGTTAAAGAGCCCTGATGGTCAAAATTAAACCAAACGGCGTACTTCACATTTATGTCGTAGTAATTTCACGCGAAGCCACATCTTTTTTTCTTTTACGTTATCTTGAGCGCTTGTGTTTCGCTGTTATGGTAGATTGACGGAAGGCAGCGGACATTATTCGCATGAAAAAACGTACTTTGGTCTCGTGAAATAACCGGGCCAAAGTTCCATTACTGTCGTGCAAGTAATCAATCGGAGAAACTTCCGTGCTGTACAGTTACCTTTGTGTACTGTTACTGGAATAAAAACAAGCGTGTGCGTGTTAAACGTCTCCGTAGCATTAAAGCGCTGTCAGGCTTTCCTCAGTAAACCTATCAACTGTCCTACATTTCGTGGAGAACTAAATAAGAAATGGGGATGAATATTTGATCACTCAGTGCACATAGTGCTATTTGAACTCATTGTGGAGGAATACGGGCTTTATTTTTGTTGGGGCTGTCCAGATGAACAAGAAGTAAATACTTAATTGAGTCGCACTACAGCAGTGCGTAGTACGTGGAACACAAGCTAAACATGTACAAATAAAACAACAAGAAAACGTCATCCATTGCGAAAACGCCGACTGTTGCCGAAGGCGAGCAACCCGTTCGTTGGCAGAATGCGCTTCTCTCACAAGTAATAGTAACGTTCGGCGCGCTTCGTGCATTAATTCGGGAATGAAGAGCGCAGACATTACCAGAAAGCTGCAGTCAACGCATTTTGTTTGCCGCAAATCCGGTCAAACCGCTCACAACGAAGCGCTGTTGTGCGCGTTTGTATTCGCAATGCCCATAGACTGTCGCGCCACCGAGCGGAATTCAGGAGCGTCCTCTCGAGGAGGGTTAGTAGACGACAAAATGGCGGCACTATGCAGTCGCTCCCTTGTTCAGCTGTGCTAGCTTCAGTGTTAACGCGTTGGCAAGAAAGGAACACTACGACTTTGCATGTTCCCTGCATCAGTGAACAAACCGGGCACTCCGTGACACGAGAAATCTGATTCGTTCTTGCGAGACGCGAAGTTTTCGTAAAAATACGTGGCAACTCGCGCTTTCAATGCTAGCCCACAGTGTACACATACTATCAGCTTCGCGAGGCTTTCTGTAGCCACGTAGGTAAGTTAAATGTCATCGTCTGACATATTCAGTTGAAGCTCACCCTGTTTTACCTGCATATATAATTGGTCAGTGTTTCTTGTAGTGCATGAGTCCCATAACACCGTACGCGGGAGGGAGGTCGCGCGGGCTCGCGATGTGTCATGTGTAACTGAGCGATCTCAAGTTGTCGATACATTAAAATATGGCCCCTATCCTTTGTCAGCAAAGCGCTGTTACGAATCGTGCGAGCGACGTTTCAATCATTCGAGGACGCGTCTGCTCGACGCCTTTCGTGGAGCGAACGCTTTACATCCACGCCGTCCTTCGCCAGTGTGTTGGGTTTCATAGCCACCGCTGCACCGCTTGTTTTTGTACGTTTGTTGATAGGTGGCAGCACACTGCAAGCGATTTGCTTGTTGACCGGTCTGAGAGCAAGACGTTCTCCGCGCCCAGACGTTGGTGACGCGGAGTGGTCGAAGTCGTTCGGCGGAGGAAATTCTTCAGATTGCTTTCAGCAGTGATGCTGAAAGAAACCATCTTGACGACGAGGATTTTTCACTGGACGTAGAAGACTGTGGAAGCACCGAGAGTGACAGCGACGATGAACCACCAGCTGCTAACTCACGAGGAGCGAGTTGCACTTCACGCCCCCTCGTGCGTTAATGTTCTTTCACGCTGGTAAGTCACTTTGATTGTATTTAACGTATAACATCCTTGAGCGAGATCATAATAAAAGCATAGTTCCTCTTGTGCATTGCATGTATCACAATTATTGTGGGTATTATGGAGGCCCGCATGCCGCCAACACGATCGAGCTCGACCAGCGAAGCGAAATGGTTAGAGCGATGGAACGTGCAGCCACGGCCACAATCCACGCTTCTCGGAGAACTACTTCAACGTTGCGAAAAGCATACGTGTGCATTCTTTTCGATATTCATGTTTCGATCGTGCTTTTCAAAACTTAATTAGAGCGCAACCTCACGACACATTCACACACCCACCCACACACCCACCCATCAACCACGCACAGCGCGGTTGGCAGCACACTGCAAGCGATGTTGATGTCTGGGTGTGTGGTTGTGTGGGTGTGTGAATGTGTCGTGTGGTTGCGCTCTAATTAAGTTTTGAAAATGATCTACCAACTAGCCCAACAACAAGTTCTTTTAGAGTACATTTCTATCGTGCTGATCGAACCTGCAACATGCGAGTGAAGTAACTTCAAACGGCTAGAGTCTCAGCATGGCTGTGACACAAGCGCTACTGAATGGCATGTTAAATGCTTGTGTTCCGTTGAAGACGTAACTCCGCGTTTCCTACTGCGCAAGTAATGACGACGGGGTATTATCACAGAACACATTTATGTTTGCAAGCCATCATCACGCGCAGCAGCGATGACGCTACTCGCTGGCGGCCTACTACTGCGGCAAATCCGTCAGGCAGGCTCGGTACGTACTACTTCGGAGTGCCGTTCAGCTCATACGTCAGTTCTAGTTCATACAGGTTTATGTAGCACGCACAGGATATCGCAAAGCATGGTTATGCACGGTAACGGAGCTGAAATATAACCTTTCACTTCGCAGCAAATAATTAGGTGGCGAGTACTTAGCACTTTCCATGGTTTGGGAAAGTATTTTAGTCTCATATCCATTTCAGCGCAGCTCATGACTTCATCCGGTGAAAGTGGCACGGTCCGTACGTCCGCACGTCCTATCTGTTCCTATGCTAACAAGCGGATGGACCCTCCTCCTGGCGCCATCTTGAAAAGCACGGCGCGCCACCTATAGTTCGTGGGCATTGCGAATACGCGCCGACAACCACCTATCCACACTAGCGCGGCGACGGTGCTGCCACCTGTAGCCCGATCTCGCGGCGAATAGCTTAGCAGCTCAACACGTCAGCCTGCTAAGCTACCACGACAGGACTCCCTCTCGAGGGAGACGCGCTGGGAAAGAGAGCGTCTACGTAAAAAGCGTTCCTTGGAACGTGACTGAGCACAGACCATGCATCAGGTTCTTCATCCATTGCCGAGCCCACAATGCACGAAGCAAAATAGAAAGAGAAGAGACAAGAAAAGGGCGACAGAAATTTGGCAGGTGTTCATCGTGAAGGAGAGTAAGTGTTGTTTGCGTGGTTCTCTCCTCTGGTGTCATTGTTTGCACGCCTTACCTTCTTTCACAAGAAGGTAGGCGGGATTCCTCGGGTGAACATGGTGCGTTCACTTGAGGAGGCCTGCTCTGGCAGTGAATAAGCTCGCCTCGCGAAGGCATGGTAACAGTGAAGCTTAAAGGACCCCTGACACCGAATGTGGAAACTCGAGATGCTTGTGTTGTTTGATAGTCCTGCATGCGGGGGCACTTCTGACCGATTATGAGTGACGAGCGTTGCCTTTAAGATATTTTAATTTGGTTTTAAAGTAAGCCTGAGTGCTCATCTGAATTTTGAACTCCTATCAACATAACCACTAGTATGACGTAGACGTAGGCCCCTTGTGACGTTGCAGAAGTAAAGCAAGTGTTGTCGACGTCACAGACAGAAATATGCGCGGTGCATGCACTGTGGTATATTGCGAAGCATGTTTGCTCTCCCACCTTCTCCTTCTTCGGTACGTGTCGGCAGGCAGGGTGAGCTCTCCGTGTGTGTGTTCTCCAACTGCCAGTTCAACAAGCGCGTGGCTGACGTCACCCAATACTGAGCGCACGTCATCACGCGTGCCCCGAGGCGCGACCGCCGCGGCGCGGCGCTAGTTTCTTATCCTCTTTCGGCGCGCGTTTTGAACCTACACTAAAATGACCACAATTAACGCTGCTAGGATTATTTAGACATCACGTTGGAGGATTTACGGTGTCATTCCGTGATTACAAGACATAGACCTACTTATTACAACATAAATGTCACAAACAAGAAATCGGCTGTCAGGGGTGTTCCACCTTCGCATATATGATTTTGAAAAACTAGCCCCTTACTGTTCATCTCATTTACTCTTTCCTGCCAATTGTTCAAGCGTTTGGCTGGGCGATCTGAGCTCTGCAAAGAAGTTATGGGATTGAGTTTAATAGTATTTCACTTGTCGCTGTGAGAGGCGTTCATCAACGTGATGTGCCTTCATTCTTTTATAAAGTTTGATGGGCTGCTGCCTTTGTTGGTCACATATTGCGTACATATCATCGTGTCAACTGCAGCGCAAAAAGTCCACGAAATTTCTGCTTGCGCCGCTATTGCGACATAATTTAGCATCATAACTTGGTTATGCCGCCCTTAAAGCTATCTTCATGTATGTACAGTCGCGCTCAATATGACCTGCGACACAGGAGCGCGTGGACTCAAGAGTTCAAAGATTGCGCATGCCTGCCAATAGCCCCTACTAAACGCTAGTCTCTCACTTGGAGATGATCCCGAATAAAAAAATAATACTCAGTTACGGAAATGAGGGCGAGTTGAAACCATACGCAATCTTTTAATTTTACACCATGCGCTACAGAGCTTTCTGTATCATTAAAGTAAATGGGGCTATTTCTATTTATCAGCGCAAACTTATTTTGACCTGTGGTCGTTGCTTCTCTGGGAGTGTCTAGCTAAAGATCTAGCGGTGCCGGCAATGCGAGTCTACCGGTAAGTTTAGTTCTTGCCAGACAAGTTTCGTCCTTTTTTTTTTAACTTTATGCTGATGTCTGTAGCGAAAGCCTGATATCTGTGAATAATATTTTAGGGGCTCTTAAGCTCTCCAAATTGCGACGCCCAGAAGTCAATAAATTTCCCCTCTACTTTGAGATCAACCTGAGCTTACCAAGAGCACCATTTGAAAGAACATCCAAAGCATGCCGGAATTAATCAGGAGCCGCAACCTGACCAGACCTCCCTCGTTTGAATCGAGAGTTCAACCTTGGCTCCTAAAGCAGGCCCATTGTGAGCGCGGTCACGTATGGTGGCTCCTTGCTTCGCCTTTCAGAGCCGCGAGTTCGACGGAAACAGGTCTGCCGTGACTAATCCGGCATTCCAGCCGAGTATCCGGAAACTTTAAGCGCGTGAGAACCAGCGCTCACTGATTGCGTCGGGGCACGTCTATAGCAACATGAACGGGCCTTTCTCCGGAATTAGTATTCCGGCCGCAGAACGCTCCTAGTTACTCCATCAAAAATCACCGATCAGCCATACAACTGCAACAGAACATGAATGAGTGCTCTCATCTCTTCTATATGGTGAGGCTGCCAATTTATTCCTCTTTCAGACCCTCTTTAGGCATCGCCGACAAGTCGCTCGGGGGCTGTCGCCAATAAATCCGCGAGGGCCCCTCTGTGCCGTGTTGGGCGTCGTCTTACTGGCACTAACTTAGTAGAATGAGAAAATTATAGCGACTCACCTGGTGCTCTACGGGGTTGCGTACCGTTATCCGCGAACGTTGATGACGCGATGATTTTGATGCGGGCACAAGAGCAGCCTTTCACAAAGATTTCTTTAAGCGTGCGCCGCCATGTAAGTTACAAATCGGTCAAGGTCTCGAGTAAACGAACGAACATTAAGTCCAAATGCATTTCCGAACATAGGGTTCAGTGTATGCGCTCCTATAAACGCTGTTCGAACTTTTCAATTAACTATCGGTTTCTCGGCAACGCTCGTGTACAGTCGAGCACCCGCTCACGTTTCCTGTTTTTGTTTTTATTTTCTCTTTTCTTGTGCGATTGTAACAAAGAACTCTCGTGCATGCGTAGTAGCTCCTCTTACGAAACTAGATGACGGTCTCTACTTCCAACGCACGCGGTACCTAATCGTACCACCTTCTGCTTGCCTATACGTCCTGTGTTGGTGTGCACCCGCGTGAATCACGGGCAGGAGATTGCAGGCAACACCATTGTGTGTGGCCGTTGATCCGGGTCGGTCTCGGTTGATTACTTGCTCGTGGTAGCCACCGATCTAATAGGACAGCGCTTTGATGTAGGGTCGCTTCAATCATTCGGTGACCACGGCACTGAACAAAGTAGCGTTCTTTGGGCATTTTCGCCCCACAACGACGACGATCTCAGTGCACCGGCGCGTTTTACGGCCAATTCTATCGCGTAATTAGAAATAGGGGACAGGAAAGGATAGTTTCTGCTTACCAAATTTTGTTTGTTAGAAACCAGGGGCCGAATTTACAAACCTTGTCGAGCGCAAGTGCTTTTTGCTATTGGCTAGCTGCCTTCACTAATGATACATCCAGCATCAGGATTGGCCGAAAATATTTATCGTACGAAGAATTCTATTGTAAGAGCTTTTTGTGGATATCAGCCCAGGGACTGAGTTCACAAAGCTTTTTTTGTTCGCAACTGTTGTTTACAATTGGCCAGCCGCCTTCGCTAATGATATGTTCAGCATGAGCATTGGCTAAATTTCTCTTTTGCGAACATGATTGGCTAAAATTTTCTTTCTGTGTACACTACCATAGGCGTGCGCACAGGGGGGGCAGGGGGGGGGGGGCGCAAAATCTGCCCCGTACATTGACCCTTCTAGTCAACTAAGAGGAGGGGGGGCGCAAAATCTGCCCCATACATTGACTTAGTAGGGTGGGGGGGGGGGGGCGGTGCGACGAACCTTTGCCCCCCCCCCCCCCTAATGGGGAACCCTGCGCACGCCTATGTACACTACGTCGACGTTTCATCGTATGGCATCCGCCTGAATTGGTGTCTGCAGTTCCGCACAGATTGTGAAGGGTGTAGGGCATTAAACGAAACATATTACATGACATTGTGGCCTGCGCGGTGCATGATTTCACGTTGTGTAGAATGAAAATCGAGACAATTTGTCATGGCGCTTAATTAACCATTTCCACGTAGTGAAAATCAATGCTGAGTCCACGCTACAGCGTGACTCGCAAAAATGTCGTGGTATTACAGTTGAAACCCGCAATAACGAAATCGGCGGGGAAAGCACAAAATTTCGCTCTTGCGGGAATTTCGTTGGCGCGAGAATGCGGCAGAAAAGACATGTAATTAACGAAAAACACATTTCATTTCCAAAAGTCAGTAAGTTTGCTTTGCCGGGCTTTACCACGCAACAATTTCATGCCTCTCAATCGGGAATCTCGTTTGCCATGGCAGAAAGTTCGCCCCATGCACTGGTCAGTGACGGAGGCACTGCGCTGTCACTGCAGTACCGTCATGAAGTGCGCCTACAGGCGAATCTTTTCCGGCTCCGCTGGATCAGCGCAGAATCGTGGACAGCGAGCTGCACGCAACACCGAATTCTTCGGTGTAATTGCAGCCTTCTCTTCCAGCGTGATGAACTTCCGCTTTTTCGTTGGAGGCGGCATCTTCGCAGGCAGCGAAATCGGACGAAGCAATCGCAACACACAGTTTACGTTGCACCAAGCGACCAACAAAACACTCCACAAATGGCTCCACACGCGCGACCATGTGCGCGCAAAGCCCACAAAGCTAAGCACAGAGTCAAGCGAACCAACGAAACTTCATGAGGAACGTGGATTTGGCTACGTAGTCCGCGATAACGAGCTGGTGTTTCGGCAAGTCATCATCATCATCACGGTCGCCAGCTTTTTTTTTTTTTTTGTAAACAATGATAGCGGCTGCTTCTCAAGTGCGCTGTAGCGATAGTTTTGCACAATTTAAGTGTAGCATGAATTGATTTCAGCAGTTTTCGAATGTAGTTAATGTTGCGAGAGTAGAATATTTGCGCACTGGTGCTTCAAAAATTTCGTTAATGAGGGACTGCAGTATGAATATCTTTCGTAGTCGCGAGTTACGAAATGCATTGACTCCTATGGGCGTTCGCCGGTGCTCCGAAAATATTTCGTTGCGGTGAGAATTTCGTTCCCTCGGGATTTCGTTATCGCGGGTTTCGACTGTAGTACATGCAACCCCGTAATTCCTAATTGACCAATTCATGCAAGTGTGGCTTCACACAGGTTTCAACACGCGGGTAATACCTGCATTATTTTTTTTTCTTCTATGGCTGATTAAGAAGCTCCCTTGAGATGTTAAGTTGTGCATGCTCCTGTAGTTATAAGGAAAGGCGCGATATGAGAGGGAACTGCAATTTGTCGCACGGCGTCTCTGTCACTCCAAGCTTGGCCCACTGTCGAGCAATGGAATTTATTTTGACGTATCACAGTGCTCAACTGCAGGACGGGATGAATGAGGCCGCAAACTGTACCTCAGTGCTGGTTCGGGTATTTCATGGTACTAGACTGCTAAGCAAGTGACCCGTTTCAGACGTTTATTTATTTATTTATTTATTTATTTATTTATTTATTTATTTATTTATTTATTTATTTAAGTTCGCTCAGGCAGTTTGACTCTAAAGCCAGACAACATGATTGACGCAACTTCGTCTGCCACCGTATCGTTGGCCCATACTGTTTGTCGGTTTTACAAATGCTCAGCGTTTTCTATAAAGTGAAACGCCTGCTTGCAACCGCTATACACGTGAGCAGGACACCGCCGCCCTCGCTTCGACCTTTCATTGACCTTTTTTGTGCTGTGATAACCTGTCCGGACACTGTAGGTCATTCTTGGAAGCGACGATCCCGCGACAGTAGTTTCGCGCAGAAAAGTGCGAGGAAACTTCTACGGTATCGTAAGTAGACAGACATGAATGACTGTCGAGTGGCACGCACGATGGTGCGCGCGCTCAGTGTGCGTATACTTTCCATTGGTTTCCCAACTTTTTTTTTTTTCCCACCTTCAGTTCACTTAATATTCATGGCTTTCGTTTGGGCAGTGTCTCCCAAACGTTTCTGAAACGCCTCCAAATTAGATGCAGAATACGTTGCCTTTACGTCACGCCGTAGTTATCGAACTGAAATAGTAAGAGATTTTGAAAGGCATGGAGCTCGGTTTATTGCCACAATGCACGACTCTCCTTCTCCAGGATAGTCTGACGGATAGAATTCTAATGATTGACGTTCGCTTCACGTGCCTTCGGTGCCAACTTTTCTTGCACAAAATGATTTTGCGCTGTAATTGCTCATGAGACTTCAGTCAATCTTGATGCTCGACCTATTAACGTAGCCGGCTGACCAATGCCAAAAAAAAAAAAAAAAACACTTACGAAAAGCGAGTTATGTGATTTCGGCCCTTCGTTCCGAGTGCATGATTACCGCATTTCGCTACATCTTTTAAAAAAATGGTTGATGCGAATCTGCTGAATCGAGTGTTGAATTCCTTTTTTGGGGAATTCCGATTGGAGGCTGTGAAACGAAGTCACTATGAAGGGAAGCGTGGTGATAGAATTTGTTGAATAAAGTCAAGCGAACAATTGTTATACGAGATACTGAGTTGGAAGGGATAAATTGACTTGTACTGATTATATGCTGGCACTACAGTTATAATCGGAATAAGGAAATCGCGCTGAATTATATTGAACGAGCTCAAGTGAAAAGATGGGATTTTCGTGGTGTAGGCCCCACACGGCTGCAGATTATTCTTGTTTGGGATGCACTAATGACTAGTAAAGCAATGAACTTAAGAATTCTCGGGCCTTAGAAAAGTTCTGGCGCAAATAGCCAAGCTTAGGGTTCGCTTCATTGATTGTTGTGTGTAGACACTAGGCTAGATTTCAAGTTATGTTAACACCAGGCCCGTAGCCAGGAATTTTTTTCGCGGAGGGGGGGGGGGGAGGCACTTGCTGAAGGCCTTCACTATTCGATAAAAACACCTATCTTCATTATTTATTTGTGGTAAAACAGCCCCCTCCGCCAAAAGTTCGGGACCCCCCCCCCCCCTTTCGCCCTGGCTACGGGCCTGGTTAACACCCAAGTATTTGTATTAGTTCACAGGTTCTAGGGGGAATTTATTTAAATGTTTGGACGTTAGAAGGGATTGGGGGATTCCTGTGTGGGGGAAAAACGATGTTTAATAATATTGAGTTCAACTAACCAGGTCGATTTCTCGATATATGGCAGAATCGTCAGCAAGCAAGTGAATGTAAGAAATCAGGGAAGAAGGTAGGTCGTTATATAAATGAGAAAACAGTAGGGTTCCTGTTGCTGATCCTTGAGGCACTCCGGAGAGAACCTCAGTCAACGGCGAGCCGTGATCATTAGCAGTAACAAAAAAATAGACGTTAGTGAGAAAAACCTAATACATTTCAGTACGTTACTGTAAGATTTAGCCTAAAAAGGGCAGTTCGTGGCAAACCTTCTCAAACGCTTTACTGAAATCTAAAAAAAAAAAAAAAACGGCTCAAGAGGCACGATCTAATATATGCAGTATAGTCTATGAGCAAAAGATGTTGGTTGTAGTTTTTTTTTTCAGTAGTTTGTATTGAGAACACCATGATAAGCTGGGGTAAAAAAAAATGTGAAGAAAGTTAATAAGACTAATCTTTGTAAAAATTGCGAGTTTGCAACGGGTGCTAGTATAACAGATCGGACGGTGATTGAGGGGTGATTTTTTTGTGACCAGACGTGTGCAACGGAACCACCTTTCCTATTTGCAATTACGAAGGCCGAGTACACGTATATATTGATTGCTGAAGATTTCAGCCAGTATTATGAAGCTCCAAACGCTAGTGATTTTTATTTTAAAAAAATTGCTGTTAATACCATGAAAAGCGGGAGCTCAAATTAAAGGCAAGCTATTATCAAGCCTAGCAATACCGGAAGAATGAACAGTTATGGGAATCCATCATAAGGTGGTGTTAGGGTTTAGTGCGCGGTGGGTGAAGATTGGATTAAACCAAAAATTTATTTGTGAATGTATCGTTAAGAACGACTCTTGTTTCAAACGTTACAATTTTCAAGGTGCGAGACGCGTATAGTATATAAGACGGTAATCATGCATTGGTAATCGATGAATCTATAATAAATTATTCTACAAGGCACTTCAAGTCATTTCACCCCGTATGAATCGGCCTAGGCTCGCTGAGTGCCAGCTTATCCCTTGAAATCGACCCTCCCGCAACATCAGTCACCGCGGAAAGCATACCGTCATTGTGACTTCGCTTCACGGCTCCGATTTTCCTTTGGCATAACTGACTGCCACGCTATCCGGCCACGGGAGTGTAATGTCACCCTCGCTGAGACACGTTCGCCTGGCGCGTCTCGTTACATTGTCGTTCCTGTTCCCCAGGTGTCGCCAGCGTCTCATATAACGAATTCGATCTGCTGGTTCGCCTCGCATGCGTGGCATCCCTGTGTCCGCTTTGAAATTCTTCCTTTCTATCTTTCTGTTACAGTGCGAAGCTTCAGTCGTACGCACAGGAGTATGTGCTGCTATGTGTGATGGATATCTTTGTCGGACACTTGACTCGCAAATGGGGAATACATGTTTATACAAATGGAATATGCGACTAGTTGTATTAAATGGAGGTAAAGGTAACATAATACACATAGTCTTAAGCTTGCAGCATTGTTCACGCGCCTCGTTTGCTGCGATGACTGGAAGCGATAGTGAGACCGATTGTTTACATTGATTTCACGCTGTCCGGTGAGCGTTGTCGGTGGATGCGCAGCTCAATTGGCCAGTTTTCTTCCGGGAATAGCTTCTCTTGATTCTGCAGGAGAGGACTGAGGCGGCTGTTATCGCTCAATTCGTGTCGGAAATAAGGATACGCTGGATTTTCCATAGCCCTCCGAGTTCCATACCTCTTAAACATATGATAGACGAAGAAAGGCTTCAGGGGCGGAACTCTCCCAGCTTTTGGTTAATAAGTAGTCTTTGACACCATTGGCTGGAAATTTCTGTTACGAATTATTCTAGAGCGAGACGCTTTTGTGAACGCTAGCATAGCTCTATAGTTAGTAAGTATATCAAGACGGTTGAGGAAAACTGGCAAAGACGCACACGCAGGAATGGGCCACGTGCACATACACCTGTTTTTGCGTCTTTATTTATTTATTTATTTATTTATTTATTTATTTATTTATTTATTTATTTCAGAAGTATACTGCCGGCCTCTCATATGAGACCTTAGGCAGGAGGGGGTCATGCATAAAAGAAAACAGACATGGAAATACAACAGAAAAACAAATATTACCAACAAAATGTTAGCGTTAATGCTGCCCGGACAGTCACTTTAGCTAAACGCTGCTCAGAAGTCTATAGCCGTTCCAGATACAGTAAGGTATATATGGATACCCAATGCCGCACTCTCTTTCGGACATCTTGTGTCATGCAAGTACTACACTTGTTCACCGGTCATCGCGTCCGAATTTTCGGGCCCCACTCGTAAGGATGAGTATGGCTTAGAGGGGTCATGACACGGTCAACCAACAATTTGCGGTGTTTAGCGAAAAATAGAAGTAGATGGCCTATTGTGCCTATAAGTATACGAAAAATGGGCTGTAAAAGAAAATTTCAGTGCTAAACGAGCCCTACATGTCGCCGGGTATAAACTCCGCCCACCGCCGACGACCGCCATTTTGCCATGGCGTGTGCGACGTCATGTACTGTACGGAGCGGAGCCATCGTCTTCTAGCCAATTTACGGCCGCTGAAAATCGTTCAATTTCAATGCCAAGCTGAATAAAGCTTCCATAGCTCGAATGCACGCGTAGCTGAGCGCGGAACAAAATCGTTCGCCGGAATGCAAACGCTCGCACAGCAAGCAGCTTGCTGCGCCACGGCTCGCGAATGCACCAGTGTTGCCCGACTCTGAGGTCGCTCGCGGATTTATAAAAATATTCAATTATTAAGTAAGTGCTCGACAAAATGCGCTAAAATTTCGCCAGCTTGTTCGTGAACGCGCAAGGATTAACACACATAACACGGATTATGAAAGAAAACTTAGTGTCATGTCCCCTTTAAGAATTGGCGAATGGTACTGGGAATACCACATTGGTAGTGTGAGCGCAAACGTGTCGCTTTGAATCTGGTGCAAAGCTTTAATAATTGTTGGGGTTTAAAAACCGCGATATGATTATGAGGGACGCCGTAGGGGAGGGCTCGGGAAATTTCGACGACCGGGGGTTCTTTAACCTGCACCTTAATATGAGTACACGGGCCTCTAGCACTTAAGCCTTGTCTTGCCCAATGACATATATCCTTCGTCTTCGTGAGTGGCATGTCCGAGTCCCGGAGACGAGAGAGCGGTGCTCTCGCGCAGACTCCCACGCTGCCTTCTTGCTTTCGAAGCGCCGACTGTCGTAAATGAAACTAAAAACGTAGCGAAAACGATGACTGCTGCGGATCCGCAATGAGAGCCATATGCTACAGCGTGCACAAATTATTATGCGCCGCCACGCCTGTTCCTATTGGCCCAATACATCCGGTCATCCTTCGATGGTGACGACCTAGAAAAGAGGGGCGCTATATCCGCATAAGCGCCGGCTGACTACATTTTTATGCAGCGGCAAACGGTCGGCAACCTTTGTCCGCACTGATGCCATCGTATACAGCGCCGTGCAAACGCGTAACATTTCCGCAGAAATAGGCAAACTTCCTGCCCCATAATTCGCTATCCAGTTGCCGGTGCGCGGCTGCTTCGCAGCACTCATCATCGTTCCCACTTGTCGTCGTTACCCGCAGAAGACGGCGGATATGTGAGTATTTTTTTTTTTTCTGGCGTTCCTCGCATGCGTTACGATTCGTTAGGAAGTTCGTACAAGTTGAGCGTATATTCTCTGACGCCACGAAGAACGTCAAGTCTGATGACTTTATATTTTGTTCTCGATGTCGTGTAAGAGCGCGGGAACTCTCCCATATCATCTACATTGGCAAAGAACCATTTTAGTGCGAGCATATATACCTCGCAAAAAACGTGGGCTGTTGAGCGTATCGGTTTACCTTTTTTACTCGGTCTTCTTTTGTATTATTGTTTTCATTCAATCTTGCGCGTCTGAGAAAAATATTCAGTGAAAATGCCGGGTATGGCACCGTATACCCTATTTGCAATCCTATACGTACGGCCTGGGGGCATTTCTGAGCGCATAGAAAAGGACCAAGCACTCAAGGGTAGCTAACAGCTAGACGCCGGTCGGCGATCGGCTTACGCTTTCAGTCGCTATAGGAACACAGGGCCAACTTCGCAAAGTTTTTCTTTCGTAAGGGCTTTTTTAATGACCGGCCGCTTCTTCTAATGATAAGCCGAACATAAAGATTGGCTGAAATTTTATCTTACCAACAACTATAGCGTAAGGCTTTTTTTTTTTTTTCATTTTCTGATAGGGGGAACGGGACTCGGACACGGATTCCCAAGTGTTCTTCATCTAGAATTGCTCGCACGTGTAAGCCAATCCTGATGCTGAGCAATATTATTCACGAAAGCGGTTTGCCATCGGCAAAGAACATTGGAAAACGAAAAGCTTTATCAATTCGGCTTCCGTACTCGAGAAGGAAATGTTTGCCTGGACTCTGCCTACACGACACGCTTCCGTAACTAAGCAGTGATGTAATACACTGTGTGTAGCTGTAATCTCGCCGTCGGCATACGCTTCGCGTAGTTTTGTTTTCGGTTATCTCACTCTGAGTGGCTGTCTATCGGATGCTATCTTCCAAAAGGGTTCCTTTACGGCCATGCATTCAATTTCGTTGGACGACGCTTTCTTGACTATGCATTTATTTCTTTAAAGCGAGGGTTTGTTTGTTGCAATTTTTCCGCTGCTGCTGCTCAAAAACGCAGGCTCGTAAACTAGAGATCGCTCGCATTTTTACTACGCCTAGCTGTTGGCCCTGTTTTCTACGGAATTATGCAGTTATGAAACGGAGTTTTGCAGTTATATAACTTAATATTATCATTGTTATCTCTGCTACAAATGCAGGTCATGAAGAACGCAAATCCTTTTTAAAGCAAGTCTTTCTGTCTACATTTTGGGGCATTCATGTCTGTCGCATCGGCTTGGTCCTTATCTCGTCGAGTGAAGCGCCAGGAACACCATCTCCAAACTCGGCCCACTCTAGTCTGCACCACTAGGTGCTTATCCGAATAGACAATTTCGGCCACGAGCGTGCGTAACTGGGCGTGTGACGTCGAGTATGCGAACGTCCTTGGAACATTCCTCAGAATGCTTTTGCGCCCCGTGCTTGTACGCAGGGGGCTCGAATAGACGAAGTGAACAAAATCAAAATAAAGCGCCCATTTGAGAAGTGAAGAAAAACAACTGAAGTGAAGACTTGTCTGTCAGGATTAACAAAAGCTTCGCTTATCAACGATTCCGGTGTACGAGTGGGATCCACCAATCCTTCAACGGCGTTTCTTCAGCCTTTACTTGGAGCACGCCGTTGGTAAATGCATTACAGCATATTCGTGTACAAGTACTAAAGAACATACACTGCTTCATAAAGCAGTTCCCGCGTTCTGGCAGACTAATAATACGCTTAAGTTGGACTAATAAAGCCATTGAGCATTTGTGAAAGTTGGCAGTCAGCTGTTTTCATACGCAAAGCTCGAAACCTGCGAGTTTGGAGGGGAAAAAAAGAAACGAGCAGAGGGAGAGCAGTAGTAGTGTGAGTCACCCTCCTCGCATATTATAACCAATCGAGGGCTTGTTGTCGGCTTTCTTGGACGTCACTGATCCTCTTAGCTGCTTGCCTTAGTGAGGGACTGAGAATGCGTGAGCAGGTATGCAAGTAATGTCGGTCATCAGCATAGAATAAGTGCAGTGGCCAGGCAGAGACATCATTCTCCCAGCCATGAGGCACGAAGCATCGCTTGGAAGAGAGAGGTCGCAGTTCGAATCGGCTAGAGCCGATGGCGCGTCCGATTGCATGTGGCCATTAGTTGATCGAACTGCCGGTTGTTGCTTACTCAGCCTCTCACCGTTGGCAAGCTGCGTGGACAAGGCCACGTTGACGGCTCGCAGGTCAGCAGCCGAGAGTTGGGGCGACGAGAGAACGAGCGCGTCGTCCGTTGCGATCGGAACCGCACGACCGCTTTTCACTTGACGTGAGGCCCATAGAGATCTCGAGACAAGATCTCAACCTGCGATAGAAAAGGGTGCCGTCCACTTGGTACGCGCATGGGAGTGGGCGTCGTCGTTTGTCGCCCTCTGCACGAATGCTGCAATGAAGGGCCGATCGCCTGCCGCTTCACGAGATCAAGGCGTACGCTGCATGGCAGCGTTGGGCCGCCGTTCCCAGTACCGTTCCAGTATTATTGCCGCTGAGATCCGCTAGAGCCGCTTCGAGAGACGCAGCAGTTCTGTGCGTGTGCTGGCAGCTAGCAGACATTGTGCACTGAACAAGGTGAGACACATCGACGCTCCATGCGCACGGCGATGGAGTTCGAGGTGTTCGTGAATTCCGAACGTGGTATGTTCGTTGCCTTCTGTTTACAGATTCGGCCCCTTACTCCGGCATCGACGATATAAATCGCCTGTTTCCAGAGTGGCCAACTTATCGTAGGTTTACCGCTGACCGCTAGAGGTTTTCATCCATGTGTCCGATTCATCTTTAAATTAAAGTGTTGCAATCGCAGGCAAGTTTTAATTGCCCAAATTCACTAATAATTATTATAAGAAAGCTTCCATGTTGCTAAGTGTACATAAAACGCACTACGCGACGAGGCCGTATCAGTGTTGGTGTCGTGTATTTTCGCTGGAGTTGTCATGTCTATTGTAGAGAGAAAAACAAGGTCATAGAAAATTTACCATGAACACTTTTTTTATGCATGCAGGGAAATGGGTTCACTTTTAACAGCATACCTGCCGTCACTTGTTGCGGAACGATGATGCTTCATTTCGTTCGACGAACAAATAGAGCGCCAACGAAGCTCATGGTGTTCAGGTTATATATATATATATATATATATACATATATATATATATATATATATATATATATATATATATATATATATATATATATATATGGTGCCAGCAGATATTCGCGATGTACAGCGGTTGCATGCCATATGACGCTCACCGCACCTACACAGTTGTAGCCTTTAACATAGCTTTCAGACCCTTGCGATCAAACTTGTCGTGATGTAGATATGCTTTAGGGAGGTTCCTGTAGCATACATCTATTTTGATTTGTTTCATATTTTCCAATGCGAAAGTCGCAGTAGATGTCTTGAGGCTTGCTAAGTTTACGAACTGCATACCTTGAATTTTTCGGATTGGCCCTCCCAAACGTCTCTACATTAAGTTTTCCGTCCTGCATTACATGTACTCACTGGACAAGTATTGCCACCTTACCTGCATGTTTTGGCCAGAAACGACACGCGTGCTATAAAACAGCACGTGTCTCGCTGAACCGCAAGCATATCTGAAGCGTCTATGCATATGTGCAATGGGATTGTGCTTGTAATCACATTCCTCGAACCCTGTCTCTAAAGATTACTACCAACTTCTAGAGCTCAGTATTGACTAATATTTAAGCATATTCAAAGTCTCGGCCACCCAGCGCTTAATGATGGTGTCCTTTTATTTATTTATTTCATAATCTAGTCGAGTAGCTGTGTATCTATCTTTGGTAGCTGTTCATCTACTGCCGCATTCACTCTTTACAACTTCTTCTTTTATACTATAATTCAACGGTTATGTTTACGCCATGAGCTCAGAATAGAATTTGTGCTTTGACTTTGGACTCGCCATCTACTAAAACGTTAGAGAAAAAGAAGAGAGGCCTGAAACGAAAGCGCCCCCATTAGCAGAACCACAAGCACAGTACAACTCTACACAACGCAGCACGATACGACACGACGCAACGCACGAACCAGCGCTTTTCTGATCGCTCTCGCCGTACGCTGCTCGACGCGGTACATCACCGATGAACTGTGCTGCGGCTTTTTTCCCGTACGACGGCTTCCAGGGCACGAGAATAGGGTGAACACCTGTGCCCAAGATATTTTCGTAAGTTCAGGAGCGTCAGCGTGCCGATGGACCGGCGCGCGTGAGCCTTTTCTCCTCCGACGCGGTTCCTAGGCCCCTTCCTGCCGACACCGGGCATTCCTTAGCCCTGCTTGTGGCTCCGATGACGTCGCGCAAGGATATAAATGTTCTAAGGCTCCGCCGTCCTTTCGACGCATGCGTGTTCAGAGCCGAGGCAAAGCTCTTTCTGCGGCGTTGCCCACGTCACGGTAGCTGCTGTGCAGTAACGCCGCTGGTTGCTCCACATTCTTGAACAAGTGTGTACGTAGGGAGAAATATGGTCTAGCTTAATGAGGCCGGAAGCAGTATGCCTCCGACTACTCTCTTTCACCTCTATGGCGAAACAGTACTTGCGGCAGCGAGTCATTGTATAAAATCGTCCCTAGTATTTTGAGCACATGCCCGCGCTTGTAAAATAAGTATTCCGCAGCACTTCTTTCAAGGTGAATAGCTTACCACAGTCTAAGAATTTTGCCAAGGGATGATTGTCCAGAGGCGTAAGTTTGTGGTGTACGCTACAAATTACAGTTACATTGCTGCACAGTCGATCGACACATGGCCTCTGTTCGTCCGGTCACATCACACGAACACGATGTGGAGCTTCCACGTTGGAGCACTCAATACGTCCATTCGTACATTCTGCTTACCATGCAGCATGTGTTATGTATTTGCCGCTATGAGTGCATTTACCATTTATGAGCGCGCGCGCGCGCGCGCGCGTGTGTGTGTGTGTGTGTGTGTGTGTGTGTGTGTGTGTGTGTGTGTGTGTGTGTGTGTGTGTGTGTGTGTGTGTGTGTGTGTGTGTGTGTGTGTGTGTGTGTGTGTGTGTGTGTGTGTGTGTGTCTGTGCGCGCGCGCGCCAGAATAACGAGACAAAATGCCTGAATTTACCCATTTCGTCCCAAAAATAGCTGCCCATAGTCTGGACTGCGGGTTTCGGGGCGGAATTGTTAGCGGGCAGATTGCATGGCGAGAGATCGGTAGCCCAAAATTTTGTCCATATTGCCGGGTGTCCATATTGACGGGGTCCATATTAGCGAGACATGACTGTATATGCTACGACAAGTTTGACACCGAAAGTTCTGGTTTACGCTAAAGAAAGTTAACAAAAAGCCTATAGCGAGCTGGTTAACCTCTCTACATTTTCTTGTTCTTCCTCTCTCTATATCTCTGAAGCGAGCTTCAACTTTCCGATAGTGACCAGTTAAAAATTGATTATATTAATTAAATATAATAAATATATTACTTGCTATAGGTATTAACTCAAATAACATTTCATCGTTTTTGTACAAGTGTGCTCTTCATCGGACATGAATAAATGCGGGCAAATTGTTATAATTTTTTTATGTATACTATTTTGAGCCTTTGGCTCATTCATGATATTTATCGCACAAACGCAGGATTAGGGCTTTCAGGGGCGCCGTATAGTGGAAGGCTTCGAATTAATTTTCACCACCTGGACTTTTTGACGTGCACCTAATACAAGTATACGAGCGTTATTCTGCAAGGGTAGATTTTCGGCCTTGTTGGTGCGACATATTTCGATATTGTTAAGCGCGGAACTGATACGACGGGGACGTGACAGGGAGTAACACACACACAAGCGCTAACGTTCAACCTTATGAATGGCTATGAATGGCCGAGGGAAGTTCGCAGCGATGCCCTACCTACACAAGATTTCCCACAACATAAAAGAGTGGGTTCTCGAGCAAATATTAGCGTGCTTTTACGGCTCCAAACAAACTGGAAAAACTGTGCAGACGCAGCAACCGAACTGCTAACGAAATACGCGGCTGTGATAAAAATCACAGAACAAATCGCGTGCCATGCAAAGAAGGTGTTTTGTACCAGCTCCCCCTATCGTGTAGAAAAACTACGGAAAAACTACGTAGGGCGAACGGGGCGGTGCCTCAACGACAGGCTTGAAGAGCACAAAAACAATGTAAAGAAGGGTGGCGGTACTTTGTTATCTGCCATTGCCGCACGTGTGGGTGTTCGCCTCCTTTTGATGAGTGCTCTGTTATACGCTTGTACCAAGATGAAACCACGCGGTTGATTGTCGAATCGGCGACCATACATCCGCTATAGGCCAAGATTGTGTCGGCACATCATCATCGTCATTGCCTAGAAAAGAATTGTCATTCACCGATGCCTCCGCATATGCGCATGCCTAAGTGTCCGCAGTTTAATGTATATATGTCTTTATCCGGCTTCCAATAAAACATTATTGAAAGTTAGCGCTTGTGTGTGTGTTACTCTCTCTCCCGTTCCCGTCGTATCAGTTCTGCGCTTAAAGGGCCCCTCACCAGCCTCCGAAAATACAAAAAACGAGCGCAAAATTCCCTCCTGGCATGCATTTCTCGTCTTTCTAGCGCACTTCGTGACGCATAAGTGATTCCCGTGACATCTATATAGTACATACTCTCGATTGGTCTATATACGCGCGAAATATCACGTGTGAATTGTCTCCTGCACTGCTTTGCCATGCAGCCGTCCATCCGTTCTTCCTTGCCTCGCATGACTATCGTGCGCGATCACTTAATTTTCTGTGTTTGCGACTGCGAAAACGGAGATAACAGCGTGTAGCCGACAAGCGCGAAATCTTGATAGGGTCAGCGCTTAGTGCTGACTAGGTACTACACATGCTTTTAAGAAATAAGTGGCGAGGGGGAGATACGGCCTGCAGGAAGAGTAGCGAAGGCGAGGAGGAAGCCACTCCCTCGTCTTTGAACGCGGGGTGGTGAGCGGGCCTTTAACAATATGAATATATATGAAGGTTATTCCATTCCGCTCCCACCAAAACGCTATACCGTCGCGGCAACCGGCGTCGCCAGTGGGGGTTGGGGGGGGGGGGGTCACACTTACCTCCCCCTCCTGGGAAATTTTCAATTTTGCGTCTGTATATATACACGCACACATACAAACAAAACGCACGCTCAAGCATACATAAAGTATGGTTGAACGCCTCCCCCCCCCCCGAAAAAAATTTCTGGCTACACCCCTGGTCGCGGCCAGGAATCGAACCCGCGACCTCGAACTCGGCAGCGCTGCGCCACAGTCGCCGAGTTACCGCGGCAGGTAGCTTGGGCATTACAGAGTTAATATGTTTGTATCTATAGGTTTTGCGCGGGCAAAGTTAGGAGACGCAAACCACCGGGCGAACAATAGAACGGAAACAGGGGACGGAGCACTATGTACACTAACACGCTTGGGCGCGCTATATCTAAATCTCATTAGTAGAATCAAGGATACGCATATATATTGTCTTCACAGCGCTGTTTATTCAACATATGAGATTCTCAACCTAATAGCTTAAATTGACACTCTTGTGTGCGTTTTTTACTACTTTTTAAGCACTTTCAGGTATATAGAGGTACTGCATAAGAGCCATTAATGGTTGTTTACGAATGCATTGGTAAGTGCCCTTACGTTGGTGTGCAGTTAAGTGTAGTAAAATATGTGGAGGAAGCCACCTGTATCTTCATTGCAATGATGCATGCACTTCTCAATAGTCTTCCCGCAGCAGTATTCTCCTCTCTGATTTTTTTTTTTCGAACCTGTTGGGAAACTGCCGGGTTCAAACTCTTCGTTGGTATCTTTGTGACCAGAAGTTGAGTTCGAAGGTTGGTGGAGGGGTGAGAGTGTGGGGATCAGGAGCTGTCTGTCATTTTAGAAGTACCCTTAGGAGCTCCCCCAAAAGAACAAGCTTGCCCTCCTCTGGAACAGTTTAATGAAACTTAAAATTAATTTTCCTCACGGTGTTTCTTTTTATTTTTTCGGCTTCAAGGCCAGTTGATATATGTATAACATAGTAGCTACTTTACTAAAAAGCGAGGCATTCATTAGCCCAAGTTCTTGTCTACGGAGCTTCGCAGAACCACCGCTAAGTTATCCTGCCTGCCTGCCGGCGACTGCGACGGCCGCGGATGCTGGCAGGTGTCCTTTTCACTAAGCCGATACAGAGACGCTTTTGCAACGCATTTAAAAGTCATTAGTAAGGTTTCACAGTTGAGCCCCGTATGTGTTGTCGGAATGCAGGAGGGCCTGATCCCCGAGCCGCCGGGCCCCGGCGAGAGCAGCAGGATGTCGTCGGCGGAGGCTGACGACAGCCCCGCCGAGTCCTCCGACGGGGCCTGCGAGCCGGCCACGCCCACCAACCGCTCGTCGGGCAGCTTCTTGCGCGTGGTGCCAAAACGACGGTCGCTCATCCTCCGCCAGTGGATCGGCTCAAACGGAAACCGCTCGCCAACGGGGCTGCACAACGCGGTCAGCCTCAAGGAGTGCCTACCGCCGTGCTACCACACGGCCAAGAACATCGGCAAGACTATCAAGGTATCAAGTTTCACCAAATCGTAAAGTAAAGAGACTTGGTCTGGTAAAAATAATTTATTGATCCGATCGGTACATGTTATTAAAATTCTTCAAAATAGTTTTCTTGGGCATCGATACACCGATTACAATGCCTCGCTGCAGAGGCTCCCTGAAAGTCAGCTGTCGTAACCTCTTTCAGAGACTGTGACAGGCCGTCGAAACTGTGACCTTTCAGGCTTCTCTTGAGCTTTGGGGACAGGAGGAAGTGTGCTGTGCTCACATCGGGGCTGATGCAGCTCTGATACAGTCCCGATGTGAGCCCGGCAGGCTTGTTCCTTTTTTCCAAAGCTCAAGAGAAGCCGATGGTGTTCCGGCAATCTAACGGGCTGTCACGGAGTCTCTGAAAGGGGTCGTGGCAGCCGACTTTCAGGAAACCTTTGCAGCGTGGTAATCGCGTTGAACGTGGTGTATCGAAGCCCCAGGAAACTGTTTTGAAGAATTTTATTATTATGTTCCGATCGGATCAATAAATTATTTCTATCAGACCCAGTCTTATTACTTTACGGAAAGACCCTGTAGGTTGCTTCGCTCTAACGGAAAGACGTGAAAGTTGCTAATGCGTTTTGGGCTCGTCTGTCAATGTTGTGAGGCAGTGTGTTCGGCAGAAATAAAGGCGCAGCCGCATCTGTTGGTATTAAAATGAAAAGGTCACCGAAACCCTTCTTTTCTAGACATCAGGGCATGTATTTACAAAAGCGTATTACGCTGGAGCTGTTTTAAAAAAGAAATGCTCAGCCGGACGACCAATGGCAGCCGTCAATTATGAACAAAAATCTTTCGACCTAAGAATGAAGACCAGAAATTTTTTTTTGAAATCTCAGTAATGCGGTACCTAGCACACATAAGAATGCATTAATGCTCTCTTTTAACTGTTATTGCGCCTCAAATTTTTGAACCTTCATGGATAAAAGGCGGAGGATTAGTGAGATTACGAAATTCGGTGTCCCGTACATCTGTGCACATGTTCAATATAGCATATCTCTTGCATACATAATTTATGTGAAGCAAAGGCTCTAGTGACTACACAAGTGCCCCGGATCAAATTGAACAGAGTAACAAAATTTCGTACGTAAAGCTGCTTGTTACACTTAAAGATGTCTGATTTGATTTCACACTTCACGAAAAATTTTTGCTTAAAAACGAGCTTGGTTGTCCCCGTGACAAGGCTCGCGAAATCGCAGTCAGACCAATTGATGCGCGACCTCTCT
This sequence comes from Rhipicephalus sanguineus, assembly GCF_013339695.2. NCBI lineage: Eukaryota > Metazoa > Arthropoda > Arachnida > Ixodida > Ixodidae > Rhipicephalus > Rhipicephalus sanguineus. Next base: position 284,418,370 of record NC_051176.1, read on the forward strand.
GTGGAGCTTGCTAGGAGACCTATCGCTGAAGAAGATTTGTCTTAGGTGAAGGGTCCGTAACGCCGCTCAGATTTATGTTATCACTTCCCTTAAAGCATGCTCTCTAAAGAAGCCTACTACGTCTGAGCAGAAAAAATAATGTTGCAGTGGCTTAGCTCGGCTATGCCAGGATATCGTAGCGTTAGCAAAGGTTCAGCTGATTGTTCTTAGCTTTCCTGATTGTCTAGGATTAGCTTGATTATCATGCCTACTGCTGCTCCAATGACACACACATGGTATACATATTATGTGACACATGTATATTTATTTTGCCAGGCAACTGCTTCGGGATCCGATGAGTTAAGCTTCTCCGCTCTTCTGCGCCGTTGAGCAGCATTTGCGCTCTCCTTCTCCATGGCTAGACCACACTGGCAAACGCCAGTCAGAGGCGCTATCAAGCGGCTCCAGCGCAGTGTCACACGGCGACTACACAGCGAAGGCGAATAGCTGCGCGCACGCCGGCGCCAGTACGTCTACCTCGGCTACGACGTCACTCCTCTGGAAAGCGCAGACCGGCGGTAGCGAGTCGCGCGCGGCAGCGGCGGAGTGCGCGGGTGGTGCCGGTTCCGATGCGCCAGCTGTGTGACATCACTGATCCTCGCGCATGCGCAGCACGGATCTTGAGGAGCCACGCGAAACTGGATTGGCTAGGCCAGTGTAGCTAACGCTACAAAAAAAAACATATAGAAGGTACCGAATGGCCACGCGCCCGCATCCCCGTGCCTCATTCTTTGCTAAAACGTTAATCGGGATTGACCGTAAAGCGTTAACAGTGATGACCGTAGCGTTACAAGTTGATCAACTCCGCAAGCAACAGTAAAGAGAATAAAGGCGATACCCTATTACCGCTGTATTAAAAAGGCAATGTAATGATGGCGAACAAAACATTGAATGAGTGCTTACATGTGTCCATCAAAAATAATTATTTTACTGAATTTAGTTCAACCTCAATGTACGGCTGTTTTGTCGGTGTCTCAGTGACTGCGTGATTCACATGTCAAATGTACATGTTGCCGCGTTTCAAACGGTTGCAGGGTGCCTTTTGCATGCGTATACGGCTTGTAGTGCACTGCGTATGCTTTCTTGTGTTTGATGAGCACGTCAGCGAGACACAAGAGGCTCACTCAGGAAGGCGCGGTGCATCTTCGAGTATGCAGTAAGACTCCAAACAGCTCTTTATGATTGTCGTGCTGCCTAGACAACGAAACAGCTGTAATGGCGGCGAGCGTGACCGTCACCTCGGTTACGGCGCTATAGTTGCGAGTGGCCGCCGGCATCACAGCATGTACAGCAGCGTAATAGCAAAAATATTATAATTATGAACCCTCGAGTGACAAGGGAAAAAAAAAGGGGGGGGGGGGGGGCAGCGTGCCGCCAATGTTTTTGCAAACTATATGGACCTATTCTCAAAAGAATGGCATGATTGCAGAGTGATGTTCTTAACAGCTTGAATTTTTTCTATCATCCTTGAAATTCTGTCTCCTATCATCCTCAGTGTTTTCAAGCAGAGCATCGCCACTTCATCATTTTAATGCATTTTCAGAGCCATCGCCAGCTATCTTGGATGCATTAGAAAGATGCATTGCTGGGCGATATCGTTATTAATTGCTAAATATGAATCGCCCAAACTGACCGATGCCTTAATAATCGCGTTATGGAACATCGAGCATCCCTGAAAGGGCAGTCATTTTGTTTTACATTGCCGTGAGGACACTTTCACTCCGTTGATATCCGATGCCGCACGTGAACTCGCAGAAAACGCATGTGAAAAATATGTAGCCGTGCCTTCAGCGGCGTTGCACAAGGCAGAAATACATTATCTGTAAGCTCATTTAAAGTAATTTCCTAAGTAGAGAGATCAATAGTTTTTTTTAACACATTGGTCCTCCAGTTTTTCTACATTGTCTCTTGTTTCTCAATAAATTTCCAGGTGTCAGTATAAGCGCTCAGGTTTTCGCCTTCTTGGCTCCTGTTGCTCGCTTTTGAGCTCTGCTTTATCTAGCTTGGATGTGTAAAGTTAACTGTACTAATCACGTTTTTGTCTTGGGCGGCATCGACATACACTAGTTGCTGTGGTATGCTTTCCAAGTGGTATATGTATAAGGCATCTCAGTAAGTTAATGTAGATCATTTTATCCCGTTACCGATGTTATCCGGATAGCTACTTCTCTAGTAAAGGCATGTCATTCTACGCATCTAACAGCGACTTATTTTAGTAGCTGTATATCACTGAACATTCCTGCAACCCCTAAATAATGTCACATTTTCAAGAGAACACTGAAATAACGTTCACTTAGAAACCATATGAAGATATTTACCAATTTCGCCACTCTTTCTGGCTTTCGAAGTAAAAAATCAAGCAGAATAACAAAGAGAAAACACACGCACAATTGTGCACAAAGGCCGATGTATAGTCGCTAGAACAGATCCACTGTTCATCATTTGCAACTTTGTTATTAACTATTGAAAAATACAGAGATACTTGATCAGTCTGATAATATCTTGTTGATCTGAGGTAGCTTAAGTGATCCTTGTAAATGAGAAAAGGAACTGCTGTGGTATACCCATATGTTTTAGACCCATAAAGGCAACTCGACTGGACTGCTAGGCGCAAATCGATGCATCGTGCAGCACACTCTTTGCATATTCAAGCGAAAATAGAGACAGATTTGTCGATGACAGCGGCATCTGTTCTTTCTTTCACGATAACCCTCACACTTACATTTGTGTTATTCGTGATTTGACGAAATTTCGCACAGCGCCTCTGTCCGAAGTATACAACTGCCTGAGCACTTATAGCCCCGCAAATGTCGGCACCCTCTATTGGCCCCAGGCACGCCACGCAGGGATTCCAGCGTCGTTATATCCCCAACGGGATAAATGTCGTCTGCGGAAAAAAAAGAAAAGAAAATTAGAAACAAATGGGGGAGAAACAGCCAGTCCTTTTGCTTCGTTTTTAGTCTGACTACGCGAGGTAACGGTGTATGTGAGCCTTAAAAGGGCGGCACCGATAACCTTTTATGGTAGTGTCACAGGGTGGGGAAAAAGTGCTAGTCTTATTCTCTCTCAGCAGTTTCACAACAGCTTTTCATGTCACCGAAGGACTAAAATAACCAGGGCCCGTATTCACAGAAACTTCTTACGCTAGAATAGTTCGTAAAAGAAGAATTTCCAGCCTATCGTGATGCTGGGCATATTGTTAGCGAAGCTAGCTGGCCAATGGCAAAATGCGCTTAAAAATTGGGCTTCGTCAATTCAGCGTCAGTTGCGTAAAAATCCCCTTAGAATGTGACGTTTAAATTAACAGGCACTTGTAATTCGCCATCGCAAGCGTCAGAGGTTAAGAGTGTGAAAGAGACAGTATGGATAAGCTTTATTTAGATAATAATAGACTGAAGCCTGGGTTACAGACGCATGAAATACGCAGCGGGTCGTTGTTCAGTAAGCCCCATATTCAAAAACCATTCTATTCGCAAATGCTGTTTGCCATTGGTCGTTCGTCTTCGATAATTATGCGTCGAACATCTGGATTGGTTAGAGTGTTTCCATACGAAACAGTATTTGAGCAAGATGTTTTGGGAATAGTGGCATTCAGGGCACGCAAAGACGGCGTTTCGTCGTCGTCGTCGTCAGCGCAGCAGACTGCGTATTCAAACCCGATGCGTAGTACTGGATTCGCGCAGCTGCGCACATGCGTAGCTGGCCTTGAAGTGCTCCAGTTCAAGTAGTAGCGCTTGTGGAAACCCCTTGCAAGCTCGATGTAGGATATACGCGGCAGATAATAAAAACATTTCTTTTCACATTCACTCACGGTATTAACAAGATAACGTTAAGGAGCTCGTTTCGCGCAAATTCCGGTGTCGGCGTCGGCGTCGTTGGTTGTGAGCGAAAAATCATCTTCTCTGTGACCGAAAAATCGAGAAAGATGCAAATAAAATAAGTAATAAAAAATCTTAGGGCTGGAGTGAGAATTGAATCCATGCCGTCTGCGTGGCAAGCAGGTGTCTGTCTGTTCGTGTCTTCGCTTCGTCCCCGTCTTCTTTGCGTCATTACAGTTTTACCTCAGGTGTTCTACCGCAGAGCCACACAATATCTTGAAACTACGTAGGAAAAAAACACTATATGAAGCGTAGCATCGCGCCAGGCGTCCAAACATGTGAATTGCGCAGCGAGTGGGTGGTTTAAAGGCCCACCTATTACAAAGCGCTCAGACATATTTTAGCATCATCATCAGCAAAAGCATCAACAAAGTGAAAAACTGCGTAGGTTCGCGTGTTGCCTTACGCACGCGTAGTGGGCACTCCGCTGATTCGCAATAGGGAGAAATATGGCGTAGTGGGCACTTAACCACTGTACTTGCAATTGGCATTCTAGGATAGTTTGAAACGGCCAATGTTACGCACACAGTCGTTCGTTTCCTTACGGCACGGCTGAGGCATGTACCGAGAACCGAAGCTAGGCTAGCAGTTGAGAAGGCGATGGGCACGTGGCCCCATTACGCTATCGCGTTCTACTCTTGAAGGCGAAGCTCAAGCGTCTTCCAAGTTTTTTTGTACCTTTTCGCAGAAACGTCCCGCAGGATGTTTTCTTTTTTTTTTTCCTGTACTCTAATTACGTGAGCGTTAGTCAAAAGATCTCACCTACGCGAATCGTACATCTCTGCTTCGTGGACTTTGAGTTAAGCGTAGTGGATTTTTCAAGCGCTGAAGCCTACGCGCTCTCTTGTTAATATCGCAGGAGCAGAAGCGCAAGCTGTTTCACTCACCGCTATACGAAAGCGAGATCCACCTGAAGCGACTGTACATTCAAACATGCAAGCGGCTGCCCTCATACGGCTGCCATGTGTTCCAAGTGAAAGAGCTGCTCCGAGGCAAGACAAAGAAGCGGGTAAGCACCACTCTCCCCTTTCGTTCCGTGACCGCCTGCACAGAGAGCGTGGGCGTGAACTGTACAGTGCAGTGCAGGGTTGGCCGATGTGAACTCTGCTTATATTCACAAAGTAGCACAGTCACACATTTCAGTGCACTTATGTGATAAAGTAATCTATCACGCGTTGCGAGCCAACCCACGTTTACAGAATGCTGTTTCCAAACTCGACGTTCTGCACAGAAGGCCTTTATGCGTAAAATTTTCGCGAACTTAATTACCTCCTTCGAGCGAGAAAAACCTGAAAGGATGCGTGTGGCGCGACTCATAACACAGGTGTAACATTCGTGCATAAGTAAGTGAAACCAAGGCTACCTTGTGAGTTTGTTAGACTTTACTTCTTGAGGAAGCAAAACGAATAATGTTTTCTTTTTTTTCTGTGGCGCACTTTTCAAATGCCCACTCACTCTTGATTTGTAGATGATTTGTAAACTGAGCTTTGTAGTTCGAATCACTGTCGTGCTCTTAGGTACACTCAGTACTTATGCATTGATTGCAAAATACTACATCTTATCAGCAACAACGCGTCAGTGGAGATAATAGACATCGTACGTCAACTCCGCGCCGTTAATACTGCACGGCGACACTGAATCTGCGAGCATAAAAGCGAGGAGTGCGTACAAATAAGGTAGCACCGTGTTTCTCAAAAAGCTAACGTTGTTTCTATGGTTGTGGCGCGATCTCAATTGATTGCACTACTTTGCAAGACGTCGTCACCATCGCCTGGTGAGCCAGGAGGTTTCTCAGGAACCAAACGGATGCGTCGCGGTGCAATGAAACATTTCCGAGTCGCTATTTGAGCGACTGCATCTTTCACTGGGATACGCGCCAGCGCTAAGATCCCGAGCCGAGGCCTCTTATCCCGAGTAGCTATCGATGAAGAGAGTTCTTTTGTTTGTTTCTTTCCGCCTCGCTCGCGGAAAGCACACCGTCGCCACCCTTCAGGTACGGCGGTGCGGGAGCGCGCATGACCGGGCGCGTCAAGAGGCGGAGGTCACGTGCGGGCCGTTCTGAGGCGCGTACCGACGACCTTGGTGGCTTCGCTAATGACGCGTCGAGGAGCCTTTCATCCGCGTCTAATTATCGCCTCTCCTTTCACGCGCCGCCGCTGAGTGCAACGCGACCGTTCTATAGCTCCCGGGGGGTACGCAGGCGCACCGCGTCCTGGGCATCGGCATCGAGCACGTGGTTCTGCTGGACAGCAAGACGCTGGTGCTGGCGAAGTCTCAGCACACGAGCGAGCTGCAGCAGTGGCGCGCCGGCGGAGGTCGCTCGCACGACCGACTGGTGCTCGAGTTCCGTGGCACCAAGTGGTCCTTCGTGGCGGCCCAGTCGCTGCGCTCCATCAGCTCGGTGCTCTGGGAGATCATGCAGGACCTGGACGCACGCTTCCTGGATGAGCATCTCATCACCACGCGTGAAGAGCTCGACAAAGGTCAGCCGCCAAAACAGCACTTTGTGCCCTAACATTTCCACGTCTTCCTCGCTGCTCGCACTGTGCTCGAACCATTATAAATGGCTAGTAGCGCAGCCATTAAGGCGCTTGCCTTCAGCGTGCAAATCATTCGTGTTCACTTGGTGTTGTGGCCGTTCCGGACAAAACTGAGGAGAGATTTTGTGCACGGAACACAAGAACATTGTTCTGGAGCAGAAATGGTCTTCGTAATTTACCGATTTTTTTTTCGTACCTCTAATTTATCCATCACTGGATGCATAGCTGGTAACCAAGGTCAGCGTCCATAGCCGTTCGCTTTTCGCCGTCACAAAAAAATGGCGATGAAGCCGTGTTAATGACATGTTGCATACAAGGAGCTCAAAGTACACGATAGAGACAAGATAGGAAACACGATGGGCGCTCACTTAATTTATTTTAATATTCATTATTTAAACAAACTCTGTGTGTTTATTCAGCTTTTGCTCTATCTGTAAGCATGTTTTCTGCCGATTATTTTTCTTTTTTTTTTTTTTGGCTTGTGGCTTGGTTCTCACATCTGTAGCTGCAGGGAATTTCATAACAATCAAGTCACTTTTGAGTTTCTTCTAGACCTAGCCTTGTAATTTGAGAGCCAGCCACGCCACTTGTCTAAATATTGTGTCTAACATTTTTTTTGCCTTCTTTGTTTCGTAAAACTATTCACTGCTTGCTCTTTGAGCAAATAATTTTGCACGTATTGTCCTAAAAAGCACTAGAGGTACTACTGCGTTTTTTTTACGACCGACTGGTATTTACGATCGCCTTTGACCACACATTTTCTTTGTCGCTATGCGCGAGATCGTGAGTTCAATTCCTGGGGTAGCAGCCGCACTTGTTTGTGGTAGATATGCAGTAACTCTCGTGCAGTTAATTTACATAAACATTAAGGGACTCCAGGTTGTCATAATGAACCCTAAGTCCACAACTATCAGAGGTGCCTCATAATCGGACAGCGGTTTTAGCACGTGAAACTGCAGGCCTAACTTAATTTTTTGTGTACACAGGTGTTCAGGTAAATTGCTCTTCCTCTCTCATTCTTTTATTTTTTTCCTGCTTTGATAGAGAAGCCGACCGGGCGCTTTTTTTTTTAACGTCGCTACCTTCTTCTGTGCACATTCTCTATCTCTGCTCCTTACGCGGTGCGAACTTATAACTTATCATCATCTGAAGGACTTGCGAGTTGCTATGCGCAGTTAGAACAAGCACATCCAAAGATGCACTAAAGCCAGAGAAAGAGGTATGCACGGACAAAATCCAGAAGCAATAAAAATTTTTCTCATACCCATTCTTATGGTGTTCAACAATTCGAAAATACCTGTTGTCACGTTTCCGCATATGAAATGCTTACAAAGATACGAATGACAGTTATGCGTTTCGGTAGCACCCGATAAGCTCATCGTAATGAAATCCGTCTTTTAAAATATTTGTCCTATTCTTATAGGTATTATGGCTTCATTCGTCAGCAACGCTCTTTCCTACACAACGTGACCTGCACAGCTTTTGTTGCTGTTGTTATTGTCTTCATCGTCTTCTCGTGACGAGGGGTGAACCACATATTAACCGAAGAGCACTTCGAACAGTATCCTAATCGTTCCTGCACAGTGCGCATTGTATGCGCCGAACTGCTTTTAAAGCACTTGATAAAACAAAAGCCCCTTTTCCCACGAAAATCCTGCGGGAGGCAGTTTTACTGTAATGTATCTGTATAAATTTCGTACTTAAATTTGCTTAACTTCTCTCTCTCTCTCTCCTTCGTTCTTCTACTTGTGCAATAAAGCAGTACAATGCTTCAACGTTCATGAAGTGATGTCAGAAACACAATTGCGGCGATACCGGACTCCTCAAAGAAACAAAAGAAACGGAAAGCGGCTGCCTATATCTGGAGCAGCGATAGGGTCTCCCCATACTTGAAGGGTGTGCTAAGTATCGATAGTCAACAGCACAGCGTGTATGTTCGCACGTCATTCTGCATGAATGACGTAAAAGAAGTGAAGATAACCTCGCACACACCCCCCGCTTTCGCGAAAGACTGCGGGAGAATCTCGTCGTATATATAGACAGCTCTCTAGAGAAGCAAGCTCGATAACGCTGATAAACGTCGTATCAATCACGTGATCAAAAATTTCGGTGCCAGTAATAGGGAAACTGAACACTCTGCTATATCGTCCCTGACCCACTTGGGAATGTCATTATGCAAGAAAAGAGCAGGGCCCAGCATCGTATGGTGTCTCGCGCAGACTTATAGTACGACATATAAACTATAGAATAAAAGGGAATGTAAAAGGGAACGTAATAGAAGTTTCTGTATTACTCTCTCGTTAACGAGTTCTCCCAGCATCGTTAAAGAGACCATAGATCTACCGAAGAAGCCAATGGTCCGGAGTCACGATTTACGAAGGCGTTTGGGAAACTGTTGGTGAAATCAGTGATTGTCAATGGCGATAGTGAGCCACGGTAAAACGAAATAGTCTGCCGATGTCAAGCACCTCTAAAAAATTTTAAAAATTAACAAAATGGTGGACTCGATATTCTATTATCAAAGCCTACGTTGCATCTGTTCAACTACTGCCCATAGAAGCGAAGGTCAACCACTACCTTTACAATTACCACTCAAGAGTGAGAGAGGCCGAATGCAGGCAGGTTTTCGTCGATCTGAACTTTAGCTCATTTACCAGCAGCGGTCGCAATAGATAGCTCGCCAAAGGCGTAGCCAGACATCTTTTTTTCGGGGGGGGGGGGGGGGGGGGGGTGTTCACCCACACTTGATGTATGCTCGTGCATATGCCGCTGCTTCGGTATCTCGCAACTGGCAGCTATATCCATACTTTGGAAGCGCCCCTGCATCCGAGCGCCTCGTGAATCTGTACTATGCAGTGAACTATATAGCAAAATGTCTAGTACTCTACAGTACTAGAAGTTTTGCGGACGCTAACATGGTTTGCTGAACTGCAGATGTAGCAGCGCCTGGCGCTCGAATCGATATAGACACCCTTCTTTGTACTAAAGAGTACTTCTTGGTCTATGTATACGTCAAACAAACGAAGGCGATGCCTCTTACACAAAGGCGTCGCGACGACAGCCAAGCCGCTGGTCACTCGAAGTGCCTTGCAGAAGCTCTTCGAATAGCCGGAGTCTTCGTTATCGTGTCGTTGTACATCACGACTTGGCTAGTAGTCATTCTCTCGTATACAAGGGGCATTTGTGACGTTATACACAAAGCATTTTAAGGTGAAAGCCTTAGATGTCTCATCAAACACGAACATTGACCGTCGGGGGCGTCGGCGTCAACACGAGTGGTGCAAAAAATCATCATCACGCGATGTCGTCCGCATATTACGTCATAATGACGTCACAGATCGCCAAAATTTTAACGTCGTTATGGCGTCATCATGACGTCACTATGACGTAATCACTAGGCATCGTCGCTTGGTCAAAGGTGGGCCTATCACGGAGTCAGTGCAAAACCGCGTTAGGTGCAGTTTTTCGAGGGTGGCGGAGCAGGATCAATACATTTGGGGAGGAGAAAAAGATGCCTTTCGCCTTCGAGTCGTCTTATGTGAACGCATAAGGGACCCTGTGAGGTTGTTGTCGTTTCTTTTTTTTTCTTTTTTTTACAGCTGGGCTCTTTAAGCCGATCGCTAGTCCGTGCAGAGCAAACAGAAAACTATCATCATCATGAACCAGCACGCGCTCTCTTCGTCCTCTTCATCTTCCGCCTCGCTCCCAGAACACGTGCGCCGATTTGTCCGGCGTGGGATGCAATAACTCTGATGGGCGAGAGTACGAGTACAGAGAGAAAGAGAAAGAGAGAAATACATGGCGAAAAAAATTTCTTGGCGAGGCGGGATTCGAACCCACGTTCCCACGATCCGAAGGCGAGCGTCGTAACCACTCGGCTACTCAGGCACGCGAGCAGAGCATAGCATAGCCTTGTATAGTATAGTATAGCAAAGGGATGGGAAAGGGAACTGAGGGTGAGGATGTGAGGGTGAGGAGGAGGGGAGCGATTAAAGCATAACATAGAAAGAAAGAGAGAAAGATAGAAAGAGCGAGAAATAGAAAGAAATACATGAAGATGAAAGAAACAAATAGAAATAAACAGAGACAAAAAGGACATATAAAAAACAGAGAGATGAGAGAAGAAGAAAGAAAGGGAGGAAGAAATAAAGAGAAAAATAAAGAGAAACGAAGAAGGCCGCCCAGCTCCGCACTTCCTTCAGGCTTGGCACCACTAGAGCGAAACTGCCTTAATTTTTTTTTTTTTTTTTTACGCCACGTCAGTTCCGAAGAGCAAGTTCGCCAGTAGTAACGGCGAATGTGGCCAGTGAATGAGTAGCTCATACGAACTTAATTTGTGCCATTGATTCCTGTGGTCGCATTCTCGAAACATATATTTCTGGGAATGTTTTATCCTTGACCACCCATCAATGTTGTCGCCTCGCCCCACCACAGGCTGGCGCTGTTACGCGCATTTAAGCATTAGGGCTCCTAGTTCACGAAGTGTTCTCAGGGAGGGCTGTCATTATTAGTCAGTAAATTGGCTAATCACTACACTTACAAGACTATATTGAACACGCTGGTAAACCGCCCTCCAATGATGCGCCGGGTGTGTTTTGCGAATCTAGAATTTTATTTGCGCGAATGCAATGTAGACTAATTGCGAAACCGTAATCGTCTTTTTGTTTTAGTACTGGGTTATGCTCTGACTGACAACATAATATATTCATTATAAGTTTGCAGAATTCATCAGCGATCCCTACTTCTAAGCACCTATGCATATTGGGAGTTCACGAAACGGTTCTGCCACAGCGAAAGGACCGCTCAAAAGCATGAATATGGAATAGCTGACTCTGACCTACAACCGTGAGATGAATTAGGTGGTCCTAGGGATCGTTTCTTTAGGTACACCTATATACCAAAAAGCGGAGAATAATGTCAAAGAACTCACAGGGAAAGGTAAACGCTATATTTAATCGAAATGCAAAAAGGTCAAATGAAATGAAAGAGGACGAAGACGTAACTTTTTGCATATAGGAGCCCAACACACATACGTGGCCGTGACGGCTGTGAATAAAAAGGCACTCCACGTCCGCCGCCTTGGCCGCTAGCGGTGCTGGCCGAAAATACCAGAGCTAAACTTAGATAAAATGGACAAGAGGATGACCACCGCGGTAATTTAATTGGTAAAGCACCGCACATGTAATGCGGAAGATATGGGTTTCGCTCCCGCGTGCAGCAGGTTACCTTTCATTTCACTTTCGCTTCCTAGGGTGTTATTATTTGAGTTAAACAACAGTAATTTCCCCTACACTTTCCTTGATTTTTTTTTTTGGGGGGGAGGGGTCTGTTTTCATTATGGTTGTTGAAATAACTCGCAAGAAAGTGTCGCGAGCAGCATGCAGTGTTATACAGGGTGTTTCTTTTATATATACGATACAGACCTTTAATAAAAAACTTATAAGAGTTAGGCTCCTGTCGTTTTCGCAGCTTTGACGCAACTAAAGTGACGCTGAAGTTCCGGTCTGACGTACCGGAGCTGCCGAGTTTCCTGCGCGCTGGGCCCGGTCATGACTCGCGACGTCCAATTAACGGCTGCATTTAGGCTACGCTGTGCATATCTTCTTTTTCTTTCTTTTTTTTTTCTTTTTTTCTTTTTTTTTTTGCTTTTTTAAGTCTCGTTCAGCGCTGGTTAAGCGGGATGTGTACTCCTAGAGCCCCCACGCAGCTTAGCTTATATTTCACGTTATTACCTCGAGGAACCCTTCAGATGAGTATTACGTAAGGGGTCAGACCACATCAGTACATTATTTGCGCAATACATAATCGAGCACTCAAACAAGAAAATGCTCGAGTTGACAGGTGAATACATGAAAACAAATACACAGTGTCAAATTATACAAGCTAGAAGTACTTTCTTATGTAAGCCAAAATTTGAAAATGACGCAATAGCACTCTCCGCCAACGTAGAAGGGCAGGAAATATAGCGGTACTCTGGTGGGGCAAGTTGCTCCACTCTCTAGCGGCATGCGAAAAAAAAAAAAAGAATGACTCGGAAAAGGTCCACTTGAAAAGTGTGCCGTGTGAGAAGCGATCTTCGGGTTCCTGTAAAGGCGCTCGTTTATTTCCACGCTAGCAGAGATACTCGCACAGCGAATTTTTTTCGGCTGCTCATACAGTTACACATAACTTTTGATACTTACTAGTACCTGTTGGGGTTTTACGTTCCAAAACCACGATATGAATATGAGGGACGCCGTAGTGCAGCGCTCCGGAAATTTCGACCACCTGGGGTTCTTTAACGTGCACCTAAATCTAAGCGCACGGGCCTCCAGAATTTGGCCTCCATCGAAATGCGGCCGCCGCGGCCGGAATTCGATCCCGCGACCATCGGGTCAGCAGTCGAGCACTAGATAACAGCTATACCACCGTGGCGGGTTAATTATGCAAACTTTTACTAACAAACTTCAACATTACAAGTTAAACATTCGTCATTTTAGTATTTCATAACTTTTTGCGCTAGCTTTCTTGCAGCGTCTGCATTTCCCGATCTCGGTTCTTTCTTTTTTTCTCCTTCCTGTTTTCGTAACTGGTTTTTGTGTATGCAGTAGTCGGTTGCTATGTATTTATTTTAGGTTGTATACTCGCCCATATCCTTGAGGTAAACATTTACCACAGGAGAATTCTACGAATTGTAAACAAATTAATCCACTGTTATCGTTAGTCAATCAAAAGGAGGCCAGCTGACCTTCCCCCAAACGGGTAATATTAGGTAAACTGTTGATTAAAAATTAATTAGACCGCTTTGCCCGAAGAAGAGCCGATTTTCTTTAATGGACTCAGGACAGCCAGCTTTTGTGCTTGTCTCCGCACGGCAATAACGAAAGCTGAACAACCGGGAGGCGATTCGGCCGCGCAGTGAAGACACTGACCAGCCTTTGTTGCTTTGTGCCGAAGCGCCTTCCGTTTTCTTTGCATTTTTTCTCTCTTCCTTGGGTGTGTATACGAACCTTCTTCGTGCTCTTATTTCGAGACCCGCTCGCTAACCTTCGTAAGGCAAAACTGGATCGCAGGTGAATGTCGAACGAGCTCGGCAAGAATGTTTCGCAATATTCTCCGGAATGTTGCGCAAGATGAACTTTCAGCGAAATGGGCTCGTTCCGCTTTAAGTTTGGCAAGCTGGAGATTAAAGCGGGGGAGCGCGCATCTGCCTATACTGCGGCTGTTCGTTCGCTTTTCTTTGTTTATGAGGAAGAAGATTTGCTTCGCTAAAGGACTTATTTTCTTGAAAGCTTCTCCCGGGCCAGGCTGTGTTATAATGGCAAGTCTGGGGAGTTCAGTGAACCCGCCACCAGGTAGAAAACAGAACTTGAGGTTGTAAAGCGAAATTTCTTGCCATGTAGCAGCACGCTGCGCAAGAAAGAAAGAAAGAAAAAAAAGAAAGAAAGGCATACGTGCGTATGGGTCGGAGAGATATATAAATAAATGCAATATTGCCGAAATTATTCAGCCAGGTTCCGACTTTAGCATTCTTTGTGCGCGCGTGTGTGTGTGTGTGTGTGTGTGTGTGTGTGTGTGTGTGTGTGTGTGTGTGTGTGTGTGTGTGTGTGTGTGTGTGTGTGTGTGTGTGTGTGTGTGTGTGTTGGGCGGGGGAGGCGTATAGGCAGAAATTTTGTGGAAGGGGGCCTACAAAGAAACACTTTCGTACCTGCGTGCCTATGATTTCATTACAACCCCCAAATGGGCTAAGCAGCGCCTCTCTGTGACTTGGTTGGTCTGTTGTTTTTCCTCGCACAAGCACCTGCATTGCCGGTGCTTAGATTAGACTCTCGGTTAGATATGACCAACCGATCTTCGCATGTTGCTTTTCTTTTATTGCGATAGCAATTATATGGACAGTCTCGGCTGGTTTCTGCCGTCGCCGTCGTCATGCACCGTATATATATATATATATATATATATATATATATATATATATATATATATATATATATATATATGTGTGTGTGTGTGTGTGTGTGTGTGTGTGTGTGTGTGTGTGTGTAAGCCACAAAGAAAAATAATTCAGAAACACTTTCCGACGCGCGGCGTTAGAAGGCTAGGCCACAAGAGTACCGTCTTTGAGCATGCTGACGGCGAGCTATTTATATACACCATTTACTTCAGCGTGATTTCTTACTCACCATCGAGATGGCGCGAAGTGCGCGCGGGGCGCGCTTTAAAGGTCGTCGCTCCGCTCCTGCGAACGCCGATGCTCTTCGCCCTGCAGGGCGTGGTCGCCTTCGTGCGCTTATCTCGAGGAAAGAAGGGGGGAGCGGGGGGTTGTATGTCTTGTGCTTTCCCCGCGATGTCCGCGCTGAAGTCACAGAGCGTACGAAGGTCACTTCGTTCGCTGCAGCGGCCGCGTTTGCGAAAGGAGCGCGCTGCTCAAACAGAAATAAGTAACAACTGCGACATTTTGTTACGCTCGTCCTGTGTGTACCTGTTCGTTCGTTTCGTGCGTCCTGCTTTGTGTTTCAGCAGTGCGCTTCAAGTATCGAGCTGTGACGCATGATAGTTCGCGCTCCTCCTGTGTGCGTTCTTTTCGTGCGTCCTTTGGGCTCGAGCGACGCGCTGGCAATTTCGAGCTGCTTTCCGTTCGTCGCGTTACATTCCATTTTTTTTTTTTGCATTAGCCAATAGACTTGCTGCTCCGCCCAACCATTCAAACATGCTCTACCGCTTACGTGTTGCTTTCATATTCGATTAAGGAACAGCACCAGTCGCCAGGTCGTAAAAAGCACGCAATATCACGGCTGTCCCAAGGCTCGGATAAAAACGGACATGGGCGTTGCAGATAGCCTTTAAGCTTGTGCCAAAGCGAGTGCGTCATTTACTACCCATAAATTACTACGGTACACTTCTATATTGTCTAGTTTGCTTTGTTTGGATTAAATTCCTTCTTACACTGGTTCAGAGAAACTGAGTGTAAGGACATATCATTTTTTAAACTCACCTCGTCATAAGCGTAGATATGGATAACCTATAGACCTACGGCTTGGTTTATTAACTCTACCTCGCTTAAGCTTCTTCTTATTATTATTATCTCTTATTATTGTTATTATCTCTATTATTATTACTATCTCTAACATGTTACCAGCAGATGTCAAATCTGTGCCCCTTACTTGTGCGACATTACATGGAGTCCCTTCGTCGGGCTGACGTCATCTGTGTATTTGGTATCGTATTGCATCAAGGATGTTCTGGAGACATTGACAACAATTATCGTCTGTGTCTCGGGACGTTTGGAATGCAATTAGTATCCCGCTCGGCATTGACATTTCAGTCATAGTAACAGGCCTCTATACTTCTGACATGGGCTTTAGTGAATTTCTATAACGAAGGTTTCATATTTCCCACACACTGCAAGAAGTGACGAGCAACATACCTATAGATTTAGAGGAGAATTTAGCACTTGGTTCCTCTCATTATCAAGTACTGCCTTGGAAACCACGGAGTGCATCGAATTCATTGCTGCTGTTAGATGGTGCACATAAAACGAATTACTAACAGCTGTGTCATGTTGGTAGTTTAAGCGTGGTTGCACCAGGCCGTTGCCATAATATGTACAGTTCATGCCAGTACTCAGAAGTCAAAAGTATTCCGGAAACGTGTAAAATAGTGTGTTATGTCCATAGAGGCACGTAGGTCGTATGTAACTGATTTATCTGTTTAGATATCTCTTTTGAGCTTGTAGCTGTTTGTGCAAGAATGTGCACCGAATTAAAAAAAAGAAGCAATAAAGTGCTACGGCGAGTATCCGTGCGAGGTTTGAAAGTCAGTAAACGGGAACAGCTCCCGAATGTACTCGCAGACCTTTGCTTTGATTAAGTATCCCGTTGGAGAACGTGTCGAAATGTGCGTCCTGAATAGTTTACGGGCACCGTAACCACGGCTTTTGGCGCACCGCATACTTCCGGCTTCGTCATGTGCCTGCAGGTGGGCGGCCACGGCCTGTTTACGCGCGTCATCGTCGCGACGTGACTGAACGTACCGTACATCAGGCTTCGGATCCAGCCCCTCCCACGCATGCATCTACTTAATCAGTGCTCTTGTGCCTACCGGCGTCGACCTGAATGCCAAGGTCCGCGTATTGTACATAATGTATTTGTGACATCGCGCTTCGCGTCAACCAGTCGCACAACAGGGCTTTATTTTATGCTTCGTTTCTTTTCTTTCGAAAACGGTGTCGTCGCCCATCCGTTTTGCGTATTACGAAACCACATTTTGTACAAGCTGCTGTTCGGGCCTCGTAATAGCAAGCTTGCGTCAATGTCAATGCATGTATGCCAAGCAGCTCTTTTTTTTTTTACCTCTAAAACTCGACGGTGGGGATGTGCAAGGATATTTGTAGCTATACATTATTATATGTATCTAATTATTTTACGTTAAACATTGGAATAGGGTAGATGGTTATAATATAGCTGAAAAAAAAAAACATTTTTAGTGCCCTGTACCTTACCATGTGCATATCTGTAAATTTAGTGCTATGTGTTGAGTGCCACATCGAGAACTCAAGTTACCCGCCACGGTGGTCTAGTGATTATCATGCTCGACTGCTGCTGACCCGAAGGTCGCGGGATCGTATCCCGGCCGCGGCTGCTGCATTTCGATAGAGGCGAAATGCTAGAGAACCGTGTACTTAGATTTAGGTGCACGTTAAAAAACACCAGCTGGTCGAAATTTCTGGAGCCCTCCACTACGGCGTTCCTCATGATCATATCGTGATTATGGGACTTGAAACCACAAAAATTATTATTAAGAACTCAATTGCCGATTGTCATCACTGAACGCAGAGTGTTTTTGATAATGATGACGACGATTACATTTATCAGCATCCCCTTTGAAATTCACAAATAACCACTTGGCCTGTTTTATCTAAGCAGACTTTGCTATATCTAGTGTGGTCTGGCATTTTCTTATACCTCCTTGATCTTCTAATGCATTGGAACTATGCTGGTCGTCTGTCCGAGCTTGCTTTATTCCTGCGCGACACCCCTGTGTCCATACTTGCCCTTTCTGGGGCCGGTCTAACAAATCTCGATGCATCTCGGGCTGCTTTGTTCACGAAACCAGGGAATTCCCTCTTTCCCTGATGGAACTGCTGCGCTATTCATTCGACGCGACATACCACACATTGTGGTGCCGGTCCATCACCTTTGTTCACCTACTTTGGAAGTAGTCGCTGTTCAAGTACGACTAGGCAGAATAAGTCTTAGTGTAGTGTCAATTTACGCTAGCTCCCGGAAAACGATTTCCATGCAAAATTTCATGAACAATCTCTGCAGCCGTTGTCCTCCTCCTCGGACATTTTGTGGAGACTTCGGTGCTCACCATTCGTTGTGGGCTGGCAAGATTGTAGACGCACGAGGAAGAGAAAGTGTTGATGCTATGGATGCGGAGAATCTGCGTGTGGCAAAGGACAGAAAAAAAAAAAATTGTTCTTCAGATGCCCAAACTCTAGAAGCATCACTGACGTTTTATTACATTCAATGGATGTCACGGTTTCCTCAACGGCAGCTTTAGATCAAGTGGGCAGCGACCATTTCCCCATATATATGAATGTTGCTGCATATCAATAAAGTAAGCTTAAGTGCTCCTCTGTCACACGGTGGAACACTTATCGAGATGTTCTTGAGGAGTCTACTGGACACATTTGCTGACATGCTGCGCAGCAAGAAAGCGGCTACAAAAGCAATGAAACTTAAATCAATGAAGTGCTGAGCGTATGTTATTGAGGAAAGTGGGAGCTCTGGTGCTGAAAACTGTACTTCATCGCAACAACGCCGTGATTCGTAGGCATACAAAAAGATGAATACGAGAACAATCGGCTGAATTCGGCGCGAGCTTGTCGAATACTTACACCTGCATGGCTATAGTGTGAGGAATTATTGGTGCGCTTACTAGACAGAGTTCTCCTAAAGGACCTTTTGAATCCCTCGCCCTGAAGCTCGGAAAAACTCTCGCAACCTGAACGGAAGAATTTGCGGATGCCTTCTCATCCAGTAGTTCACCAGAAGTTCTTGATCCCATGCCACCTCTTTCCTATTATCTGATGATTTCCGCTTTTACATTTCGCTGCTTAGCAACTTGCGACGACATTGTGCAGTGGGCCTTGTTGTTATAAGCAACTAGATGCTAGTTGCTAGCAACTAGATGCTAGTTGCTAGCAACTAGATGCTAGCAACTAGTGGGCCCTGTTGTTATAAGCAACTAGAACGCCTAGACATCAAGGAAGCCACCTGGGACCGCAATTAGCAAACCACTGCTTTTTGTATTACCTCATTTTTTTTTAATTCTTGCCGTATTTGCAAATACTCAGTCTTATTTGTTTCCATCTTTCGCATCGAATTTACCGACTTGATTGCCATTTTTATTTACATTTTCCTCCATTAAAGTACCGGTACTTTTTTGTGCATATGCCTGAGTCTTCCTTCAAAATTAATTTTCCTCTTCGCTTATCTGAACTCAAAAGTTAAACAACTTATTCCAGCCTGCACTGCCTCATTTGTGGTTTCGCCGCGGGTCCCCAATGCCAATCGGCTCACTGTCCTTTGTTCAACTTCCAATCTCGACAGTATCTCTGACTTTAGGCTCAGAATTTTATTCGCCATCGTTAGCGCTGGTACCGATGATCCTTCACGAATTCTCCGCACTATTCATTGCTGCCCCATAGAGAATGCAGTAACAGTGAAGCATAGGTTTCATTATTGCTAAATTTTCGCGTCGCGTTCTTCTGATCGTATTCCTGGTCTGGGAGCATTCTGTAGTTCCAACAATATGTCATTTTCCCCGCGTAATCTTACCGCACTCATTTATGGCTTCCATCGTCATTCCACATTCATAACGGTGAACCACTGCGCTTGTTCAGCAGCGCTCCGTCCACTCTATTTCTGGCGGAGCTATCAATCGAAACTTGTCATTCTGTACACCACTGACGTTATTGTAACTGACATGTCTTGTTCTTAACACTTTCTGTTTTTATAGGTCAAGCTCATCCTACTTTCACTCCACCCAATCGAGGTTTTCTTTGAATATGTTGCAGTATTACTCTACTCAGCTGTTCCTTGCTCTTTGGATTCAACTGTTTGATTAGCTGTATGGCAATCAGCTATACTAGATGTATCTTATCATACCACCGTTATTTAGTTTTGTTTTTTTTAAGCAAAAGTTTAGGTCATTTGCTTAATTTTGAGTTGTCCTGACTCTCTGCTACTGGATCTGCTGTATGACGCCTACGAGCTCCTTTCAATCTGAGACTGTAGTAGGAAGGACCTCTTGTCTCCATTCTTCTTGCAACTTCTTATTTAGTTTTATGTATCTGCTGCTGATCTTGCTCCCAGTCTTGCGCCGTTCTTTCCTTTGGTGTAGTCGTTTTGGTGAAGTCTTTTCCTTTGGTGTAGTCGTTCGCTTCTGAGAATGGTAAAGGCATTGTCGCTGCATGACTGCCTATGCCTATTTCCGCGTCGCTACATTATCTGTGTGTGACATTTATTTATTCTCCCACTTAACTGCTACAAGCTTCTGTTCCTCTCTCATATCCTGCATCAGAGATGCGTTGTAGTGCAGTATGTCCGAGCACAGTCTCCATGCGTGTATTCATACCTCCTACTAACAGAACCGGGTTCAGTTTTCTCAACTCATCGAAATCGCTTCTAAAAATCTGTGCAGTTTTTATTTTGTACTCTGCTGTCACTACATGTCCACAGGCAACCTACTCGTACTTCCACCCACGTCTCTCTTTTTTCCTGCCCACCTGCAGCTAATCCGTAAATGTGTCCTACAAGTATCTTCTACCCTTTGCCACCTTTTACCTCGCCTAATGAACATATGTCTGCGCATTCCATTGACCCAGTCATTCTGTCGCACCCTTCATCTACGAAGTTGTCAGTACCTGCTCCAAACCTCCTAAATGCGTTTCGCACAATGTGTACACGGTAATAGGTTCGTCATTCAACTGCACTGGATGCCCAGTTATTTGTCCTGCTTTCAACTACCCTGCGTGCTTATGTAAGAAAAACGTTATGTAACAGAGGGTGCTATTCACGGTCCATGGTTTGACATTACAGCTGCAAGGATGACAGCGAAATGGATGTTGAAGTTTTTGCATGACACGGTACGTATGCCTTTAGTGGCGCCGCTGTCTAATGTACATAAGCATCCACTCTTCTTCTCATCATCACCCATCCATATACTGTCACTACCCTTTCCTGTTCCCCAGTGCAGTGTAGGAGACTATAGCGCATCAGCGCAGTTCGACCGCTCTGCATTTCCTATAAAGTCTCTATGCACTTGTTTATTGTGCGGCGTTGCTTAACTGCTTGTTTTAATTCTGGTTCCGGCTAGTCTATCGCTCCATTCAATACTTATTTCACCTACCTGAGTGCCTGAGGCCCGTATAAAAGCGGCTGGCCGTGCCGCGGATCGACGTCCTACCGTTGCAACCGCATGCTCGATAAAATCTATCGAGTCTCACGCAAAAACGCTGTACGCGGTGGACTTCCCGGTTCACGTGAGTGACTGTAATATTCATCGCTTTAGCTATCGTCCAAACCACTGCGTTTACTGCGAGCACTGAACTTTCAATTTCACGCCCCTGCCTTTCAAACTCTGGCACTGTGCTGAAGGCGATATGCGTGACCACGAAAATTTTCCTGATTTACCTCACACCATTACGTATTCCTTAACACTCGATCTCTTACATCGATGCTTGAAGCCCCGATCTGTAATTCCGGTGATTTTTTCGCCATGTCAATGTAATGGTAATTCTACGTTCTCAAGGCGCTTCCCTTACGAGTCTGATAGCTGAAATTCCCAGCAAATTGGAAAATGTTTTTAAATAGGCAAAAAAAAAAAGTGTAAGAACAAAACTCAAACGCATCGAGCAGTATGAAGTATCAAGATGGTTTGGTTTGGTTTAGCGTCCCAAAGCGACTGAGGCTATGAGTGATGCCCTAATGGAGGGCTACAGATAGTTTTGACCACCTGGGGTTTTTTCAGGCACACTGTCCTCGCACAGCACACGGACCTCTAGCATTTCGCCTCCATCGAAACCAGACTGCCGCAGCTGGAATCGAGCCAGTGTATTTCGGGTCAGCAGCCGGGAACCGTAACTACTAAGCCACCACGACGGCCCATGACGTATTAAGAGCATGACATATTATAGGCTTTACCACAGCTGAACACGGTGACATCGACTCAAGCTGTGTATCCCAATGGCTAGGGGTGAAGTAGGTGCGACCAACCACGCGACGTCACTTGCTACGCATTACTTCGCTGTCCACATAGAGCGCAAGTTCCAGTGACAGCAACGTGTATCGCCTTGACACGACCTCACGAACGTCGTAATCCTCGTCGTTGGCGGCTGCATTCGCTGTCGGCGGCTATTAATTTCCAGCATTCGCTGTCTGTACATATCATTACGTCACACATTGTTGCCAATAGTTTGGAGAAGCCAAGTGGGTGGTACGAGGCAATTAAAGAATTTCATTTGCGGAGAATCCACGCAACTCTCAAGCTTGTTGTTTTGAGGACATGGCGGAAGTGTGCAGGGGAACACACCCAGCGAACTTCATTGAGATCTACTTATATCGAAAAAACACCGGAGTTGGCCTTTCAACGCGCGTCTTAGAAAACGTAAAGCGTCTTCTATAATATAAACTCGAAGTTACTTTTTTGCATCAATCAACGCTTTTGTCGTCGTCGTCGTCGTCGCCGTCGCCGTCGTCGTCGTCGTCGTCGTCGTCGTCGTCGTTGTTGTTGTTGTTGTTGTTGTTGTTGTTGTTGCGTCCACCTGGAGCACCAGGTTTATGGAAAATAATGTTTATGGAAATAATGTGTATAAAAAATCGGGGCCCCAGAATTTTCGCAAAAGAAACTGTCCGCCAATTCTGGTCGAAAATGACCGGATAGTGGTAAAGCACACATGCGAAGGAAAATCTCTGTAAATCCTGGCTTAGTTCCCCAGATCAGCCACTGTGAGTACCTCATGTTTACGTGTGCGTTGACGCTATTATGCATAAATGTTTAATAGAGTCATCTACTAGTATTCTTACTAGTATTCAACATGCTAGACAGTTATGGTTTACGTGTAAGTATTAATAAAGAATATCTCAGCATTCTGCGGGTGACCAAAGGTTCGTCAGTGATACTCACCTTCTTGAAGGTGTGTTATTGTGATTTTGCATATGTGTGTTGAGGGAGTTGGCTGAAAGAGTAGGGTTGTTATGCCTCTGTATGATGATAAGGATGACGATGATGATAGCCGTAGATGAGAGCGGTATGGGTATCAAGTTAACTCAAATGTTTACCAAGAAGGTGCACGAAACTCATCGACTAATGATGCCCCTTGCATACATACCAACGAGTGAAGTCGTGAGCAATATGAGAGGGAACACGGAATTCGTGTTTAATCGACAATTACTTGTAATATACTGATATGAATGTGAGGTTTTGATTGCAACGCTTGCCAACTGCATTTAGCCGTTATGACCTTTAAAAGGCAATTTCAGTCCCCCTCTGATATTGGTCACGACTGTACGTTCATCCTGGTGACAGACAAGTGTGTCAGGCACGCCGCCAGAAATTTATGTTTGGAGGCGGGGGGTCCAACCTCCCTTTGTGTATGTTCGTGCGTGTGTCTTTGTGTGCGTTAAATATCAAGATGTAAAAATCTAGAGGGAGGGGTGGTCGAACTCAGCCCCCTCCCCCCCCCCCCCCCCGCCTACGCCAACGAAATTTGGTTAATGTGAAACTCTAGCAGATTGACGTGAACCACAGCGTTCTAGCCAGGCACTAGAAGTTCTACTAAGGGAAAAGGGAAACAGAATGAGCGACAGAAAGGGAAAATGATAAGAAAGGAAAAGTGGAACCGAATTCACAATTCTATATAAATTTCATTATTTTAGTATAGCCGGCTTAAACGCAGCCTACCTTTAAATGTTTTTACATGTAAATAACAAGAAAGTATTTATTTTTAATAACGAGAAAGTATGGGGGGGAGGGTGGGGAGGGGGGGGGGGGGGAGGGGGGCTTAAGGTTTGTCTGTCATTAAATGATTTGCTACTTGCATGCCCAGCTTAACGAGTGCCTGTCGCCTACTTTTAGGAACAGTTCTTTCATAATTTCGTAACAATGTGTTTGTGCTCACGGGCTCTGGTGCAAAGTAAATGAAAAAACGAGCGGAAAAACTAGATAGATATAACTTTTTAATGATAATTCTGTAGATTTTAGTCTGGTTTGTCGCCTGGCTTGCGACTCTGTGTGTCTAAAACGTTTTCTTGTAGTCGCATGCCCAGCTTGCATTGTCTCGAAGCGTATCACTATTTCCGGCCTGTTTATGCAAACTGTACCCCTCTTGTTCGCCTGTGTTTTTTTTTTTTTCTTTTTCCTAGTGTTATTATTTTCAGTGCATCAGAAGCCTTGAGGTTACATCTATCAGCTTCCCATCTTAAAGTCACACTTTGAAAAGTCAGCCTCTGTTGTTTCGCGATTATTTCGAGCAAAGTCTGTGTGCCTCCACCGCAGAAAGCCACCGCAACATGGTTTCGGTGCACGGTCTGGAGCGAGCCACCATCTACAAGGAAGAGCTGGAAAGGCTGCAGGGCCTGCTGCATTTTCCCGAAGAGGTGGCTGTGCGGCTTACCGATGTCGAGTACGAGCTCTTCTACAGTGTCAGCCCAGTCCACTACATTCGCCAGGTGACCGTCGACCTTAGCGGAAAGGCGGCCACCTTCAGCCCAGGCGACAAAGACCGGACTGTGCAGACACTGATCAAGCGCTTCAACGAAGTAAGCCTGCCAAGTGTGACATTGGGCGAGTTGGTGCATAGCTTAACGAATTACTTGCGGCACAACTGCGAACGGGGCATTAAAACAGAGAAGACAGTATTCTGTATTCTCTGTATTTCTTCCTCGTTCTCAGTGTTGCTACCCTTTGAATGACGCTGACTCGACATGCGCTGTGGACGCGGCTGTCATGCTATCAATAGGCGCGGCGTTCACTCTCCCGACTGGCCCTCGCCTATTACAAATCATTCCAGCATAGCCATCCATACTATCTATGCCCAATGCTCACAAAGAACTTCGTAGGTTATAGGCGTCTGAAAGAACTGGCGAAAGGCAGGAGTAAGCTGTGTTTGGAGTAGTGGTTGCGACCTTTCTTATGTGTTGCCGATATAGTACTGTCATTTAGTCCTGTGGCGAAGATTGTCGAAAATGTGCGCTTTTACGAGCGGCGTTTTCTCAGTTTTCCGTACAGAAAGGTGCGCCGTTAGTGGCACCACCTTCCTCCTACGCTTCGTGCCTGCCCCACTTCGAGATAAGTTCACATAGCTTCTCGTTCGTTGTCATTTTTTTACCATTGGCTGGCCGCGTGCGGTATCGTATGCGTGCGGCATCGGGATAGCCTGGAATATTTTTCTCACTAATAATTCTAGCACAAGGTTTTCTGTGAATAAAGACTCTTGTGAACATCTGAGCACCTTTAATTCATTTCGCAGTCGTGTTTATTTCCTCGTCATAAGGTATCGCTTGACTTCATTGCACTGCATTATTAGTTTTATTGATTACAACCGGCTTGACTCGCATATACACATGTGTGCAGTACTCTCAAGCGTTCTTTTATTGCTTTTTTTTTTACAGGTGAGTTCATGGGTGACGCACATCATCATATCGCAACCGACGCACGAAGACCGCAAAGCTGTCCTGTCGTGCATTCTGCGAATTGCCATGTGCTGTTGGAACATCGGAAATTTCAACACGGCGATGGAAGTTCTGGCTGGACTAAAGTAAGTAGCTCCGGTGAATCGTTCCCCGCATTTCCCTACAGGTTAACATTTTTCACATTGCATTCGCTGGATAAATATTATGGTATAACTTGTACCCTTGCCATAGATTAATGAGTGTCTCATAATAATGATGTTAAGAAGAAGAAGGAGAAGAATGGCCATTCACGTTTGTGATGAAAATAGCATGAGATTAGCAGCACCTAATACTGTGTCCGCATCCACAGTATGTTCTTACGGGCTATTCAGGTTCCTGAGAACTAAAACCGGCCAACAGTCACAGCTATGTGAACTCGACAAATTCATGAAATGTTTCATTTGTATAGGTGCTGTTTCCTGTTGGATGACCACCTTTGCGAATAATTTGTTAATCATCAATATTGGCTGATATATACATGCTCTTACGATCAGCTGTAACTTGAAGGAGTACTGACCATAGGTCGACAAACTGACTCATGAGTCGACTCGCTAAGACTCACTCATACTCATAGATCTAGCCTTGTGTGTGAGTCTGAGTCCGGGTGAGTAATATCTTGGTGAGTTTTAGTTCGAGTGAGTCCAGTTGAGAAATATTTTAGTGAGTATCAGTCCGAGTGAGCCCTAGGTGCAAAATATATTTCTTGAGCGAGTCTGAGTGAGCTCTACATTTCTTTCCGACCTATGGTCCTATCTACTCAACCTCAGCATTACTATCAGCCTTATGCCGGCTCACGTTTACACTCACGTCTACTCACACATACCGCAAAGGACTAGCGCTCATACGCCTGCTAAATATTATTGATCAGAGGCATGAGTTGCGTGGGAGGGGGGTGCCTTGACCTCACCCCCCCCCTCCCCATCCGCTTGGTAAAAATATAACTGAAGAGCCATCTCTTTCAATAAAAATTTCCTTACTAGATTGCAACCACTAACTCATATTTAATGTCCGAGATCAAAAAGCGCTAAGTAGAGCACGATTATGTGAAATACTGGTGTTAAAGAGCGCTGACACCATGGTCGAAACAGTTTATTATACGCTAACGGACTATCAGTCGACTCACTCAGACTCAGATCGAGCTGTGAGTCAGAGTCTGAGTCCGAGTGAGTAATATTTTGGTGAGTTTGAGTCCGAGTGAGTCCAGGTGAGAAAAAATATTAGTGAGTCTGAGTCTGAGTGAATCCGGTCAAGGAAACTTTTAGTGAGTCTAGGTTCCGAGTGAGCCCTAATTGCGAAATATATTTCATGTGTGAGTCTGAGTGAGCCCCACATTTTTGGCCGATTTATGGTACTGACACGATTTTGAGGCATCGCAAAAGCGATATTTTTCGTTTCGTTGGCATGCAGTGTCAATGCTCTTCGCGCACCGGAGCCATAAAACACGTGTAAGATATTTTATTTTGATTTTAAGGTTTTTGTCGCCCAGTGTCTGCAAGACAGACTCACTGAAATGATCATTATCATGACAAGTCAACATAGTTCGCTAAGTTTGCGAACTCTGCGTCCTGCATGCAGCCGAAATCATTCGGAGTCGCTGGACGACAATTCACTCCTTTTATACGTGCACCCAGGGTGTCGGAACGGAGCGAAAACCAAAAACGAAAAACGAAAAAAACAAAATTCTTGACCGGAACGAAAACTTCAGCGAAACTTTATACAGTAAAACCTCGGTGATACGATCACGGCTCGTACGAACTTCGGGGTGATACGAATTTGTCTGTGGTCCCGGCCAAGGCCCATTAGCCTGCAATGTATTGGAGTGCGGTTGTTGCGAACCGATTTTCACCTCGCGACGTTTGATACGAACGTACGCTAGCGCACAGGTAAGAACAGGTGCTGCCCGCGCTATCGCGGAAGACGCGGCAGTCCCCCGCTGGCGCGGGTTTGCGCGCTGCTCGACCATCAACGGTGCGTCTTGCCTCCGAGATTGTGCACCCGAATCTTGGACGCCGTTATGCGCCTTCGCGTTTAGATTACAGATGGCGCTGACGACGCGTTTCTTTCTTTTTTTTTTTTCCAACGCGTTCACGCGTGCTGCTGTGCTCGAGGTAGCAGCGTCTTTGTACTGCGTAAACACGTGCCTGCCACGTCGATGCAAGCCATATCCTCGCAATCAGACGTTCTATGAAACAAGACTGAAACTTGGGCTGCGGGTACACCATGAAGTCCGATGAAAGGTGGACGAAGACCCCTAGAGACGAAGCGAACAGTCTTGGCGAAGGAGCTAGGCCTCGCAACGTACGCGCACACCTGGCACACTCCGATTTGCACGGGAGACTCCCGAATTTTGAGCCAACCTCCCGATTGTGCGGAGACGGCCGTAAATCTCCCGAAGAGCGCCCCCAACACGACCGCGATAAGAAAATAATAGGAACAAAGGACAGCGCCTCTAAAATTTTCTGCCCTTCATCTATCGCGTGGAAAGCGCTTCTTAAGTTACTTTCGCCGCAGTACTCTGTTGTCATGCAGAAAAAGCGTAGTACGATTAGGAAGGGGTTACTAGCGGTCACGCGTCACAACACATCTGGTTTATTAATTACGCACGCGCGCGCGCACCGTATATTTACGAGCACAAATATGATTGTTGGCGTCTAAAAAGTTTACTGGCAATCATTCACAGCTGTTGATGACGTCGCTGCGGCCCTGAGAAATGCTAAATCAAAACGTATGCCAACTTTCTTTTGTCGCATACTAATTTTCCATGTTTTCTGGTGATACGAATTTCTGATGATACGAATATTTTTGGTAACCCCGCGATATTCGTATCACCAAGGTTTTACTGTATATTATTTCGTTCCGGAGTGAAACCGAAATTTTTTTAATCGTTTTTCGGTTCACGAGAAAACTTGGCAATCCGGAACAACTGAGGTCATGCAACGTGAGCACTTATGCACATCTCAGAGTACTGAGTTAGCGCGTACCTCAGGCAGGAATTCCAAAGCAAAGATATGTTGAAATTGTGCGGAAATCGAAAACAGCGGCAACCAGAGATGTTTATATAACACAAGTGGACTTTTGCGCGCCTGTCACGGAGGCCAGCTTGGAGAGGGCATTTTCGGCACCGAAGTTTGTTACAGCGAAAGCTGTTATGAGATCACAACAGCCGATTTTGGCGCCATAGTTGTCCGCCGCCGCCGCCGGTCTCCGTAACCGCTATCGCGTGAAATAAGAAAAAATGAAATGAGAAACAAATTTCTAGGATCGGATGGGATTTTAACCCGCGCCCTGTGCGTGGCAGTCGAGCATTCCACCACAGTGTCACGCTGGTGCTTGTAACTTCTCCGCAAAAATACTCTATACAGGCGTCATGTCGGCCAAGGAATCGTGTTAGCATATGTTACATAGCGTGGCAGAAGAGTAAAATAGCAACCCGACGTCACACAAATTGAATTGCGCAAGGAGTCAGTCGTTGAATGCTTTCAACCCGTTACAAAGGGCTCAGCCATAATTCTTCATCGTCATTAGCCATAGCACAAAGTGCACATAATGCCCCACAGATGTGTAAGGTACCACGATTCTCTGAAGAATACGGAAAAATGGCATAGTGGGTGCTTCGATACAACAGAAAAATTATCATGATTTATGGCGTAGTGGGTTGTTGCATGTGTACTTGTATTAGTTTCCCCAAGAGAGTATAGAACGGCTCTTGAAAGGCCGCTGTTCAAGCTTACGCTGTGACTGTGCTGCGTATTCCGCGCAGGCCTGGCGAATTTTTTTTATCAGATCAGCGGTCTCGCACAGATGCACTCAATGACGTGCTGATTTTGAGATCGTGCTCACTCCCTTGACACAAAGCATTGAGCCCGCTAAAAAAATCGTAATTGACTTTTGAGAAAATAAATACTATGACTTTGAAGGGTATAGTACTGGTTTGTGCTAGTTGGTAGGAATTCGTGATACAGTTTCTTCCACTCCTCTGAAGAACGCGGAAGGAACGTGTTTTACCCCTGTCCCACTTTCTTAATTAAGAGGAGGGCAAGTAACTATATCACAGATGCAGTGTTTTTTACGATTACCTTAACTTCAAATTTTTGCATAAAAAAACCGTTACGAACCGCTACGGAACATTTTTTTTTCGTTTCGGAACAGAAACGGAACGGAACTTTTTGCGGCGGAACGTAACTAAAACCGAAACGAAAAACATTTCGTTCCGACACCCTGCGTGCACCACGTGCAACTGACAGCAGACGACAGAGTTGTGCTAGTACGCAACGAGTTGCGGCCCCCACGTGACTTTGACCTACGTCATACTGTGTTGATACGTCAAGTAAAGCGGCTATGGGGGCTAGTTGGTGCGAATACATGGCTTGATTCTGTCCAGTTCCTGGCAGCGCGAACAAGCCATGTTGATACGTCGCTGTGAAACCGCCTCCTCGATATCGAAACCGAAAGCGTTTTTAGGATAGCGGTATTAGGAATATATTCAAAGCGTTCAGAGGCACCACGGTGCTCTTTTTAGGGTTCTCGACGCTAGTGCTTTTACTTAGAGCAACGATACGAAAATTTCGAAAATTCGTGTCAGTACTCGTTTAGGAACTTTCTTTGTGTGATTACCGAGGCCCTGTTCATTCTAACAGAGTAAAAGTTGGTATGTTAGCATATAACAACACGTGGTGGATGGGCAAATCGCTGAGGGCGCCAACCCGATCGGCGCAGTGGCCAGAAAAAAAAAAAGACCACAGGAAAGGCGTCGACCTATTGTAACCTTTTGAAATGCGCCAAGAATTGCCCCTGGTGAACTGCCCCTCCTCTAACTGTCGTTTATGTTCTATTTTCTAAACAAAATACCGTCATTATAGCACTGGACGTTAGTCTATAAACTGAAGTATAAGTGCGTTCCAGCAAGTTTGCCATGTAATTTTCCAGCTGCGTCCAGCTCCATTCGTATCCCCTTTTGTTCGTGTCAATGAAACTACAGCGCTTAGTTCGAAATAAGTGTGCGCAGCGTGTTCAACGGCGTTTCAACGTTGTAGGTAGAGAGTGAAGAACAGGTATCTTACTCTTTACCCATCCTCCGAGGCTAGGTTCGTACCAACCCGATATAGTTGCGTTCAGTTGGCTTGTCGAGCGGGACATGCGGTCCTCAGGCTAGTGTAAAAGATAGGAAGGATAGGTTTTGAAATTAAAGCTCGATCGAACCGCCTGCAAGGGGCGCGTTGAATGGGCCGTCCCGCTTGATGCATGTAAACGCAGCGGGTGTGGTAGACTTGGCTGGCACTATACGCTTAGATACTAAATTTATGCCTTATTTTTTCTTTCTCGCATTCTCGTTTTGCTAGTATAATTTACTTACATTACAATATCTGCTTTCTTTGGTTAATCATTCGCGTTACAAACCAGCGGCGCAGCACGAAAAAAGCAATAGTTGCATGCATTTCACGTGAGGCAACGTTGACGATGAGATCACCTGATAGGCGGCGTCTGGCGTGACACTTGACGGATATCAATTCTGTTTTAGCCATTAATCACGTTCTGCTTCCCAAAGCGCTATCCACGTTATGAAATACGTTGTAGTAGACAGGGCCCAGATTAATTTATCACTTTCTTGTTGGACACTCCTTGATCTAAATGCAAGTATACTACGGCCTTTATGCGCTCCACTTCGGTGATGATGCGGTCACCGACATTAACTGCGTAAATGTATAGCCGTGTGCGAAGTCACGATGTGTTTCAGTCAATTACAAAGGGCCACCTGTCACATTGCAAAGAAATGGCGAAAGTTTGAAGACATGCCGAACTAAGGCGGCCAGGGCTCAAGGCTCTTTATCCTTTCAGTGGCGCGCACTGTCTTAGTTCCTTTATCTCGTGTATATTTTGCGTCGTGGGAAAGCAGTGAATGCGACTTTAGTTGTCGACGCCCGTGCCTCCTGCTGCTCTTTCTTTGGCAATCTCAACCATGTTTTGCCGCAGGGCATGACAAAACATTTGTTTTCAAAGATCAACTTCACGCAGTCCTGAAGCACGTAAAGTGCAGCTCATCACGGGAACCTCTGCGAAAAAGTGTATTTAGCTTCCTCATCTCTCATCTCTTCGTTCTCAGAAACAAACGTGCCCGCACCACTTACATAAAGAAAGACAAATGGCGCGTTATTTTCCTCATTTCTGTGCGAACCATGGTCGGCATGCAGGAGGTAACCAGACACTCAAAACAGGAGCCAAACAGTTCGTGAGACCCCATTGGGTGTTTTCTTTTTCCCTCTTTGATTTATACAAGGGGGCACACGCGTTTTGTCCGCGCCTGCTTACGTCACACGCGTTACGTCACGAGCGCACGGGCATTCTTCTGCGGATGGGCCACCGGCGAGTTGTACCGCGCAGGTCCGAGAAGCTGAAGCCCTTCTGGCTGTCGCTGTCCGACAAGGACCAGCTTCCGGTGCTGGAGTTCCTCAGCCAGGCTTTGCTGAATCCGGAGCCTTCAGAAGAGTACCGGGCTGCCGTGGAGAGGGCGCTCAACATCCCACACTCCAAGGTCATTCCCTTCTTCGGCACTTTCCTTCGAGACCTGCGCGCCATTCTCCAAGGCATGCCTAGCCTCGTCGTGTTGCCTTCCGAAAAAGCCAAGAAAATCGAGGTAAGTGTGCATCTGCTTCATCCTTTCGTCACTGCATGTGTATGCGCATGCAACAAAGGCTGAACTTCATCTTTCTTGCATTGCTCAATGAAAGTGAAACGTGTTCATGCGCGTGGCTAAATTCACGTCTCTAAACCGTGTTGTACCATATACATGCTGAGCTTTCGGAGATCGATGCCAGCCTGCGCACGCCAGCGCGAAGCAAGTAAACATATCTTGTTTTCTTCATCGGAATGGTTCGCGCAACGTGCCATTCTATCCCGAAATTTTGCGGTCATTTGGACAAAATTATTGCCATAGCTAATAAATTAGGAGGAGGACCGAAAAAGGTTCGTATACGAAAGTTACAGAAGTAGAAAAAAAGAAAGCTCTAAAAAAAATTCGGCAGATCCCATGTACCGTGGGAGTCGGTGTTATGCGAAGCATGCGGCGGGAAGGTGACTGTGGCGTAATTTTTTTACTGAGCGACAAGTTACAAAATGACGCTATAGATCTGTATAAATTTCATACGCACATATATATGTTCAAGAGCTGCATATGTGTTATATAACCAGCTGTTTACGGTTCGGTAACACTGCCAACGGCAAAGTGGGTATTACCAACACCAAAAGCGGTAAGCTGATATGTAGTGCTTATACTTGTCCCTTATGATGGATAACGCACGCACGTTTCACGAGCCCGTATGCATGTGTGGAACAATTTCTTGACAGTTCTTGAACAAGTTCATTATCTGCGTGATCAGCGAGCACCAGCAGCTGGTCATGGCCTGTTATAGGATCCGGTCGTAATCGCGGTGACGAGGGGTCCACGTGTAGTGAGGTATACTACAGCTGATATGAGGTATAGTATATGAGGTATAGTACAGCTGTTGGAATTCACGGATGCGTCGGTCATTTTGTCGACAAATTGTCTGTAGATAGAGCCGGCGACATCTCGGAACCCGAAGTCACCTTTCGCGTAGGTTAGGTATAGGCCGTCGAGGCTTGTAGGCCAGGATGGTGCTACGTAGACCAACATCAGTGGATGGCGCTTGTCGTATTCGTACACTACCTGGGCGTTTGTGGCCTACGTAGCCTAGTCTACAAAGCGGCTGTCAATCAATCTGGCATCATCCTCGGTTAGCATGAGGCCATCGCCCCGCCTCGTAAGAAATGAAGAGGACACTGCGTCGTTCTGGCGGACTAAGTGCACTTTACGGTGCGGTAATGTGGATATCATACGTAACTTTCATTCATGTATTCGTCCGGGGTCGAGCAATGCTTCAATATAGCTTGCGGAATCACAGGAATACAAATGTAATGTATATTAGACTGCTACAAAAGCGGAGCCAACACTGGAGCCACAGACATTAATCTGATGTGATGCCTGTATCGTAGGAGTACACATCGTAGGAGTATCACGTATTGTTTATTGATTTTCTGTAAAATTAGCAAGCACCAAAACCACAATTGACGCGTTGCATTGATATTACGCCTGCGTAGGCTGTTTTTCCAAACCAGTTTATAGACCTGGCGTGGCTCTGTGGTAGAATACCTGACTGCCACGCAGAATGCTTGGGTTCGATTCCTGCTGGGATCCTGATTTTCATTCTTTCCATTCGTCCGGTCAACGCTGCCGATGTTGGTTTTTCTTAACGCTCTCGCATTTAACCTACCAATGTCTGGTCTCGCCGTTCCTGGGTAGATATAAACTGTCAATCACCTGTGGCGCATACCCGTAAACCGCGGCCTGTGGTAAACGGGTATGTGCCACACGTGTCCAGTGGAAAGGGTTTGACGACGTACGTGACCGGATTTTCACGTTATCAATGTAATGACCCGACAGTCATATTCGCCAAATTCTCTTACCCTCCCATGCAAATTTTGGCCTACACCAAGTTAAGGAGGCGATTATGAGAGCACCCAGACGTAGGCGGCTAGATAGATAGATAGATAGATAGATAGATAGATAGATACGTAGATAGAAACGCTGAAAGTGCCAGAGGTTCGCTA
This sequence comes from Rhipicephalus sanguineus, assembly GCF_013339695.2. NCBI lineage: Eukaryota > Metazoa > Arthropoda > Arachnida > Ixodida > Ixodidae > Rhipicephalus > Rhipicephalus sanguineus. The sequence continues at coordinate 284,452,168 of NC_051176.1, forward strand.
AGAAATGCTTCGCATTTAATAATGAGAATAATGACACCAGCTAACTCCCGTTAAAGCGCTCGTTAGTTATCGGCCACACCGAGCAAATAAGCGCGAAGCGCACAATGGCATAAAAAGGGGGGGGGGTATAAATGGTAAAGTTCTAGCCCATATGTAGGGTCATGGCTTTCAAATATTTATGAAGGCTTTCTTAAAAATACATCGTACGTGTCGATGATATTTAGCAGCCTGAGCATGCAGGGCATTCAGGCGAGGGGCTGTAGGTACTGAGTCATTTTTGTTAGAAGCCCCCAACCCCCTCACTACTAATTAGGCTCTCCCTCTATCGCGGTGATCGCCCCTTGCACGCGTGACGTGAACGTGCCGGTATGTGCCGACTGAAATCGAACGAGGAACTGCGTGCCGCATGTTAGCAGATTGTATTGTAACCACGGTGATGTGTCACTCACAAAGCGCGCGTCTCGTCGCTCAACCACTTCTTCCGGCGCCCACGCGCCACACCAGGGGCCAACTTGACGCGCTGCATCATAACCGCTTACGCCTTGTTCCGCCCATAAAATAAATGTATTCGTGCCGAGAGAATGGAACGCTGTTATGAACGCTCCTTGGTGTCGCTAACGAGGCCGGGTTCACGGAATATTATTTCCTTTGGTCGCATGGCTATAGCGCCTTCATTCGAGCCCGTCCACAACCACGTTTCGACCCTGCGCCCAACTATCTTAAAACCTGTTCTATACGCCGTTCGTATGCAAATTCGAGAGCCCAATTGAGCAACAGCTTTCTTTTTTTCTAAATGTGAAGCACCTGTCCTAACCAACCCGTCTAGCGCTATGCGAGCTGCTTTTTGAACAACGCTCTCGAAACATTCAATAGGCTTCTTCAAAGGCTTGTCGTCTTCATGAAGTTGTCGCCATTTGCTGGTTGTCGTTTTCGTTAATACCGTATTTGCCATCGCATTTGATCAGCGTCGATCCTTATGAGCCGGTGTATCGTGCAAATCACTTTGTCAATTTAAAAGGGTATGGGTCTGAGCTTTTTGGTATGGCTTCATGACTGCAAAACAGCGCGAAAAACGACGACACAGAAAGAACAGACAGGACCAAGCGCTGTCAATCACTATGTCAATCCGGAGCTGTTGTTCGTCGCAGCAAGGGTCCATGTTCATTCAGGGTCGCTCGTATGCCATCTGACGTTACATCGCCGAGGCGTTTGTTATCTTGTCCCCCTAATGTCCGACGGAAACTTTGCCTTTGCCATGTCATTTCTAAAATTCACTTAAAGCAACAAATAATTTGCCGGGTTTTCTTTACTTCATTATCTATTGACTTCATGTAGTTGTGGCCACGGGTTGTGACAGACCGAAATCGGGCCCCTCCATTGACCTTCTCATCAATCGCCATCATGCATGTTCGCTATCATGCATGCAAAATTTGATATAGTTTGGTGGTATAAGATTGAGGATATGCTCGATTTTATGCGTGCAATATGTTGCCAGAGGCAGCGCTGTGAAAGACTGCAGTTCTGGCAGCATTTGCAATTATCTGACTATATAACACTCGAATGTTTTCCGTCTCAAGGGTGGCTGAGTGAATATTTCATGGTGTTATTCGCGCTGCCAGGGACTACTAGCCCATGGCAGCTTTACTTGAGTGATTACTGATGCTCTGTTGCCGAGTAAACATGATAATGATATTCACTTATAAGAGTGTGTCGAAAAATATAGGGCTTTCTATATCATGAACATAGCCTATGTTAAAGCTTTCGAGTAGGTTTCTTTTTTCTTTATTCTACTCTCCCTCGCATTTCTTCATCCCCATGCAGAGCAGCATGACAGTGCTTATACGAACACCGGCGAAAATATCTGCCTAAAGATCTCTGTTGCTGAGTTTGAGATCGCTACTTCCAGCCACAGCGGCTGCACTGGGGCGAAGGTGACATGCGCATCAAAATACGGTACAAGTGGCCGAAATTGATCCATAGCTTTCCACTGTGGGCATCACTCATAGGGTTTGAGACATACGAGCTTCAGTAGCAGTACAACGCATTTCTTCTCTAATTTCTTTTCTACACTCTAATAAAAAAAGGTCCTTTGACTATTTCTTGTGAGTTTTTTTTTTTTTACTTTTTTTCTTGCCGCTATATGACTCTCTTTAATGAGACACGCGAACTCTCTTATAAGGTCATCATACTCTCGTTGGAGAGTCGTGGGACTCAAAAGAGGGTTAACGCGTCTCTTTAAAGAGATTCATATACGTGGTAAGCACGTAGGACTCACCGAAAAGAGTAACACATACTCTATTTTTTTTTCTTAGAGAGTATATGTGCTTTAGGGCAAGCCTAACTATTGTCAGGCTGGCTTCGCATCGACGGAATTATTTCAATTGTAGGATTCCATCTACACCAATGATATCTCGCTTTTCTCATTTACGTTTGTAGGTAAATAGCATTCGCGGTAGTATTTTGTGCTATGCGTGTCAGTTTCAGCCATGTCAAATAATTATTCGGGCAAGTGAGCGCAGGGAAGGTTTCAGCGTTAATGGGAACGTCAGCGACTTGTGCGCGTTCATTATATCGCCGCCTCCTTTGTGCTCCACCTTGCCTTTCTTCCGAGCCAGCGAACTGAGGACTACGTAACCGTCGAGACGCCTGTCGACAGCGATGTCTCGCCCAAAGCGTGTACACGGGTGCGAGCATTCTTCGTGCCCTTGCTCCTTTGTTGGAGGTCGTGTGGAAATGTCGGCAAAAAAAAAAAAAAAAGAAGTCCATGCAGAATGATGCGCGAATGCCGGGTGCCACCACCACTCGTTGTCTTTATGGTAATCGGTCTTCGGCCACTGTTCGTGCGGTTCGGCTGATTTTTGTTATCTCTTTCCTCCCGTACCTAGAACCAGCTCTCGCACCCGCTGGCGAACAACGGCAAACATTAGGGCAAGGAATGCTTGCTGGTTTGGCGGTACACTGTGCAAAAGTGATGTGTTCTTGCGGTTGTGTTTGTTATGCTTTCGACCGTAGTGCTTGTAGAAAGGAGCGAAGGAAATCGACAACAAACCCGCGTGCAGAGCGGTGAGCGTGGAGAACAAAAAATAAGAATGCAGTGAGATAGGGCGATTTTTCTGCTTCGCGTGCGATGGCACATCGTCAAGAAATGTCCGGCGAGACGGTCGTTCCTTGAAACGTCCCCGCTAAACTACCGTCGCTTCCGTTCGCTCTGTCCGCGCGTACAACGCTGTTTCTTCCCGCTTACGATTGAATACTCTTGCACATTTCTGCGCGCCGGTATGTCTGCTTATCTCTCATTCGTTTCTACGTGGACATTTCACTTCCACTTATTTGTTCCAGACACGTGGTAAGTGCCGATCACATGGCTGAGGAGATGCGGAAAGGAAGTCACGGTATCGCGGCCTGACGCGCCTCCCATCTCCCCCAAAGGACATCGGCCAATGCCATGAAGAGCAGATAACTCAACACAATTATATAACAACACGCTACATACTGTTATTACAATAACAACGGTACTGAGATCCAAAACAAAACAACAACTCCGATGACTAGGCATTACAGAAAAGAAATTACAAAAATATTTAAGATTTTCGTAAGAGGCGTTTTCAATCTGAGACAAATCATTTAGACTATGGTTTTTTATAGTCGAAGGGAAAGCGTATCTTAGTGCTTAGATTCTATTATTTGTGCGTGGTCGTGGAACGTACCAGAATTCGTGGTTTCGTGTTCTTTCGTTATTTGGTTTCTTCTATTGTGAACTCGCAATGTTGTTAATGTATGCTAGCGTGTTGCGCTCGGAATTCCGCTGTTAGATGTTCTCCAAACTGTTTTTTTTTTTCCTCTCTCTATTTGACCGTTGTGTCTTCGCGGGTTTTGCTTTGTTTATCGATAAGTATGCTTTTTTGCGTCTGGTAGCGCTTTGTGTATTTACATCCCCATTTCGTTTGTTTTGTCTGTCAGTCGCGTGCTTTTCTGTTTATCTTCCCGGCTGTTTGCGCGTCTCGCACAGCTTCCGCGACCATGCTGTGGAACTGGCCGTCTGGCGGCGTATATAGTGTGACGTGCAAGGAGGGTGGCTGCCTCCGTCGTTCCTTCTTCTCTCCTTCGGCAGGCGACGCGCTACGGCTTCGGCGAAACGCCGTGCTTCCCGGTGCCGTTATAAGAGCCGTTAACCGACGCGAGTGAAGGCTCCATTGTATGCGTCGGCCACGCAGCCATGCATGCCCGCCGATGAGCTGGGCCAACTTGTCACCTTGCTCGCGACGGTCGCGCTTGGAGGAGCCGGTGCCCGAGCGAAGCACTGGCGTTATTAAATGGCTCATTCGTTTGCTCTGCAACTGAGAGAGGCAATTTAAAAGACACGTTAAATAACAGATATTGAAAAGCAACGGTAAGCGTGCACATTGATTGGAAAACGATTGACAAGTATTCGCGTCATTTCCTGGGAATATTCTGAGCAGTATTTGGAGTATTGCACATGCGTTCACCGCAGCCGTCCTTTATTAGACTAGTAGCTTACTAGTTGCTTAGACTAGTTGCTTTATTAGAGTAGTTGCTTTACGAGCATGCACTATTTACGCACGTTCGCGTTTGTAACAGCTGTTTGTCATCGATTGGTTATTCTCGGAAATATGTTCCTTACAACGTGAATATTGACTAATACTTACATTTACGAAAATTTTAGGGTAATAGCAGACACTTGCCAGTCGTGATGTTAAATATATCAACGAAGACGGTATGACAGTGGCAAACAGCACTGCTTTGTGAATGGCACCCTTGTTTCACTACTATCTTCGAAAGCTCATTACGTGAATGTATGAACCTGTCCCTCTCGTAAGTAAGCCAATATGTACAAAAGTATATCATATTTTCTTGGGTGGAACGTTCATCGAACGCTTTTGTGCACAACATTTCAAAAACTGGTGGTCGACAATGCACCTGTGGCCTCGTGGATGATGATGTACAGTCGTGAGCAATGTGACAGGGAACACCGCAATTACATTTTAATGTTCATAGCGGCTAAACACGCTAGGCAAGCACAAAAGCGTTCATAACGCTAAATGATCAAGCGGAAAGACATCTCTTGCAGTTCAGTGCGTCACATTCATATGGGTAGATTACAAATAATCGTTGATTAAACACGATGTCGGTGTTCCCTCTCATATTCCTTACGACTGTACAGTATCTTCTACTAAAATGTCCGTGACACGATACAGAGAGACAACGTTTGTTACGAGAGTTAATGCCATTAGACCGCAGACCCTTCAGTGTCAGGAAGATTCCATGGCTTCATAGATAGCACATTCATAGTGAAGTAAAAAATTTATGGCGTTCAAGAGATTTCTAGAAGCGAGCGATATTCTCGATAATTATTGAGAGGAGCATTTGTAATGTAGTGCAAGGTCAGTCTATGCGTTTAATTTGACCTTGTACAATTTCGTTCCTGGCTTCAACTGCCTTCGTGTAAACATGTTTCGCTTTTGTGTGACAAGGCGTTGTGTTGACTTTTCTTCATGCCTGTGACCTACATTATTTCTCGTGCTATGTGAAAATGAGTATTCGGCGTCATTTAAAAGCGTCAACACCTCCTAAACAATAAAGGGTAGAGATCATATCAAGGATAATGGCTTGTTTATATAACCTCGCATAACGAAATTGAATTATCAGATGATGCTATAGCATAAAGAGGCGTTATTGGGACTACAGGCTTCCTGGTTAAGCAGTTTCTTTTCTTTTCGTTCCAGTTTGTGTCCGATTTCCATGGTGAAGATCATTTCATGACCCGCATCGGAGTAGGGGGAATCATTAATGTCGAGAAGATTCACCAGGCACATCGTGTCCTCGACGACATCAAAGCATTCCATCATCACTACAAGTGCAGGGAACACGCCCTCGCTCAGGTCGCCATCAACAGCAAAGAAGTCAGGTGAGAGCAAGATGTTCATCCATCCCATTACTTCAGTCTTTCTTTCAATTGCCTACTTTTTCGGAGGACAAAGAAACCTTGTTATTGCTTCAACTTGACGCTTCAGCACGCTAATGAGTACATGGCTGTTGCCAAGCGGTACTTCTATATACGTTAGCCCTGTGTTCAGTGTTTTCCTGAACATTGTCAGTTTGAATTTGTTTCTTTGAAGTCATTTGTTCCCGTAGTTATTGTAGCCGTACAATTTTCCTCGGCTTACAATCCAGCGAGAGGAGTCAGGAAATAAACTGCTTTGTTGGTATGTGGAGTACGATATGTCATAACTTGACATCTCTCTAAAGACTGTCCGTAAAGTTCTCAGTAGATACATTAAAGCAAGGCTCAAGTAGCAAGATCATTTTCGCGTAATAAGTTGCGCTGTTTGCAGTGGGGTCAGCGTATATCAGTTAAGATATAGTCGTGAATGGGGACTAGATTATTGGCGTTGGGATGCGTGGGGACAAACCTACAACTATAATCAGTCACTATAATCTAGTCACTATATGCAACTATATTTAAAGCGCTCCCTTCGAATGCGGGTGCTAAGGAGCCCAAATCCTTCACACCGTTTGACGTCCCTTAAACGGGAGTCATGAAAAGAGTTTTATCACTGACCGGCAGCCGCACTCGCAGGCGTGAGGAGACCAACTGCAAGGAGGACGACAGCCTGTACCTGCAAGACCCGGAAGCGTACATTCCGATACAGGAGCTGGCCAACGACCACCACATCAGCATGGTTCCGCTCACTGTGGACCGAGTGGACTTCCACCAGCTGCAGATTCTGCACCACGGCTGCACCATGGTTCACTGGGAGGAAGACGGCTCTCGTTCCTCGCTCTGTTACGTGCGCCTCGAGCGCAGCAACGCCACCATCACTTGGTGCAAGCCGGCATGGAGCGCGCTCCGGGGCTCCGGACCGCAGGACTACGCGCTTAGCGTCAACATCGAGGAGAACGTGCCGGTCGGGTTAAGCCAGAAGTATGACACGGGCGAGTCCTACCTTGCCGGCCTCGAAGAGGGCTTCCTCGACCTCAACATCGTCAAGGAAATAGTGTTGTGCCGCAGCTCAATCGAGGTCGCGGCCGTGGCGAAACGGCACGGCCTCGAAGACTCGTTCAGCGACCAGAACCTGTTGCGGTTCAAGTTCGGCGTTGGCCTGTCCGAGAACCGTGTGCTGGAGTTCATCCTGCCGAACTTTCTATCCGTGATATGGTATGACAGCCTGCGCCGGCTGGTGTCCATGCTCAAGCAGCAGCGCCAGCTCTGCGACGGACGAATCCACTGGCTCAAGGAAAGCTACCTCCAGCTATACTTCCGTGAGCAGTGCTGCATCGGCCCGACTCCTGCGGAGGCGATCAAGGTGCGCTTTACTCACATAAGCTCAGAAAGCCCCGAGTCGCTTATCGGCAGACCAAGGGAACGCGCAGGACCACTTAACTCATGGAGCTTGCTGACTACCAAAAAAAGTGTCCCTGTTTAAAAAGAAAAAACAGGCAAAGAATACAAAAAAAATGCGACATATCGTATTTGTGTACCACTTAATCATTTCCTCGTACGCACTTAAGAACACATGAATATATGCTGCAATTGTAGCTAAGTCGTGTTTTTCAGGAAACCATAAATGTGCAACTAAACGGGCACCAGTTCATACGACAACGTACAATTCATTAACCTATTCTTCAATCGTCATTTATTTTGCTTTATTTTCATTAGTTGTGGTAACAGCAAAAGACCCTTCACCTTGTGTTCGCGTTCCGTGTTTTTGTTTTTCCAGTAAGCATGACTAAGCAGGACAACTTACTGATGACTCTTCGACATTCTCTATATTTGCTGGAACTACCGGACGTCTTATTGCGCTTCGTCTGTCATCCAGGTCTTCGGTGGGAGGAAATGGACGCTGAATTCCCTGGGAAGCAGTTCTTCAGTCGAGTCAACATCCTCGGCATTCAAGAGGGCTTCAAGTTTTGGAATGAGTACGACTAAACTGCGGAAAAAGAAGTCTTCTACATCACTGGCAACTGTTCGGGTAAACTTCAAGCTTATGTTTCCTTTATTATGCCGAAGGAAGGAATGAAGGAAGCAAAGGCAGGGAGGTTAACCAAAAAAGATTCAAAACTCATGTTAACGTAAGAGTAACGAACTTAACAGTAAATAAAGGAACGTGCGTTCCGTTATTCACTGCTATGCCTGGGATCTGAAGGGTCAAGACTCTGGATTCATGTTTCTGTCAGGGCTCTAAAGATCCATGTGGATCTTCAAAGCCCTGTTAAAAAGGGTAGAGGGGAAATGGGAGGGAATATATTGCGAAACCTATCACAACCTTTTCTTGTGCTAATAGTGTTCTAGCATTTAAGATATTTCCGTGCGCTCCCGCAGTTGTATTATTGTAATTACTACATATTCAAACGTAACAGTCGTACGCCTCACCAATTTTCGGGCAAAAATCTCATATAATGTGAGCCTTTAAAGTGGCTCTCGTGGTCTGCGGTTGTCCGTCATGGCACGTTTCAAAAATTTACACTCCTGGATGTGTAATCCTGGATGTGTACTCAGCGCGAGAACCAGGTTTATAAGCGCAGCGAAATAAACTCGACCCAAGCTTGCTAACTCCACAGTCGAAGTGTCTTCGGCAATACAATACGTTATCGAACACAGTGTACTTTTAACAGCGAGACTTCCCAGTCCGTTGGCGTAGCGCTGGTCAGGGGGTCTTGCGGCGTGGCGAGAGTGGGACTAGGCAGGAGAGGAAGGGCTGCGCCGCGCTAAGATGCGCGAAGGCGAGGTTCGGCAAAGAGGGTGAACCAACGAGAGGCGCACAGATATGGGTGAGGGTGAGCTTACCGAAGGGGGGGCGTCAGCTTCGCTGTTTCGACAGTGTTCGCGAAGCGGAGCCGGCCGCACTTTTTGTAGTGTTTCTTACTTAATTCAAGCACAGTGCCAGTTAGAGGGTACATTTATCGATGAGTATCTTAGAAGTACTTGAAATGCTTAAAGCAACGAAAAAATGCGCGGCAGCGCACATGAAAGCATTCGTTCGTTAGGATCATCATGCATGATGTGGCTATTTTGTTAGCGCATAATACCTGTATGCTTCAGGTAGGCCCTTATTTTGTGTATATTTAGTCATTTAGGTTTTGCCTGACCAGTCTAATTGTCGTGACTGTGTGCGGTAGAGAGAGACTGAAGCGTTGACATCGAAGTGCACGCGCTGTAAACACGTTCCGCACAAGAGCAGCAGTTTGGGCGAGTTGGTGCCCCATGACGTTCTGAGTGTTCAGCGCCACCTAAACATAGTAAAAGGAAATAAAGGTAAGGGTAGAAGGGAGGACAAGACGACAGCGTGAGCGCTAACTTCCAACTGGTTTTATTATTCCGTTACTCCGATGACATTTTATACACTCGGCGTTCCATGGGACATACATGACCATCTGACAAGGAAACCAAAAACACGTTAACAGGTTTTTGTCGTCTTGTCCTCCCTTCTGCCTGTACCTTGATTTCCTTTTACTATGTTTGGGTTGCACTAAACATTCGGAATGTTTCGCACAATACGAGCTGAACAGCATGGCTTGTTCTTCAGGACGTGGGTCCAAGGTACCTGCCGGAGGCGGACGAGGGCGGCCCGACGAGAAAGAGTCCGACAATCAAGAAGCGCCGCGCCACTGTCAAGTCGTCGCCGCAGCTTCGTTCTCAAGAGTCGAGCCCGCAAAGGACAAGCGTGTCGCGAAGTTCCTCCTCCTGCGAGAACCTCAACCGTACCGAAGGCGGCATACCTCTGATCCACCCGACTCCCCTCGCCACGGGATACAAGTGAGTGCATCGCTTCAACAGCATGCCTTCGGTCACTTACAAAGCAGTCGACACTAATTTCTTCGCTTTTATCGAGGAGACCGTGATGCACTAACATCAAACGCTTTCTCTAAGATCCATGAGGAATAGTTGAAATCAACCGATAATGTCAAAAAGCTTCCATCATTTATGTTACTCTGTCATTAACATGGGTCGTCAAACTCACTGATGAGTCGACTCACTCAGACTCAGGTCTGGCTGTGCGTCTGAGTCTGAGTGAGTCCGGGTGACTAATATTTTGGTGAGTTTGAGTCCGAGTGAGTCCGGTTGAAGGAAATTTTAGTGAGTCTGACTCCGAGTGAGTCCAGTTGAGGAAAATATTGGTGAATCTGAGTCCGAGTGAGCCCCAAGCGCAAAATATATTTTTTTGAGTGAGTCCGAGTGAGCTCCACCTTTTGTTGCCGACTTATGGTCCTATCTACTCATCTTCAGCATTGCTATCAGCCTTATATCGGCTTACGTTTATACTCTAGTCTATTCACACATATCTCAGCACGTGCCGCCACCTCAATATTTATTGATCAGAGGTGTGAGTTAGGGGAAGGGGTGCTATGACCTCCCCCCGCAAACTCTTTCACGGGAAGTTCTTGATAAAGATATCTCGCGTGAGTCTCTCATTTCATAAAAATGTCCTTTTTGAATCGATATATGATAATGATGACATGTGATATGTGATGATAACTCGTATTTGAAGATACAAGATCAAAAGGCGCATCGTAGAGCACTGATTATATGAGATACTGGCGTTAAAGAGGATTGACACCATGATCGAAAAAGCTAATTTTACGCCAACGGACTCATGGGTCGACTCACTCAGGCTCACTCAGACTCGGGTGAAGTCGTGAGTCTGAGTCTGAGTGAGTCCGACTCAGTATTATGTTGGTGAGCTTGAGTCTGAGTGAGTCCAGGTGAGAAAACGTTTAGTTAGTCTGAGTCCGAGTGAGTCCGGTCCAAGAAAATTTTGGTGCGTCTGAGTCATAGTGAGCCCTCAGAGCAATATACATACATATATATATATATATATATATATATATATATATATATATATATATATATATATGCCCCGCCACGGTGGTCTAGTGGTTATGGCGCTCGATTGCTGACCCGAAGATCGCGTGATCGAATCCCGGCCGCGGCGGCTGCATTTTCGATGGAGGCGAAAATGTTTGAGGCCCGTGTACTTCGATTTAGGTGCACGTTAAAGAAACCCAGGTGGTCGAAATTTCCGGAGCCCTCCACTACGGCGTCCCTCATAATCGTATCGTGGTTTTGGGATGTTAAACCCCAGATATTATTATTAGAGCAAAATATATTTCTGAAGTGAGTCTGAGTGAGCTCCAATTTTTTTGCCGACCTATGGATTACGAAGTGGCTAGCTAGTGTGTGTGTACAACTGTACATATATGTATACGGGGTGTTCAAAATTAAGCGTTATGGTTTTCTTAAAATTCAGCACTGGGAAGAACGTAAAAACCACCTTTGCAGATAAGTTATGTATCTAGGGGGGCACAAAATGAGGCAATAATTATCGCTGTCAGCCGCCGAATTAACTAAGGTTGGATAATGAACTTTTTAATGAGCGCAGCAAGCGGGCATGTTTGTACAGAAAAGTTGGAGGCAGTCGCGTTTCTACACAGTTCCACTTGGAAGAATTCTTCTAGCGTGTCTGTGCCCCAAGATATCCTGCTGCAAAGTTTAACTGCGGTTTGCATGATTACGCATGCAAGACAGTGAGCACTGGCACAGAGCTCCTCCCCGATGCGCCGCAGAAGTTGGGTGCAGCGTTTAATCTGACAACGGGTCGAAGGCATACGCAAAGATGATAACGTCTACCAATTTGCTACAAAACTACAACCCAATGAAATAAGGTCAGTTGTAAAAGAATCACCCAATACAGGGGCGTTCTATTTACTCTTGTACTTCAACGCACTCTCTCGCTGGTTTCATATTGGGGTTTAACGTCCGAAAGCGATTCAGGCTATGACAGGTCGTAGTGGAGGGCTCAGATAATGTCGATCACTTGGGGTTAACATGCACTGAAATCGCAGAGTATATGGGCCTGTGGCATTTCGCCTCCATCGAAATGCGGCAGCCGCGGCTGGCATCGAACCCGCATCTTTCGAGGCAGCATCCTAGCATCATGACCACTGGGTCACTGCGGCGCCGCGCGCAAAGTGGCATTTCGTTAAAGTAACTGGAACAACAGTGCATTCTTGTCGCAAGTTCGGTGCCACATATCTCCAAATACAGGCCGCCTTCTGATTCTAATCCCAGTGCATAAGCCGTGCTAGCTGCTCGGCTTGCAATTCGTCCATCGCAATATGCAATATGTAGTTAATTAAAAAGTTAATGAGTCCTAACTAATCGACTATATTTAGCGTGATCTTACCATTTATGGCTGTGTGTTGTACCTGAAAGTTTACTTTTTGAGCAATTGCCTCCTTTTTTTATTATTTTTTTTTGCCGGAAACCCTATAGTTAACTATAAAAAATGTTCGCAGAAAACATTCGGTATATCAGTTTTCAGAGCATTATGCATGCATACACGTACGAAGCACTGCACCCTGATCTCTGTTGGCGACTCTGTTGACCTACACATTGTGTGTTCTCCAGGGAAAGGTCATGTCAAGTAACGCCGAGTACTTCGAAAGCCTCGTCTCTCCTGAGCCGCCCAACCATCACTCACTCCAGCCAGATGAACTTCCTCGAGTTCGCAGAGCTGTTTCGCTCCTTTATGGTGCGCTGCCGCAAGGACCTGAAGGACATCTTCGAAAGCGTAGCCACCAACTCCAAAGTAACGGCCAGCGAACTTGCTGCGGAGGAAATGGCCTCACCAAAATCTTGTAGGACAAGACCAAAAGTGCTCGGTGAGTTAGCGGAGGAACCGCGGCAGTGGTAGTTAATCGTATACGCTGGCAAGCAAGTTGCCGCACATTCTGAAACTGTATTGTTCACTTCTCACCATACGTTTGCATATGAAGCGCTAATTGGTATGTACACGTGGAGACAAGATTGAAGTGAAACGTTTTCACCATCCTTCTTGGGCCCCAATGCCTGAAAACGAGTCTTGTGCGAATAGTAAATTTTATGTTCGAAGCGGAATCGAAGCTAATAGTGATTTGGTCGAATAATTTCGAATCAAATTCGAATAGTATATGTCACATATTATAAAGAAAAATGAGCATATTTGTCCTTACCCAACCAACCTGCACAATATTTTTTTCAATTGAAACAAGGCCTGCGCAAATGTAATTCTTTTTTGTTCAAAGAAAGTGGAAGCAACTTTGAATAGTAGCAGGATTTGACTTTCGGTAGAATGCAAGTGATAACCTGTAAAATATGTTACGTTTTAAAATCTGCTATACTTAGAGCCTATATGCCGGTATAACAGGCTTTTAAACTTAAAAAATTATGAATCGATGTGAAGGTAATATGTTCATTTAACCTTGAAGTGGGGCTTCGCGGCAATGCGGAATTTTCCTGGAAAGGTGTATTCACGGTGTAGCACTTCTTTACTGCAGTGAAACCACTTTTAAAGGTGTGTTACATGCGGATTAATATACACCTATTCGTTCATTTCGAATACTTCGAAATTTCCAATAATTTAAATTCTAATCGAAGCGAATTCGAATACTGTAATATTTGTTCGAATATTCGAAGTGCTCGTATATTCGCACAAGCCTGCTGAAAACGCTTCAAAGTCAGGCACGTTGATGTCTATCCCCTTCAGCGACGACGCGTACAGTTGTACACGGCAACTATAGAGTCTCGGCAGGCACCGAGCGTTAACTTGTAACACGATGTGTACACTTGTACACGCTTCATGACTGGACAACTAGCGCTCACTTAACTTCATTGTGCAGCGTATTGTTGCAGATGATCACTTTGCTAAAGAAACTACCATACTGAGCGAGTCGTTCGACGGGCCGCGATCTTGCAGCCATGCCAAAACTATGATTTTTGTTTCCTCGGAATGTATATAACAGATAAATTACTCGCGTATCTCGATCCTGAGATTTGATTAGTTTTTTTACAAAAATAGAACATGGCGTACTTCATAATAAATAGATATTACAGCGAAAGCTGTTATGAGATCATTTCACCGGCCGTTTTTGGCGCCGTAGTTGTCCGCCGCCGGTTTCCGTAACCAGTATCGCTCGAAATAAGAAAAAAACGAAATAAGAAAAAAATTCCAGGATGGAACGAGGTTCGAACATGGGCCCTCTGCGTGGGAGCTCAGCATTTAACCTCTGAGCCATGCCGGTGCTTGAAACTGCTTTGCAAAAAGGTCCTATACAGGCTTCATGTCGGGAAAGAACCACATTAGCATATGCAAAATAGCGTGGTAGAAGAGTAAAATAAGCACCAAGCGAGCACAACGCGAATTCTGTAACCAGGCGTCACACAATGCGAATTGCGCAACGAGTAGGTTGTTGAATGCTTCCAACCCATTACAAAGGGCTCTGCCATAATTCATCGTCATCAGGCGCAGCATCAACAAAGTGCGCATAATGCCTTACACGCGTTTAGCAGGTACCACCGCTCTCCGTAGAATGACGAAAAATGGCACAGTGCCTGCTGCCCTACTACTCAAAAATTACAATGATTTATAGCGTAGTGGGTTCCTCGCAAGTGCACTTGTATTGGTTGCCAAGGAAGCCCATAAGCGCATGATTCATTTCCTCGGGGTCTCAGTAAAGTTCTTCGCCCCCCCCCCCGTCTCTCTCCCACGTCAACGTATGTTATACAGCATGACGGGAGAGGGAAATAGCGACCAGGCGTCACCCAATGCAAATTACATAACTGGTGGGCCATTTAAAGATTCCAACCCATTATAAAAGGGCTGTGCCATAATTCTTCATCGTCATCAGTCGTCGCGTCAACAAAGTGCACACAATGCCTTACAGACGTGTAGCTGATGCCTCGCTTCTCCGCAGAATGACGAATAATGGCTTAGTAGGTGCTTCCCAACTTCACAAAAATTGTGATTTATGGCGTAGTGGGTACCTTTCTGGTGTACTTGTATTGTAGCCCCAAGGGAACTTAACGGGCTCTAGAAACGCCGCTCTTCCAGCTTTCGCTGTGACTGTGCTGCGGTTTCAGCGCAGGCCTGGCGTTTTTAATGACGCTCTAATTACGATTGATTATTAAAATGCGATATCGACATATTGCCACGTTATCTTTCTTACAATATAATATCTTCTTGCATCGATCGGCTTGGATTAAAGTTGCGTAAATTTCACACATTCACAGGCAGACCATCACCATTCGCGCGTCAAGGGAATAATGTGTGCGCAGGTTTGTTCTTTAGGATTTCATTCAATAAAATGTTTAGGTGTCATTAGCAGGTAGTGAATTTTAAGTTAAGGACAGGGTAATTAGTTTTGTTTTTGTGTCGTTATTAGACTGTCATGAGGCCAATTTTTTTTTCATATATTGCCATCTGTTCGCGAAAAATGTCGAAATGCAGGCTCTCTAGAGTGTGTTAAAGTTACACAGTAGCAACACTAGCGCTCACCGCAATCGCGCGGTGTAGGAGAGCGCTCGTGTTTCATGACGCGCGCCGACGTAGCTTGTTCTCCCCTTTGTCATCCCCCCCCCCTCCCCCTGTGTAGCTTCCAGTGCGGTCGGCAGGAGGAAAGAGAGAAAGAGCTTAAAGCGTGCGACAAATCCCTGTAACTCCTGCCGTTCATGATGGATTCGAATGATTTTTGATGCGATCGATTTGTGGGGCAATAAACGCCAATACTGAGGCCATTCACTGATCACTTCGAAAAGTGATTCAGGACTCAAGCCTTTCGTTATTGTGGCTCTTTTATTCACTGTGGTTGCGAGACGCGTAGACTGAGCGAAAGGCATCAGCATACTTGCCATGCACCGGTGGCTGGTCTAGTATTACTTGGCAACCCTCAAAGCCTCTAAGTCAAAGGCGTAGTTAAGATTTACCCTTTCCAAAACTTCGCCCCTTAAGAGTAGCGCAGCAGGTGTTCGGGCGCATGTATCATATTTGTTCTGACATCAGAGCAAGGCATTTCATATTTCTTTTAATTGATTCCAATTGTAATATTTCGACCTTAAGATTGCTTCATTATTTCAATGGTCACATAATATTAATGAGAACTAACAAAAATAATGCCAAGGAAAGTACAGGGGGTGTTATTTGTAATAATTGGGCTATAAATGTGAAGAAAGTAAAGTGGACGAAAAGATGACCTGCCGGCAGCAGGTTATCTTTTCGTCCACTTTACTTTCTTCACATTTATATCCCAATTATTACAAATAACACCCCCTGTACTTTCCTTTGCATTATTTTCTGTTAGTTCTCATTAATACTGTGCCTAACAAAGAAAAACGCCAGGCCTGCGCGGAAAGCGCAGCACAGTCACAGCGAAAGCTCGAAGAGCGGCATTTCTAGAGCACGTTATAAACTCTCTTGTGGCTACTAATACAACTACACTAGCAACGTACCCACTACGCCACAAACGATAATTTTTGTGAAGTTGGAAGCACCCACCACGACATTACTCGTCATTCTGCGGAGAAGCGAGGTACCGTCTTTAAGGCATTATGTGCAGTTTCTTGATGCGACGACTGATGACGATGAAGAATTATGACTGAGCCTTTTGTAATGGGTTGGAAGCTTTAAATGACTCACTAGTTACGTACTTCGCATTGTGTAACGCCCAGTCGTTATTTCATTCTCCCACCGCACTTTAAAACATACGCTAACCTGAGAAAGAAATAGAGGAAGGTAATTAACTTTATTGAGACCCCGAGGAAATGGATCATGGGAGCCTTATGGGCTTCCTTGGCAACCAAGAGAAGTGCACTTGCGCGGAACCCACTACGCTATAAATCATAATTTTTCTGAAGGAAGGAAGCAGCCACTGCTTCCTTCCTAAACAGTCGTTATGTTTTATGTTGGGATGCTTCCTTCTATCGGCGGACAACTACGGCGCCAACAACGGCCGGTGAAATGATCTCATAACAGCTTTCGCTGTAAAAACGAGCCCTTAAAGGACCCCTGACAGCAAAATTTTTGTTGGTGACTTTTTTACTGTAATTTGTAGCTTTGGGTCTGGTAATCCCTAAGTTAAATCGTAAATGCTCTAGCGTATCGTATAACTAATTCTAGCGTAGTTAATTGTGACCATTTTAGCGTCACTTCAAAACGCCCGCCTAAAAACCACAAGAAACTGACGACCCATGCGAGGAGCGTCAAAGACCACGTGCACTCAAGCTGTGGTGACGTAGAAAGCGCGGTTTTCAAATCGGGGCCCCGCGCGCGGTAGAGATTGAAAGTATGTGGGTGCCTCGGTATGGGTTAAACCTGTTAAGCGCGTGACCCCTCACGAAAACTACCTCGAGTGCAGCCCGACAACAAAGCGAGAGGGGTGCGGAACAATAGGCCTCGCCGGGTGCCAGTCGTCGTATTGTGCACGTGCGCCCCGCAAACCTTCTGTGACATCCACAATACTAGCTTTACTCGTGGAACGTCACGCGGGGCCTCTATCTACGTCATACCAGGATGTCGCAAGGTGCAGCCAACTCAAGTGAGCACTCATGCTTACTTTAAAACCAAATTAAGATATCTTAAAGGCAATGTTCGTCGCTAATAATCGGTCAGATGTGCCCCCGTATACAGGAAAGTCAAACAACACAAACATCTCGAGGTTTCAATTTTGGTGTCAGGGGTCCTTTAAAAGTAATGGTCACATAAGTTGTAGTATGCTAGAAGTGAAGGTCATCGCTTTTTTTTTTTTCTTGTCGGCTTCGGGCAAAATGTTTAGAGAAATGTGAATACTTTCACGTCGTGAATGACAGCGGGCAGCGTGGTCTATCTTGCTGGTGTCTTGCTATTGCGCATCTTACATGGCTACATTATCGGACAGTTTCACCCTGCCTTTAGGTGGAGGCAGCAGATACCATTACAAAGGCTCGCGCCGCCCCAAAACAGTAATTTTATGCACGCTTCTTTTTCTTGCGGCATTTCATTGAGACGTTGTTCCGCGTGATAACCCTAGAATGCAAAAAGAAAAGAAAAAGGAAAGTAAGTTAAATTCAGGCTTCTCATGCGCACACCGGTTCTTTGCCTTGTGCACTCAAAAATGCTTCTACTTCATTTTACATCCTTTCGCAAGGTCGCTACGTATCGCATATGTCTCCGAGTCATATTTCTGGCTGTGTTTGCGATGTCACTGAGGTAATGATTGAATTCGCACATAAAGAATTTTCAGACGATGCATCAGCCCAGCTGTAAGCGTGGGCCTCAAGTGCTGGAACTTTTAAATGCGAAGCACTTCTAAGCGAACCAAATACACTTTGACCGTTTCTATCTATCGATCTATCTAGCCGCCTTCGTCTTGGCGCTCTCGTGGTCATCTCGTTAGCTTGGGATATATCAAAATTGGCATAGGAAGGTTTAAGTGTATGACGAACGCGATTCGCAGGTCGTCACATGAATAACGTGACTTCCCTGTCACGTGCGTCACGAAATCCTTTCTACCTGTCACGTGTGGCACATATCCGTGGTATGCTGGTATGCGCCACAGGGGATTCACAGTCTATATCAACTCATACTTTGGAAACGTTAACGCTACAGTGTGAAGGAGCCCTTGTCGCAGAAAAGGCGGTGCCGGCGTCGTTGTCGATGGGTGAAATATCCCGATAGAAGCAAAGAATAAAAATCTCGGCTCCAGCTGGAATCGAACCCAGGTATTCTGCATAAAAATCAAGTATTCTACCACAGAGCCACGCCAGTGCCTCGAACTGCCTCGGTAAAACACCCTATACAAGAGTTACGTCAGAAGTACGCCCTGCAGTGTTTGCCATCCGCTTTTTTTATATCGCTATAATAAACATTACATATGTGCACCTATGATTCTGTAAGCTATAGTCAAGCGTTGCGCGAATACGCCCACGACCACTGTTTTATGATATGCACGTCATCGCATCGTAGCGTGCACTTCGTGGCGATAAAACTGACGTCTCTGCTCTAACGTGAGTGTCGACGTTGCGTCGGACCATGAACCCTTTACACGTCAGTATACTCGGCGTGCCTGGTAAACCAGCGATTGCTACTCAGTTTACACAAAGACGTCGATCCACCTTGTAACACTTGGCTCAAAGCAAGAAATCCAGGATAGGCGGCTACACGTGATGCTTCACACGACATTGTGTCCCACAGTGAGTGGGATCTGTCGGATTTTTCTTCAGCTTGCCCTATAGCGCCAGCTGGCGTCACAGAACTGTGGCCGTCGAAAATATGACAGGCTGAATAATTTGAGGCCATCAATATCGAGTTTACGCGCAGCTTATTGCTACGAGTCCATTCTTCTGTGTGCGTTTAGAAAACGTTTATTCCACCGTTTAGCATTCACATGCCAAAATTCGGGGCTATTTAATTCGCACGATCAAGCATAGCAACTTTGCAATCTTACGTTAAAGAACCATCTGGCTTGCATAAGTGGAATGTAGAAGTTGATTCACTGTTTCATCATAATATAAGTCTACCGTCTGAGGATAGTAGCAAACATCTATTCTAAAAAGACACAGGGCGTGCAAACACGGACACAAGAATGAGGTCAGGACACCACCCTCGGCGTTTGTGGTGTCCTGACCTCATTCTTGTGTCCGTGTTTGCACGCCCTGTGTCTTTTTAGAATGAATACGTACCAACTAGCTCAGCTCTCTGTTATTCTAAGCAAACATCCGTTGCATTTACGCCACGTAAAGCTGTTATCTAAAGTTTTGTATGAGTTATTTCGTACATACAATATACTTCCGCACGGAAATTACAAAAACCTCTAGGCGAGCCGTTGCTGTAGCGCGTGCAAAAGGGATAGGTTGTTGCGCTCTTCTCTGAGCACACTGGCAGTCAGTGTTGCCAGATTTGACTACATAAAGCCAAATTAGGCTGCAGAAAAATTTTAGCGTCTGCTTGGGAGAGTTGGCGATGTGGCTTTATTTGGGTTACTGAAAATCTGCGACTTTGCTTTCTTTAGGTAATCTTTTTTATATACCTGGGGTCGAATTCACACTTGTTCTTTTTTTTCCACAGAGTTTTTTTTTTTTTGCGTATACGGCCCTAAGCCCATATTTATAGCATATTTTTACCCTAATTCTGTTCTTGACAGCAGGTGCCAGGCAACTATGACGCTGAGCAAATTATTAGCTAACACGACCAGCTAGTAGCACGCAGCACTAGCGAATGGCGTCAGGTGCCGAATTCGCTCATCTTTTTGTTCCTAAGTGCAGGAGCTGAATTCAATAAGCTCTTCGTTGGTACAGTTCTGCTTGCTGTTGGCTGGCCGTCGCTCGCTGATATTACGTCCAGAATCATTGCCTGCGATCTACTTTCACGATAAATTTTAGCGTGAGTCAATCAACGAGGCTATGACACTTAAGCGACGCGAACAGGAAAGAACAATCGCATCACCTTTATTGTTTCTCGCAGGAGTTAGTGCTGGTATAATAACGTCCCATGGGCCTTACTTGGAGCTGCTGTTTAGATTTCGCTATATGAACAACATCTCTCCCGCCCTTGCGTTGCCTGGTACTGCAAGGAACACGCCGCTCCGTTTAACCTCACTTTTTGATGCTAAATAAAGTGTAACACATCGTAACAGAGTTTAGCTAACCAAAACGTTAGTCCCGATTTATGTCAGCGAAGCCATAGAACACTCCTGTCCCCCATTTTATCTATTTTACTCGCTAAACGTCTATGAGTTCCAGAATGCCTTGTTTCGCGTCACGGGAGGTGAAGGCCACCGTTGGACTGCTTATTTGTGCGGAAAGACAGTGTGTTCACAAGTACATCGACAAATAGAAAATAAAGCTTTATGCCTGTCGCGTTTGAAAGAAGTTTTCCGTGTGCTCTCCTTGGCACGAAGCACCGCCAAGACATACGAAAAGGACCGTGAAAGTGCTAAAAATGGGCTAGCAGTTATGTTGTGGAAAGCTTTTCTTTTTTTCTTTTTTTTTTTTTTTTGAGACAGAGCTCCCTGTAAAATGTTGTGTCGCGCTTTCTAGGACTGCTGACACGAACTAGCAAGTACGAGTACGTGGACCCTGAACAGAAAAAGATTTGTGATGCCATTGCCACCGCCAGCATCGTGTCCAACTGCGCCGGGGTTGACAGCTCAAAAAGGCTCGTCTTGGAGTGTGCCGACTTCAAGAAGTTCTTGGCGACTCGTCAGAAGGAAGAATTGACTGAGGAAGAGGTTATCAGACTTATTCAGGTAATTCAGACTTGCTGCAATCTTCAGCATTTACAATATCTGTCAATGTTATTTGAAGTAATACATAAGTCGTTACGGTAAGCACGCTCTTGATGGTTGAATCTGCCGACTTTTCTTTCGACTAATGCTCATCGGTTTCTTTTATCTCTTCCTTTTTATTACTCTAGCGACATGAGCCTGATAACGTCCTCAGAGAAAAGCACCTTCTGTCTTTCGAAGGCTTTGCAAGATACCTGTTGGACAAAGACAACTACGCCTTCGTGCCGGAGATAATACCGCCCGGTGCGAACACGGTGAGAACTTGGTGACGAACTTGGTAACCTTCGTCGAATCTAAGTTCACGCTTGAACAGCAAGGTTTCGTGAATCTTATTCATAAGACACCCACCTTATCATTCAAATAAATCTTATTGTACTTTGGAACATCCTGCTTATACTGATTGTACTTTTGTTTTGGTTTATCCATGCTTTCGACAAATTATGTCATAAATTACTACTATAATCTGACCCTGTCTAATGATGACACCAGCCTTCTTAAGTAACGGGAATGTTCTTTTACTATTCGTGTACAATACGTGCAACAGCTAACGATCATAACTCGTCACCTGCATTAGTAACCTCCTTGTACCTTACATTTCAGAAATTATATTAACTAGCCTCAGCACCTTTATCCATAATTCAACCTTTTGTCGGCAACTGCGTCATCTTTCGTGAAATTACTTATGATCACTACACTGTATACATTCACCATACGTAGGTACCACAGTTGACTGGCGTAGCTATTAACTAGCGTAACTAAATTTAAAGGAATATATGTAAAGTCATGCTGCATCTAGAGTATATAAAAGCCACCTATACTTCCTCACCGATGCCTCTCTCGAATGCATCACCTTGTGCAAATACTTGTGAAGGAGGAGGAGGAAGAGATATCCACAGGCATGGAGGTCGAGCACGTTTTGCTAGCCTACGCGTGGGGAAGGTGGTTGAGAGAAAGAAAGAAATGGGAGGGGAGGGGGCGGGAAGTACTACGTACTGGCAGCTCCGATGTTCTGCCTCTTTGTTTTTGCAGTGTCGCTGCTACTTTCATAAGAAGAGACCTCTCGCGCAATGATTATATATGCCGATTGCATGTATTGCGGCAGGTATAGCCACCGAGTGCACGTGAAAACGTTATGGCGCGCACAGATTTCACGCTGTAACGTTTCCATCGCGCCGTCCCCGTTAAAGATGTTTCGATTGAAAGTGACATGTAAGCTGGAGTACGCTACAGCCGCACAAACTCTCTTCTTTGAGAGGTGAGTCATCATGTATGAATAGTAAGTCCGCTAGCTTCATCCTTTCCCATTGCTGCCCTACCGTCAGTATCAGTTCAATAAAGGCCAGCCGCCTTAGCTTCTTTTTTATTACGTCACGTCGTAAAATAACCCTTTTGCGTAGTTTTGACAATTTATGTCATCGTCATACGCTTTTTAACGAGTTAATTATTGAGCCAAATTGTCGTCCTATTGCGTCTCCCTTCGTCAATAAGTTCGTGCGAATTTCGTAATACCGGTAACGTAATCATTATTTTTTTCTTTCAGCCATAATAATCCTTGAATTAGACCTACCTTCCCGAGAACATTGTAGACTAATAAAAATCGTCTAATTCGTCAAACATCACTTGAAATTTGCATACCTAAATACCTAAATAAAACTTCATTTGTTATGCACTTACTGATAATATCCCAGGTAAAGAAAAGACCGCGACACATCTGGTCTCATTTAGGAATTATCATATCTCCCGTGTTTTTTGAAGATCATTTAACACTTCAAGATTTCTAAACTAGGCATATCGCTATCATTCAAAGAGAGCATATGAGTTCATAGAAAAGTTGCCAAACTCAGCGACCGGCTCTCATCTTTGTGCATTTCCTCAGGCTAAAGTTTTGATGGTGTGTCGGTCACTGCCCCATGGCGATTACGCTGCAGCGGTAGCCCCGTCACGCGCCGGCACGTGACTTTGCTGACGATTCGCTGGAAACGACTCGCACACCATCAGTGCTGTTGCTTGAGAAATACCTCAATTGAAAGCTCGCTTCCTTTATCTTGCGATTTTACTTGAAAAATGTTCCTGTGTTTTCATTATCACGGCTTATTGGGGCGGTTTATCAATCTCCCATAGTAGAGTGCAAATACTCTGAATCGTCAACGTTTCTTTTAAGCACAAATGTTGAAATAAGCTTTCTAAACGTAAATTCGCTTTGATTTTCTTGTGATAAAAAGATCCGGCAGATTGCACGCATTTTTGGAATCAACTTCATACGAAGCAGACAGCGAGTAGCAACCTATGCCGGATTTTTAGCTGTCTACCAAGCGTTACGAGGTGAATCGATGCCTTCATGTAAATTGAGTAGCAATGCGCAAATAGTGAGGAGTAGTGTTCAGGAGTAGGGTAACGTCCGCACTCACTTTAGAGTGCGGACGTGTCAGTGTTATCGAAAGGAATGCACGCTACGTAGCGCTGATGTGCATAATAATTGGTTGTGACGGTGAAGAACCAAAAGCAATCGGACCTTTAAAGGTCGAGTTATTTATTGGGGTGAACTTAAATTCACTGGGTTTTACGTACCAAAACCAGAGAGAGATATGATTATGAAGGACGCCGTATAGTGGAGCGCTCCGGAAATTTCGGGTTCGTTTTAACACTCACCTAAATCTAAGCACACGGGCCTGTAGCATTTTGCCTCCATCGAAATGCGGCCGCCACGGCCGGGACCGACAGCGTGACGCTCGGGTCAGCAGCCGAGCACCGTAACCACTGTACAGCGGCCGTGCCTATGTACCACCGCGGCGGCTTTTGGGGCTAGCTTGTGCTCAAAGTACAAGCAATTAACACTTGCAGTAGAATGTATCGTGGTTTTGGGACATTAAACCCCACATATTGTTATTATTATTATTACTACTTGCAGTAGAATGGTGAAGGCGACAGGTGCCTGAGTGCCATAGAATCTTTCATTTTTTAAAAATCTAGATAGCCTAAAATAGACAGCCCAATGGCATTAGTCCCGTGAGCCCTCTTCCTTGGTCACATTGGTATCCAACACGCGCGGTTATTTTGTAAAAAAACATTATAAAGAAGATTCTAAGCGACACAGTACAACATCGCTTGATGCCAGAGTATATATTCAAAGTGAATTTCACTTTGAACTAGTTTTTGTATTGTTCAACCAATCGGAACCCGCGAAATCCGTTTCGCGGACACTGGGCTGAGTTGACCACATTTGACACACACTTATTAGAGATTAAATAATGGAAAGGTTTTTAGACAGAATGGTAGACAACGTGCTTGACTCTATCAAGAGCAATTTTCTAAAGAAAAAAATAAGAATGGCCTTTCTTATATTTTATTTTCAAATTTTGTTATTACGTTATATTACTTATTCAACGTACTTTTATAAGATAACGGCGCTTGGCAGAACCACGCAAAGTACCTTTCAAAAGAAGCACGCTGCGGTGAAACTTGCCCCCTCCCCTCCTAATACAGAACTCTGCGCACGCCTGTGAGCAGGATCACCTGCTCGTTCTTATCCGGATGCACCATGGTTTTGGCACGTGAAACCCTTTAATCTTTCTTTATTTGTAAAACAACTGCGCAGGATGATTAAATGGTATATCGAGTAAACCGAAGGTAAAATGAGTATGGTATCCTTTTCAATGGGGCGATGAGGGCGAGGGAGGGTGGGTAATTTTTGTGCAAGTGAAGCGAGGGAAGGCGAGCAAATTTTGCAACGTGAAGGTGAAGTGAGGGGAGGGCGCCACTTGCGTAGTGAGGGTGAGCGAAAAGCCATAAATGAAGACCTTTACCATAACCTATGCTCAAACTTCAAGTTTACCTTTATGTTTCTCAGCCTCGGGTCCCTTTTATTTCGGTTTTCTCCACGCGATGGACCCAGACTTCTTGGGTGGGACGTAATAATATGGGTATGCCAGGGAAATCCTGCCATAGTTGTATTAAATCAGCCATCATTTGAGGACCCCGTCCGGCTCTGAACTGATCGCAGCCGACTCGAGTGTTAGGTTGATTAGGTTTTGTGCTAGGAACCGAATATCCGGCGAGACTTGGCGAAACATGGTGAGATTATGTTAGACCCTGCGTATCGGTTTTCAAGCAACGCTTCGCATTAATAATAATACATGTATAACTGCTACGACATGGCCTCACTCCATAAACTGCTTCGCACACAACGACACTTCCCTTTAAAAAATGTATCGTGCAATTTTTTTGTGACCCGTTGGTTCAGGGTGTCGTGACTAAAATGAGCATTACAAACGACAACGACAGCAATGTGTTGAAAACGAAGTTGCTAATAGGTGATTATTCACATCTAGAATTTATTCTGAATTAAGGAAATCTGTTTCTCGGAAGTCGGGGGCGGGGATGTTATGGGGCTTCAGCCCTCCCCTTAATTTTTTAGAGCGACAGCCCTACTCCACGAGGTACAAACCCAGAAAACGCCTCGTTCCGTGAATATGACCTTCAGGTTCAGCCAAGGTCATTCAGGCGTCTATGAGATCCGTCAGCGCCGCAGAAATTTTTTCACGCATTGCCCGTGAGATGGCGCAAAGTTCTCGCCGGTGAGTTCGCGCCGACGTTTCTCCAGCGTATCAGTGCCTTGATTACGTGCTTCGTTCCACGCGCATCGCGCGTCGTCGCAACGCCGGCCAAAGAGCTTCATCGAAACGTGTCGTATTTTGTTGCATGTCAGTCAATCACAACTGACATTATTTAGTCTGATTCATTTTTTTTTCATGATTTGCTAACTCGGCTGTACTTGTTTCCATTCCTTTGTAAGCTGGCGCTCTCCTCGTTTAATGTCAAGTTGCCATGAGGGCAACATAAACAAACAAAGTAAATGCGCTTATCTGCAGAACATGGACAAGCCCCTTTCTCACTACTACATCGCTTCGTCTCACAACACCTACTTGACCGGCCACCAGCTCAAAGGAGAGTCATCCGTGGAGCTGTACAGCGAGGTAAGTAAGCACTTGCTGTGACGATGTGTTTATAAGCCGTGATTCTCTATACCTGGCGACAACTTCCTGTCGCAGCACAGCCAAGGCTACGGAACCGACGCGCACACTTTTTACTATGCTGCTGCACACGTAGTCCGGAAACGATAACTTTTGTAGGCTACGTGGCCTAAAAGGAAACATAAAAAAAAGAAATAGGCATTATGCTCAAGACTTATTGCATTGCAAGTAAGAAAGCTTATCCTATGAGGGATTTTTGTTTTTTGCTATTTCTAGTTTTCTGGCTTTCTGGTGTCGATTTCACGTTTTCCTGCGCCTGCAAACAATCGCCCGCAAACGGACTACTTGGCGTAGTGCCACATGTGAAGAAGCTCCGCCCCCGTAAATTTGGCTGTGCTGCCACAGAAAGTTGTCGCCAGGTATAGAAACAACTCTTTGTTCATCCGTTTTCAATTTCTGTCGCACAGATTTTGACTGTCTAATCACCCTTGAAAGCCTTTTCGATTGCACTTTCTCAGAAATAACTCCATTCTTTCCTCATTGCTCGAACGTTTACATACACGTAACTGCCTCACAGTCGTATGAGTGGCAGGTATGACCACTTCCGATGCCTCTAATCCATGACCTGT
The DNA here is from genome assembly GCF_013339695.2 of Rhipicephalus sanguineus. Taxonomy (NCBI): domain Eukaryota; kingdom Metazoa; phylum Arthropoda; class Arachnida; order Ixodida; family Ixodidae; genus Rhipicephalus; species Rhipicephalus sanguineus. The sequence goes on from NC_051176.1 coordinate 284,478,860, forward strand.
GTCAGCGAAAAGGCAGGTTTGTATGTCGGTATGAAACTGTATGGCCACTATGCTGCTAATTAATTAATTGATGAATTAAGTAATGTGCGTTGTGCTGGGTGAACATGGAGAACACAATTTCTGAATCGATTCCTGCACGAACTTCTTCACCACGCCAGTGTGCATGAGTGTCAATCTCACTCTTCTCCAGGTACTACTAAGAGGTTGCCGATGCGTAGAGCTAGACTGTTGGGACGGTGACGACGGAATACCTGTCATCTATCATGGCCACACACTTACTTCGAAAATTCCTTTCAAGGTAGGCACTGCCGTTCCTTTCGCCTGTTTTGTACATCCGTATTCGCTTCGGCTACAGTGATACCAATTTCATAATGCGTAATTTTCTCCTCGCGTTTTCTTGATATTTTTTTTTATCACGCGCACGAGTCTCTGTTGCCTCGTTTAGTCGCTTTTCTTCCTCATACAATGTAAAACCCTCTTTTTACAGAGCGTTGTGGAGGCGATTCACAAGAGCTCGTTCGCCACTTCACCTTTCCCTATCATTTTGTCCATCGAGAACCACTGCTCCCTTCCGCAGCAGGCCAAGATGGCCCAGATTTTTACGGTGAGCAAAGTGTCACGTTTCCCAGGCGCATGTCTTCAATGTGGTTCCTTCAAACTGCGCTAACGCATTCTTTAGATTTTACTCGCCTGTAGAAGGTACCGACCCTCATGGGTTTTATTCTTGAAACTGTCTCGTGCATGCTTCCGCGATACATTATTTGGAATTAGTATGTAAGTAGCATGCAGGCGATATCACCGTGGTTTCCAATAAAAAATGTTTTGAGTCCACTAGTATCTTTTTTGAAAAGTGCTCGTGTTTGTGCGTGCTTGCGAGCGATTTTTCCTACATACCGTCCAGAACCTAACACTGATCGCCTAGTTTACTCAGTTTTTCTGGAGGTTGCGAGGTATTTTTCAGCTATCAGTTCATTGTGTAAACCTTGTGAATCAGCTCCTGAGCGTACCGCTGTGTATGGACAAACTTCCGACACTGATGTTTCACTTTCGTTCGATCGTAGCCCGCAGCCCTAATTGCCATTGCACTTTTCTTAATCTTTGTTGAGTTCTTCTGTGAAGTGTGCTCCGGGAACCGAGCCCCAAAATACGCCTCTTTAAAGATATGTATAAGTTTTTGTGTTGACTAATTCGTTCGTGCTATTGTGAGGGTACCATTGAGTTGTTTTCTGTGACGTTGCTGATGGCCGGTACGTCATTTCTGGCACGCCTTCTTGCAGAACGTGTTCGGGGACAGACTTCAAACACAGTTTCTATTTTCCAATGACGTCTGCGATGAGGCCCGCCTGCCGTCACCGAACCAGCTGCGTTACAAGGTGCTAATAAAGAACAAGAAACTCAGGCCGCCACTGACGCCAGCGCTGCCCCTCAGGTCCACCAAGGTACGTGCCACCTTGACGTTAGTCCTTCTGCCAATTTCGTATTTCAGATCTGAATCGTCCATGTAAGCTTGATATCCGGATATTCGCGGTGTATAGCAGGTTCGTTCTTCTTGGTGAATATGTACTTCTCGGTTTTAGTGTTTTTTTTTTTAATCGTGAGTGCTGGTATTGTGCCTTCACAACAGTTCATCTTGCGCACCACTGTTCGCACTATACGCGCATTACTGAGTAGTTATGCTGACACTTATGTTTGTTTTAACTTTAGCATGATGGGCGAAAATGTGAGCACCTCACCTCGTGTGCAGGGTGTGCCACAAGGAAAGATTGCGCCCGGCCGGACGAACAGCATCATCTCTACGGCGAGCATAGGGTCTCTCAACGACGAGGATGAAGAAGATTATGAGGACTACGATGAAGAGGACGACAATCTAGAAGGTAGGCCATCGGATGGTCCAGGTGTGACTTCTCTGACCGTTATCAAAGAGCGATGTCTATTTATTCTGTATCGCGTCCGTTTTCGTACTTTTGCCACTGCATCGTACTTTCCGATGAAAAATAATTTAAGAACTAATTGACGTGTAGCTATCTATACCTATGCCTCCTTGCAGACTGAGTGAAACCTGTGCACTGTCATATACTATAAAGGGTTTAGAAACGCTGCCGGCACGAGTAATGCGGAATTTTGTGAAGCATACCCACAGAGGACTTATTTCCTAGTGGTGATCTTAAAGGACCCCTGACACCAAAATGGAACCTCAAGATGTTTGTTTTGATTGTCCTGTATACGGGGGCACTTCTGACCGATTATTGGTGCCGGACATTAGCTTTAAGATACTTTAATTTGGTTTTAAAGTAAGCACGTGCGCTCATCTGAGTTGGCAGCACCTCGCGACATCGCCACTCGTATGACGTAGATCGAGGCCCCGCTTGACGTCCCACGAGTAAAGCTAATATTGTCGACGTCAGAGAAGATTTGCGGGGCGCGCACAATACCACGACTGGCACCCGGCGAGGACTATTGTTCGTCACCCCTCTCGCTTTGTTGTCGGGCTGCTCTCAACGTGGTTCTGGCTGCTTCGGCCAGGAATGTTTTTTTTTTCCTGAGAGAGGGGGAAGGGGGGGGGGGTTGAAAAATGCGCTTTCAACGACACCAAAGCTTGAGTGCGCGTGATCGTCGGCGCTCTCCCGCTGTGGGGCGCTAGTTTCTTATGGTATTTAGACCGGCGTTTCGAACTGACACAAAATCGTTCTCAATTAACGACGTTAGCATTAATTATACGATGCGTTAGATCATTTACGATTCAATTTCGGGATTACCAGACACAAAGCTACAAATTACAGTAAAAAAGTCACGAACAAAACTTTCGCTGTCAGGGGTCCTTTAATCGCTTTGACGAAAAACCGTTCCCTTCGACAGCACTAAGCAGCTCGCATATATGACATTATAAATATTTTTGGAAGTTCTTTTTTTTTAATCACATATGTTTATTTACTCGAAACTTTGTAGTCAGACTAGGTACATGACAGAACATGAAATGGAGCTCAAAGGCGTTAGCAGTTTGCTTTGCTTCAGAAATGCATGATTTTGCTGGGTGAATTCCGGAAAGAGATGCCGGGACGCTACGGACTGCAGTTGCGCAGTACCTACCGCCTGTCGCAACCTGTAGTACTTTAGAGCTAGTATCTGAGTCCATCCGCGCTGGTGCGCAGAGTCCTTATCGAGCCAGGAGGGCTCGTGCAAGGAAGTGCACGCCACGCGGCACCCGGGCACGCTGAGCCCCGGCGCGGCGCACCCTAGGTCGCGCAACCCGGCCGACGCCGAGCACATCCACAGCGATGACGACGGCTACAAGCAGCGAAAGTCCAGCTCCCAGATAGCGCCCGAGCTCTCCGACCTGGTCACCTACTGCCAGGCCATCAAGTTCAGAGGTGCGTTCCACGCCTACTCTGCTCAGGCACTGTCCTTCGCTGTTTGTCGGTAATACTGGGGTAAGAAATAGGTGTCGCAAACGCTGGGCTAAATTTGCATATGGGATTGCCTCGTTCAAAAGTGCATTTAACTATGACAGTTGCGATGCTTCCCTTCAAATAACTTGGTTCTTTTGCGAAGGTTTATTGGTGAGACGCCAGCTCTTAAAAGGGTCACGTGCTACGCAACGCCGGCTGGCGAAAAAGAGTATTCCACACTCGCCGTCATGGCTACTAGTGGCGCCGGTTAACGCTCCCTGCGTTACACGCGCAGAAATATCCAATAAAGTGGACTGGGGAACGACCACCGTCGTAGCTCAATTGGTAGAGCATCGGAAGAGTTAGCCAAAGGTTCTAGGTTCGGCCCCTAACGACGGCAAGTTGTTTTTTCGCCCACATGTGACATAACTACAAATTAAAAACTACAAATAATATCTCCCGTGCCTTCCTGGGCTTCAGTGCCTGCTGGCTTCTTTAGGTTTCGTTAAACTTGCTATGAACCATTCCCATTCTTTCGTCCGTTCTTATCACAGCGTTTAACGCTTTTAAGACCATCCTCGTCCACCCAACCCTACAGACCAGCAAAAAGAAAAGGAGGAGCGGAAGGAAAAGGGTGTCATTCACAAAGCTTTTCCTTCGTAAATGTTTTCTAAAATTCGTCGGTCCCCTAATTCTGTAGTAATACGTGCGCTATCATTATTTTCTGGCAGTTCTACACGGGGCAAAAAAATCGTTTCGTGAAAGCGAGCGAAGATCTTTTACTCGAAGCCGTCTTCGAATTTACGTAACAAAAAAAGTATCGCGTTCATTACATATTCTATATACAGTGACTGAGGAAACAAAAAAAAAACGTTAATGTGGAGTCACATCTATAGCCATTGAATAACTTCAAACAGACTTGGTTGTTTGTTTTTCTTTGTCCGTGATAGCGGCGCACAATAAAACTACTCTGTCTTAAGCGACTGCTCTGGCGGCGCAGGTTTCGTCACCTGCCCGTCACCGACCAACTCCGTGAAAGTGAAGAAAGTGAGCAGCAAGAAGAACGTGCTCGCTTCGGCCGGATCGCCGCTGGGCGCCAACACGCCTCTGCAAACATCAGGTGGGTGCTCTCTCTTTCCCTCGGCACGCGTCGCCTTGCGGGCGGCTCTTGACGCGTTGACGTACTACACGGGCATGACGCCACGTTGGATCGGTTCACTGCCTGCACTGGCATCGCATAAGACGATGGCGTGCCGAGTGATTGAGCCGCAGCCTAGCGCTTGTTGTTTGCGCGTTGGCGCTACTTCTTCGCGCTACCGTTGCAGCGTATCTCTGAACGAATCATCATCATCCTTAGTGCGGGTTGAAAACGATGACATGCGAGGTCAACACAAAGCCTGGCCCACGAGGAGGGAAATTTCTTTTCTTACGTAATGTGACAGACGCAAGAGAGAGCCTCTGAAGCCAATGATCGCAGTACTTGAAAGACTCGAAAGCCCATCACAGCGCATTTTCATCCTAAGACGAACTTGTATACTCCTTTTTTTTTACCACGAGTATAGTCAATGTGTCAAGCCATAAGAAGGACCGATAGCCGATGGTCAGTTAGAGCGACGGATGGATGCCAAGAGATGGGAAGCGCGGCCGAAGATGGCGAAGGGTTAAGTAGCGACGAAAGTAAGAAATTCGGAGGCACAAAGTAAAATAAGCTCGCTCAGGACAGGGTGGGTTGGAGATCATTGAGGAAGGCCTTGGTCCTGCAGTGGGCATAACACAGGTTGGCGGTGATGATGATAGCCAACTCGTATAGGAACCAGTACAGCTCATTTTCTCCCCTAGACCTCGAAAATACGCACCTATATGCATACGGGAACACATCTGCATCTTGGGCAACAACACACGAAGAGGAGGGACAAAGCAATGCAAGAAATGATGGGACAAGCGCTGACTCGCAACTCATGCTTTAATTGAACTGAAAACAAATTTTATAACGAGAAAACGGTCACGTGAGCACCGTTATAGGTAACGTTAGGGGTGCCTGAGTGCCACAAGACAGTTCTGCTAAGCACATCTACAGTTTAAATGTACCAGCAGTTCACTAGTCGGTGTCTGTTCGAGTTCGGAAGCTCTGCTGCTTAATCATAGGCCACGTCAAGTGCAGTCCATGTGTAATGCCACATTTAATTAATATGCACATATTAATGTGACCTCTATCTGAGACCGTAGTTCTAATCAACGCCAACACGTATGCCGAAGCTCTTTTTGAATTCCTTATGCTCTTCACTTTACGAACTGTTCATCGCATTGGATACAATTGACTCGCTTCACTTCCAATATGGGTTGGCGTTTATGTTAATAATAGGCCGCCTGAAGCTTAGCGCAACTATGTCCCATGGGCGCAACGCAATTAATTTCAGCCCGATTCTGTTACGTACCTCATGAAGGAAGTGTTCTTCGGTTGTTCGTGTGCTTGCCCGCAGGGCAAGCGCACGAACAACCGGAGCTCAATATCTGTGGTGGATCTTTTGTGCTTCGCTGATAACCTCGCTTCTTTGCCCGCGTACAGAGCCCAAGCACGACACCCCGACGGCATCGACTGCCTCGGTGTCTACATCGGCTCCCTCTTCAACAAAACGCCACTGCTCCAATTCAGTGTGCTTCCAGGTGTCTTCCATGAACGAAAGTGCTGCCAAACGACTCTGCAAGCGCCATCCGCTCGCTCTTATCACATATCCTTTGCACGGTTGTCGTCGAACTAAAAAGTGCAAATCACTTGCGAAATAAGCAACCTCGATGGTAGGGCCTGTTGCACAATAGTCGGAAGTCCCATGCAGTCCCATGCAGTCCCATGGCAGCGCGGCGTGGGAACTTTGACCACCCATGTACGTTTAGGTTAAATGCACATCGCCAGAGTAGCAACCTTAGCGATTGCCTCTTCGCTGTTTCTGCCTCCTTTAAAACAACTGTCCATGCGTAGATACTCAGGGTGCTACTGAGTGCATCATGTAGATTACAACTGCAGTTTCGTTAATCTATATAGCGTTGTTCTATGTGCATTAGGGTGTGTTTGCCATCGTAATAAATACATTACCATTACTGTTAATTTCTAGTTCTAACATGAACCCACGGCTAAGCTGTTGCGCTGCTAAGAGCAGATGCCAGCCGATCGTGATGGCTGGCATTCTATTAGGTAGGCAACTGGCCAATTGCAAACAGCACTTACAAACTAAAATCTTTCTGAAATCCACAAATGTACATACTCATTCGTAGGTGCTCCTTGCCAGTGGTTAGCCGCTTTCGCTAATAATATGTCTGTCTCACTATTTATTGGCTGGCATTTTCTCTTACCAACAGTCCTAGATTAGGGACTTTTCTTGTGTGTGAATACGGCGTCCTGAGGCTTAAGTGCAGCGTTTATCATATGAAACGACGTCACCGCATGGGGGGCCGCAGCTGACTTCGGGACGTCTGGTTGGCATCAACGATGCTCGAGAGTCTATAGAGAGCCTGCAGAACGTGCCATGAATTATTTCTGCGGACGCGACATAATACAGTCAAGATTCGGGAGCATTTATGTTCCTAGCTAATGACCTCCTTTTTGTAGACAAAGGCTTCGCGTCTCAGGCGATATTCTAGAGAATCCTACGACTACGACTGCAACTCCTTTATACCCTTAATGACCTCCAAGATCATTTTTCTCCCAGCAACTCCATTAGCTTGGCTCGCGTTCTGTGCTTCTTTTCATGTGGATTACCAACGCAGCATGCGACCTGCATTTAATTGACCCTTTATATTTTATAACGCGTTTTTAGGTGGTGTATTTATTTGGTTCATGACCTCTTTTGCTATAGGTTGCGCGATGTAATTCTTTTTTTCTCATTGTATCTTATTTATTTTGTCTCTTCGTGGCGCCTGAATTCAGCGCAGCATGATTGCTGGATTCGTCGTGATGCCGAATATGAACAGCTGATACATCGCACACAGCACTGTGAACCTAACAAAAAAGTGCGCAGGAAAGAAGGCGCGAATATTTCCACTGGCGATTTATTGACCATTTACAGTCTTGCGTGCGATATATGTGCTATCTTTGATAAGAATACCTAACGTGTTTCTTCAACCCTATAGTTACATAAAACTAGGAATGAGCCGAACGCGCCCAGGGACACGGAAGACCTGATGTCAGCCTCCTGATGACGCCTTATATGACATGACGAAAATACATAAATGTGAAGTCGTTGAGCGAAAAAACAGTGCGGGAAGAAAACTTTATGGATAGGGCAGACGCTCACTTGCAACTGAAGCTTATCCCAATAACTGGCCCAACAGTCAACGCTTCTGAGGGAAAGAAATGCTTTATTGGAAATAATCTATGCACCGCAACCGTTGCACGCAACTGAGGCAATCTTTTTACTAGCTAGTGTAACATGATCCCTACTCTTTTGTCCTGTCCACTTTCCGTCCGTTTATTTTCTGGTCCATTTAGCCCTAAGTGCAATGTATCAGTTGTGGCAACCGCCGCGAACTATACAGCACAGCTTTCTCTTTTCTTTAGCGAGTGTAAACTAGCCAACCGTCATCGACTACGCACGTGCTTAACGTGAAGTCTGATCTGTTTCGATACGTCAATTTCCACATTCTAAATACTTTTGCAAACCTATAGGAGGAACGTCTTGCACCCTTCGGCGGTGAGATAAGAGAGCTTACCTTGTGGACTGGCCGTATAATACGCTCACACGTTCGCGTCCTTGTCGCCGTTTGATTTTGAGCAGCATAAAACGACGCTTTGAAAGTTATGAATCATTCATTGCTCGAAGCGTACCTGATATTTATTTCATCATCGACCTCCGACAGCAGTGACCGTGATTGACATATTTGATCGCGAGCAGTGTGTACACTACCGTAAATAATATACTAGAAGCGTCGCTTGGTCTCGTTATATGGAACTGGAAATGAGCGGGACGTGTGCCAAAATTAATTTCGTTCTCCGTACAGGGGACGGGGGATGGGGGGATGGGGGTTGGCCTCGTATGACATGATGTCTGTCTCTCCTGCCAGCTGTGCTGTAAAAATGATTACTTCATCGCGGGCGCTATTGAGGAAATAATCAGCGTAAATTGTTTAAAAGCATCACATTCACATACGTGAACGAACATTTTTTTTTTTTTTTCAGTTCAACTGTGGGCTGTGTCATCTTCAGCTTCTCATTAAAGTCAACATTCTCGTCTCTTATTTTTTCGCAACCTGTCGCGGGACTTTCCGTTTGCATTATTATTCTTTTCTTTTAGAGTTCTCTAATGCATTATACTGCACGCATTTGTATGTCAGGCGGTTCCGTAATGTTTAAATAAAAGATCGGTCGAGCCGCAACGAGAACGAGCCCACTGACACGGTGGCTGTCTCTGGGCTACTTCTTCTGTCCCGTCTGCTAGCGCTGTTTCTTTGTCTGACTTTTCACGTAATCATGAACCAACTAGCCTGTCTTGATTTCATGAAAAAAAAAAGTTTTCAATGTTTTACAATGCCAGCTTCAACGGGCACTTGTGTATGTCGAAGCGCTACTGAAATTGGCAATCGCGACTTCATGATAAAGCAGCGTACGTGTTTTATTGCGCCAGTTCCATTCCTTAATGGGAATTTTTCTGGGACGTCTTCTGAGAATTTTCTTTTTCCTGAGGGCCGACATTGCGGGCGAGATTTTAAAGACATTGTTCGGTTAGCAGCATTTTGTATCAAGAGCTTGTTGTTATAGCAGTGTATATTAGTCACTGTGAGCACCCGAAATAACCTTGGTTACTGTGCTGTTAGTGCGAGAGCGCATTTCGACAGTTATGTGCACTGTTTTGATAAGCCTTGTTCTACGTCCTTAACGCCCTTCCTCACGCATTGCGAGAACCAACTGATGCGTACATATCCTGCCGGAATGAGAATAGACTCGTCCAACTTCAACCCAGTGACGTTCTGGGCCTTTGGACTGCAGATGGTTGCGCTCAACTATCAGACTGAAGGTACGTATATTGTCGTGTCTGTCAACAGGAAAGCTGCGCATGAAATAGAGAAGCGCATTTGCTGGGACCTGCGACATGTGAAACGTTTTACTGGTCGTTTCAGAGCGCTCCGGTCAGGCCACAAAGATCGCGTAATACAGCAGCTAAGTGTAACTGAGCCTAAGAGGAGCCTATGAATGTCCCTGTTAGAACCCGCTCACTATCATAACCCAGACTTCAATATTTCGGCAAGGCTTCTTCGTATGGCATTGATGGAGCACTGTGAAGCGACCTGTGGAAATTTGGCAGTGCGAATGAGCTGTTGTGAATGCGTGTTGAGTAGTGCTTAAGACACACACAGATACTTAAAATTGAGCTACGAATCTAGCATTTCATGTGCTAAGTTCACCCGCTAAGCTATTTTCTGATAAAAAAAGCTGGTTTTTTACCAATGTCCATCGTCTTTTTGCGCCTGCATGAAGCACTGTCAATGTGTCTGCATAATTTGTCATCTTCAACGAATGTATGGGTTTCATACGAAGATAACTAGTCTAAATTGGGCTCTGCTACCCCATTCTGTCACTTTTTAGGGGCAAAGCACCTTAGGGTCGAGGCTTGTCCGTTGTCCGTGCTCACGGTACAGCACCGTGTAAAATCTAAACATCAGGTTTAAAAATAGCTTAATATCAATCATAATTGCGACGAAGCAATATGAAACACCCACAAGCACAAACCCTTTATACTAGTCGGCGACTTCAACGTACACATTATGGACCTTAGGACCTAGCTTTGTCGTCGACTCTCACTGTCGGCTGTCACGGTATATAGAAAACCGTTGCTGTTGTCGAAACATATATGTGTGTATGTGAATAAAAAAGGTTTACAATAGACGAACATCAATCATAATTGTAACAGAACAATATAAAACACCTACAAGCACAAACCCTTTATACTAGTCGGCGACTTCAACGTAGACATTATGGACCTTAGGACCTAGCTTTGTCGTCGACTCTTTATGTCAGTTCATGTCACTCAATTTACATTATATGGGACAACGCTCGGACAACGTACGGTTACTCATTGAACAAGAAGGGCGAGAGGACCGCACCCTGAGGAGTGCCCCTGGTCCCTAAAAGGAACTTTCCACTCGTAACTTCCCCTAGGTGAAACTCGGCTGTCCTTTCTTTAAGGAAATCCGCAATGTAGCTATCCCCTCCCTCCTAGGGAAAATACCGCTTATCAAGCACTCTATATACGCGGATGATATCACCATTTGGACTAACAGTGGATCGGATGGGGAAATCACAGATGCACTCCAAAAAGCAGCTGACACGGTGCAGAGCTTCGTCCGGCGTAACGGACTTGCGTGCTCTCCTAAAAAATCTGAATTACTAATTATTAGAAACAAATCTGCCAAAACTGGGACGGCGGGAGATGCGGTTACCCCCATACAGGTGATTATGGAGGATGGACCAGTCCCGCCAGTCTTAACGATACGAGTCCTAGGAATGCTGGTGCAGCACAATACGCACAATTCTGAGGCGATAGCGAGGCTGCAAGCCACGGCCCGCCAGATATGCGGCCTGCTTAGGCGCGTAGCCACGCGACATCACGGAATGAAGGAGGGAGACCTATGCCGGCTGACTGAAGCCTTCCTGGTCAGCCGCATTGTATACTCCTTCCCATACTACCACCTACGCCTTTCGGATAAAGCAAAAATCAACAGCATAATACGTACTGCATATAAGGCGGCTCTAGGACTCCCTAAGTATGCCAGCACTGAACAAATGCTCAACTTGGGCATCTACAATACCCTTGAAGAGCTTATTGAGGCTCACAAAATAGCACAGCAGGCCCGTTTATCTCGCACGGAGGTGGGTAGGGAAATATTACACAATCTGGGGTTGAACCCCCTCATGGAATCAGCGGGAAGAATTCCATTGCGGCAGGCTATTAGGCGTCGTTTGGTAGTGAAGCCAATTCCAAAGAACATGTTAGCAGGTAGACATGAGGGAAGGCGGTCTGCCAGAGCTAGGGCCCTGCAGGACAAGTATTACAACGACAAAACTGCAGTGTACGTAGATGCAGCAAAACAGAACGAACAGCTCTACGTAGTGAGTGTAGTGACCGGAGAGAGGCGAATCTTAAACGCTGCTTCTGTTAAAGTCCCATCCGCTCTGGAGGCGAAAGAAACTGCCATCGCGCTGGCCATCACGAGCACTTCCGCTCGGACGGTCATAAGCGATTCTAAACGAGCAATAACGAATTTTGCTAAAGGCAGCGTAGCCGTCCCTGCGGCAAGGATCCTTAAAAAAGACCGGGGAGAAGCAACCGTCGAGCTTGTGTGGGTCCCTGCCCACTCGGGGAACCCGGGGAATGAGGAGGCGCATCGTGTATCCCGAGGTCTAACTAACCGGGAGGTGCGACCCTCGGACCCGGTTTTCCCGGGTGAGGCACTGTTTTCTTATAATGACGTCACTAAGTACTACGCAAACGAACGGAGGCTTTACCCTCCGCCAGATGACGACCTCACGAGAGCGCAGGCCACAATCCTACGCCGCATACAAACGCACTCTTTCACCACTCCTCATATACTGGCAATTATCACGAACGGAGAATTCGAACCAAACTGTCAAAATTGTACTCAAAATGCACTAGCTACCCAAGATCACATCTTGTGGGGATGCGGGGGTTTTCCCCCTCCAAAATCGCTCCTACCAGCTCCCTCAAAATTAACATGGGATGAACTTATCAGAACTCCCGACCGGGAGAAACAGCTGGCCATCGTTTCCTGGGCCGAAAGAGTCGCTTCCCGCGTGGAGCCACCCTGAGGCGTCAGTTGACTCTTAGTCAAATAAAGTTGATACCACCACCACCACCTACGGTTACTCACCCATACGATACCCAGAGCTTCGCCCACTCGGCATGATTCACTTCGTGGAGATGCGTGGATATTTTTTTTTTTTTTATTACAACTTTCTTTTAAAATGTATTGCCCTCACGGACTACCGTGATGTCAATCTTGCTCTGTTTGTACTATCGTCCCATTCTGCAGACACCGGCCTGCACATCAACACTGCCATGTTCGAGCAGAACGGCAGTTGCGGCTACGTTCTCAAGCCCAGCGCCATGTGGGACAAGAACAACATCATGCACGGCCAGTACAACCCGTGGGACAAGGAATTCGACGGCATCCATCCCCTCAACCTTCATATCACTGTAAGCGGCATCGTAACTCACGCGCCACCTGTCGCCATCGTATACTCGTATAGCAGCCAAACAAGCACATTAATCTTGCGATACCCGTCATACGTGACAGTATATGCAGTTATACTAAAGACCGCTACGTAGCCGACTTCGGAAGCGCAGCGTAATAGCCGCTGCACAGGAACTCTATGGCTATGGTAAAATGCGGGTAAGCTGGTTGATTGTGGAATGTTTTACGACGGCTTATTGTGGAACATCTGGGATGAAACAGCGCACTGAAGTTTCACGAATTGCAGAGACAGAGCATTGAATCACATTTAGCTCATTCGAAAATTGAGGGAAAGGCGAAAGACAAGGACGGTCAACCAGACTGGAAAATCCGGTTTGCTACCCAATGCATTGTGTAACGGCGAAGGTCAAGTTCTAAGGTGACATCCAATTCAGTGGTGAGGGATGACGTAGAGTTCCTCCTTTTCATGATACCTTATCCTGCGATAAAGGTCACACAGCTTACACGTTCCGTGCCATCGTGTTAGCATTGCGTTAGCATCGTGTCTGTGCCCTGCACTATGCGAAGTAGTCATAGTCACGTGACAGCTCAGCACGTTATCTCGCGACTGTAGACTTGCGTAAACACCGAAAATATTTGAGCGTTCTAAAACATCGTATGCGTTCGCAACTTCAGTCGACGACACCCTATATGTTTTCTATTCATAAGGTGTACAGCCTAACGGTTGTGGTGCTGAAAAAACAAAGGCATATGCCAGTTAGGAAAGCAGAGATCCTTCCTGGTTTTGTACCAGCCACAACTGTTTCACAGATGACACTGTTGGTAATTCATGCCACTTAATTGTTGTTAATATTAATGAGAACTAACAATAATAATAATATCCACGGTTTAACGTCCCAAAACCACGATATGATTATGAGAGACGCCGTAGTGGAGGTCTCCGGAAATTTCGACCAGCTGGGGTTCTTTAATGTGCACCTAAATCTAAGTACACGGGCCTCAAACATTTTCGCCTCTATCGGAAATGCAGCCGCCATGGCCGGGATATGAGAACAGACAATAATACCAAGGAAAGTATAGATGTTATTTGTAATAACTGGGATATAAATGTAAAAAAAGTAAAGTGGACGAAAAGATAACTTGCCGCCGGCAGGGACCGAACCTGCGACCTTCAAATGTCGCAGGTTCTAAGGTCGCAGGTTTCGAAGGTCGCAGGTCCGGTCCCTGCCGGCGGCAAGTTATCTTTTCGTCTACTTTACTTTCTTCCCATTTATATTCCAGTTATTACAAATAACATCTCCTATACCTTCCTTGGCGTTATTGTCTGTTAGTTCTCATTAATATTGTATCTAACAAAGAAAAACGAGCCCTTAAAAGCCATCTTCTTTCCTTCATTCATAACAAGGGTCTCGTTCTGGCAGACTTGATGCCTTCAGGTAGTATGCGAGGGATTATTGGTCAGCTGCGAGCTCGTGAATAGATCACGTGCTACATGACGCCGAAAGGCAGAAAAACAGTGTTCCGCACTCGCCGCCATGGCTGCGATCGGCGCTGACTAACACTCCTAGGTATAAATGCACATATATACCCTGTAAAGTGGACGGGGGGTTGGCCGCCGCCGTAGCTCAGTGGTAGAGCATCGGACAAATTCGAAGGTCGCGGGTTCGGTCCCTGCCGGCGGCACGTTATCTTTTCGCCCACTTTACTTTCTTCACATTTATATCCCAATTATTTCAAGTAACATCTCCTATACTTTCCTTGGCATTATTGTCTGTTAGTTCTCATAAATATTGTGTCTAACAAAGAAAAACGAGCCCTTAAAAGCCATCTTCTTTGCTTAATTGTTGTTAAGCAAGTGCAGCTGAGAGGTGGCTCGAATACCGTCAAGTTGCTCTTATTTTGGGCGCATGAATAATATGGAAGTAAGTTTATTTCAGCTTGACAGGGCAGCTACCTCCGTGAGATGCAGTTGCACAAATAAGAAAATTACTGAAAAAAAAGTGCAAGAACTGCTCCGCCGGTGTTTTTGTGAACTTAGACGTATATAACAATAATATATTACACACATAGGTATGAACATAAAAGATACGAGAAATTACGCATATGTGGTGGCTTTCAACGTCTATGCACGTATAATGGTTGTTTCACTGAAACCTTCACAAATCGCATCTGCAAAAACGTCGCACTGCTCTTTGTGTTCGCCGTATCCTTTAGTGAATAAATACGCATTGGAATGATTCTGCTCTCCTGAAGGTTGTGTCGTTTGCTGCAGGTGATCTCCGGCCAATACGTGTGTCAGAACACATACGCCTGCAGCCCCCAGGTTGAGGTCGAAGTGGTGGGCGTGCCGCTCGACTGCAATCGCCTGAAGACCAAGATTGTGCAGCGCAACTCGCTCAATCCCATCTGGCAAGACAGTTTCTGCTTCCGGGTAAGCCACATTTTTTCACTCCCGATCTTTGTCGAGATGCGAGAAAAGCCCTCTTCTGATTTACGCTTCGCAGCTCTGCGTGCGCCTTTGATTCGTGTTACATCCATCTATGTTTTCGTTGCGCCGAGCACTGCGTGTCTAGATCAGCCTTATGTTAACTGCAACATCACTTGTCATACTATAGCGAGAGTTTGCAGTCCTTCTTCACTCGTTTTCTTGCATCGTGGACATCGTACTGACATGAGTATTGGCGGAAGAAATAGGCACCGTGCACGCGGCTGTGGATTACTTTGTTAAACGAATGCTTGATTTCCAGTGAAGTATTTTTTGTAAAGACGTGAGCTTGGGCATGTTGGTACTCCATATTAACACCTACAGCGCACAAAAGGAACAAGACACAGCATACGACTCGGACACAGCGCTACCGTGTCGTACCGCTACCGTGTGTGTCCGTGTCGTACCGCTGTGTTTTGTTCCTTTTGTGCGCTGTTGGTGTTAATATTTTTTGTACTTGAAATTGGTGTGTGTGTGGTTGGGGGGGCTGGGGGGGGGGGGGGGGGTGAACGTTACGCGCCGAAACTGCGATATGATTATGAGGCACGCCGTAATGAAGGGCTCCGGAAATTTCGACCATTTGGGGTTCTGTAACGCGCGCTGACATCGCACAGTACACGGGCCTCTAGCATTTCGCCTCCATCGAAGTATTTGGAAAGTTATATTTGACGTTACCTTTAAAGTTGTCTACTCAAACGAATTCTTCATTTACAGTAGGACGACGTAAAAAGGCGACGTTTTTTTTTTTTTTTCTCGAACCGGCCGTATGACGTACTGCTTATGATCTCGGTGCATTTTATTCGATGCCAGCGACACAACGCCCTTTTACGTCGCCAGTAGTTTTCGTAACGCTCCAGAGTTAGGCATTGAACAGATTTGTACCTAACCTGCTGTAGCGTGTGCATTTGTTCTTGCGTGACTACGGACACCAGCTCAGTGTTTCCTACAGGCGATCATGGTAATTTCCGTCGAAAGCGTTCGTTCTGCTCACCGATTAGCGTTGTGTTCGTGAATACACACTAGTGCGTTTCGTGATAGAAACTTTCGCAGCTGACTCGCGCTATATTTCGCCTATTTTCCAGATCGCTTTTGCAGAATTGGCATTCCTGCGCTTTTCTGTTATCGACGTGATGACAAATCACATCCTTTCTCAAAGAGTGATTCCCGTCAAAAGCCTGAAGCAAGGTGAGTTCTCTTTGGAAACCGCATTACTCTATTGGTGTGCTTTATCGCGTTACCGAGAACGGCTTTAAATTTATAATGCTCGCAAACACGCTTCCTCTGTCACGAAATAAAATATAACTCAGAAGTGCATGGTATTGCCAGAAGTGATTTACACTACACCTATTGAGACCTTATAAGGCCTTAAGTGTCGCATCAAACGCTGGCCTTGAAAAATGCGGCGTGCGGCACACAAACTCACGTGACCTCTCAAGCGTGACCTTACAAAAACGGGTTCGAGCCGCAATCCAACCGAGGTATTCTGCGTGGCAGTCAAGTGCTCTACCACAAAGTCACGCCAGTGCTTGAAACTGCTTTGGAAAAAGACCCTATTGGCCTCGTGATCGAAAAGAGTCGGCACCTAGCGGCGAGTGGACGAAACCCTGTAATGTAGATGGCTCCTTGCGTCGTCTGCTAGCCACAACGTGTTGGCATGTGGGCAAACGTCACGCACGTACTCAGAGGGCAGCTTATTTCGTTGTGTTAGCACAGTATCAAATGCTTGTACGTATATGCCTAAACGATATACGCAATCATTTCACCTTCCGAGGCTTGTACGGACTCTAATAAGTGAGTGCTTGCTCGTGTCGGTATGATGCTTGTCGTAATCATCGCATACCGTCCATTCGCCAAAATTAATTCAATGTGGGTACCACGTTGTCGTTCAAGCACATCACATAGTGCATTTGGCGTCGTCCTAAACAAAAGTAGCACTAAATGTCGAGGTGTGAATGCAGAATTTTAGCGACACCATCTCGTGAAGTGTTGGCGATTTCGAAATACTTGTGATGCCGCAAAGCGTGAACTAGCGTCTGCAAAGGCCGGTGAGCGGTAAAAAAGACCTCTAGCCACGCACTTCTACAGCAGTGCACGTATCCATGCAAAAAGAAAAGCAGAGTGCACAAAGTTCTTCTTCAACTAATTACGCAGAAATACAGGCATCTTTTTTTTTTTTTTGCAGCCGATAGAGCAAGAAGTAAATACTTAATTGGCTCAGTCGCGCAACACTATTTATATTGTAATATATAGACAGAACACAAGCTAAACACGTACAAATAATGCAAGAAAAAACATCTAGCACAGTGCAAAACACGACTGTCACCGAAGGTCAGCACCCCATTGATTGGCAGGTAGCGCTGCACATCATCAGATAGCACTTCATATCATCATTAGGCTGCAGTAAACGCGCTTTATTCGCCGGCAGTCGGCTCAAACCGCTCACAGCGAAGCGCCGTTGTGTACGTTTGGAGACGTGCCGCCGACCGTCTATCCACATTAACGCGGCGACGGTGCTGCCACCACCGCCCGACCTCGCGGCGAATACAGGCGTCATGTCGGGCCAGGAGTCACGTTAGCACACGTAACATTGCGTTGCTTAAGCGCAGGATCGCACTGGGCGTCGCACCATGCGAATTACATAACGAATGAACGGTGTAAAGCTTCCCACCCATTACGAAGGGCTAAGCCATCATTGATCGACATCATCATCATCATTCACAGCATCAACAAAGTGTGCAGCTATGCGTAGGTGCGCGTCCTGCCTAACAGACGCGTAGTGGGTGTTTCAATAAAGTCTGTACTACACCTTCCAAAATGGCACACAAAGACAAACGTGCTCGCTTGATGCGTTCAAAGGGACAATTCTGTGCAAAACATATGTAACTTAATAGAACTTTTTGTTGGGCTAGTTGGTACATGCTTACTGAAAAACCAAAAAGACGCGTACCATCAAGGAAAAAGGTAAGGACAGGACAGAAAGGGCGTCACTCGCAACTAACTTTATTCCCAGAACATCAGCGACATATATAACCACAGCGACCCTGCGCGCGCACATCCCCTCACAAGCTCGTCAGAAAATACGCGATAACATGATCAACTAATCGAAAAATGAATCGATGAAACTAAATTCACCCCCACGCAGAGCAACAGATGTGTCACTAACACAGCATTCTTTCTTCTTTCTAATATAGTATGCTTCCATAATTTCACGCGCTAAGACATCGTTACTCTTTCCAAGAACGGAGACACTGGCAAACCCAGGCTCACACTTGCAGGAACCACAATGCACAGGCAAATGTGCTGAAAGTTTATTTTTCACCGAAAGTTCGTGCTCCCTCATCCTGTCGTTTATGCACCGGCCTGTTTGGCCGATATATACCCTACCGCAACTAAGCGGGATCTCGTACACTACACCAACCGAGCAGGCGACAAAGGGCCTTGCGTGCCTCTTCCCACACGGGGAGGGCCTCGGTGCAGAAGAAATTCGTGAGCACGAACTTTCGGTGAAAAATAAACTTTCAGCACATTTGCCTGTGCATTGTGGTTCCTGCAAGTGTGAGCCTGGGTTTGCCAGTGTCTCCGTTCTTGGAAAGAGTAACGATGTCTTAGCGCGTGAAATTATGAAAGCATACTATATTAGAAAGAAGAAAGAATGCTGTGTTAGTGACACATCTGTTGCTCTGCGTGGGGGTGAATTTAGTTTCATCGATTCATTTTTCGATTAGTTGATCATGTTATCGCGTGTTTTCTGACGAGCTTGTGAGGCGATGTGCGCGCGCAGGGTCGCTGTGGTTATATATGTCGCTGATGTTCTGGGAATAAAGTTAGTTGCGAGTGACGCCCTTTCTGTCCTGTCCTTACCTTTTTCCTTGATGGTACGCGTCTTTTTGGTTTTTCAGCAAAACATATGTACTTGCTCGTTGCGGCTCATTTTTCTTACATGAGTGCGACCAGAAGAGATGAAAAATTATTGAATAGGGGTTGTCGCTGGAGCCAACGTTTCTACGTGGGGACTTTTAATCGTCAACGCAGCATCTGCGTTGATAAATAAATAAATTAATTAATTAATAAAATCTGCTACACTGAACCTTTTTAGGTATACGCTTCTAACGGCGGATGTTTGTCAAAGCAGAATCGCACATTAGCTACGGGAGCCAGAGGTCGCGATGTAAAGGAAATAACTGAAGCCGCACGATAGAAGTGGGGCTATTGTATCCGCTCAAATTATCCGAATAGGGCCAGTCTGGTTCGCGCGTGAAAAATGCGTGAAAAAATTATTTAACCACTTCAAATGGTGCCCGCTGAAAGCTGTTCTTCAAACTTCGCTTCCGCTGCGTTCACGGCAGGGGTATAGTGTACGTGCATATGTGCACTTTTGCTCTTTGCTTTAACGTCCGAAGGGTTTAACGTCCGATGGCTGGTTGCAGGTTACAGGCACGTACGCTTGCGTAGCCCTCAGAACCAGCCGCTTCCTCTGTCATCGCTGTTCGTCTACTCCGAGTTCGAGGATGAAGGGCTGGAAGTCGTCCACCAGAACGGAGACCTGCTTGAAGGCGCCATCCCCAAGAAGGTTAAGGGAAGGACCAAGGAAATCTCCTCGACCGATAGCATTCGCTGCGACGGCAGAGATGTGAGTGTTGCGCGCTTACAGGCGGAAGCTTCGGGCCCACCTCACTTCCGGGAACCACGAACCACTGTCACTGTATTCGTTAGCTTTGGTGGCAGTGGAAAATTGTATGATCTTGCAGGCACACACGTTAACAATGCTTACATTGCTATGTACTCAAGACAGCTACACGACCGACCGAACCTGGCGCAAATGCATTGTAAAACCTTCTTGAAGTCCAAACCAAAAGCTTTCTTTTCGCAAAATCGCCAACTTCCAACCTTTGTAATAAGAAAACGGTAAATTCGGATGAAGTGTTGCACACTTAACGTTACGCAGTTTCGTAATGGAATGCAATTATGAAGTTTTACGTGCGCGATGTGTTTATGAGGCACGTCTTAGTGGGAGACTCTGGACTAATTTTTGTCACCTAAGGTTCTTAATGTGCGCCTAAATCTGAGTGCACGTGTTCTTGCATTTCACCTTCACCGAATCCCTGCCCCCCCCCCCCCCCCCCACACACACCTCTTCCCGACCGTGAAATTGTAACACTAATCTGGACTCCCGCACATGCGAGCATTCTGGGAAACGAGGCGGCTAATGCCAGCGCCCGAGGATTGTGGGCGCAAGCATCAGATGTGTTGGAACCCGCTGCGGAGGAAGCGCCGTTTACAGCACGAGATCGGCTTATTACCTACCACGATATGCGCAAATCCCCGCGCAGATGCGAAGTCCGGTGGCGACAGCTGCGACTCCTTCATTTCCGTCCCCTCACCTTCTCCACCTGATTAATCCCTCTGTTTACCCCTCCTCCTCTTATGAATTCTACGGCTCTGTCGGAGCGGACTTAAATAACATCACATGGGGGTGTCCTGTGCGCACCAGCCCTGTCTTCCTGAATCAATTGATAGCTAGGACAGAATAGCTAGGGAGGAGCACTGGGAGGCTGCCTTGTGCAGCTGAGGGGGGGGGGGGGGTCTTATAATGAAATAAAAAGGAAATGAAGAGAAAAGTGACCCCGCAGCTGTCTCTAGCAAAGTACGACACATCAGCAATGGTTCACAGGGGAAGGGATGAGGAGGGATTAAAAGCAATAGATAGGAAAGATGGGGAGCGGTTAGAGGTGATCGCGGACAGGGCCCCAATCGGCGAGTGGTCTTCGGCGAGCGGACGAGACAACCGTCAAGCGTGAAATTCTCCGAGCGACTCCTTGCGCAGCCCGACCTTCAACAGCAGGCCATACTGGTGTTGGCCGGAGGCCTACCTGTACCCCTCTATCCCCTTGCGCCCTTCCCCTTAAAAAGGAATCAATGACGCTTTTTGTTCATTCATTCAGTGGACTAAATATATTGGTGCCGGAAGGGAAGAGTACGGGTGAAACGGCAATGATCTTGCTCATAAAGCTGAAATTACAGGGACGATAAAGACGACGGTACGTGCGCTCTTTTTTTCGTCCCTTTCATTTCAGCACTATGACCTCACTTACTACAACGATCCGAGTATATTCCAAAAATCTTTACTCTTTTACAACAACAAGCCGGGTGTTAAAAAATTCGAAAGTCGCTAACCCTGTGCTGCTCCTATCATGTGTGCCTGGTAAGGTGAATTTTGCCTCGGCTCATAACAGTGATCTATTGTCAAATAATCAAAAGTCACTGAGCTTCGAACGACGTTGTTAAAAGACGGGGTTTACTAATCGTGTTTTCTAATAATGGTCGCTTTTTTATATTTGTATTGTTTGTCACTGTCTTACTTTAACCTCTGTCACTGCGTCATTTCTTTCGTTTTTCTTCGGTCTGTCCTACGTTTTCCTCTCTGTCTCTTATATAAATACATGTTTTCAAGGTTAGTAATAATAATCTTAATAAGCAACCATTATTTTACGTGCCCAAGAGGAATCGGAGGTCTGAGAACTGGCGCACAGAATAAATAATTCGGATGCATTGAGGTTAGTGGTAGGTATTGTGAGGATTTCTAAGGACAACAGACTTGCACGAGCGGCTGTAGACTCATAATGATGCCGTAAACCTCACAAGACTGCCGCTCTGTGACGTCGCGCGCGCGCGCGCGCGTGTGTGTGTGTGTGTGTGTGTGTGTGTGTGTGTGTGTGTGTGTGTGTGTGTGTGTGTGTGTGTGTGTGTGTGTGTGTGTGTGTGTGTGTGTGTGTGTGTGTGTGTGTGTGTGTGTGTGTGTGTGTGTGCTCCCCCTCTCTTTCTCTGCTCTCCCCTCAGTCTCCTCCATCCCTTTTCCCTGTGCAGGGTAGCATACCGGTTATGCTAAACTGGTTAGCATCCCTGGCTTTCCTCTTTTCCTTCCTTCCTTCATTGACTAAAATGTTTTGCAATCATTTGTTTTATGCTTGATAGCGGTACCTGAACTTGTGCTTCAGTAATGACCTCTATTGGAGTCTCTCTTCAATACGCAAAAAGTATAGCCTTCTTTTGTCTAACGCTTCTGTTGCAGAACCTGGTCGCCGGAGCTCAGGGTCTGAAGCGTCGAATGTTTTTCCTCGTGGTACACGGCGTCATGCCCGATGAACCAAAAACAATACTGAAGGTAACGGAGGACACCACATCGCGAGAAGTTATTGCTCAAGTGAGTGAACGCTTTTCACGGTAATCATTACGATCCATTTCCAAGCGCATAAGCCTCCTTGGCGACTTTGCGTACGCACAGTGCCTCTCAGCTCAGTAGGGGGTTCATCTATATCGGGGGTTGCATTCGCAAAGCTTTCCGTTCGCACGCGCTGTTCGCCATTAGGCTGACCGCGTCCGCTAATAGAATGTCCAACATGATTATTAGATGCGAAGTATCTTAAGGCGGAGCTCAATCCGGTGGTGGTGGTGGTGGTGGTGGTGTGCGGCGTGACCACCCTCACTGCGCATGCGCACACCCTCTCCACACACCTCCTCTCCACGCACCCTATCCCCTCCCCCTCTCCACTTTCCCTCTCCCCTTCCCCTCTCCACTTTCCCTCTTCCCTCCCCCTTCTCATACCCCTCTCCCCTCCCCCTTTCTACTCTTCCTCTGAAACGCGGGCTAGACACGCCGAAATTCTCTCCTGCGCAACGCCGCGATGAGCTCGAGCGCATGCGTGTCCCCTCCCCTTCTCTCTCCCCTTCTGCGCTGCCCCCCTCTCGCCCGCCTGTCGACCGCGTTCCCCGCTCGCCCTGTGAGAATTAACGGCCAGGCTAGATGGAAGATACGACGCGCGTAGCGTCCCTCTTCGCGTTCCACGACGCGAGGTCGGTAGCATGCACAACGAAGGACAACGGAACGCGATCGTGCAAGTGCTCCGGCTTCGCATCGCCTCATGGTCCCCTTTAGCGGGAGATGGTGTAATTTTGGCTGTCGCCTGCTCTTTTGCGAATTTATTTAGCGTAAGAACGTTTTCCTGAATACGGGCCTGAATTCCTTGTATTCTCTAACGCTATTTTCGCGGATACAGGTGTTACGAACGGTTTTCATGCTTCTTCAACGTGTAGGATCCTACTGCTAGGAGTGTGAGAGCACGAAGAGAAACAGAGAACGTTGGGAATGAAAGTGTTTTTTTTTTTATCCTGTTTTCCCAGGGCATAAAAGGTAGAGAAAAGGCACACACTACATGCCTACACAATTGAAATGCAGGGAATTGTGTAAACCATGCTAAGGTTAAGTTGGTGTGCGTTTTTTACTATAAACGTACAGAACCCATTGCTTCATCGAGCATGTGTGAGTATTTTTGGTGGATTGCACTGCGTATCTAGCGCTGGTTACACACAAGCGCGCCCTACACGTGGTACATGGGATCCGATATTTTACGACCGAAAAAGATACGACTAGAAGGACACACGGTAACGCTCTTACTAAAGGTGACCAAGAAGAGGAATACAGTAAAATCTCGAGCCCCCCCCCCCCTACGGTGACAGATAATCGGACGACATTTGGAGGGGGGCCTTTGCTCGGTCGCGCACTGATATTCAAGATGGCGGCGCAAGATCCTCTAAGAAGAATGCACACGTGTACTCCTAATGAAATGCTTTATTGAATACGCATGCATTTACTGCTTTTTCTGAACCGGAGGGAATCCCCATGTAAAATCTCATGTGTTATGACTAGAGGCCGGATTTTTAAGCACTAAAAAAGCTCGTTTTAGGCGCCACAAATAGGCAGGCAAAACAACGTTTTAGGCTTCCAAAATCGTAAACATAGGCACAATAAATTTTTCACATACGTGCAAATTATTTCGAACGAAGACGTGCGCGACCTCAGTCTACGACAGGAAATCAAAAATTGTATTGCTTAAGAGAGAGAGATAAGATTTTTTAATGAAATGCCCGGATAGATGGCACAAAGATGCCAACAGTTGAACGTAGCCGTGCTTTGTCGGGGTTCACAGAACACGGTCCCTCCCGTGTGCTGCACGGTAAGTCAAGTGTCCACTGTCGATTCAATACACTGCTGGATGTCTTTTCGGCACGACTGAGAAGGGCAGAACAGGAGCAGATAGCCAGATCGCTAAAAGACCAGAAGAGAAGGATTCCTCCGCCATGTTCCCTGCGTGCTATCGAAGTTCCTGCCTCTGGTGCGGAGGAAGCCCTACACTCTATCACATTACCTGGGGCTGCTCTAAACACCCCCCACACCTGACACACACAGGCACGATACCAACACACACGTTGGAGCAGTGGGAGGCGCGACTGTCCAGCTCAGACCTGGCCTATCAGCAAGCGCTGATCGACCAGGTTGAGCGGGCGGCCAAGGCCAGTGGGGCCCTCGATTAGGGCTCCCCCCCAAAGGAATTTTTTATTGTAAATAAAGTTTATCTCTCTCTCTCTCTCCTATTGGCCGGGTCGAATCGCGTAGAGTCAATTTCTCCCCTCGTAAAGAACCACTGGCGTGGCTAGGTGGGTTTCGGTGGTTCAAACGCCCCCCCCCCCCCTCCCGACACTTTTCAGTTTTGCATGTGTATATACAAACACACACACGAACATACATAAAGTATGGTTGAACCCCCCCCCCCCCTCCGAAAAGATCTCTGGCTGCGCTAATGCAGTGAACACCTTACAACGTAAATTACAAAAACAAAAGCCGCGTACACATCACATTTCTTCTTCCTTTTTCGCTCTTCACTCTCCTTTCCGCTGACGGCTCTCCACGGTCTCACATTCGCCAACCGCTCGCGCCATGTCTCTGCGGCAGCGAATGCTCGCCGGTGTGTCCCACTTCACGGCTGCTAGCGGTTGCTTCCGGGAGTTGGTTGAACTAGAGGACAAGGTTGAACCCAGTGGCGTAGCCAGGGGGTGCCCCACCGGGCCCGTGACCCCCCCCCCCTAAAAAAAAAAAAACTTTTTTCTACCAAGGGATGCAAAGCACAATATGACACTCGACCACTCTTACCTGCCCGCACCCCATGTCGATCAAGCGCGTGCCCCCATCCCCCGAAAAAAATTTCTGCCTACGCCACTGGTTGAACCCCATAGGTTCTGAACAGCCAATGTCGCATGGTCACATGAATAACGGTCTCAAACTGCTCCCGGGAGCGACACTTGAGGCTTAATAGTGTTAATACAAGCGCTGATTTTGAAAATAGGCATTCATAGGCATTCGTAAGGATTAGGCACAAACGCCAAAAATAGGCATTTATAGGCACTATAAAAACACTAGTGAAGCCCTTCTTAACCTCTAATTCATGGTCATATATCAAAGTGGCGCGATAGAAGCGCAAGGAACAAAATAGGCTTTTGCCTAAAATCCGGTCTCTAGTTATGACAGGGGGGGGGGGGGGGAAGACGTCCTTCAAATGTTCCGGCAATTTGTGACAACTCAGAATGCAACCCCGAGGCACCATACTGTAAAAGTATTAAGAAATCGTGCACATATCGAAAGACTCTCAGAACTTGGGTTCCTTGGAACCTCTGCTGCGTGATTCTGTAGCGGAGGAGAGTGATCTTACGGTAACAACAACTTTATTGAATTGGCGAAAGGTGGATAGAAAGTTAGGAGCTTGACAAAGAAAACTGGCTTTGAAAGCCACGTCGCATGCTCATCTGGCTGGTTAATTGACATCTGAGTCAATAGGTAAAGCTTGTCAATTGAGCGCACCACTCGGCCGTATTTCGATAAAGGCCAAATGCTTGAGGCCTGTGTACTTAGATTTAGGTGCACGTTAAAGAACACCAGATGGTCGAAATTTCCGGAGCCCTCCTCTACGGCGTCCCTCATAATCATATCGTGGTTTTGGAACGTAAAACCCCAACGATCAATCAATCAACCAACCAATTATTTTTAGTCTAGTCAGACCTCGATTACTTTTATAAATGTCAAAGGGGATGCCACAACCGATTGGGGTCCCATCTCATATTCACAGTGATGGCACAAAAACACGCCCCCTCCCATCCCATCGTTGTATTCTTCACAAAAAATCACATCATCACAAAGCGTGCGCGTAAGAATCGTGCCCTTGTGATACGACGATGTCACCACAAGTTTGTCTTGTTATTTCCACTGGCTGCAGGCGCTTCAAAAGGCCAACAAGCCGAACGACAGTCTCGACGACTATGTCCTCATGGAGGAGGCGCAGCCGGGCTGGGGCCGAGTTACCCAGGAAAAGAGTACCACGCAGAGGATCCTAGACCCGGACGAATGTCCGCTGGCGTCGCAGCCTGCCGGGTCCAGCCCGGATAGCCGTTTCATACTGAAGAAACTGGCCGACGTGAGTCTACTCTCAAATTCACGCATTTACAGGTCTCCTATAAAATGGTAGGGCTATTACGCTATTTTATTCACTTCCTCCAGTGTGTATAACAGCGCGAACAGTACAAAAAAAAAGAGAAGTGTCGTTTTACGCGCGCATTGAGTTTTCCTAATCTGTTCATTTTGAACCTTGTGCGTGATCACTGCATTGAACGTATTAGCATTTCACGGTCTTAATTAAAGGAACGTGTCGTCAAGTAAGAATGCCAACTTGTAGGCGATACGAAACACAGATGTGACGCATTAGTACCTCTGCTCATCTTCAACCTCTGGTTCAAAACGCGCGCGACTTATATCAAGCGTTGTACGCGAAGGTAAAAGTTAGTTAGTTAGTTAGTTAGTTAGTTAGTTAGTTAGTTAGTTAGTTAGTTAGTTAGTTAGTTAGTTAGTTAGTTAGTTAGTTAG
This sequence comes from Rhipicephalus sanguineus, assembly GCF_013339695.2. Lineage (NCBI taxonomy): Eukaryota > Metazoa > Arthropoda > Arachnida > Ixodida > Ixodidae > Rhipicephalus > Rhipicephalus sanguineus. The sequence goes on from NC_051176.1 coordinate 284,505,678, forward strand.
TTAGTTAGTTAGTTAGTTAGTTAGAATGTAATTCAGCTGAAAGAAATACTTTACGCAAGAAATCATACTGGAATATTGAAAACGTTTTTAGCGCCAGCGGACAGAATGGGAAACGTGGACAACACAGTGCGCTCACTTCAGCAATTTTATTTCTTTAAAAGAATCACCTTTATGCTCCATGCGCAGTGGCGTCACACCCGCTCGAACTGTCAAACTGACCTTTCCAAAAAGGCCGTCTCTTTGTTTAACAGACCAATCGACGGGGCGCTAGCGCAGCTTAGCCCAATCGAAAGACAACCTGTGCCTCAATAATCTTCCACACGTCTTTAACGGAACGCAGCCGCATTCCTGATGATGAACGGGAAAATGAGCATCACTGTTATACTTTACGTTTAAAGTTTCTCTTCAGCGCTCATTATGACAACGGCCTGCCCGGCCGATGTACTTTCACCACGAGACCACGGTAACCCGTAAACCACTGCCCTTAAGTAACCCGAAAAAGTGTTTCGATGTCCCATGGACCACCCAACGCCAGGCTCCGGCTTATATGTCTCATGCGAACGCAGCCTTGAACTAAAACCGCGGCGACGACACGAAACGGTCCTAAAGGTACCACGTGACCTCTCAGCGCGTGCTGCGCGCTCACTTCGTCTTTGCGAAGGCGGGAAGCAGGGGCGACAAAGAAGATAAAGAAGACGATTCCATGACGCAGCAGACGTCACGGAATGCTTCTGCGGAACGGCTCCACCTGCTTGGAAATGATTTAAAAAGCGGTCTTCGCGTGACGCGGCCTATTGCTGTGGAGTAACGCGGAAGGGGCGCGCTATGGAAGACGCTGATCCAGGGCCTGGGGTGCAATCGCGGAACGATGCTATTTCCGATTCCAATGCTTTTTGTGCTTTTCGCGCTTGGCCAGTGGTCAGAGCGACGGTCCGTCCGCGTTATCAACGCGATCAGCCAGCCGCGAGTGGTGGATGATAAGAATAGCATAGAATATGGCATAAGGCATCGCCCCACGATATCACCCCTGGATTGTATGGCAGGCGGAAGAAGTAAGCAACGCCAGAGGAGGCTCGACAAGCACAAAATGAGGCACGACGAGTCAAACGACGAGTCGGATTCTGACGGGACGTTTCAGACTTTGATGCATAGGCACTCAGGTTTTTCATCTTCGAAGTCGTCTGCGCGATAGTGTACCTTCGGCTTTCTTTTTTTTTTTTTGCAATGTTTGCCTGGTGCTGAGAAGACCACTCTTTGTTCCAACGACTGGCCATTCCCTTAAGACAATGCGCCGTCCTGCGTAGACAGGGCGCTACCGCTACATTCCGTCGGTTTTGCGTCTGTTGATTTGGTGCGTGCTCAGTTGTTTTACTATATGTACACGACATATTTTCTACGAGCGCTCTGCTACCGAAACTTGCACGGACTTCGGAAATACTGCTGCATACAACCGTTGTGATCGATGCTTTAGAGGCCCGCGTAAATCGCGTGATGGCAGGACTTTTTTTAACGCATTTCCGAAACACACGTTGGCAATGCTCATCTTGACCAGTTTCAAATAACCAGAGTGATACGGTGACAAGCGTTTATTAGACCTGTAGGCGGATATATCCAAATAACACGTGTGTTTATCCGTGAAATTGAGCTGAATATCTCAGAAACGCAGTATGTTCTCCGCAGGTAAGTCAACCGTCAGCGTAAGTGGGCTACGGACTTCAGCTGAAACATTTAAGAGCATATCTACTGAGTAATGTACATCACATTCTTTAAAAAGAAGAATGTGTATAATCTGGGTATAAAATCTTTCAAGCTGTCGTACTGTGTTGTCTACGTTTCCCTTTCTCTCCTTGTCTGCTGGTGCTAAAAAGTGTTTTCCGAGTTAGAAAGCCAACACGCTTAACGTGCGGAAATGCTGTAAGTTTCTCTGGATTTCTTCTTGAAAAAAAAAAGAAAAAGAAATCAAATAAGGAAATCTTTCAAATGGGAATTTCCGGGCACTGTATGTAACGTTAACCGTGGATAGCCGTTTTTCCAAATGGCGCGGTGCCACTTTGAATGCTCGTGTTCCCCGAGTACATGTACGAGCGTATATGTGCGTAGCGTGTGCTACCGAATGTGTGCATAGTGCAAATATACGGGCGCCTTGCGCACTCGTTCGTCTACGGCGACCAAGCGTATGCCCATTGCTCGTCTGATACCACGCACAGGACCCGAGCACACGGGCGTGGATGACGACCATCAAATCTTCGAGCAACAAGGAGCACGGGAATGCGGGCTTCATAGGGTGGTGTGATGGCGAGCCGGCCTACTTGGTCTGCGTGTACAACGTCTCCGCCGACCAGCCGTATGCAATTCTGAAAGCTCCCATAAGCAGCACTGCTCAGGATATTATTGCTCAGGTAGGCACACCTTCCAGTGTCGAGCCTGCCGTACATACGCTCCCTCCTCCGCGATATAGTATACTTACAATGATAAAATATGCGTTCTTCTGGATGATATTCGAAGATTTATTGGATAAACGCTATATCTGGTACTCTCAAAATTCATTGTTATCTGTCGATAACTGCGTTCTCTACCGCTATCTTCGCTCATGGTAAACAAAGCGTACACCTGAAAAATCACTGAACATGGAATGTCGCTGGAGCCAACGTTTTCACAGTCTTCGTCGAGGGAGCAACTTCGTCAGTTGCTCCCTTGACTCCAGTTGTGAAAACGTTGGCTTCAGCAATATTCCCTGTCTAGCGATTTCTCATCGCTTCAAGCCTCCATGTACCTCTGAAATTGTGGCACATTTGGAAAGCGTTTACCTACGTATTTAAGCTATAAATTCGTTCACGAGAGCTGTATATTGCTGAGCGTTTGACTTGCATTGCCTTTATCCTTCTTACTTTAATGTTATACAGTTGTAGTAATGTTGTCGCTATAGGGGTACGCACGGGGTACGCTTTATTGGAACTATCAGTTTCTGCGACATTCGAGAGTTAAACAGGTATAATTAAGGTTGACAGTAAAGACTGTATGGTCACCGCTGTAACTGCACGGCTTTTCGCAGGCTCTGACGAAGGCCCGACGCACGGAGGACCCGAGCAACTTTGTGCTCGTGGAACAGGTGGAGTACCCGTCTCCATTAACCGAAAGCGTGCCGACGGTCGGCTCTTCGGTGCGGCGCCGGGGCCCCTGCCGCGGTCTACGCACCCTCATGGACGACGAGAACGTCTACCTGGTGCAGGCCCAGTGGAAGGGCCGCGGATGGTTCGAACTGAGGGAGCGAAACGAGGCGAGTGGACTGCGGGCGACTGTGCGCCGGACTCGCTAAAGCGGCTCATTTCTTTCTTTCTTTTTATTCCAGCTTTGAAAAACGTACCGTTTTTTATTTCGTTTCAGGGCTTGAGTGAACGGCGAAAGATGAGCGCCCCTAAAAGCTCCAGCTTTTATCGCCTCAGTCGTCTACGCAGCTCAATTAAATCCAAAGGTGAGTCACTGCACGTCATAATGTACTGTGAAAATATCGCATAGTGAAACTCGAAAAATTGAGGTGGGAGTTCTTAAACGAAAAGGAGAAGAAACAGTAAACGTCATAGGTAGAACTTACGACGTCATGATCTCTCAGATTCTAACACAGTGCAGAATATCATAGCACGTCTCAAGTAGAACTATGGAGCGAGAGAATAAAATCACTTTGCGTATAGAGGTCGTCTGTGTACCTGCAGAGCGTGACAAGTCATGCCCGTCGCCAAAGCAGTCGCCAGTGCGCTCGGCAGCGGCGGACGGCAGCGCCGGAGCGTCTGCTTGCGAGCCGTGCACGAGCCGCGAGGCCCGCCAGGTGCACAGCGAGGGCGAGACGCTGTCCGACGACGACGCGCCGCCGGCCGCCATGGCGGCGCGCCTGCGAAAGATCTCCTTCCGCAAACTCAAGGTGTGGCGCTGAGCCGCGCGTGCATTTCGAGCAGCGGGCTGGCAGCCGCCGTGCGCCAGCCCCTCCACCACATGGGTGTTCAACGGCCTTCATCGGGTGCGCGGGCCACGGCCGGACAATCTAGTCCACCGCGACTGAAGCTTGCCGGCGCTTGGTGCTCCTCCGGCCACTGAATCCGCGCGCGCACACACACACTAGTCATATGGGGGCCCCACCAACGCCCTGTTGTTGGCTGCGCGTCGACTGCCTCTGGTCACACGCGCGCGTCACTTGTTGCTAGAGAGCCGCGTGCACACATCCGCGAGCCTATCTATATAAATATATATTAATGTATGTACATATACATATTCTATATTTACACGACGCATTCTATCGCGCCTCGCCGTTGTTGACTGGGCGGCCCGTCTCCTTGGTCCGGCATAGAGCGAACGAGAAGGCGCGCCGCCCTAGCCAGACCAAAAGAGTATTTTCTCTTCCTCCACTGCGGACCGATAAGCCCCGGCTTCGCGGTTCTCCTTCTCTTCTTCTTCGTCCGTGTGCGTGTGACCGTATTTAATGAGCTGCCCAAGTTGTTCCCATCCACAAACATCATCAGGTTGCACCGATTGCTATCCGTGTCTTTGTATCATACACCGCTTTCTTTTTTCTCTCCTTTGAGAAGTCTATATAGTTTACGTGGTGAGCTTCTTGGACACTTGTGTTGTCCAAGACTCATTTCCGCGGCAGTGACAGCACTCTCTACTTGAACCGAACCGCGGTGGAGTGCTACGTGTTCCTTACTCTTCTGTTCGCTCGTTTCGTGCCATAGACCGCAAGGCTTCGGTACGCAGTGCTGTCTGGGCTCGGCTGAATCCGAGTGAGAGGTGTATACGTTGTAGTCTGTGCTATTTCCGTGTGTCTCGCTGGGTACAACGACTGTGGGGCGGGCTTTCGGGAAGGGCCCTCTGTGCCGCCTTCTCGTGGCGGCGGAGGGAGCGAAGATCGGGCTTGGAATCTCGCATCTTCAGTTGCGCAACTTGCAGTACCTCGACCTGTCAAAGGCATCCTGTAGCTCAGTGTTTCAAAGGCTGAATAACAAGTCTTTCACAGCGTGCTATTCTCGTCACGTGTGTTGCCGTTGATGTCTCCTTTACCTTACAAGTAGCCACTCTTAAGAGCTTTGTAAGGTGCAGTAACTCCAGTAGCGTCCTCCTCAACCTACGTTAACGGTGTACGCCCACTGCAACTCGGCTCTCCTGTGTACAATGCCAGCCGCTGCCGCAGGCCCCACTTGGCTCCATGCTCACGGTGCACACGCGCGACTGGTCGTGCAAGTACGAAGTTTACGGGCAGGAAGGGAGCAGGTGGAAATCGCGGTGTCTTTAAGCTTCGTTACGGCAAGGGTAGTGAGCTGGAACTACTGGAACGAGAGCTGTGGTTACTCGGGAGTCTTTGTTTAGTCACTGCTTTGTGGGCGGCACACCTATACGTTCTCCGCTATACATATAAGATGGCAAGCGGTGAAGAGGTCGCAACGAAGTTGACAGTATAGATACGGGACGCATACATTGTTAGCAACTTGCTCCACTTAGAAAGTTTCGCAAAATGTTTATTCGATTCTAAATTGCGCAAATGCCACGAGACGCATTGGACAAGCGCGTGAACCTGAGCGGAAAATTCATGAACATGTGTGCCTCATGAGAACAGTGTGAACGAATAGCACTATCTCTGCGACCAGTATTTCCCTGCATTTAGAAAGACCGACGTAAACACTCTCGCAACTGTCCGCACCAAAGCTTCGGTCTGGTGCGCGTGTTCCTTATCTTCAGACAGTTCGGATATTTGGTACCAAAAAAAAAGTGTAGGTTAAAAATAGCGCGCTCTAAAGTATACCGCAAAATTGTACTTGCTATCCATTCTCATTATTTTCAACCAGTCTTCCTTCAATAGATGTGGAAAACTAAGATCCTGTCTCAAAACAAGGTCATTGTGCGTGTTTAACACGCTTAGTTTTTATGCTCCATCTGATGGAGGAATTTCTCGATTTATTTAACGGACAGCTGGATGGGGAGCTGGACGGACATAATGGAGTAGGCCACATGCATGGTGAACGCGCGTACGAGACGGCTTCATGACTTTGGTAGAGGCAGGCAAAACTTTTAGCGCGGTTATGCTTCAGGAATGCTGTTCTGGTACGCCTGTGCCGTGGTTGTTTTGTTTTTTTTTAGTCAGCTAGGGAAGTCTGGTCAAACCGTTCACAAGAATTCTTAAGTAACATGATGACAAAGAGATGTAGATTACATGACGCCCAGTATTTAAAAAAAATATCTGTTTATGAGCAACAAGTATCTAACCAAAAACTGTTTATCAAACAGCTGCTATTCGTAGTAAATACTATCGGAAGTCACATAATTTGCATACGTGGTAATGTTGCGGCAAAAATGATGGTAAATTCATGAGGGTAGCAATCTATTATTGTACTAAGGTCTTAGCAGAGACGCTGTGCGAGAACCATAGCGCTTCTACTGTCTGCTTCCAGTATCCTGTGCTTCGCAGATTTTCGTGCTGTAACCTTTCATATGACGCGTCTTGTCTGGCTCTTGAGCGGGGAAGTGCCAGCAGCAGAAGAGAAGGCGAAAAGGCTGAGAGTAAGATACGAAGTTGAACGTGTACAGACAAAGCTGCTTGCTGGCATTCGCCTGCTCGAAAATAAATAAATCTGTCAACTCGTCCCGTAAGCTATACGTTCATGAACATGTCGGCTGAGGCGCCTGATGACCGAGTCACCGTAGGAAAAGGTTGTAGCGAGTCGACCGCGAGGTCATCTCATAAACATTTTGTATGCTTTAGTTCGCCGTGTGTGTGACCCGCACTATACGCTGCCGGGTAGTGAAGGCCACTGTCGGCCATTATCGCAGTATAAACAAACATATCTGAAGTGATTAATGAATCACAGCACTTTTAACTTTCCCCTTTACCGAAGCAACACTCAGGCGTCGTTTAGCAAGTTACCCGTTCTACTTTTCTTTTTCTGTTCACAAACTGGAACCCGTAAATCTTACAATTACTAAGCTTACACTGAAAGTTACTTGGCTTCATTGGGACCCCTAACACAATTTTTTCGTGCCTTTATTTCTGATACTTATTCCTGCAAAAACATAGTTATGGATTTCGAATGCACAGACAACAGTTAAAGTGAGCATGCTTCATATGAGTAGAAAATGTCGCGCTTTAAAAACCGCTTACGGCTCATTACAAACAGAGACTCGTGTATCCACTTCGTGCTTTACGCTCATCTACATCTGCTTATTGACTATTTGTTTACTAACGTGTCAATGAACGCTGAAGCAAATTCAAGCCAAGCATATAATCTCACTGACCCCCCACAGACACACACTCATTCATATCTTACATTGGTCAAATGCTGCGAGTAAATGCGTGCAAAGCTAAGCAATGTCACGATATAAATAAGCAAAAATAACTAGAAAGCCGCTTAAGAGATAAAAGCATGGCCTTAATTATTTGGTGTAGCTGAGGTTGCGTTCATGAAAGAAAATTAGAGGCCGGAGTTTCCTTAAATTCATACCCTCTAAATATAAAGCCTGACCAAAAACTTCATGAAATCATACAAACATTGTAGCTTTTTTCATATTTTCTGGGCACCTCCACTAAACTTAGCACACAAGTTGAAAAGGATGCATTGTCTATTTCATTCTGCATTTTGTAAAAAGACTGATAGAAATCGCACATATCTGATCTAGATGCAGAGGGAGATGAAGGATTTGAGTAGCCGAGGAAAGATGGCATCACGTTCGTCACCACAGTTATTTATGCCGACGCAATGCGTCCCTAGACTAACATAGTATTAATCGAGCACTGTTATGTACAAATGTATCGGAAAGCATTAGATGCGTCTTAGTAGCGGATACGTCCGGCGGCGTTTAAAAATTTTATTTATTTGGCGTTATTCTCTTATAAAGGTGGCAAGTTCTGTTCCATGTGGCGGAAGCCTTCTGGCAAAAAATGTCCAAAAATTGCGCAGCGCATTAGCTTCTGTCTTAGTACGCTACCCTTATAGGTTTCGCTCTTAGCACGTCAGGAATGCCAGTCTTCTACTGACGATGCCCAGGGAAGCGAAAACAGTCGAGATGACTTGTGTTCATTTACGCGGTATTTATTGTTCGCTTCAAAGCCAACCTAACAGCCCTCTGCGTCTGGCACAGAAACTGTGTTTTTCTTTCCCTTCCCAGCGAGTGGAATGCGCGCAACGCAGAGTCGAGGGGTGGCGGTCGGATCGGCTCGAACGTAGGGAGGCTACTCGAACGAGCTCGTCTTCGAGGCAGTTTCTAAAATGCGGCCAGGCTTGGGAGAGCTTCTCCAAAGCGAGAACAGGCGTGACTCAAGACGGCATGGACACGCGTACGGATACGGTCATCAGGCTCGAGTCGGCCGGATGCTAAGGTTTGTGTATCGGTAGGGCAAGAAGCGTTTCAGATAAAGCGCTGTTACCCTGGGTGGTGAACCAAGCGCTCCCTTGGCGATAACACCGTCTGCACTGCTCCAATGCAAGTCGAACAAGCTCTCTCGTAAGGGACCTTCAGTGCTGTTCGTATACAACCGAACCATTGCGGAGCGCGCTTGGAGCTCTCTTTGACGTGCAGTGCTGCGGGTTATTAAAGCTGGTGAGATGAGGCGAGAAGCTAGGCTCTGGCTTGTTGATGTTGTTGTTGTTGACGTTGACATTGACAATGTTGTTGTTGCTTCGAAACCCCAAACCGCCGTAGCACGTCGCAACTGAAAACTTCAACCGCCTCACGCAAAGACTCCGCGCGCACTGAAGGGTATTCGGCGCCGCACCGTATGCACGAAAGAGCTCATCTACCGTCATTGTAGAACGCGCAGGTATCCGCAATTCGTTCATGCATAAATGAACGGTCCTTAACCTATATCGTGTCCATCTTATGAGTACATTCATTTAGCTGTAACTGCACTCCGCCGCACTTACACACATAGTCAATGAGACTTTGTGTGGAAGAGGAAAGACCCCATTCTTCCTTGGTATTGTTGCACTCTCTTATCCCCAAAACGCACTATGTGGCTTTGCAGAATACTGCCCAAATTTACTTCAACGCGTTTTCTAATTTTTATTCACGTTTTAATATTCGTACTGCACTTTCCTGATATCTTTTAATATGATAGCAAATTCGCTATACTGTTCGCCTAGTCTTTTCTTCTTTCTTACAGCTGAAAATTAGATATAAGTGCTAGCACTAGCGTGGAATAGTAAAACAGTCAGGATCTGCTCCCTCGGTAATGTTGCTGACCATCTTTTCCACAAACACACCGTTTAGTCATCGCACTGTTATATGCAGCTGGCTTAACTCGCCGTCTGCACGATAATTCGTGTCGGCATCTCGCATTCAATAATCGCTCCGTGCGTTATGTACAAAATCTCTCAATGGCAGTATGGGCTTTGTGGCACAAAATTCTTACAAAAAGCAGTTCAGTGCCGGACTTCTTACCCTAATTAAGGACCCTCAAACAGCAATATTGAGATGGCAATGTAATTTCGCAACCCTCGGTTCGGGATCAGTCGCATAAATTAAATTAAAGGCTCGTTTCCATGACCAAAGTTTAGTGTGCCCCAGCCGTGAATCTACGAATTGCGTATGCGTATCAAAAATGCGAGGAACCGTTTTTAGTTGTTCATGAAAATGCGCGGAGTAGCAGTGCACGTGTTGCAGTCCTGCACGGTGCACGTTGCGTTCACTCCACAACGGACCTCACGTGGCAGCCATCCTATCTGTTCCACGATCTTCGTGCTCGCCTAGTTGCTTTTTTTTTATTACCTCGCCCTCAGCGACACTTCGTTACATGCAGCACAACAGAAGCCTACATCGTTGCGTTTTTTTTGTTGTTGTTGTTGCTGTTGTTAATCGTTGAGCTCCGTGCGCCTCCAACGTTTGCATTATCGACCAATCACAACACTGAAAACATTCCTCTTCGCTCGCCGTGAATTTCACATCCCTCAACGTGGTGTTTGGCTCACTATTATTCTTTTCTTTTTATTTATTTATTTTTGCTTTGAACCATTCCTTTTGCACGGCAGTGTTGTCCTGCACTATCGAAAGTTTTCTTCTTTTTTTATGTTCTATACAGTCTGTTTCACCGAGTTTGCGGTGACCCTGTACAGGGACGAGCATTCCTTTCGTTGTTCGGTTGATTTTGTTTGTTTGTTTGCGTTACGACATTACACTTGTGGTGGCTTACTCAGATCACGCCAGTGTGCACACATCCTAGCCTCATCCTAGGCTTACTTAGACTGCACGTTTCAGCACGGCTGCAGCATTCACTGTCATTCGACATCCCGTTCGATTTTCGTCCTAGACACACAGTCAGCGGTTCCAGAGTGCGCTGAACAACCCTGTCTCAGTTAGGGATCTGGCGCTACTATCGGCGGAGTGAGACAGCTTACTAATAAGACTTTTTAATCACAAATGGTATGGTATTCTTCCGATGATCCGGCGCAAGCGTGAAGAATTGAGATGGACGCTGTATCAATCATGTATCAGACTATATAAGCGGTCAGTATGTATACAACGACTGATGGCCGCAAAAACACCGGCCACGAACGCTTCACAATTTCTTTCGCGCACCTATATATGTGAAGTAAATGTAAGACGTGTTTAAAGGGGGACAAGTAAATATGCAGCAAATATAAAGGTGCTCTTGAAGGCATCTTATATTGTCTTGTTCTGTTGTTGCAGATTCTCATATAAAGTGTGAGATGTTTCAGCTCTGTATATTATATGGTGGCATTTTTTCACTCGCTTGCACGAACTGTTCTCTCTCACAGTGAGTTCAAAATGAATGGCTGTCGCGTGGGCGCCAACGTAGCGCGTAGTGCGGACTGCGTGACGGCTTGCCCGATAGCATTCCAAGTTCGGTTATGTTCCCTTTTTGAGGCGGCGAGAGATCTGCTTGTACACCTCGAGGGTCCAGGTCGCAATCATCAGGCGGTTTTGGTGCTCATTCCCTAGGGGGCACCCCGGCGAAGCGGGGTGCTGGGAAAGAACAGAAAACGCTACGGGGCACTTGCGGCACGCGGTAGCGGCGGCGTCTTCTGGGCCATCTGAAATATCGCCCCGACCCTGTGTAACCTGCCGTTTCCCATCCCATTGTTCCATTCGCCGGCCCGCCTTCTGCATGTGTGGCCGGCGCCAAGCATTGTGCTGTGCTTCGTATTGTCATTGTTTGTAGCCGGTCGGTCCCACGGGGCGATTCGGCGCGGTGCCAGACCCTGAGCTGTGTCGCGTGGCGACAGCGGGTTAAGAGTGTCCTGGACAGCAGCCCGACGACGTGTTTCTCAGTACTACAGTCTCGTGTGTCACCTCCGCTCTGCGAGCTGCACACATACAGACGTGCATGCTGCATGTCACAAACACACATGCCGGGTGTTTTACGTAACCGAAACTAAGTTTTAAAGAAGTGTGCTACATATGTGACATCAAATGTGTAGTGTTCGTAGTCGTCCTCAGTTAGTACCCACCACTCAGCGGCCAAGTTGTTGCGCTGCAAGCTCGAGGACGCGGGTTCGATTCCGGGCCACAGCGGCCGCATTTTGAGGGGGACAAATGAAATAAAAAATACACTTGTGTATGTAACTTAGGTACATGTTAAAATAACCCCAGATGGTCAAACTTTTACTTCCCCCTCAGTGGCGTGCCTCATAATCATGCCGTGGTATTGGCACGCAGTATCCCATAATTGCCCTGAGCTACTTAGCATATATTGTTGAAGCGCGATATCAGTTATTAGTCATTATGAACAGTGCAAAATTAGAATATTCGTTTTAAGGCGGGAATTTGACTGGATAAGTTGTAAATGGGCGAACTTTGTATTAAAGCTTGGTTCAGGTCACGTGAAGCACCCACTGTAATAACACAGATACACACAGGTGCGCAAATACTAGTGCACATGCACATTCGCCCCCCCCCCCTCCCCCCCTTGTTGCTTTCTTCTCGTCACACCTCATAACCCGCTTGCTCTACTCTACTCCCGCACGGAGTAACAGAATAGAAGAGTCTCTGACCGAAAGGTCAAATGTGAAATACGGGTGGCGACGATACCATGACAGTGCCCCTAACCAATGTTGTCCATGAACAAAAGGGCAGTGTGTAGATGATGGGACGACTACAGTGTCCCGAGAGTATTAGACACATTTCACCGGCTTACGTTCAAGATTCAAATGAAAGCTCGCGTGCCCTTCTTGTCGGAGGAGCCATTCTCCCCGCCAGCAGAGGTGACGTCACATGTTGCGCAACACGCAGTGACGACAGCATGACGACCAACTCGGAGGTTGCCGTGAAACAATCCCCACCGAGAAGCAAGGAACAGAAAGATAAGAGAGGGAACTGTCTGACGCAAATCGCAACACTGAAACCACTTGAGTGAAGGCCACTCGAGGGCGTTGGCAAGGCGTTGGCGCTAGTCGAGGCAATGAGAAAGAGCCTCTGCAGCGGTGGAATGGGCTCGCATCGACTCGTCGCCACATTTCGTTTGCTTTTATCTCCTCTGTGACGGTGCACAACTTCCGCCATGTAATCAAAATTTCTGACAGGGCCTGGTGAGGGGCTTCGACAAAGAAAAGCTACATTGCATTCTAAAGAAACCAATGTCGAAACTTAGCACATGTTAGCAGGCATTTCTTGCGCCATATTATTACCTGCATACGGGAATATACTTTGAAAGCTGTGTTCTCGCGTGCACCTAGTGGCGCTCATGTCCCGGGACAAAATTGAAAGTTGAGGTTCAGCCTTCATATTCTGTAATAACGATCAACCTTAACCTTCTATGTGAATGAAAATAATGTTTTCAGATACTATTTTATTATATTAAAGAGATGTAGTGAAGGTTGCAGCGCAGTTTCCCTTTAAGTCAATTTTCTGTCTACCTGTCACGCACTTTGACCCATACGTAGGCACACATTCGTTCAGCCTTTTCGATTTAGCTACAATACCTGCACTATAGTTCTGAGTGACCAGCACTTTCATCCACGTTTGAGAGTGCAGCGCGTGCCTTTGCACTGCACCCTTCGATTTAACTTCGTGCCGGGAGCAGTTTTCCCTACACTCGCTACATTGCAAGCGCCGGCGTTGTGCAAGTTTTCAGTGGCACACGACACGGCGCCGTGCCTGTTTATTAGTGGTGCACCGACAAATATTTCTCCAGCCGTAGTTACAAGAGTCACTCTAGCTCAATCAAGTAAGCCGGGACGGAGCGGGGATGGTTGTCCGGACACCGTTCCCGCTCCACTAAATGGGCGATTCATTTAGGTCGAAATCGTCTCTCATTAGCCGCGTTTTCGGACGACATACGGTAGCATCACGGGCCACCATCTATACAGGTTTGCGACTTGGTCTCGTGCAGTACCACGTGCCGCGTTCTCGAGAATTGCTTCAGAAATTGCAGTCAAATCGAAGAGACATACCTGCATGCACGCACAGATTCCTGCCCCACGCTCACCGTCAGCCCTAACGACTCTCTCCCCCATTTCCCAAGTGCAGAGTAACAGGCCAGAGGTGTCTTCCTCACTCAGCCCTCTCTGCCAGTCTTTAATAACTTTCCTAATCTAACTATCAAACACACACATAACAACACACTGTGAAGAATGTATTTCGGTGTCTCTCTCTTGCTCTCTTGCACTGCGTTCAAGCTGTCGTGTGGTCGTTCGTTTGCGTTGCCTATTCTCTTGCACGAAATTGTAAATTCTGTATTGTACATATATATCTATGCCACCGGTATGACAAAATAAAGTGTATATATATAACGTCACCAGTCTTTCCCAGTAGTTACTCGCAAGAGGAAACTGACGAAGAGGCGCAGAAAGACACTTAGGCTACGGCTTACAGCCAAGCATGTAAGCAGATCGGTCGTCTTTGTCTGAAACAAAAGAACGACACGAGGGCAGCAAATATAACGAAACCAAGGGAAGCTGCGGGCTCACCAGGAAAATAAGCCACATCAGTGCGCCATGCAAAGGTGGCGCCGTCTGCCTCGCCATGGAGGACAAAAACACAGCATAAGCTTCTTCCCGAACATTGTTTCAGAAAATAAAAAAAAACATTCAAAATATTATTGTTTCCAAGAAGACTATCCTCCATCGTAAGTATATAGTCGAACTTGCAGAGCCATGAATTGGCGGCTGTGTACGTTTAGCAAACCTCTCGCCTTACCAAAACACGCTCCAGGGCTACTTGGTGCATATTTCTTAGAAAAGAAAGACACGACAAGAAAACACGGGCATGAAGAAAAGGACAGGCCAGTTGGAAGTAGGGTAGGCACTCGTCCGGTCCTCCGTGACCGCGTTTTCTTGTCGTGCCTTCCTTTCCTCTCGTCTCACGGCTGCAGCGCAGCGATGCTACATTATAGGCGAAAGGGCGGTCTCTTCAAAAGTACCACAACAAGGAGGTAAGGTGATTTCTCTTTTCCTCTAATGTACTTTATTTTACTTTGGCAGAAATATGTTGCATCTGAAAGAATAAATAACATTCCAGATAGACTATAGCAGTTTCACTTGGGGCCTGGAATGTTTTAGGAAAATTCCCGAGAGATGTTAAGTTTTAAAAAACGAAGAGCGGAGTTTACAAATCTGTATTGATATATGCATGCCAACAACAAATATCGCAGTCAGCGGCAAAGTTTAATATCTATTGTAACCTTCTGTCCATGCATCATAATGAACAGTGTACTCTGTGAGTGCACTTCATCTTTTGGCCTTGTCGCTCTTCTCTTTTCTGGAAGCCTCTTTTTCCGGTCATTGCACGTATGAACTAACAGTTCATTTGAAATCGCTGCACTGCTTACGAGAATTTTGCGAAAGTCTTGTACTAAAAAATTAGCGGTATAATTACGACGATTAGTATTATACCAAATTATTTTCTATAATTAGGCGTACTACAATAATTTGGTGATATTGTTTTTATTCCTGAATGCAGAGTTGTAAACTTATACACTTGTATGTTTTCTTTTCTTTGCCACATTCAACAGTTCCTGTAAACAAAAAATTAAAGTCCAAATTTTAAAAAGTACGCTCACAGGATTTTACGTTTTAAATACAACAAAGATAATCGAAGTTGGTTCGGTAGTTGCCGAGAAAAACTATTTATCCTCTTCCATGCATTAGAAGCTTCCGAAATAAAAGTTAATAATAATAATAATAATAATAATAATAATAATAATAATAATAATAATAATAATAATAATAATAATAATAATAATAATATCTGGGGTTTAACGTCCCATAACCACGATTTGATTATGAGGGACACCGTAGGACGCCAGATTCATTTAGGTCGCATGTGTACACGGGCCTCAAACATTTTCGCCTCCATCGAAAATCCCGCGGTCCCGCGGAAATAAAAATTGGCCGCGTATCTGCGTGCTTCGCTGCAAATGTCGTCTAAAGACGATAGAAGAGGCACTGCGTGAGATATGGACGCCATCTGGCAATACGTCGGGAAACATGAGTGCTGTGTTGCGGGCTGGTAGTCCCGGCGCAGCGGCAGGTGAAGACCGGCGGTGACCAACGTGACTGGCGGGGACGCCGGCCAGCCCGAACACGCGGTTTGGCGCGATGCGCCGAAGGAGAAGAAACGTCCGTACTCAACGAGTACTCTCCACAAACTCTCTTATTTACACGTCGCCTGGGTAAAACAGTAATGCCAGAGCGGCGCCCCCTGTCATTCGTACAATGCAATACTGAACCGAAACCGAAACACAACATGAGCTTGTGCAGAGGGCACGGAGGAAGACAAGTTTCAGCGCAGTCGCATTTTCAGCGCAGCTTAAGAAACTAGGGTCTTTAAAATTGCGTATCTATGTATTTTCTATTAAAGGAACACACCACCTAATACTTACCTAATGGTGTTGCGCCTCAGATATGCGTAATATTTACTTTTTGATAAACAACGTTCACAAGTAGGAACGGCCATACCAGTTCAAGATGGGTGGGCGGTAAGCAAGTGGTTCAACTTTGGCCGGGTGGCTGAATCGAGTGACGTGCCGACAAACAGAAAGACAGACCAAAATTTCTGCGATTACGTTCCCCAAGAAAGACTATCGTCTTTAAAAAAGTTGAAGCATCCCGTTCAGACACCCAGGAAGTGAGATGTTGTTGAATAGTAGTAAAAAAAACTTGTTATTTATTGAGGGGATGTCTTCGAGGCCTGAGAGGTGACGGGTAAACATATTATCGTCATGCTCCCCTGTTCACAGCAGGGAGTCCAAAGCGGCCTCGCGGCTGTAAGAAAGGCACATGTGAGATTGGGTTCAGCCTTGTTTCGCGTTCTTCTTGCATGCTGACATTGCAGGAAGAGAGCAATAATCGTTTTACCATTCGACAATATTGCGTAAAATCTTTTTTTACAGCGTTGCAAGAGTGAAATGTGCGATGGGTGACTCTCCCTCAACCTATGGTTTCTGGGTTCTCACACAGTACCCAGAAGTGATACGTGTACTGATGGTCTTGATGTTTCTGGAAACGGGTAATAGTTCGTAGAGAAAAACAAGAAACCTTTCTTCATTTACGCACCGTACACTTCTGGTGCATTTATTTATTTATTTATTTATTTATTTATTTATTTATTTATTTACAGTCAATGCTTTCAAAAGCTTCCTTGAATTTGGCTGGGTCGTAGGGGCTTACTTTTTGCCAGAAGCACCTAAGACACCTGGCAACCAGAGAACACCTTGTATTGGATTGCTCATCTCGCGAGGCATCCACAAACAAGCGCTCCCAAGGCCTGCGTCCCCTGGCGATGGTGTCCTTTCTGGGACACTTTCTGCAATAGACATGCCGAGAGGGGAACCGCAGCGCAGAAAGTGTTTCTTATAAGCTCCCTTACGGAATGTCTCCTAAAGACACAGCTGTTGATTTTTCTTTTTTTTTTTTGCAGTATCATTTTTTTTAATGAATTACTGAAAGTAATACACAAATGAAGGTACAGAAAAAGGTTCATGAGCACAAGTCTAAGGAGACCTCCCTTACACTTATAAATGCCCCTCTTCGTCAGGGCATCATCCATTGTCCCTCCATTTTCCCGAATGGCAACTACCAGAAAAGGAGCTCGAACCCGTATATGAAAACCAGACAGACAGACAGACAGACAGACAGACAGACAGACAGACAGACAGACAGACAGACAGACAGACAGACAGACAGACAGACAGATAGACAGATAGATAGATAGATAGATAGATAGATAGATAGATAGATAGATAGATAGATAGATAGATAGATAGATAGATAGATAGATAGATAGATAGATAGATAGATAGATAGATAGATAGATAGATAGATAGATAGATAGATAGATAGATAGATAGATAGATATTGTCCAGCACCACAGGACCAAAGCACCGCGGTTGGCTCGTAAAGGCCACAGCGGCCTCGACGAAGACGCTCTCTTGAATTCAGCCTCCTCCTTCATTTTCAAGTGCTAGTTCAAAAAAGGAAAGAGAGAAGGCAAAGCGCGCGTTTTGTGGTAGGTATCAATAATTGTCTTTGAATACCTGAATGATGAATGTTTACGTCGTTAGCACACATTCCTCGCAAGCTCGATTTCGGTACTCATACCATGCATGATCGTGCGTTCATCGAATACAATTAGCCACCCCAAGAGGTAGAATTGCACATGCGCAGCACCTCGCTCAATAAGCGAAGTGCTCTATTAAATCAGGAGGACAACGCTCTGAAAGAAAGGAATTATTATAGATTGAAATGCTTGCATAGCGTCACTGAAGGCTTTAACAAAGCAAGACGACTGTCCTATGAGCGATGCGCCCTACGCCTGATGTCGGTCGATGACCAATAGAAATAGCGTAATCCTGGCCACACATAGGAAACGAAACATCAAGTCATATCCACGTTTTTCTGACTTGTACATACAGGCGTATACATAAAGGCGCAGCAGGGTGCACCAGTTCGGCCAGAACTTGTGGGCATGGCCATTTTGGAAATTGCAGTTTGTGCTCCGTTCCATTCTGTTACCTTGCCACACTAGCTGGTAGACAACAGCTCAATGCCAACTAGTGTCGCCTGGCGAAAGCAACCCCACTGGCAGAGTTGTCGTCAGTCAGACTTGGTTCTTTGCTATGAACACGGTGCTATTAATAAGGCAAGGGTGAGACTGAAAACGAGGCACATCGTCTTGTGTGCGTGCATCATGTTCGTACCAGGTAATTCGCGCCAGTTCGTCAGCTGTTTTAATAGAACACATGAGCCAGGTTTCGATAGAGCTGAAATGCAAAAACACCCGAGTACTTCAACTTGGATCTACTTTAAAAAAAGCCGGGTGTTCAAAATTAATCCAGAGTGCCCTACTAAAGCGTGCCTGATAACTTTATCGTGGTTTAGGCACGCAAAACCACAGATACTACGTCAGCCGTTATTATGTGTGCTCGCACAAAGCCATCTCCTCCTACCCCGCTTTGAGGCGCGGTCACCTTCGCTACAATGCTATTACTACATTGCCTGGCATCGCACTGCATCGCAAAATGCTCCTGCGGGAGAAAGTGAAAAAACGAAAACAAACAGCGCCGAGCGGTGTACGTGACTGCGAGCGCAACTCCCTCCGAACACTGACCCTCAGTCGAGCCCCGCCCACGGCCGCTAAGAAAGCCCGTGCAATGCGTGTCAAAACAAATGGAGTACGTGCTGCCCTGGCAGGATATCAAGTCACCGCGGAAAGCGGCGCGGTGCTCGTGCGCGACCAGTGTCACGTGAAGCGTTGGCAGCTCCGTCACAAGGCACCATGCAACTCCGGGTCTTTTCCCAGGAGTTGCACCGTGGCAATGCAACAGATCTTTCGAAACCACGTTGCAGCTCAGAAACTCAAGGAAGTGAAAACTATATAGTCTTCACTGCCAAAAACACCCGACTAATGAATGCTACGTCGTTGAACTTCAACAGCTTTCGTTTGCAACGAGTTAATGAGACGAAATTTCTCGGCGTCCACCTCGACAGCCAAGTAAGGTGGCATAACATATTCATGAAACAGCACTATCCATCTATAAGAAAATACCAGTATTGTATAAACTGCGTTACATTTTTCCTTTGCACACCCTCCGCACTCTTTGTATCAGTTTTATACATTCACATATTATACATGTGCTATTACCATATATGGCCTGACATACCCCACCACTTTATTGCAGCACAAATCACAGCGTTCCGAGCGATTCTCTTCCCAGAAAGAACGGATTCTATTGTATTCGCATACCCATTACTTAAAGGGACACTAAAGAGCAAAACGATTTTTCTCATATTGGTAAAGTACTCTTTCACGATACCAAAAACGCCCCGCCACGGTGGTCTAGTGGTTATGGCGCTCGACTGCTGACCCGAAGGTCGCGGGATCGAATCCCGGCCGCGGCGGCTGCATTTTCGATGGAGGCGAAGATGTTTGAGGCCCGTATACTTAGATTTAGGTGCACGTTAAAGAACCCCAGGTGATCGAAATTTCCGGAGCCCTCCACTACGGCGTCTCTCATAATCATATCGTGGTTTTGGGACGTTAAACCCCAGATATTATTATTATTATTATTACGATACCAAAAACACCACGCTTGCTGCGAGAAGACGCTTAGTAAGCGAGAAAACGCGCAAAAACAAAATGTGGGTGGCCACCTTGCATTTTCCGCACCATTCGCCGTGACGTCACATGTTTTGACGGCGCCTACTAGGGTAGTTCCTAATCGGTAAAAATGAAGTACGTTGTCCTCTGATGGAGCCATAGACTTAACATACCAATTTTGAGGTAATTTTGTTGAGTCAATGGCGCCAAAATACAATAAATACACTTTGAAATCTGTGATGTCACGCGGGCAGATTTCGGCGCGAAATTTAAAAATGAAACTTTGAACTTGATTTTCTCATCTATTAATAAACCTATGATGGCGAAATTAACGACGTTAGAGTCCTCAGAGCACAATTTATCGATCTAAACCGATTCATTGTTTCTCTTTAGTGTCCCTTTAACATTCTTCCTGTGAAACGTACACGCTGCATTGATTATCACGTTCTCGTTTTGCTCTATAAAATCATGCGCAAAATCATACCGCGTCCCTCAGTAAAAATTGCCTATCAAAATACCCCATACTCGATACGATCAGTGACCTCTAATAGTTCAAGCATTCCGAAATCTCGCACTAATTATGGATCATTTACATTCACGCATGCCAAATCACATCTTTGGAACAAAGTGCCCACAGAACTAACAGAACCACAGTCATTTACTTGTTACAAGACTAACCTAGGTTCTCTTATACTGTCGTCACTTCTCGGATGAGAATGTCCCATATTCCTGCCTTCAAACTCTTTTCTCACGTGCTCTAGTGTTTGTATAACATAATATGACATAAGGGCCCCCTTCACAACTCCTGTGCGAGTTACGGTGCTCAGCCTTTATAACATAACTGATGTACATATCTTCATGTGATTAATAAAAAAGAACTGAAGAACACAAAAAAATGACATTTTCGTCCTTCCCGTACATAATGTCATCAACTGCTAATTTCGTCGCTTTCTTTTTTTTTTTTACGTCCATGTATCTGCGGATAACATCAAACACTAGCCCATGAAAAAGGTTGTGTAATTTAAGCCAATCAAACAGGAAGGTAGGCAAGATATACAACCTATACACAAACTTGACTGCCTCAAGAATGGCCATCTGATCGTTCAAGATACAAAGCTCAAGCACTTTGCTATCGACAGGAAACTGGCTCCCACAACCTCGGTTAACTACACCTCCTGGCTTCGCCGTCTTGTGGGCCCTCGCCGGTACACATATACAATGGAGTGATTTACGACGCAGTGTTCAAAAAGGGACGCATGCTCCCCGCTACGTCTGTGGTGTAACCAGCCAGCAGGCCACAATTAGCATGCACGCCTCGGAAGCAGACTGCACAGTTCTGACTTGACCTTCGACATAATACGTTTCGGCGACCTAACCCCACAACAGCACGGAAAACAAAGACCACCTGCAAGGACGACTTCCCTTTCGCTCCTTGAACGTATTCTAATGTGGAACTTCCAAGGGAACTTCTGCCGTTTATTTCTGAACAAGACAACAGAGGAACACTCAAATACACAAATATACTGAAAACGCACAACAAAAGCTGCGAGCGCAGTCGTCTAAATCTGATCTGCGGGTCAAGTGCTTCGACTACTTATACATGACTCGATCGTCGTGCATTCTAACGTAATCGTTGGCGCTCGAGATCGTTCCAGAATGCACACAGCCGTTGGCGTTACGTAATATGATTAGACAATGTTCCCTCGCTGCAGAGTCGGGCGCCAACATTCGAAAGAGTTCCCGTACATGAGGGCACTGATCGATAATGTTATAACAGTTATGACCTGGAGAAAGCGGTCACCTGAAAACGATTAACAGGTGTGCGTTTCAATAGATAGTTTCTATTACCTCATACTCCTTCTAGCGCGCACGTGCACACACGCACGCACGCACACGCAGACACGGCACTTACACACACAATTCTGTCTCCAAGTTTTGTATCAAGTTGAGCGTACCACTAGTCAAATATCAGTAGGAATTTTACATCGAAATGCATGTATTATTAGAATTTAGGCGTCAACACTGTCGGCAGGACGATGTGGCAGGGCAGTGTATAGTCCCACATAACAGAGACGCTCGTGCGCATCGCGTAGAGTTTAAAGTTTAGGGGCTTAAAGCGATGGAGCCCTTCTCCTTCAGTCATTTTAACCTGCTGTGGTATATCTTCGATGAGATCAACGGCGCGGGTTCGATTCCTGGCCACGGCGGTAACATTTCGATGGAGACGAAATCCAAGAACACCCGTCTACTTAGATTAGGACGCACGTTATTGAGTCCCTGGTGTTCAGAATTCATCCGGAGTCCCCCTCTACGGCGTGCCGTCCTCACGATCATATCGAGGTTTGGGCACGTGGAACACCAGAAATTATTATTGTTATTAGAGACACAAAAATGCCCTACGGCAAGATTTAAACCACTTATACGGCGGTCATCGCCTCTACACATGCCGACTCTGTGACCTTGCTCAGTAACTGCGTAAGTCAATTGCACCTATCCTGCCTGCCGCAGTGTTGAAGGAAGAGAGAGGGAAAAAAACACGTATTTCTTCAAAGATGAGTAATGGTCGTAATGTCACCTGCTTCTAGTGCAACAGCTCCCCGCCCCTCCTACATTTTATCGGCCCAAACGTCATCTCAGATATTTCAGTGATGAAAGTAACACATTACAAACTTCGTGTATGCTCTTTCGGTAGAAAAAGAATGCTACACCGCCACCTTAAGAAACAAGCAAGAAAGATAGCTAAAGACAGAATCGAAGGGGTACATGCGTACATGCTGAACTTTAGCTATGTAGGCTCGTCAAGCTGTCCTTGAGCAGCTTTTACCTACAACCCTTCCATCTGTGTTGTAAGATAGGAAACTAAATTGAATTGAATTGAATTGAATCATTACAACGCATACTCAATAGCAAACGGTTAAACAGTACCGTTGCACTCGACGCTTCTGTGATTGTGATCAGTGATACAATCGATTTTACTGCGAAGTCTTCGATTTTTGTGTTTTTGAAAGTTTCATCTCATTTTATTAAAATTGATTGTGGGCGCATTTCTGACCATGCAAGCCAAAGCCTTTTGGAAATGTGTTTTTTGTTGTTTTCGTTGGCAGTTTAGTCGCAGTTTGATAAGTTCGGCTGTGGGGGAGCTTCCCTAATGGCCGCGAGGAGATACGGAGTCGCCCTCTATCGGACGCGCCTCGATTGCGTGCTATGGATACCGCCGGCGCGCTCCCCATTGGTTTTGCTGTCGGCGCTCTACAAAAACACCTCGCGGAAGCCCTCCAGGGCATTTCTGTAAGTACTTTCGAAAGGAACTGTGTTCTTTACTGTCAAAACAATCATTTTCAGCGAACTGAAAGCACAAGACAGTCTACAGTCGCTGTCTCTTTGCAGAAAACCGAGCACCCGCTTCACGCGGTCACCGCGTTGGAGACTCCTGAACCGGCTTCTTGCGTGAAAGGTAGTCGCTGGCTGAGTGCAAACTATGTGAAATATCTCGTTAGAGTAGACTACCTGTATAACCAAACGGAGCATAACAGAAAGAAGCCTCAAGCCAGCGATCGCACGGGTTCGCGACGACTGACGGTGCCTCTGCATGTATGAACGTCTGCATGTATGTTCGTACTGATGGTTTCGCTTTTGCTACGAGCGCATTTTGGCACCGCGCTGTGAACTTTAGGCCGCAAAATATGAGAATTTGTGAGTACACAAACAACTACTGTTGCGCGGACGCTATCAGAGCAGTCACAAAACAAGTTCGTTACAACTGTGGCTTCGGTGCGCATGGCAACTTTGTGATGTGCCTTCCCGACGATTCAGTGTTTTTTTTTTTTTTTCGGTCTAAATTCGGGTACGTTTCAGTGTAATTTGACAAGTTGTGTCGCACTGCGTATTGATCGGTCTTCTCAGCGGGCAAATGCCGCTGCTTCTGTTTCTTTATTCAGTGCATTCGTTTCGTTTGGTGCTCACGCAAAACATGAGCAAATGCGACGCCTCTTTTAAATGCTCCTTAATTATCATTCCCTATGCATTCCAGTGAACTTGCCGCTCTCTGTCATCAACAAATTCATAGACCAAAGCTTCACCACTTCGAGATTGCTGGTGGAAGGACGAGTAGTCTACGAGACCGAGCATGTGGTAGCATGCAACGCCAAGGAAAAGAAAGAAAATACAGTAACGTTCGCCGGACTTGTTCTGCAAACATCGGCTGTGAACTAGGACCCACATGAACTTGAAATAGCGGTGAATAAAATAGAAGTGATTGCAGCAACCAGCAGCCGCAAAACAGGATAGTAATTATTTGCGACAGGCCCCGTACTAGGGGGGTTGAGGGGTTTCTGACCCCCCCCCGAAATTTTTTGATGCTTTTAACTTTTCGGTGGATACTAAAATAATTACACGCCTTCACGCGACCACCGCTGCCAAAGTTTAACTGCAACTTTCTGGCATTGCTTCCCTCTTTTCCTTTCTTCAAACCTACCCTTTTACCAGAACACCTCAGCGCTCCCCCCCCAGCGCACCTGCCCTATTTGTACAGCTTTGCACTTCGCCCTCGCGTTCCTCGAGTCTTTTTTTTTTTTTTTTCGTCTTTCACCCCGTAGCAGCTCCTTTATTGATTCCAGATGCTTCCTTGTGCATTGCCGCTGGAGAAGTTATCCGTCTGTGTGGACCGCACGTGTCGGCTTTGGGTTCCTACGAAAAGCGGTCTCCTTCTGTGAAGGAAACAGTTCGACAGCAACGGCAACAGCAACACGACGTGCGCAAATTTGCAGGGAACGAAACCCCTAAGCGGAAAAACTCAGCGGCGCATTCCGAGGCGCAGGCTGCAGGGTAAACTTTTCTCAAACTGTAGTCCTCGCCACCGAAACGAATCATCGAAGATGACATCTACTGAAAGAGCATATCCGAGCAACTTCGAACAACCTTAACCACACGCAAGGACATCTACCTCTTCTGTACACAGAAGGTATATGCGCCTCCCTACAAAGCGCACAAAGCGAGGATACAGCCGGCACACAATCCGGCACCAGCGGTCCCACTTTCAAAGGAGAGAAAAACGCCGCCAAGCTGGGCTGCGCGCGGGAGTACAGAGGCTGACGTCACAGCCTACAAAGTGCATTTTTGAGGGTCACGGCTATTTAATTAGCGCAGCCCAGAGAGAATTATGCAGGCGCCCAGGGAGCCGTCTGTGAAAGGTGACTTTTTCACAGGAACGGAGCAACACCTCCTTTCTGGACTGTACCAGGGGAGTGCAAATGTTTCGGCAGTGCATTCTTGGGGGTTCACGTATATTAAGGGGAGTATGCAGTGCCCGTGGAGTCCTTCTGTGAAAGGTCTTTAAGTAGCGTTAACCGAGTTTGCTGCAGCTGGAGTACAATAATGGCCTGCATGCACACCAGCTGTAGCGGCGTTCAGAAAACACATGCGCCACGCGGGAGCCGGCGCGTTCATCCACACTTCTACATTCTAGCCACTGCAAAGTGGATAAGAGAGGAAGAAAAACATCGCCCGCCGTTCACGCCAGGCAGTCGAAGCAGTCGCAAACGTCTTTTTGGAGCACTGGCACTTCTGTGTGCGTGCACAGATTGCGGCAGCAAAATGAAAGACACTCTGCAACAACGAAGCAAAGGAGTCTTGCGTCTTACTTCAAGAAAGTTCGAACCGATGAAGCGGAACGGAGAGAACCGCCTCCTTCGAAGGATAAAACTTCGCCCTCCTCAGCACTGTGGGGAAAAGCCAAGCGCGTCCGAACTTCTGTAGCGACTCAGAGAATGCACCGGTTTATATGAATCACCTAGAACGAACACAAGCAGGACACCCATGCGCGCGCCGGGAAATGATGGTGGCCGCAGTGCAACTCCAAGTGACCTTGTTCTACGTTCAACGCTGGGCAAAGTGACGCCTTTACCACTGGGCAATGCCCAAGGAGGTGAGTGGCATGGCACCTACACATTCTGGTTCGCCTCCCCTCACACGTCATCTGATCTCTTTACGTCTCTGCTTACGTACGGAACGACCTACCTGCTGCCATTCCCGTCGCCGACTTTGCGCTGGCGACGCTAGAGTGGCAGCTTGTGAACACATACATACCGTTTTTGTACCGCGGTTACATTGTGTACTACTCAGGAGCCGTAGGTCGCGGTGTCCCCAGCTTTGGTGGTGCTATTGTCCAAACTTAATTTCTTGCTTTAACCAGAATTGAGGTTGACATACCATTCTTATTTGGTACAAATAATGAAAAGTACCATCGAATTATTACAAGTAAGCGAGGGACTTGTTTTATCACGAAAATAGCCAGTATAAATCTAAAAAAGGGCAGCCGTTCTACACGCAAACCCCCCCCCGAAAAATTCCTGGGTACGGCCCTGTTGGCGAGTACCCCAGCAATTTGGCAGCAGGTCGGGTCTAACGCCAACAGGGTGGCATCTTTCCCACGTAAATAAATGAGGGCTCCAAGAAAATACATGGGATTGGAGAGGCCCAACGTGAGTTTGAGAGTGGCACTAAAAATATGGGCTTTTTACACATTGTGTTTGCGTCAGGGAACGCAAGCGCGACTGAAAAAATGTTATTGCCAAATAAATGCAGCACAGCCGCATCATTTGACTCTCTCGCTCGTCCACCAGGAAACGTCGCGTAGCTTATGAAGGCGAAAGTCCTTAGATGCCTCTTCAAACGGGAAGGTTGACGTCGGCGGCCGTCAAGCGAATGACGCAAAAATAATAGTCACGTGATGACGTCACCATAGGGTACGTCATCTGATGTCACAGTATTCTAATTTGTAACTTCATTATGACATCACCATGAGGTGACATAACGTGATGTACAGGATGAGTATTCACACGACATGGCCTTTAGCATTGCCTCCGTGATTGGTGGGCTGATCACGGAGGCAATGCAAATTTATGTAGCTTATGAAGCAATGCAAAACTTATGTAGCGTATGAAGGCGAAAGCCCTAAATGCCTCATCAAACGGGAAGATTGCCCGTCGGCGGCGTCAACACGAGTGATGCAAAAATAATCGTCACGTGATGGTGTCACCATATGACGTCATCATGACGTCACAGATCGCCAAAATATGTAGCGTCACTACGTGACGTCACATGATTACGTATTCACACGTCATGGTCGTTTTGCATCGCCTCCGTGATCGGTCACGGAGGCCGTGCAAAACCGCGTTAGGTGCAGAATGCTTTTGGAGGGGGGCGCGGGAGAATCAGTACATCGACTGACAAGAAGAAGATGGCTTTCGCCTTCTAGTCATCTTCAGCGAATGCATAAGGGACCCAGCGTTTTTTAATTCAACGTATCTAAACAATGACTTGCGCATCTGCGAGCCGATTTCGTGGACTCTGAGCACGGGGCCGACGATCAAGAGGTCGCACGGGAGGGTTCTGAGATGGCATCGCACGTGGTAAAAGGTAGCGCCTTTTCCATTCTGGTGGCAGATAAGCATCATTTGCCGCGGGAGCGCGCGCGAGCCATCGTCCTCAGTGCGTGCTGTCTGCTACTCCACCGAACATCGCAGGCTCTACGCAGTAACGAAAGTCTTCGTCGCGGAAGTGCTTGTTGCACAAGACTCGTAGCCGATGGCTACTTGCCGTTCTTAGCTTTACAACCCATGCTTCACGCAGTTTTCTTGTCCCGCGGTTGCCGGTGCAGGCTGACACTGGGCTCCATTGCGTAGCGCGGCACTGCGGCACCGAGCGGTAGAGCCCCATGGTTCGTCGCCTTCGGAGGCAGCCACTCTATTGCAATGGTTGTCAAATTGAGTAGAAAATGAGAGAAAACTTCCGATTTGAACATACCGCAGCGCATGTGGGACTTGAAACTCGTTTTCAAAGTACGCGGCAGTGCTCCACAGGCAGCCAACGCGGCCGCTGAGACCACGTGATCCTGCCAAGCACGTCACGCCGACGGTGGCGCCGGCGTTTTCCCAGTGGTAGGCCTCGAGGCCAATAGCCTTCGGAAAGCTATTTTCCGTAACATTGTAACAAAATTAGATTTTTTGCAGTGCCGGGAGTACAGAGGCTGACGTCACAGGCCTACAAAGTGCATTTTTGGGGTCACGGCTATTAATAGCGCAGCCCAGAGAGAATTAGCAGCGCCCAGGGAGCCGTCTGTGAAAAGGTGACTTTTTCACAGGAACGGAGCAACACCTCCTTTGGACTGTACCAGGGGAGTGCAAATGTTCGGCAGTGCATTCTTGGGGGTTCACGTATATTAAGGGGAGTAGCAGTCCCGTGGAGTCTTCTGTGAAAGGTCTTTAAGTAGCGTTAACCGAGTTTGCTGCAGCTGGAGTACAATAATGGGCCTGCATGCACACCAGCTGTAGCGCGTCAGAAAACACATGCGCCACGCGGGAGCCGGCGCGTTCATCACACTTTACATTTAGCCACGCAAAGTGGAATAGAGAGGAAGAAAACATCGCCCGCCGTTCACGCCAGGCAGTCGAAGAAGCAGTCGCAAACGTCTTTTTGGAGCCACTGGCCACTTCTGTGTGCGTGCACAGGATTGCGGCAGCAAAATGAAAAGACACTCTGCCAACAACGAAGCAAAGGAGTCTTGCGTCTTACTTCAAGAAAGTTCGAACCGATGAAGCGGACGGAGAAGAACCGCCTCCTTCGAAGGATTAAAACTTCGCCCTCCTCAGCACTGGTGGAAAGCCAAGCGCGTCCGAACTTCTGTAGCGACTCAGGAGAATGCACGGTTTATATGAATCACCTGAGAACGAACACAAGCAGGACACCCATTGCGCCGCCGGGAAATGATGGTGGCCGCAGTGCAACTCCAAGTGACCTTTGTTCTACGTTCAACGCTGGGCAAAGTGACGCCTTACCACTGGGCAATGCCCAAGGAAGGTGAGTGGCATGGCACCTACACATTCTGGTTCGCCTCCCCTCACACGTCTCTGATCTCTTTACTGTCTCTGCTTACGTACGGAACGACCTAACCTGCTGCCATTCCCGTCGCCGACCTTTGCGCTGGCGACGATAGAGTGGCAGCTTGTAACACATACATACCGTTTTGTACCGCGGTTACATTGTGTACCTTCATCAGGAGCCGTTGGTCGCGGTGTCCCCAGCTTTGGTGGTGCTATTGTCCAAACTATTTCTTGCTTTAACCAGAATTTGAGGTTGACATACCAATTTCTTTATTTGGGTACAAATAATTGAAAAGTACCATCGAATTATACAGTAAGCGATGTACTTGTTTTATTCACGAAAATAAGCCAGTATAAATCTTAAAAAATGGCAGCCGTTCTACACGCAAACCCCCCCCCGAAAAAAATTCCTGGGTACGGCCCTGTTGGCGAGTACCCCAGCAATTTTGGCAGCAGTGTCGTGTCTAACGCCAACAGGGTGGCATCTTTCCCACGTAAATAAATGAGGCTCCAAGAAAATACATGGGATTGGAGAGGCCCAACGTGAGTTTGAGAGTGGCACTAATAAATATGGGCTTTTTAGCACATTGTGTTTGCGTCAGGGGAACGCAAGCTCGACTGAAAAAATGTTATTGCCAACATAAATGCAGCACACAGCCGCATCATTTGACTCTCTCGCTAGTCCACCAGGAAACGTCGCGTAGCTTATGAAGGCGAAAGCCTTAGATGCCTCTTCAAACGGGAAGGTTGACCGTCGGCGGGTCAAGACGAATGACGCAAAAAATAATAGTCACGTGATGACGTCACCATAGGGTACGTCATCATGATGTCACAGATCTTCTAAATTTGTAACTTCATTATGACATCACCATGAGGTGACATAACGTGATGTCACAGGATGACGTATTCACACGACATGGTCCCTTTAGCATTGCCTCCGTGATTGGTGGGCTGATCACGGAGGCAATGCAAAATTTATGTAGCTTATGAAGCAATGCAAAACTTATGTAGCTTATGAAGGCGAAAGCCCTAAATGCCTCATCAAACGGGAAGATTGCCCGTCGGCGGCGTCAACACGAGTGATGCAAAAATAATCGTCACGTGATGGTGTCACCATATGACGTCATCATGACGTCACAGATCGCCAAAATATGTAGCGTCACTAACGTGACGTCACATGATTACGTATTCACACGTCATGGTCGTTTTGCATCGCCTCCGTGATCGGTCACGGAGGCCGTGCAAAACCGCGTTAGGTGCAGAATGCTTTTGGAGGGGGGCGCGGGAGAATCAGTACATCGACTGACAAGAAGAAGATGGCTTTCGCCTTCTAGTCATCTTCAGCGAATGCATAAGGGACCCAGCGTTTTTTAATTCAACGTATCTAAACAATGACTTGCGCATCTGCAGCCGATTTCGTGGACTCTGAGCACGGGGCCGACGATCAAGAGGTCGCACGGGAGGGTTCTGAGATGGCATCGCACGTGGTAAAAGGTAGCGCCTTTTCCATTCTGTGGCAGATAAGCATCATTTGCCGGCGGGAAGCGCGCGCGAGCCATCGTCTCAGTGCGTGCTGTCTGCTACTCACCGAACATCGCAGGCTCTACGCAGTAACGAAAGTCTTCGTCGCGGAAGTGCTTGTTGCACACAAGACTCGTAGCCGATGGCTACTTGCCGGTTCTTAGCTTTACAACCCATGCTTCACGCAGTTTCTTGTCCCGCGGTTGCCGGTGCAGGCTGACACTGGGCTCCATTGCGTAAGCGCGGCACTGCGGCACCGAGCGGTAGAGCCCCATGTTCGTCGCCTTCGGAGGCAGCCACTCTATTGCAATGGTGTCAATTGAGTAGAAAATGAGAGAAAACTTCCGAATTTGAACATACCGCAGCGCATGTGGGACTTGAAACTCGTTTTCAAAGTACGCGGCAGTGCTCCACAGGCAGCCAACGCGGCCGCTGAGACCACGTGATCCTGCCAAGCACGTCACGCCGACGGTGGCGCCGGCGTTTCCAGTGGTAGGCCTCGAGGCCAATAGCCTTCGGAAAGCTATTTTCCGTAACATTGTAACAAAATTAAGATTTTTTTGCAGTGCCGGTAATACCGTGCCGTTTTAAATGTACCCCGATCCGAAAACCTATTAGCTGCGCCAGTTAATTGCTCGATGCGTGCGGTAACATGTCGAGATGATTGTAGTGGCTAATAGAGGTCTCGCAGATTAAAAAAGCGA
Source organism: Rhipicephalus sanguineus (assembly GCF_013339695.2). Classification (NCBI taxonomy): domain Eukaryota; kingdom Metazoa; phylum Arthropoda; class Arachnida; order Ixodida; family Ixodidae; genus Rhipicephalus; species Rhipicephalus sanguineus. The sequence goes on from NC_051176.1 coordinate 284,536,312, forward strand.
AGTCCCGACCACACGGTGTGGTATTTCCGTCATACCGTACGGTGAACCGGCAATGCTAAAACACCCTGTCACTGATCCCGTTAATCGGGTTGGCAATCGCCGGGCGGATCCTAAGGGCCCCGTCACGGCCCTCCGAAAACGCACCACGAAAGCGCGGACAATTTAGAGTTGGTCCTTTGGTGCGCCAGCGAACGCCGGTTGTGGTCCAAAGACCGAGTCAGAGCCGAGAGTCGATAACACAAACGAAAACGAAATATATTCTCAGTTAAGGCAATACAAATAATACAAACACATGCACACTCGGCTGGTACCAGTTACAACTTCACAATATAACTCAGATGGTGTTTACACAACGGGAGCTAAACAAACAGATCACACGCTACGAATGCAATCGCATGCATTACAACTATTCAACGACAGTTAAAGTCCTCAATAAATAATGGCGTATCCAGTCCACAATACTTGGGCGGTAATCGAATGCTTCTCTTCAAGGAAACACTCACGCCAGCTCCAGCGTTGATCGTCGTAGCTCAACCGTCGTCGTGACTTGTCACGGCTCACACGGCGTCGTCATCGGATTCTTCCAGATCGACGAGCGACTGACCGCACACAATCATAAACACGTCTTCTTTGGCTAACGAAGCCACACTTAGCGTAACTTCACCATCACCGGGCCGACTGACTCGCTCACTGACTTCACTACCGTCGATTGCACGCTTTTATCCCTTCTCCCCCGGTTTCTAGAAGCGTCGGGATGTTTCTTCTGCGTGCAGTACAGCTAAGCCTGGGGAAAGGGCGAGAGCTTTCTCGTAGGTTCGAATCGCGGCGGCATCGCTCGCGGATGCGTCCCCCCTTCCTTCTAGAAACATCCAGGATTTGCCGGGCGTTTGATCGCGTCGTCTGCGCCTGGCTCGATTGGGTGAGGAGGATGCGGCGCGCCGGCGTCTTTTGATGCAGGAGGATGCGGCGCGCCGGCGTCTTTTGATGCTTGTTTTTCGTCTTTTCGCGCTTCTTGGCGAGCGGTTCGCGCCGTTCTGTGGTTCTGTCCAACGTTACTAGAACAAACTCAGTTTAAAAGCTCCGCCGAGGAGGCGGTCCGCGTGGCGGTCGTGAGAACTAGTGGCGCTGCAGTCACGTCTAGCTCCCGCGGCTGGCGCTTGTGATCTGCGCCGCCGATGTACGAGCGCACGTGGGTTACAGCGTCGTCTGCGCTTTTGTTAGCTCGTCATTTTTGCGACTGTTCTTGACCAGGCTTAGCCAATACCCGGAAACACTGCCGCTCCGGCGTCCCAAAGAATTACGTCATGATGACGTCACCGACACCATCTTGAATAATTTGCTAGTTCGGCGGCCTTTTAAAAGGGGCCGTAACTGAAGGTGAAATTGGCGCTAGTGTTCATGGAGATTCAAAATTAAAGCAGCCAATGGCAGCCTGCCGCCGTGCCGGCAAAGCGGTGCACCCCGCGCCGGCCGCGGAGGCCGCGCGCGCGCCGCGACGCTAGTTTTGAATTCCTCGAAAGTTCCGTTGTAGCATGGAGCGAGTGCTGAGAGCGGGCACCAGGCTGGCCGTGCAGGGAGGCTATGCTTGGCGGACACCTGCAAGTCTCCCGTTGTGGTTAGCGGGTCATTGCTCGCTCTTGAGACTTATCGGAGTGGTCGTTATGTCAGCCGTGCTCCGTCGCCGCCATACAGGAGCCCGTCCTAGTCGCCGGCCTTGATATGAAGTTTCGTGATGTTCCGTTACATGAAGCGAGCTTTGGCCGGCGTGTGGAGTTTTCGTGGTGTTTGCGTGTTGTGCGCTCTTGCCGCCGTGGTGGTTAACGGCACGCACCATTCGTACATCATGGAACGGTGCACGTATACTTCAAGACCGGCCGAGTTCCGCAAGATTCTTCGAGGTTCCGAAAAACTAAAGGTGAGCATGCGGCTTGCGTTCGCAGCCACACATTTACGAATTGCAGTTGGACAACACAGTTATTGTTTTTTTTAATTACGGCTGAATCATGAAAAGCACGATGTTGCAGTTAATGTCGCTGTTCCTAGAAGGAATGAAATGAAGAACTTGAGACTCATAGTTTAACTTTTGCGTCTATGACAGAACTGCGTGATGGAAGTGCGTTTTGCTTTTTTTGCCTGTTTATCACTCGCCATCGTTTAAGTACGCGTTCCTGAGACTGTATCGCAGCTTGCACTGAGCCGAGACGACGAAACTACGTTTGCCTCATGCGACTGCGTAATTTGTATCGTTGGAATTAATAGTTTTTAATTGCTTTATTTCAGGACGGAAACGTTTTCGGAGTATTCGAGAAGGCAAGAACTGATGCGTTTGCCCAAGGAGGGGTTAACAGCTGTAGAATCAGCGCTCTGCGAAGTCCCGATCCGCAACTCAAGTGGACCAGCTTTCTACCCTGCCCCCAGTGCTTCTTCTCGGTGCGTGAATATGCTATGTACTTACGGCTGAAGAAGTAGTTTGTGTGTTTATATATTGTCTCTGTTATTGCCTATGGAAAAACCGCTCTAAGGATTCATGTGTAGGCATGAGACATGTCCTGTATGCAGAATTTTACTGTTTGTGTTTATCACAATGAAGTGCTCAGTGTACCCAACATGACGTCCTCCCTTCAGTGGCGTTATATTCAGCTAGGCATTGTATTCGCGGTGAAAGAAAAGCTGCGTATATGCTTATTTCACCTGGTCGTTGAGTAATACGCTTTTCTTCGAATGTCATGTGCTGCTGCATAAACTGACCATGGCCTGCATCCCGTTGCCACCAACTAACTTTCAAGTAGTGTTCAAGTACCATATATTCTGTCTTGCTCTTTTTAGCGCAATGTACTACTTACTGTGCTAAATCTTATCTTTTTCATTTTGTTTATCTGGTGAAGGTGTCCAGCATTCATGTATATTTGTGCAAAATCTGAGCAAATATGTAAGTGGTTGTTTTGTGTTTTGTATCATTTTCAACGGTTAATAAGTAAATAATTGCAATATTATTTCATATTTACATATTTTGCTCTTCGTTATGTTTTTGTCATGCACTGACACTTCTTTAAACTACATGATTACCTCTCATCAGAGGCTCCTCTGCACTTTGCTGGGTATTGCACCAAATGAAAATCGTGTTTCTTATATGTGTGTACGTCAAACGGCCTACACTTTTCAATGTGTTCGATTTTTTAATTTCTAAATTTTACAATGAACTTTTGTGTTTAGTCATGCACACACTGTGAATTCTTCCCTTCTGTTCTTCTCCTGAACTTGTATCGTGCCCCATTACATGCAAATCCTGAGTTTCGGAAACAGAACAATAAAAGTGGTAACAGAAATGTTGTAGGTGGATTCATCCTTTATGCTCTAGCACATGCTGGCTGCGGGCAAACGCGAATGCGCGGCCTAGCACAGCACGCGCGCGAGGGCACACGAACAAAAAAAAAAAAATCCCGGCGTGGGGCATAGGAGAGGAGAAAAAGCAAGCGTACAAAATAAAAAACGGTGCGCGGCATGGGAGAGGAGGAAAAGCAAGCGCACAAAAAAAATAGAAAGAAAACGGCGCGCGGAGAGGGAGGAAGAGGGGGTGGAGGCGAGCGGCTGTTGTTACTGTTGCCCTGACGACGTAAGCAACGTAATCGCCACGTCATCGCCCTTTGAGCTTGGCGGCCTTCTGCAAGGGGCGTAACTCAATAGCGCTCTCGGCGCTGTCGGCGCTTGCGTCGGAGGAGCGTTTGAATTTCGCGTCCTATGGGAGGTATACGAAGAAACCGACCCTTGGCTTAGCGTCTTGTACGAAGACACGTGCATGATGTACGAAGCGTAACGAGGGCGAACAGATTCACAGTGCGGTACGCCGACTTGCTTTGCGCCGGGCTGCAAGAGCGGCTACCGCAACGACGACTCCGCTTCATGACACTTCTTCGGACCTCCAAAAGACCCTACGCCATTCAAGCTTTGCATCGCAAAGATAGAAAGCTTACTGCGAAATGCAAGGTCTGTGACGTTCATTTTGAGAGTGACGACATTGTAAAGCACTATCGTCGTGTCGTTGCGGGACAAGAAGTTTTGATCCCACGTGAAAGTGGGAACTCGCGCCCGGTGCCGTGCCGCGCTTGTTCCCACCACTTCCACCCCACATTTCAAAGCCAAAATGTTCGGGGTTTAGGCGCAAATCCCCCCCCAAAACGCACGGCGTCCCACGAAAGCCCAGTGCCCAGTTTGGAGGAGCCGCCAGAAATAGAAAAACGAAAGGCAGACGATTACTTATATACGCTACCGAGACTGAGAATTGCACGACACTGACATTCGATCAGTTGTCAGCTGTCGCTATGCCTTAAAAGCAGTGGATTTTCGAAAGATTTTACGACGAGGTATCGAACAAGATGTGCGGAATATTTTACACTCGCCGGCACGGGAACGGGCTGCTCAGCGCAAAAATTTGACATGCATGGTACACATAGAAAAGACGAGGACCAGCGCTGGTCCTCGTGTTTTCTATGTGTACCGTGTCAAATTTTTTGCGCTGAGCAGTTTATTAATGGAATACCAACTAGCCCAATCCCACACTTTGCTTCGGGAACGGAGACTTACTTGTGCAAAAGATAGTTGTAATTGACGAGCATTTTACTGCGTAGTGAACGGCTACAGCACGAAACGCAAACGGCTGTCGTACAGTGTAAGAAGTGCTGCGGGCATGGAACCTCTGCTCGGTGAAGTTGAAAAACTGAAGTTGAATACTGACGACTCTTCTAGCGACAGAGTACGCGCGAATAACTGCTCGGTGCTCACATCACGGCCGATCATTTCGAATTGTTTAAGGCACCGTAGAAGGATGCGACGTAGAAAGATGAGACACCGAAAATACAACTATCCGCTGAAAAAAATTGCCCAGAGACGACATCTATTCGATGTAATCGCACACTGAGATTTCATTCAGGAGTTTCGTAAAATTTTCTTATTTTGGGTCAGTATCCCTTTAACCGTCGCGAAAACGTGTCTTGTAAACATTGCGATGCATTGGTGATGTTTTCCGAGAAAGTTTTTTTAAATAAATTGTAGAAACATGAGTACTGTTTTTCTAGAACGTTTTTGTATCTCGTGTAAGTACGCTTCTTTGTACACTATAAAGGCTTTCACAAACGTGTTGGGGTGTTCTTGGTCTAGATAAGACGACAGCGGCTAAAATTGTGGTGGTAGTTATAAATATTACGCTGAAAACCCTCATTCGCTTAGAAACTCATATGCTTGGAAGTTAAGCGCAATGTAGACAGCTCAAATATTGTCACAGGGTCGTGACGTCGACGAAGGCAGCAGTCAGCAGGTCCGAGATGAAACTCTCTATTTGGCCGAACTTGTGGCCGGGAAACTGAAAGTCAAACTACAGCAATACACTGATAGCAGCGAACAGAGCGTCGACCGTCGATCAACTGACAAGTGGTTAAGCGCGTCGGCTTTTATACAGGCGCTATCGAACTTTCCAGCGATATCGCTGGTGGCGGCGTTATCTCTCGACAAAGCTAGAACATTCGCGTGCGGCGCGCAATCTTAACAAAACGATCTACTACAATCGCGAAGCTTCTCGAACACTGCTTCGCGGACAGCGTCGAGCGTTGGTAATCGTCCTTGCTGGTCAAACCCGAATACATCAAAATAAAACAAGCAGTGGGTGTGGCAATATAGACCGAACATCGATTCTTAGCCAATCAATGAACAACGCACGTGGGCCAATGCATACAGACGACCTTATGCATATCCACCTAACTAGTACAATAAGAAAGTCTGCTGCCACGGCATAACGCTGCGGTCCGCCGCGCAGTTGCTCGCGGCAACTGCGCGGCGGACCGCAGCGTTATGCCGTGGCAGCAGACGACGCGCCGATAGTGGCGCAAGACGGAACCGCAGCGCCGATAGTTCTCGCGACCGCCGTTCGGACCACCCTCCTCCGCTGGCGGAGATACGGAGCTTTGAAACTGAGTTTGTTCTAGTAACGTTGGTTCTGTCTCGTAGCAGTTTGAAAGCGGCCTCGCGCGCACTTTATAACCCGCTAATTTGTGACACACCCCATTGATTGTGGGTTCATTTCTGCCGAAATAATGCGTATTTCGGTTTCAGAACTTTTTTAAAAACCATGCGTTTTAATAAATTTAGATGTGGACGTATTTTTATCATCAATGGTAAGCTTGTAGTCTTTCGAAAAGCTGGCACCCCAGGCAGCACAAGGCCGACCCGAGTTCGGTCATACGATGGCAAACGCCGGCACGAAAATTGGCCGTTACCTGCGTTAACAAAGGCCGTACAGTGGCTCACGACGGGTTTCGCCCGTAAATAGCCATCTAACGTCACTCCTTCACAGTCGCAACGCGATTCTCGTCTAAATGAAAATTACGGTTGCTTCGGAGCAGTGATGTTAACTTTCATATAGCATTTCTAAAAGAAACACGGGGAAAAACATGTTTGGTCCCTCCGTCATATGAATCGGTATAACACGAAAGTGAACCGTGTCTTCACAGGAGTATAGTTGATTGTTGTACATTGATGTATGAGAGCTTGCACAATGTCTGTTGGTGCTTGGCAGCTACAGCACTGTTCTCCATCCCGACGTCTAACGCCCATGACCATGATTTAACCCTTGTGGTAGCCGAAGTAGTTAACATACACCTGAACACAGCATGCGCTGAATCCCGCGCAAAGATTTTGTGTAATTCAATAGAATCTGAGCATTATCTTTTTTTTAAGTACCTTGTGTATTGTTGTATCGATTGCTAATTTTGTTATGTTGTGACCCATGTCCACCTCCCCCTATACGCAATGCCTTATGGTGATGTAGGTGAAGTGTAAATAAAATAAATAATAAATAAAAGATGGCATCTCATAACACTGGTACTCGACATGCACTCATTCAAAGCGTCGTCATTTGAGGAGAGAAACCCCGAGCGCTTCAGGAACGCGAGAGGCAGAGCTCATAGCTTGAGCCGTGAACGCGGGAATGCGTTCCGTTCCCGCTGGCGTGTCTCTCTACCAAGGTAACTGTGAAAGGGAGAAGGTGTGAGAGATATAAGGCGCGTTTCTGAGGCAGCGTGAGTGTCGGTGGCGCAGTGGGTAGAGCACCCGGCTCATATCATCGCGGACCAAGAGATCTTGCGTTCGACTCTCAGTTCATCCAAATCGGCGAAACTTTTTATTCTGTTTTTTTTATTATTATTTGTATTTCACTAACGTATTTACGTGACGGAAATATGTCAGTGAAGTGCTCGTGTACCCCTGGATAAAATAACCTTAGTGTTAAAATAATAAGAAACGCGCACTTCAAACAAACGTCATCGCAGCGGCGAGCGGTCGTCGCACGTTGCGTCAACCCGTTACGCCACAAAGTCCGAGGGTGCGGACAACTTTTCTTGGCAATTAAGGGAAAGCTACGAGGGCGGACTTCTGCACATGTACTTCTACGCGAAGCAGTCCCGTATGGCGCGCGCGTTTCGCACCGCTAGGGAAATTGCGTGCAGGGAATTACACGATAAATTAATGTAATTGCACTCTGCATTGTTCAGAGTATATTTATGGCATTGTTTCTCGCGTTCTCTGAGTGAATGACGCTCAGCCACATGGCGTTGGTCCATCACCAGGCTCGACCCCAAGCAAGAGTGAGCTTTACGTGACAGAATAAAGGTACGACGACAAAAAACATGGTCGTTATCTCGACTGCTCAAATTCCGGGAACCTTTGCTTTACTAAGTGACCGAGACGTCGTCCCCGGAGGAGGACGCCCTTTCTGACACAACAAAGTGAAGTCAGTGTCTTCGCCAACATGACAGAGAACACAGGCAGTAATCCATTCCAGTCTTCCACTGTTGTACTGCATTAGTTAAAGTGACCATATTCCGCAGGCTCCAAAGCAGGACGGAAAAAAAAAAAGGGGGGGGGTTGCGGAATGACGGAAGGAAGAACATATCATATTGCCACGTGCGCTTCTTATTAGCACTTTTGCGGCATTCAGTTTTCGCCCACAAAGACTGTCAGCAACGCTCAGCGCAAACCACCGCGAAGAAGACACCGACAACATCAGCGACAGTTGAGCCAGCCGCAAACTGAAAAGACTACCCCCCCCCCCCCCCCCCCCCAATACGGATCCCTACCGGACAAGACAAAAGCCACGGCGACAAGAACAACAGGCACGATGACGGCCGCAGCGAACCCTGCCGCGATAGTGATGCAGCCGCCCAGGGAGCCGCCGACATTTCGTGGTTCGCCATGTGAAGACCCCAAAACCCGGCTGGAGACGTTCGAAAGGGTCGCAACATTTAACAACTGGAACGCCGACGACAAGCTGTGCCACGTGTACTTCTACCTGGAAGAAGCAGCAAGGACATCGCTCGAGAACCGGGAGTCCACACTTCGAACCTGGGATCTCTTTCGCAGTGCTTTTTTGGAGACGTTCACGAGCGTCGTCCGAAAGGGCCGCAACCTTGCTGGAGACACGGGTTCAGCTCCCGAACGAAAACGTGACCATCTTCGCGGAAGAAATGACCCGGCTGTTCCGTCACGCTGACCCATAGGCGTGCGCACAGGGGGGGGGGGGGGGGGGCAGGGTGTGCGGCCGCCCCCCTAATCACCTAAGAGGGGGGGGGGCGCAAAATCTGCCCCGTACATTGACCCTTCTAGTGACCTAAGAGGGGGAGGGGGCGTAAAATCTGCCACCCATATTGACTTAGTAGAGTGGGGGGCGCTGGGATGAACCTTCGCCCCCCCTGATGGGGAAACCTGCGCACGCCTATGCGCTGACCCCAACATGCCGGAGGAAAAGAGGGTTCGTTTCCTCATGCGAGGAGTAAAGGAACAGCTCTTCGCTGGACTTGTGAGGAATCCGCCGAATACCGTCCAAGAATTTGTCTCCGAAGCAACAACAATCGAGAAAACGCTTGAGATGCGAACGCGGCAATACAACCGCAGCTTCTCGGCCACAAGCTACGCCGACGTTCAAGCACTAGGATCCGCAGACCTGCGTGAGACGATCCGAGCAATCGTGCAAGAGGAGCTGCGAAAAATTCTACCTTCATCGCAACCTCAAGTAGATTGCATCGCCGACGTCGTTCGCCAGGAGATCCAGCAGTCACTGGGCGCGCCTCAGCTAGCACATCCGCTAGCTATGAGCTATGCTGCTGCAACCCGCCGTCGTGCTGCTCCTCCACGCCCACGCCAAGACGCCACACCGCCTCAGTACCGTCGCCAAACGCCGCCGCCGCCACAGACGCCCTACCGTCCGCCTGTCGGCCAGCGCTACACCCCGAGGGATAACAACCGCCCGCTCTGCTACCACTGCGGGGAGGCCGGCCACACGTACCGCCGCTGCCAGTACCGATAGATGGGGCTACGCGGATTCGCCGTCAACGCGCCGCGCCCGCCGCCAGACCAACGGCCTCGCGACATCGACGAGGCAAGAACGACGACCTTCCCGCTCGCCGTCGCCCGGCCGCTACATGTCACCGCACCGCCGGCAGTACACTGGCCCAAACCGGGGCCGGTCGCCTAGCCCGTATCCGAAAAACTAAGGGCAGCAACCGATGGAGGTGCGGTTGCTGTACGACGAAATACCGAAGATCCTCCGCCGCCGACGACAACGCCGCAACGAAATCTAGAGAACACGCCGCAAGCCGAACGAAGCCCTGACGTCGAAACTTCACGGCCCGAAGAAGACCTGACGACGCAACGTCGAAGCAGCGGGACAAACCGACGTAGCAGTGATCCGACGCCGCGACCAAACCGAAACTGTAGGCGACGAACTAGTGACCTCGACGTTCTCATCGACGGCCACAACGTCACCACTCTCGTCGATACTGGAGCCGACTATTCTGTCATCAGTGGACCGTTCGCGACGAAGTTGAAGAAAGTCAAGACCGCCTGGGAAGGCCCCGAAATCCGGACAGCTGGAGGTCACCTAGTAACGCCGGCAGGAATCTGCACAGCGAGGGTCTCCATTAACAACCGGATTTATCCCGCGAGCTTCGTAGTCCTACAGCATTGCTCCCTAGATGTCATCCTTGGTATGGACTTCTTAGGCCTTCATGGTGCAGTCATCGACCTCAGATACAAGTCGATAACGATATCTACAGACATAAGCGTGCGCAGGGTTCCCCTTCAGGGGGGGCGAAGGTTCGTCGCAGCGCCCCCCTCCATATTATGTCAATGTATGCGGCTGCCTTTGCGCCCCTCTTCTCGCCCCTACCCCTACATTGTATAGGGCTGACTTTGCGCCCCCCCCTTCTCGCCCCCTTGCCACCACCGCCCCCCCCCCTGCGCACGCCTATGTCTACAGAAAAAGCATTACCGCCGTACACGCCGCCAGGGAAGCACGCCTTGAATGTGCTGGAAGACCAGGTCACCATTCCCCCTCGCTCCAGCGTCATCATTTCCGTCGGCACTCAGAAAGTAGCAGACCTGGAAGGCGTCGTTGAAGGCGACCAGCACCAGTTGATGAACCGCGAGATTTGCGTCGCAAGAGGAATAGTAGAGTTGCAGGGAGGGAAAGCAACAGTGATGCTCACAAATTTCAGCAACGAGTATAAGCACGTAAACAAAGGCATGACGGTCGCCTACATCGAAGAAATTGTGGAAGCCACCAATGCTTTCGCCCTCGCCGATTCTTCCGAGCCCACACCGACGAACCAAGCTCCTCAACGACGTCAATCCTATCCTTCCGAAGCATAAGCAAGAACAGCTCAAAACCCTGCTCTTGAAATACAGGGACTGCTTTTCGTCGTCGTCAAGAATCCGTCAGACCCCAGTCGCAAAACATCGCATCATAACAGAGGAAAGTGCCAGGCCACTCCGGCAGAGCCCGTACAGAGTTTCAACGCGAGAACGCGAATCCATAAAGAAACAAGTCGATGAAATGCTACGCGACGACATCATCCAGCCGTCGAAGAGTCCGTGGGCGTCGCCCGTGGTGTTAGTGAAGAAGAAGGACGGAACCCTACGCTTTTGCGTCCACTATCGTCGCCTGAACAAAATCACGAAGAAGGACGTCTACCCTCTCCCACGGATAGACGACCCCCCGGATCGACTCTACAACGCGAGGTACTTTTCGTCGATGGACCTCAAGACCGGCTACTGGCAAATCGAAGTCGACGAGAGAGACCGAGAGAAGACTGCCTTTATAACACCAGACGGCCTCTTCGAGTTCAAGGTGATGCCCTTTGGTCTTTGCTCGGCACCTGCGGCGTTCCAGCGCGTTATGGACACCGTGCTGGCTGGATTGAAGTGGCAGACTTGCCTTGTGTACTTGGACGACGTCATTGTGCTTGCCTCAAACTTCGACGAACACCACCGGCGCCTTGACGCTGTACTACAAGCAATCAAGACCTCTGGCCTCACCTTGAAGCTTGAAAAGTGCCGCTTTGCATACGAGGAGCTATTGTTTTTGGGTCACGTGATCAGCAAGGGTGGTGTTTGCCCAGTCCCGCGGAAAACAGCTGCCATCGCTGCCTTCCCGCCACCCACCGACACGAAAGCCGTGGGCCGTTTTCTCGGCTTGTGCGCCTACTACAGACGCTTCGTCAATTAATTTTCGCGAATCGCCGAACCGCTAACTCACCTCACGAAGACCGACGTGCCATTCAAGTGGGAAACGGCGCAAATCGAAGCATAAGAACTGAAACGACGCCTTCAGATGCATCCGATACTAGCGCATTTCGACGAATACGCCGATACGGAAATCCACACTGACGCAAGCAGCGTATATAGGACTCGGCGCCGTCCTTGTGCAGAAGACTGACGGGCAGGAAAGGGTCATCAGTTATGCTAGCCGGTCGCTATCAAAGGCAGAAACGAACTATTCCACAACAGAAAAAGAGTGCCTATCGATCATCTGCGCTACATCCAAGTTTCGCCCCTACCTCTACGGCAGGCTCTTCAAAGTTGTGAGTGACCACCCTTCATTGTGTTGGCTAGCTAACTTGAAGGACCCTTCAGGTCGCCTCGCAAGGTGGAGCCTACGACTTCAAGGATTCAACATTACCGTCGTTTACAAGTCCGGAAGAAAACACTCCGACGCTGACTGCATGCCTGTCTCGCGCCCCCGTCGACCCACCGCCGCAGGACGACAAAGAGGACGACTGCTTCTTGGGAGCCATAAGTGCCGATGACTTCGCCGAACGACAGCGAGCGGACCCAGAACTCAGGGGTCTTGTGGATTACCTCGAGGGCAGGACCACACTCACAGCGGCAAGAGAGTGCTAGCAACTCTCTTTACGAGAGTAAACGCTTGTCCCATATTTCACTCCCTTTTCAGGAGTGCTGGGAACTCTCTGCTGCACAGAGTAGGCACACTCTCTCGACAGAGTTCTGGTACTCTGGCTGAACGAGAGTGAACAAGCTCCCTCGCCAGAGTAAAGTCACGCTTTTGAAATGGAGTACATACACTCTCGGCTGGAATTACGCTACTCCCTCGCAGAGTTTTACAATGCTGGTTGGGCTAGAGTGCATGAACTCCCTCTAAGAGTAGAATCACTCTTGCTGCTAGGACTAACGTCTAAAAAAAGGGGGAAAAAAGAAAACCGTCATGCGTTTTCTACAATATAACAGTGAACCTTGCTGGAATGCCCGAAGCTTACCTCCCACATACACAGAACTCACATCCACATACTCACAGCAACACTGAACATACGCACTACTGGCGCTGCGCAAAACCATACACCCGGTAACCCGTATATATATATATATATATATATATATATATATATATATATATATATATATATATATATATATATATATATATATATATATATATATATATATATACATATATATATATATATAGCTGGGACTGTGTATATCGGCTCAATGCAGTACACCCGCTCATGTCCAAGTCTGAGAGTTGTAGCCACGCGCTTCCAAATACACTTGCGACGATCTTTTACCAGGGGTGGCTGATGAATACTTTAGGACGTTACGATCAGGCGTCCGATCGAACATGCAGTGCCGCGGCAGGCGCGGCATGTACGACAGAAAAGCAACGCCGGTCAACATAACCACAACGCAAACGCATCTCTGCGATTCTCGCACTTTCGCTTACCTCGGCTGCATTTTAATTTAACAGTGAAAAGCTTTCGACGCTAAAATGCGCATTCTTCAACCTTCGCCAGCCACTTGCGCCGAGATCGGTCGCACTCAATATGACCCGTACGACTTCCAACGAAGGTATACGCACCTGCCGAGTCCATGTGTACATGCTGTCGGCGCTTCTGGGTTTAAGGATACGCAATTCGGACGTGTAAGAATGAGTGTACAGTAGAGCTTTAGCATCAGTTAACCCGAATAAACCATTTTTTCTTGCGTATACGGTGTTCGTATAAGAAGCGATGGGCATCGTTGCGACGCGCTTTCAGCAAACGCACCCCGGCAGCCACCGAAAGCCGCCGAGCGCACTCGCCGGCACTTCGCTGACACAGACTTGTCAATTAGTACGCCTTGTTGAATTAACATGATGGCATACTTTCTTCCATGTTCACTCTGGGGTTTAGTGGTCGGTTATGTTGCACCTATCGATTGAGATGCACATTAGTACACTGACACGGCCGCTGTAATGGTGTATCGTCGACTGCGGAAGAAAATACATGTTATTCAATGTCATTCGTGGTCGGCAGCTGTTTGTTTGTTATGAAGACGCGATCTTCCTCTCCAAATAAACTTCGCGTGAGCGAATTTTATTCCGAAGGTATTTACGCGGGGACTGACGTCGTTTTTCTTGCGCAACGGTGTTCCCCTAAAGAAGAACTTCTCACCGCTTCGAGCCGATTGCCTTCTCGTGGTACCCTCGACATTGCGGCCAGAGGTCCTCCAGGCTCTGCACGACGACCCGACGTCTGGACACCCGGGTGTTTCTCGCACGCTAGCAAGAATACAGAAGAAGTACTACTGGCCGCGCCTTTCCGCCGACGTCACTCGTTACGTAAAGACCTGCCGGGACTGTCAGCGACGCAAGACACCGTCCACTAGGCCAGCCGGACTTCTGCAGCCTATCGAGCCACCTCGACGGCCATTCCAGCAAATCGGGATGGACTTACTGAGGCCGTTCCCGACGTCCATTACCGGAAACAAATGGATCGTCTATAGCCATAAGCGTGCGCAGGGTTCCCCTTCAGGGGGGGCGAAGGTTCGTCGCAGCGCCCCCCTCCCTATTATGTCAATGTATGCGGCTGCCTTTGCGCCCCTCTTCTCGCCCCCCTACAATGTATAGGGCTGACTTTGCGCCCCCCCCTTCTCGCCCCTTGCCCCCCCCCCCCCCCCTGCGCACGCCTATGTCTATAGCTACCGACTACCTCACCCGCTACGCCGAGACAAGGGCCCTGCCCAGAGGCAGTGCCGCCGAGGTAGCGAAGTTCTTCGTTGAGAACATCGTCCTGCGTCATCGCGCCCCAGAGGTCCTCATCACCGACAGAGGTACGGCGTTTACTGCTGACCTCAAGCAATACTGAGATACAGCCAAACAAGCCACCGCCGGACCACAGCGTACCACCCACAGACAAATGGCCTCACCGAGCGGCTAAACAAGACCATCGCCGACATGCTGGCCATGTATGTCGACGTCGAACACAAGACGTGGGATGCCATCCTTCCGTATGTGACCTTCGCATACAACATGGTCATTCAAGAAACGACGCAAATGACGCCGTACAAGCTGGTCTACGGAAAGAGCCCGGCAACGACGCTCGACGCAATGCTGCCAACTGCCACCGACGAAGACAATCTCGACGTCGCTACTTATTTGCAACGCGCCGAAGAAACTCGACAGCTCGCCCGCCTGCGCATCAAGAACCAGCAGAGGGTCGACAGCCGTCACTATCAGGGGCGTAGCCAAGGGGGGGGTTGGGGGGGTTCAAACCCCTCCCGAAATTTTTCAATTTTGCTTGCGTATATATACACGCACACATACAAACGCACGCACGAACATACATGAAGTATGGTTGAACCCCCCCCCCCCCCCCGAAAAAAATTTCTGGCTACGCCCCTGGTCACTACGATCTTCGACGACGCCACATGGAATACCAACCCGGTGACCGTGTGTGGGTCTGGACGCCAATACGCCGACGGGGACTTAGTGAGAAGCTTCTTCGACGATACTTCGGACCGTATACAGGGCACTTCAACGCCTCGGCGCACTCGACTACGAGGTTGTCCCTGACGGCATTACGAACTCCCAGCGGCGCCGTGCGCGACCTGAAGTCGTCCATGTCGTGCGCCTCAAGCCATATCACGCGCGTTAGTGAATCAGGACTGTACTTTTTTTTGGTTTATTATTTTTGTTATTGTACTTTCTTGCTTGTGCTTATTGTTTATTGTACGTTCTTGCTTATTGTTGTTATGTATTGTTGCATGCATTGGCCACCCCCTCTCCCCCCCCCCTCCCCCGTGTTCTGTTTTAAGCGGACGATGCTTTTTCAGAGGGGGGCATTGCCACGTGCGCTTCTTATTATCAATTTTGCTGCATTCAGTTTTCGCCCACAAAGACTGTCAGCAACGCTCAGCGCAAACCGTGCCTCATTGTTCGAGAAGCTTCGCGATTATTGTAGATCGTTTTGTTAAGATTGCGCGCAAGACGCGAACACTCGAGCTTATTCTAGAACTTGCGCGACAGCCAGCGATAACGCTGGAATATTCGACGGCACATGTATAAATGCCGACACGCTTCACCGCTTGGCAGTTTTTCGACGGTTGACGCTCTGTTCGCCGCTATCAGCGTACGCTGTGTATCAGTGTTTTGCTGTAGTTTGACTTTCAGTTTCCCGGCCACAAGCTCGGCCAAGTAAAAAGTTTCATCTCGGATACGCTGCCCGCTGCCCTCGTCGACGTCACGACCACGTGACAATATAGCTCAAACAGAGAATTCCACTTTTAACAGCGCTGCTGTTTTATGCTTGGAGTAGCTAGGTCTCGTATACTGTGTGCAAAAACTTGGGCGTTTATGCGCCAAAGGAATTGGGCAAGCCCCACACTTTAAAAAAAAAGTCGGCATATTCACCAGCTAAGTATTATAACCGTTTACTTGTCACAAACAGCACTAACCTCGTATTAAGTGAAGGTAGTAAAATGCAGGTTAGTGAGATTCACCACCTCGTTACCTTGAACAATACCATCTCAAACTGTTGGTTTTTTACTATGTTGTTAGTAACCGCGCTTGCAACTTAGTAACCGTATTAACACTAGTGGACTATAATTACCATAGAGTTTCATACAATAATTATTGTAAGAAACTCTATGATAATTACCCAACAAGAGGTTTGCGCCTGTTTCGTTTATATGTGCCGTGTACATTCATACCAAGTTCAATTGTCATACAAATGTATAAGATTAAATAAAAAAGAAACACTACACATTGTCATGTTACCGTAATCATTAATCGCCATGTAATTGTATGGTAATATGTAATATTACCATACAATATTAATATATAATATTAATGTAATATGTAATTACATGTAATATGTAATTAGTACATGTCACAAGAACTCTAACAGCAGTTTGATGGCTATTATGGCTCTGTTATGCCAAAGTAACGACTTTGGCATAACACGCCTTGCACCGGTTAGCAGTGATAGAATTTAGAGGAATAATTGATGTTTTGTGCCCAGTATCTCGCACCCTACTGTTTGCATGTACATGTACGTGTGCCATCGCGTAGCACGGAACTGTTATTCTAACATAATCAAGAAAATAAACTTTGTCTAAACTTTACATAAGACTGTCAAAATTATGGAATAATATACTACGGCATCTACGAAGCATCTGGGCACATAGATAGCTTAGTAGGTAACCTAGTAAAAACACCAAGAAAGCCTCCCTGGTTAGTAACGGCAAAATTTACAAGCTTTACTAGCTGCTGGCTAGTAAAGAGATGCCACGAAGGTAGTAACACGCTCGAAACCGGTAAATGCATGCATTTACTGTTTACTAACTTTTTTTCTAAGAGAACACTACCGAGTACAGTAGGGGCGAGGGAAAGCGAAGAGTGATGAGAGCTGTAGGGAAGGAGGTAGGAGCCTGGGCAAGGACTCGGGAAGGATGAGGAAGGCGAGCGTTGCAGGGAACGACAACCCAGAACGTCAAATGAGATGACTCCACTGATGGAAAGATTGTCCGTCGTACTGACTCGAGCCAACCCTGTTTTTTTCGTGAAAGGAGGATTTATATTTTTATTTCTTAATTGAAAGTCGCGGAAAACGACCTGTGGCACCTCTGGCGGCAAAAACATGAACGATCCGATGTACCCGGCCACGTGACCGTTGATTGCTGTACGCGGTCGACGATTTTTTTGTTAGTATTGAAATATTGTTCGTTTCTTTATATTAAAAGGTATTACTCCATAAAAATGTACAGGGTCGACCGCATCTAAGCTGAACACCTCATTAGTATTCAAACCGATAAAACTAGAACGTTTCTTATACTTCACGAGTGCAATTCCCGTTATAGAACGTCTAATCATGGTGTCGACAAACACAGTAATGAGTTTCCGAATTATGTGTTAAACAACAGCTTCAATGAGGTCTTGAATACTAATGAGGTGTTCAGCTTAAATGTGGACGACTCTGTACATATAGGCCTCCGTTAGTAGATGCATTAAAGTGGCGCTGCCTTCGCGTGACGTAATGGTCCAATGCTCATCAGCGCGTCTTCAGCAACTTTTCAGCGTGCTCATGCAACCGTGCACGCAGTTTCCAGGTCGATAAGGTTTTGGAGCGATATAGTTTCGCTACCTACTCTTTGTCTCAGAAATGACGCGCGCTGCTACTCGGCGCGGCCGCGCAAATGCGTAGTGACGTTTTCGATGACTTGGCTTGGCTTGTGCATCGAGAGCGTAACGACGCCGAGACAAGCCATGGACCACGGAGTATATTCCTTCCTCCATGCCATGGACCCATGACACAGGCGCAAACAACCCTGGACGCATGCGCACACAACGCGTTACAAATACAAGGAATTAAGGTGTATAATGCCACATCATCTCATTTTGACAACTTGTTATTTTCAAAAATAGTTGAAAAGCTCTAAATAAAGGTGGTTAAGCATAGCTACAGGAACTCCTGCGAAAGCAGAACAACGACAGTTTTCACAAATCGCGAGAAGGGCTGGCGGCATCGCTATCAATTATCAGCGTTGCTGGAGTAAAAGTACGTCCGTGTTTAGAGCCTTTCAGATCGAAAAATACTGCTTTTAAAATAATTACGTGCTTTGGGGATTAACTGCTGCAGCTACAAACACTGCGAAGGGTGAGCTTTCTGTCGCGCCGTAAAAAAATGGGTCGAGAAAAATCAGTTGTCGGTCCCTGCGAAAACTCTACTGGGCGAAGTGGAGAGGAGGAAGGAAAGGAGGCGGAGAGGAAATTCGAAGTGGAGAGAAGAATTAAATAAAACGCAATAAAATTTCGAGGCGGGATTCGAACCCAGGTACCCACGGTTCGTAGGCAAGCGTCGTCACCACTCGAAAGAAATAATATCAGACAGAAAAAAGAGAAACAGAGAGCGAGAACGAAAGAGAAAGAAAGCAGATCATAGCACTGCGAGCAGACTTTTGGCCGAAAGCGGGACAAAAACGCCGTCACTCAAGCAGGATGGTGGGACAGCGCGGGACCCCAGCCGCAAAACCGGGACATGCCCCGCCGAAATCGGGACGTCTGGTCACTTTAGCATTAATGTACGAGCAGCTGTTCAGACTAGTCTACGCAGGCGGGACCGTAAAACTGCACTGGCTAATGCTGGCTAACTGTTCGCTACCTGCTCTCCTGAAGAATGCGATAATATAGTACACGCTTAAGTTAATACCTCCACGCGTCATTCCATCAAAACTGGCATTAAACTGTCACTAAACGCTATTAAAATTCTGCTGCGACAGTTCACTTTACAGAAAATCGCCACACATTTTCATTTGCTGGCTTCGCCGAGGCTACTATGCCAAGTTACATGAATGAACGTTGACCCCAAAAAAGTGAGCGGGGAGACAGCCTTAATTGCGACAGTAATAATTTTTGGGGTTTGACGCTCCAAAATCATACGATTATGAGAGACGCCGTAGTGGAGGGCTCCAGAAACTTCGACAACTCTTTTTTTTTTTTTTTACGTGCACCTAAATCTAAGTACACGGGCCTCAAGAATTTTCGCCTCCACCGAAAATGCGGCCGGGATTCGATCCCGCGACTCCGTCTATCTAAATTGCCGACTATAGGCGCAGCCTGTATTATGATGCGGAGGTCGTAGGCACCGCGGCTGCCAGAGAGAATGAAGCTGTACTTACCAGTTCCGTGCACACTTCCCTTAGTTACAATCGATCTCGGCCGCAAGTGCTTCTGCGAGCGCTATCGGGAATGTATTTCTGCTTTCGCCAGGCGCCGGAGCTGTTCGCACATGCACCTATCAAGTGCTTCCGAAAGGCTAATTCACGCTTGGATACCCATCCCGGTATCGGCAATGTTAAGCCCACTCGCACGTCGAGATAGCCATCTGCTACACCACTCTCATTTCGATCTAGCTATTGTGGTGGCAGGAAGTGCATACCGTACTTCTACCCGCCGGCATCATCATGCTCCTTTGGCCATCCTCCATTCTCACCCAGCTCATAACAGACTGGGCTGCACCATTCTCCGTCCCAATTTGTTAGTGCTAAAGGCTGCCATGGTCTTGAGACTTCAGAAGTTTTCGAATTGTGTGTTCCATGCCTCACCCAACTATGTTTAGTGGAGCGGTGCCAGCTTAGTTGTCGCTTAGCTGAGAATGACTCTTGTGAAAAGTGCATGCAGCAAGTAGAATTTGTAGTTCCGTAATACCCGGTACCGAGAAACAGCACGCCACAAAAGACACTCTTTGTACTCTATTTATTGAAAGATTCTGGTCATTCTAATCAATATCTGCACAGCAAATAAATGCGTCCCCCCATAATGGAACCCAAAATCTCAAAAACAAAACGTGCTTTCTCTGCACACGTTTTAATAGCAGTAACCTTTTTGCAAAACCACTTTTTACAAAGAGGCAAGCACAGGCAGCAGGGATCGACTAAATTACTGAACAAGCTGGCTACCAGATTCACCTACAATGCTATTTACAAGCCACAAACTACAAGCAAATCCAGGGGCCCACATCACAATGGCAAGCTTTGACAAAACGGTGTGTGAACATCATGCTGCAGTAATACCACTTCGTATAGGTTGCCTTGAAGTGAGTAAACAAATGCTATGACATGCCTGGAACCCGATACTCATTAAAAGTGGCGGAAAACAAATTCAGTGCTAAACAGCACCCATAACAAAAAAAAAATGGATGTACATAACCGTTGAGTTTGGCACATGTCAATAAAACACGCAAGAAACTGTACTGATCTCATGCAGAAAAATAAAACTTACTGAAATAAAATGAAATGGCAACAATGAATATTGTGTAGTGGTATATAAACTTCAACACAGGTAATTTAAGTGCATAACGAGACTGCGGAGCATCATCTTTCACATACCTACACACAGGCAGCTCAACTGCATAACATTAACAGATCTGCATTTTCTGCTACCACACAACATGTTACATCTGAAAGTGAAGCTGTTTTGCTTTATGCCTGTTCTTGGAATGTCCTACAATAAGCAAATTCCAACAACAATCCTAACCCTGGGCCAAGTGGAAGCCCTACACATGAACTGCAGACACACACACATACACACAGTAAAAAAAAATATCACAAGAAGATCAAAGTGCAGGACACTGCAAGGAGATTACCACACAACAACATTCTTTAAAATCAACTGTACAAGTGACAAGACATCCAGTGGCAAAGTACTTAAAATGAACTAAAATCAAACGTTAGAGACAAAGTGCTTAAAAATGGCATCCTGCAGTTGATAGCACCTTTTAAACCAATATGCCACAGTTAAGACAAACAATACAGCTTGTAAAATGCTTCCTTATGACTAGTCATCCCCCCATACCCATGGAAGAATGCGCTGACATTTCAAGTGCACCAGGAAAATGCACCACTTGACTCACAAATGATTTGCTGCTAAGAACTGTAGTGCCATGATGGTCCTAAGACAAAAGCTACCACTAGAAATTGCAGCACAAAGTGCCATCAGCAAAATTTGCACTAAGAGACAATGAGATTACACATGAATGTGATGACGTGAGATGTGCCATGGTAATATTTGCTTCCACATGCAGGGCTGACAGGGCAGTAACCACCCAAGAGAGCACTTGATCTCACTGGTAGAATTAGACAGGGACTCTTGGATGCAACCAGCACCTAAGCCAAACAAGGCACCTGTGATTGCTTTATGTTGATTCCTCTGCTTATAGTACCAATGTGGCACTAACATTTTTGCAACCATTCTCTATAACACATGCATCACATACATTGCATGCTCCCGTTTTCTCCTGCTCATAAGCAGTTTAAGTGCGCACGAAGGCTAAGAGGCTTAAACGAGTACCCTTGGCTGTAATTCCTGCACTGTCATTTCCAATTGCAATAAAAGCCTCAAGCCCTGCAGCAAGACTGACAATTTGGGTAAATTTTTATGCGGTGTCCAATAAATAGTCTCTCACAACAAACAGACTCTGCAGTGCAATGAAGGCTCAGCATAGTTATCTCAAGGGCTTTTGACAGCTTTCTCTTTCTTTGTGCGTACGGCAACAGCTGCAACCAGGGCTGCACCACGGCCACTTCCGTCTTCAGAGAGCATCAGGTCAAACTGAAATGGAAGTGAAACCACAAAGTTAATGCAGTGCTGTACTACAACTAACATTGCCCCATAGTGCCATGGTCAACGAATGAACGATGCCACTGCCCCGCACACATCCAGACTTGCAGCAATTAGGAACACCATGGAGTTTCATACTATAAAACCTAGAGGGGGAATCTAGCACTAGTGTCTATGCGGGGCTCCATAAGCAGCGCTTCAACCACCATGGGAATGATGGGAAGTACAGGCTTCGAATGGATTTCATTCTTATGATTCACGACGATTGTTTACCGAGCTTTAAACAAAAAGATATGAAGTTATTTTGAACTAAAATTTACTTGATTCTTCCGTATGTAAAACTATGTGACCATGTGATTGAAGTGAAGCCTGGACAAATACAACCACCAAGGTATGCATTGCTCTGCTATTGTGTTCAAGATTTGGCATCACCAAATAATAAATTATTTTTTTACAACCCTTGAAAACAAGCACACTTGTTTTTTCCTCAAAAGTACGCATCATCTATTTGTCGAAATAAAAATACTGTATTGAGTGAGAAACAGTTAACATATCTGCTGCGATGCCAGGTGTGTCTGTCCCAGTGGACTGCCCCCAACGCATCTCTCGTTCCATTGTAAATCCGAGTTGGAAGAGCATGACTGTGCATCTACTTCGCTTCGGCTTCATTTTGCAGCCGATTTGAAAGAGTTGAAAAACAAGATGCGCTTATCAAAAAAACATGAACTCTATGCAATTTCCTACACTGGCATGGGACGCTACATCAGGGTTGCCACTGACTTTCGAGTAAATGTCGCCAAACGAAGAGCAAAGAGTCGCCAAAAGTCGCCTTTTTTTTTTACAGATTTCGCCAAAAAAAGTCGCCATTCTAGATATGTGCGTCATACCTAGTAATAAAAATTTTCTCTCACGTATCATCATCATCATCATCATCAGCCTGTCTACGCCCACTGCAGGGCAAAGGCCTCTCCCATGTTCCGCCAATCAACCCGGTCCTGTGCTTTCTGCTGCCACGTAATACCTGCAAACTTCTTAATCTCATCTACCCACCTAATTTTCTGTCTCCCCCTCACGCGTTTGCCATCTCTTGGAATCCAGTCAGTTACCCTTAATGACCACCGGTTATCCTGCCGACGTGCTACGTGCCCGGCCCATATCCATTTCTTCTTCTTGATTTCAACTATGATGTCCTTAACCCCCGTTTGTTCCCTGACCCACTCTGCTCTCTTCCTGTCTCTTAAGGTTACACCTATCATTTTCCTTTCCATCGCTCGCTGCGTCGTCCTCAATTTAAGTTGAACCCTCTTTGTAAGTCTCCAGGTTTCTGCTCCGTAGGTAAGTACCGGTAAGATGCAGCTGTTATATACCTTCCTCTTGAGGGATAGTGGTAGATTACCATTCATGATTTGATAATGCTTGCCGAATGAGCCCCAACCCATCCTTATTCTTCTAGTTATTTCACTCTCATGGTTCGGCTCCGCGGTTACTACCTGTCCTAAGTAGACGTACTCCTTTACAACTTCCAGTGTCTCGCCACCTATCGCAAAGCGCTGTTCTCTGCCAAGATTGTTCCACATTACTTTAGTTTTATGCATATTAATTTTCAGACCTACTCTTCTACTTTCCGTATCCAGTTCAGTAATCATGAGCTGCAATTCGTCTCCCGCGTTACTCATCAATGCAATGTCATCAGCGAATCGCAGGTTACTGAGATACTCTCCATTAACTCTTATCCCCAACTCTTCCCAATCTAGGGCCCTGAAAACCTCCTGTAAACACGCGGTGAATAACATTGGAGAGATCGTGTCTCCCTGCCGTACGCCCTTCTTTATTGGGATTCTGTCGCTTTCTTTATGGAGGACTATAGTGGCTGTGGATCCGCTGTAGATTTCTTCCATTATGTTTATATAGGCTTCGTCGATGCCTTGATTCTGCAGTGCCTGCATGACTGCTGATGTCTCCACCGAATCAAATGCCTTCTCGTAATCTATGAAGGCTATGTATAAGGGTTGGTTGTATTCCGCGCATTTCTCTATCACCTGATTGATAGTATGAATATGGTCTATTGTTGAGAATCCTGTACGAAATCCTGCCTGGTCCCTTGGTTGATTGAACTCTAATGTCGTATTAATTCTGTTAGCAATTACTTTTGTAAATAGCTTGTAGACAACGGACAGTAAGCTTATGGGCCTGTAATTTTTCAGGTCCTTGACGTCCCCTTTCTTATGGATCAAGATGATGTTGGCATTCTTCCAAGATTCTGGTATCCTCCCCGTCGAGAGGCACTTCGTATACAGGGTGGCCAGTTTCTCTAACATAATCTCTCCACCGTCTTTCAACAGGTCTGATGTTATCTGATCCTCACCAGCTGCTTTGCCTCTTTGCATTCCCTTTAGGGCTTCCTTTACTTCTCCTGTCAATACTGGTGGGATGTCAGATTCCTCTGCGCTATTACTCCTTACGTTATCATCCTGAATGCCTCGGCTGCTGTACAGATCTCTGTAGAACTCTTCCGCTACCTCAGCTATTCTCTCCATATTGTTTGTGACCTTGCCTTCCTTGTCCCTTAATGCATAAATCTGATTTTTGCCTATGCACAGTTTTGTCTTCATAGCTTTGAGGCTTCTTCCGTTCTTTAGAGCATGCTCAATTCTCTCCATATTATACTTTCTTATGTCGGCTACTTTACGCCTATTGATTAACTTCGAAAGCTCCGCCAGCTCTATTTTGTCTGTTGCATTTGAGGCTGTCATAGCTTGACGTTTCTTAATGAGGTTTTTCGTCTCTTGGGATAGCTTACCAGTGTCCTGTCTAACGATTGTACCCCCGACTTCCACTGCACACTCCTTGATGATACTAGTCAGATTATCATTTATTGCGTCAACGCTAAGGTCGGTTTCCTCGGTTAAAGCCGCGTACCTATTCTGAAGTGAAACGTATAGCCCCGTAGAATACAGTACCATCTAAGACCCTTAAATTATATTGACGTTTCTCAATACCAGTCGTATCGCCCGCTTCACCATGGCAGTGCATGGTGCTGCTTCTCCGACTAGCTGCAAGATGTGCGTGGTGGCGCAAGGGTGAATGAATGAAACACTCACGATATCCTTCCATCCCTGTCCGCCCGTTAAGGTAGAAGTGTGGTAAACATTGGGCGAAAACCGTGAAAGCGTTGTCTGTAGACAGCTTTACGTGAACATTATGAATTAAAAGGATTAAAAGGTTTATTGAAGGTAACACGACAGAAGTCTTACAGGAACCGATCATTGGTGAGCCTTACACCTTTCAGTGTGAACTAATATGATAAAGGACGTCACCGACCCTTTCTATAGTCCCTTATATCTACACGCGTCAATCCGATGCGTTATTAATGAACAGGTAGACAACATAAAATGTTATATAGCAATTGTTTTCATTGCACACGCTCACCGAGAGCATTGGGAAATGCTTCAATGAATATTTTTTTATTGCACAAATAGCCGCGTATCCGCCTCTCTTCGCTATTCTAAAACAGTCTTTACGAGCTGAATTAGGGGTACTGCAACAGTGAATAAGTCGCCGAGCTATTCATAACAGTTGGAGCTTTGGCGGAACAAATGGTTGGAACCTTCAGCCCCTTCAGAAGCGAAACTTTAGAGAAGCTTAAAGCGCCGAAAGCTATTAACTTATAGTCAAACACTGCCCCCTCGCAGTTTACATTTTGCTAGAATGTCTCTGGGGGACGTTGCCGTATCTCCTGCCTCTAGATGAATTGAGATACACACGAGTTACAGGACGGACATACGGAATGACGCGTAATGTGCACATTCAACTCTTGGGTCTAAAACCAAGAAAAATACAGAGAATGTTGCCGCTCATTCGTTGGGAAGACAGTGTGCTTAGGATGTATAACTCAGTGGAGACCTAAGCCGAAAATCGCCAAAAATTCGCCATGTCGCCATTCATAATTTTAGGTCGCCACGGGCCCCTCAAATTCGCCAATTTGGCGAAAAGTAGCCACCAGTGGCAACCCTGCGCTACATCTATGCGCAGGGGTGCGTGTATGACGCTTTGCTAAAACTGTCAAATACAACCTTGAAGTCGCAACATCACAGCAAATCAAGAGACCTAGCGGTCTTCAGCCTCTTTCAACAACAAAGGTACCACTTGAGTGCTTTGCACAGGACCCCACTACCCACACTGCGCAAAGAACGAAACTGAAACTGTAGAAAAAGACGCATAGACAGTTCGCCAGCTAACACATTCCAATCTGAAGCCTGTACTTCCCATCATCCCTGTGGTGGTTGAAAAATCGCAGAGCCAGGTTCCTCTTTAGCCTTATAGTATTAAACTCGATGTACTACCAATGTTTCATGGCTCTTCCTAGCAAAATTGTGTTTTGATACTACTCACACCAAGACAACATGGCCAATGAGCAGCAACCTAATGTAAAAGCAAATGTTCCTCGTCCCAAAGAAAAAAAAAACATATAGTACTGCATATACAAATGCTACAAATGCCAGCAACGTCAGCGCACTGCACACAGATTTAGTTGTAAAGCTGGCTCCCAACCTGGGTCTATTTCAATATCGTCATGAGGCTACTAAAAAACAGATTTGCTACTCACTGAAACTGAAGCATTAGCATAACTTTAACATGTGCAAAACAAAAATGAATTTATTTCATTGAAAATCACTGAATCATTGCCACATTTGTGGGTGTACAAGTCTCAATTTTTTCCCAAAATATTTTGCAAGCTACGCAAAACTCCAGTTTGTGAAATCAAGAAAAATTTCCAATGTCTTTAATGACATACATATGCTACAGTATAAACACAAAGTTTTGTTTATGTGTATACTGCATACAACAACTATGTCACCCTGTTTTGCTGTCAAACTTGGCAGGGAAGTGGAACCACTCAAGCTGCATAATGCAGCTTTTATCCTGCTGTCCCAAACATCTATGTACACCTCTGTACTTGTGTAGTAAAATAACTTTCTATATTATGTCCCGAGTATTGCAATTCCTCACTTTCCATAAGCAGTCATTTTCTGTTGCGGATATGCAAATACTAATGCTTTAAAAATATGCCACTTTGAACTGACTGATCTCTCTATAGTGTGCAGACTGTTGCATATACAGCGAAAAACAGGTAACAAAACACAAGATGCCATTTCAACAAATAAGCAATCCATGCAGACATGAATTGCTTATTCGTGCAATGAGTGTTGGAAGCTACAACACAACTTTCACAATAAACTCCTCGTACAACCTGCTCACAAAGCTGAGCTGCCTAAAGAAATCAACTGTCCTCAGTTTAGGAACCAGAAGCTGTGTTTGCTTGAAGTATTCCCAGCAGGTGCTACCAAGCATATGGAATGACATCTGCAATTGTATGGTCATGGCCAACAATTGATATCGTCTCGAAATGAGACTGGCAGTAGATTTGAAATATGCATGTACACATGGTAGTAAATTGCAATGGTGATACACCATTTTATTTTAAATGTTGATTTTGAAGCTATGCTCTTTATGGGGGATGGGTAAAACTCACAAGTGAACAACATTATCAAGGTAAAAAAAAATTGTACTTCATTACCATGTAAATTAAACATTTCATAAACTAGTTTTTGCAGAAAAAATAAACCCTAAGAAGAACCTTCAGTCTTTCTTGTGATATAACTGAATCTGCAGAATCACTCACTCACACTCTCACACACACACACACACACACACACACACACACACACACACACACACACACACACACACAGAGAGAGAGAGAGAGAGAGAGAGAGAGAGAGAGAGAGAGAGAGAGAGAGAGAGAGAGAGAGAGAGAGAGAGAGAGATGAGTGCTAGAGTTCTTTGAATCTTACCTTATACTGAGGATTGGCAAGTTCAGCAATTTTTGCCTCCATGAGATCGTGGAATCTTGGGTGGTACCGATAAACTGAGCCATCAACACCGACAGTGGTGTGAGGTCGCTTCATCTTGTTAAGGATGGTGGCCACAGCTGCCGACACCAGATGGGCTGCACGCGATGACACACGGGCACAGATGAGCTTGAGACATTCACAGTCTTCATCCGTGCCAACCATGTCCATCTTGACCATTACACTGTGGGCTTCGTCATAGACACCTCGGGGGTCACTGCATAGACGCAACAAGTTGTGGTTAGTCATGCACATCAACAGCCCATATTGTGCTGCAGCAGATTGATCTGTAGAGGAAATTAACGAAGAAACATTCTACTCTCAGTCGCAAGAGGCAGAAGCAATCGTGGAGTCTACCCGTGTTGCCACTGAACATAATTGCGTCAGTAAGAGAGAGCGCAATTTACAAGCACAAAATGTGAGCACCCATTGATTCCATGAAGGACAAAATGTCAAATAATTACACATAAAATCGTCGCATCTGAAGTTGAGAACTGGACAGTCCTGACCTTTTAAGAATGCATGAGGCCCACAGAGCGACTCTTTCTTTTTGCTAAATTTGGCTTTGAGTTCCTGGCTAAATGCCTTTGGCCATTACTGAATGACAAGCAGCAAGCTTCATTTGTTGGATTACAGCAAAAAGGGCAGACACGGAGGAACAAGCTTGACACACTGCTCACAAAGCACAGTCAAAGGATGAAACAGATTGTAAAGTAGAAAAAAAATGTGATTTACACCTCTGCATCTGATAACTGCCCATAGATAATTCAAATGAACCCAATATGTGACGGATTACTTTCGGTGTATTGCACACATTTTGATGAAAAATATACATTCCCTTCAGGTAATTTAGTTTTTTAGGCATAACCTGACACGTTTTGCCAAGCCTTGACTACAATGTACGGTACTCACAGATTCAAACACAACATTAATTTTTTAGCATAACAATTGGTATGCACAATTGTTCGAGATAACCATGTCATGTGATGAATCTGGTATCTAAAGATAATGTTGGCTCTGAGCTACGCGTTCCGAGTTCAAATTATGCCGATATGACCCAAACTGAAGACGGTGAAAACGAAAGTATGTGCATTACTTAGCCCTAAATTGTTCTGTTTCAATACGCGAGTACTGTACAGCAAGCTTTCAAGAACTTTCATAAACAGCATTGCAGCAGACTTGTAAAAATGACAGGATAGCCCCCAGTGAATTTTACACCAACAATTTATTGCTCTAATTTAATTTGTTTGCCTATAAAGAATTTGAGCTTCACACGCACTTCTATACAATGTTAGAACAGCCAACTTAATTTCCCACGATCTGAAACTCCAGTGTGCTTCATTAAAACAACCAGATGGACTATATTCTGCAACCTATTTTATATCATATAGATAGTAATGCAAGGATGACTAATTGGCACACCTGAATGGGTACATAACAAAGAAAATGAGCCCTTGAGCAATTCCCCTTCCTTCATTCTCCTGAATGGGTGTAGTTTTCATATGAGATGTCAACGTGTTTTTGGTTATTTGATTAACTATAAATGTCAGAACCTGGCTTTCTTCCAGTTTAAGAGATCAAAAGAGGTGTGTCACGATAACAGAACCATCAGTCAGAAGAGGCACAGAGGACCAAGTCACAAGAGCAGCATACTGAAGTCATTCACACAACCATGGCCAATGAAAAGTTACGTTTGCCAGATACGATCGCCATTACTTGCACAATGTTTCTGGTATTTTCAAAATGGCATGAACTTTTTAGCAATTTAACCTTGACTTCTAAGGGAGAAAGGGCTTTACCTTTCAATCTGAGAAATGTACTTCGTCTTAAAGAGATATGGGGTCTTCATTTTTTCAGAAAGCTTTGAGGTGAACATCAAGTTTTCCTCGCAAAGGTGTACCAAGATACGACGGACAAGCTCCCCCATGTACATGCCAGAGATCATCTTCTCAAACCTAGATGTGGCAAAGAGAAAACGAATGAAAGAGCAATGAGCAATGTAAACAAGGCCAACTTGTAAAACAGATTTAAGAACAATTTTTACGTATCGGCCACTGTTACTTACAGCTGCCTTCCAGGGTTGAGTGAAGCCGAATCAATTTCTCTGTCATAACGTGTCCGCACAAATTCCAAAGAGCCATGGTCACCAAATGCACCCCACTCTGTGTTGATGATTACTTGTCGAGGTTCATCATTGTCTCCGTCCCAGAGTTCCACATTTTCAATTTTCTCCATGTAACATGCGTTTGTTCCAGTTCCTAGTACAGAATGACAGTGTCAGTCAACCAACAGAAACAATGGTACCAGTCTGAAGTAAAAGTTATATACTGCTCAATAAAAAAAGCCTGATCTTGAACACCACATTTGAATGCTCAGCCAATGCTCACAATCCCGAGATAATATGGTGCCGAGGCATGATACCCAAAACGATGCAAAGTATGGAGACCACGCAACATTTAAAGGGGGTAAGTGAACTGCAGTGGCAGCACCATCATGGGACAAGCTGACATTGCTCATTGTGCAGCCATTTGCAGCATGCCCCATTAGCCCGCATTCCATATCATCCAGAATCGTAAGAAATGAGATTTCAGTACATGTACACGGAGTTGTTCAGGGGATGAAATGTCAACAAAGGGGCAAAAACTACACCAAAGTGCAAACGTTCACAGTGTGAAAGCAGAATTCAAGTGCCACAAGTTGAGCACCCTGCAGGGATGCTTGCAACATGTCACAACATCGAAGTGTACGCTGTCGCAATGCCAAGTGCCAAGGTCCCTTTTCTATCAGACTGAAAGTTAAGCCTAGAGAACTAATACTATGAATGGCATTGGTTTCTCGGAGTCATATGGATTGAGGATTGCCTAAACTATATATTGATTTCAACACGCACACACCCAAATGAGCCTGCACACAGTCCCAACGTTTCAGTAACCGTTTTCGCTATGTGCACAGCTTATGAACATGCACATTTCATGTCAAAATACTAAACACGCTGGCTTGACTAAACGTAAAGGATGGACAAAAATGTGTACAGTTTCATCATACTATTTGTGCTGCATTTTGATGCCAACATTACAAGGATCACCTATCGCACTTTTCTTGGTCAAGTGCATCAGGAAAGCAGCGTACACGTATCCCAGCATTCACATATGTGGACGTTAGGATATTAAGAGTTAATACTAACCTAGCTGTTACAAACAACATCAAAAATAGCGAACCCCATAATCTTCAATGAAGTGTGCAACAATAAACAAGGCGAAAAGCAAATGAGGAATGTGTCACGGTGGAAGCCATACAGTCAAAATACAGTTAAAAAAAGTTATGACATTTTCTTGCACGAAAAAATGTGCTTAAAAAGTGGGGGTGCAGGTTATATGCAAGAAAATACGGTAATAGGACACAAACTGACCACATGTGATGAAGCAAGTTCAGATTAGGGGAAGATGCACGAAGGGTCTAAGATTTTAACGGGAGTGTTCTTGCAGTGCGTGCTAGTTTCATCATGGAAGCATGGCTTTATTAAAAAAATGAAAAATTTTGTTCATAACAGATAGTTCGAAATAATGGTTCAAACGGTTAACAAAACAAATTTGTGAATTACATTACTAAGCTGCGATGTAAGCCTGCACTGTGCTTTACTGTATGGCGGCTGCAACAATGACAGATGCCTTCACTGCGCTCTGCATAGGGCTGACACCATTGTATAGCATGCTTTCTAAAGAAATAGTAATAAACTGCAGTACAGCTTACCGACAATGAGCCCGAGCCTGCATTGTTTGTTTTTGTGAGCACATGACATGAGAGTTCCCGTTGTGTCATTGACAATCGCCATAACATCAATATTGATGTCCTGAAAAAATTTTTAAAAATTAAAACTCATTGCTACAAGAACATAATGCAGGCACACAGCAAAAAGCACAAAAAACTTGTAACGGTGTCAATTTACAAACATTCTGAACAGAGCTAGGTACTATTTTTTGAAGTAGGAATATGTAGCTTATTTGGCCCCAAAACAAAGGCATGTCAAAAAAGAATTCAAACATAGCCCCATAGTGAGGGCAGCCTTCTGCAAGGACACTCCACTCTTTTTTAGGTTTTTTTAAGCATAACTTATGCGTCTCCAGGAATACTAATATCATAATATCTAGGGTTTAACGTCCCAAAGCCACAATATGATTATGAGGAATGTCGTAGTGGAGGGCTCTGGAAATTTCGACCACCTAGGGTTCTTTAATGTACACCTAAATCTAAGTACACGGACCTGAGACATTTTCGCCTCCACTGAAAATGCAGCCGCCACGGCCGGGATTCGACTGCTGACCTTTGGGTCAGCAGTCGAGCGCCATAACCACTAGACCACTGTGGCGGGGCACTCCAGGAATACAGCTTCCCCGTATAGCACATGTAACACGGAAGTTGGTACGGCTACACAGTTGTGGAGATATTGCAGCTGTTGCAATGCTAGCAACCCCCAGTGGCAATGTTACTCTGGTGTAAGAGGAACACACTTCCTCCTAAGACATGGCATGCAGTAGGTTAACGAGCTTGATGGTGTACTCCCCAAAACTGACCCGCCCCACTTTCCTGGTCCCTCGAATGCGCCTCATACAGTACATTCACGAGACTGCACCCATTAAACACTTAATCACGGGTGCCTGGTGTTCCATCAACATGCTACATTCATTGTGTAATTTCGCTAGCTCGATTATTGCATACAAGGTGCAATAAGTACTCTTCGTTTACACTACTGTATACTATGTCCTTCGTCCATATAGCACTTCGAGATCCCACACTTGACATGAGCAGATGTGAGCAGTGCCACACAGCTGGCATGTGTAAAGCTGATGCAAAAAGCAATGTTTCACCCACCCTCCGCTTCTTGATTGCTTCCCTCAGCAGACGCACTACATCCTCATTCTCAACACCACTGCACTTGAAGCCTTTGGTCCATTGAACCAATCTCGCTCTTGTGAGGCCCTCTTGTCGACAAGGAAAGCTGAATGTAAAGCCCAGAGGAAGCTTCTTGTCCTTGACGTTGTACTTGTCCATAAACTTGGACATGCAGTCAGCTATGTGATCGAACAACTGCAAGGCAATTATGCAAAAATTAGGATGTCTGACAATAGTGAAATGATCCCAATCACCCCACATAATTTGTACTCGTGCTCCTTCAATGGCTGCTCAACAATGCACAGCTTTGTACGCACAAGCAAGTATAAGTTAGAAAAGTTGCTTTATTCAATCTAGCACACAGGTGCCCTCAAAGGTTAGAACAAGCTCATTAAAGACACAGTATGCACATGCAAAGCACTGCACATAGCAACAGTTGAAAATAAAAAGACGAAAAATGACATTCAAAGTGTTGAATGCATAGAGTTTCCTAAACTCTGGCGCTGCGATTGTTCAGCCACCATGGGAATGATGGGTAGTACACGGATTTGCCTAGTCTTCGTGCTTGTGGGCTTCGAACGCACTTGTGGCTTTGTTTATTGCTACGTTTTGGTTTTCTTTCGGATAAAAGAATGGATCGTTGTGAACTTCGTGACCAGCTTTGAATCGCTGAGCCTAAAGAAGTTAAAGTGATGAAGTGAAACTGCTGATTTTTGCTGAACTTCGTTTTGCGACAAAGCGGATGCAGGCGACGTGGAGCCAAACGGAGCCGAAAGAACGAAGTTTAGACAAATCCGTGTACTACCCATGATTCTCATGCTGGCTGAAGCGCGATGCATTGCAGTTCCCATAGACACTAGCGCCAGAGTTCCCTCTAGTAAGTATTGTAGGAAACTCTATGGTTGAATGCACTGACCTGTTCACCAGTTCCAAGCATGACTTCTTGGGGAATAGCATAAATTTCGTTCTGCATGCTGAATCTATCACCATCGATATCGATAAGTAGAACTCTGAAGTTAGTTCCGCCCAAATCCAAAGCTAGAAATGTTCCAGTTTCTGGAATGCACCAAAAGAACTGTTTCAGTGAAATTTCACGTTCAGAAGCACTATGTTCATGCATAAGCAACAGCAGTACACCACTCACCTGAACCGTTGGGAACGTCCCTCACATAGGTAATGAACATTTTGACTTCTGCCGATTTGTGAGTTTCTTTTCCAAGGCCTTTATTGAATTCATCAAGAAGTTTGGCCGACACTTTTTGCAGTACATCATTGGGGAGCTCAAGATCACGGGTCAGAGCTTCAACCTGCAATAGCACAGAAAAGAATTGGATGCATTAGTTCGACCCACAAAGTACTTTTGCATTAATGAACTGCAGTTACGCAGCATGAGCAGAACCAATGTTGGAAATAAACAGGAGTAGGAAAAAAAAAAAGAAGCTAAGAAGCAAAAACTTTTTTTATGATAGCTTTGAGGCTGTTAAGAACAATATTTCCTTCTTAATATGCAGGCAAAACTGCGCACCATCAGTGGTACAGCAGAAGCTTGGGCAAGCTGGCAATTCAATACTGATATGACTGCACAGCGCAAATGGAATGAGGAAGGATGAAAGGGCACAACACAGACACTGACTTCAACAAAGCTTTATTTGTGAAACTTCCAGAAACATATACACTAGATGTGAACAAAAAAAATCTGGGCAGGATGTCACACATTCTATGCCCGCTTATAGTATCATAGCCAGATACTAAATTTTGTTTTTGGCAAGGTCAATGGACGACATGCCGATAAAAAGGCCACCCAGTTGCTCTTATAAAGGCTTTTAATTTCAGAGCGTGAAACAGCGTGCCGAGACCGAACCTGATAGTGGGAGCGTTTTGCTTTGCTGGTGCTGCGATGTCACATATGTTTTCCTATTTATTGCATGTCAAGAGATAATAAACTCAGTTGTTAGTCAGTGCTGCATATGTGTGCTTTTCGTTTTCGTTTCATGCTCAGTATGTACCAACTGGCCCGCCAACAATCAATGTTGCAGTCATAATTTCACTTTTAATGCGATAAGGAAACATAGAATGTGCGACTAACTGCAAACTCCCATTGAAGATGGGAGTTGAAGACAGCATATGTCTGCACAGCAACAAAACTCTACTGAAAACAGCCCAAGCACCCCCACCCCCCCGATACACACCAACAGTCGTGGACAATTAAAATATGAACAAATTAGAGTTAACTATAAAGTGCATTGTTTCCTTCCTGTTTCTGCCGGTGTCTAATGTGAGCACGATTTCGGCTCGCACAATTACATTGAGGCCCTAACCATCTTTGCCAACTGCATAATTTGCCATCAAAGATTGTTCTCTTGAGTCATCACTCACGAAACCTATTCTACTTTTGAAATTTATTGTTCGCATTTCACTTGTCCATGAGTCTACCAACCAATGCCACCCAAGACTACATGTATTCACTGACACAAAATTCTTGCACTCTATGCCACTAAAGGGCAACTAAAGTAAAACAATGAATCAGTTTACACTAAAAAATTGTTCTATGAAAAACTATACTGCTGTCATTTTCACCATCATAGGCAGTAGTGTAGCCAGAAAAATTTTAGGGAGGGGGGATTCAACCCCCCCCCCCCTATAGATTACTAACTATGTAGGTTGATGTCTATTAACTGTGCACTTCATTTCTACAGATTATTAACTATACATCTACAGCTGTATTAACTATGTAACTATGGATGGTCATTGAACATTAAGTAAGATGAGCAACATATATTTCAAATACTACCAGTACTTGTGGCAGAAATGATATAAAAGCGATAAAGCTGAGCACAAAATTACAAAAGTAGCCACAATCACATGTAACTATTGCCAAAGCAGCTGTTTATAATCGCTACGAATTCAGTATGTTATTTTCATATTTTGCCAAAATAGCCAGCATTGAAAATTTCAAAAATAAAATAAGCTAAATGAGCTATACACTCAAAATGCCATTTCTTGTGGCATAAATGAGGTCAAAGCTAATGAAGTGGTAAATGTAATCAGTTACACATCAAAGTAATCACAGCAGCAGTTAGTAATCAGTATTATATCGAACTAATCTCACACACATTTCACCAAAATAGCCTGCTTTTCAGGTAAAAATATGCAGCAAAATTAGATATATATCAACCATGTCAGTACGTGTAGCATTGTCAATATGATAGTATATAAGCTGCATACTAGATGATAACATACGGCTTGCTTTTGTTTAGGCTCATTGGATGGTCAAACGGTTTTACGTTCACTCTTTTCAGTTTCCTAGCACCATTTAAGAGCAGGTTCGGAGCAGTTACTAACGATTATTACACTTTGGAGCAGCATTTCTCTTTTGGAGCAATCGGAGCAGCCCTTCCATCACTGTATTTAGCATTCATTGCCTTTAAAATTATCTGTGCAACATTGTAAATGTTTACCGCTCTATTAAGTACAATTTGTTTCACAAGTTGTATACATACATATATATATAAGTGTGCGTGTGTGTGTTGACATTTGTATCGCTAGATTTTCCAGCTTGTCAGTTAGAGGAATGAAAAATGGTTATTAAAGCCTTCAAGGCTTTTTTTTCCCCCATTATAAAGGAGAGAGAGAGAGAGACATCACAGGGCCCATTCACTCGCGACTACTGACAAGGCAAGGTCGTAGCGGCAGAATATGGGCGCCGAGCCGTTTCGCGGCGGAGGTTTCCGTGGCCGTTACAACCTGCCATTAGGGCTGTGCACGATCGTGACCGGTGGGACAGATGGTGCAGGATTAGCGAAGCTTAGCTGCAGACCGGATGTCCTCAGTAAGTCGCCGAGGGGCGGCTGAAGGCGCTGTAGCAGCACGTGCCGTGGCACAGTTGCGGAAGCAAATCGGGCGGTGAAACAAAACGGCCTCGGTGCCTCGCGCGCCGCTCTTGCGAAACGCCCGCTGACAAACATTAGCGGGGGCGCGACGGCAGCGGAGAGAGGTGGGGTGCAGTGCTTCCTTCAAGAATACGCGCGCCTCATGTGCGCGACGGACAGGTCAATTGGTATTTATTCGCTGGCGCAGCGAGAAAACCCAACGGCGTGACGATGGTGGAGTGTCGACACGGCGCCAGCAGCGCATCCCCTTGACGTCACGAGTGACGGCTGGGGCGCATTATAGCTTCCAAGCGGTTTCTGCGGAATAGAAAGGCTTCGACATTCCCATCTGATTGTGCGACTTAACTTTGACTGACGTAAGAACGCGATGAAGGCGCTAGAAATCCCCTGTGACGGCGGCATGCACGGTAGGGTGAAGTATCAGAGCAGTAGTGGCAGTAGGACAGGAAGAGAAAAACGAAACGTCGCTCCCTGTTGACACGAGCAAAAATGCTCGTGTCTTCTTTTCCGTCCGGTTCCCGACGACGTTACCGCATTGAAGATAACGAGCCAATGTTTCCACTTCGTGCTGTTTAGGCTGAGCGCACACCGACGAGTCACCGACTCTTCAAAAGCGCACTCGGATAAAGGGCAAGGCAGACAGTCGTGAGAGAGAAGAATGCACGTGCTCGAGAACGCGAGACAGCAGCACCCCGAAGGCACCTGCGCGTGTCCATCGCTTTGTCACACGCGCAAGCAACGCTCCACGCATAATGAATGGCTTATCAATGATCAACCGCACAAGGTCAACCTTGGTTTGACACTGACGGATGTATACTAGCCATGCCCTGCACGTGGCGAGCGACATTACGACGAAGCTGAGGCAGCAGCAGTTACGGGGTGTCGGAGGGGGGGGGGGGGGTGCTCTCCCACCCAGCGGAGCACCTACCTTGCAGCCTAAATTACTCAGCAGTGTACTGCTGGAATGAACATTGAGTAAATAAAGGTCCAAATTTTGATCACGACGAAGGCGGTTTCTATCCTCCTCACCCCACCCCTTCATCAGATGACGTCATCTGGGCCGCACCCCACGGGAAAATGAGAAGCCTACGCCACGGCAAAGACGTAGTGTAAGTGCGGCGACTCAATGGTGGTACTTTATGTTAATGACCAGACATGCTGCTCTCGTGCTCAGTGGCGAACAAAACAGGTTAACGAGATGCAGAAAGAACAAGACGAGTCAGCTGTCTCTCATGAAATGTCCGCAATTGTGAAGTGTGTCGAAATTGTCAATGACACCACATGCCACCGCAGAAATCACGATCTCCCTTATTTCAGAACAACAGTCAGCGTTGCTGCCAAGGTGACGTCACGGTTGCTGACAACAGTGACATCACCTTACGAGAGAAAAAGAGCACCCTTTATGAGCTGTCACGCTTCCTTTTGAGTGAAGCGTTGTTTGGTCCTTTATATACGACATTTACGGGACGCTGCCAGCGCCGTGAACCGCTTTCGGGGCCATGTGCCAGGCTAAAGCTCAAGGCAGGATGCGCCTGCAGGGGTAAGGAAGGGGACGGCACGCAAGCACGCAGGGTGCAGCGCTCTCTCGACGAGCCACGGGCGCTGCCAAGCGGTTCACGCGACCGCTCACCCGTATTGTTGTCGTTCACGGCGCACTTGCCAAGTCACGTCGTGGGCAAGTAGTGCAGCAGCGAAGAAGAAAGAAAGCTGCCGAGACAGCGCTGCCTGTCCGCGCGCTTTACAGCAGCGGCGGCAATGACAAGTGGAGGTCAAAGCTGCAGCGAGCCACCTGTGTCGTCTCCTGAAAAGGCGCGGTGCACGCTCGGCGGCAGCTGTCGCAGCAGCGACGGATAACGGCGCCAAGAACGTTCCGAGAGAGGCTCCGAATGCTCCCGACAGCAGACCTGGTGGTCCCGCCTTGCCTGCACGTTAACGTGGTCAGGGTTCCCGGGGTACCTCGCAATAACCCACACCGGATACTGTGGATAACTCATCTTTTAAGCTGCATGAATCGCCGGGTTATCAGTTATGCACATATCGACGGAAAGCCGATCGTCTCGGAAGTACCCCAGCACGACCTGGCATAAAAACAAGATATACAGGTACACAAGGCGGCAGCTATTGACTGAGGAGTGTTCGGAGCGACGGGGGTCCGCAGGCAAAAATAGAAAGGAGTTCGGCATCTGCCAAACCGCCTGGAGCTATCAAATCTGTTCAAAGAAAGGTACACGATTCGCTTCATAACGAATGCTGTGTGGCCCATCGGGAGAAGCAACGGCGTGCACATGGCGGCTTGAGACTGCAGCTCTGGCACGTTGAGACACTGGAGAAATCCATTAGACGACTGGCAGGCAGACTGGCAGCAATTGCAATTCAAGACTTGTCGCGTAAAGGTGTCACCGAAACTGCGAGCATTGGCTACATACATTAGACTTACTGCCGCTGCACAGTTCCAAACAGCGCAACGTGTCCGGCAGGGGCGCAGTCAGGTGTGACAAGGGCGTAACGAAACAACTCGCCGCATGTGTACATGACAGGTGCGGCGATTTGTCTGCCGCAAGAGAACTCCAAAGCGCTAGGAGCAGCATCGGGCAAGTGCAAGCACGCAATGTGTGGAGCGCAGCCGAGAAAGCACGCTCTCGCGAGTGAACGCGCAGTCAGCGCTCAAAACATCAACCCATCTCACAATGAATTAAAATATCTCTTGAAGCAAGTATTCAATGCCCTCAGTGAGAAAGCACCGTTGGTAAAAAAAACAAAAAAAAACCGGAACAACCAAGAATGATGAACGCGGAGATTTTGAATTTGCCTTTTGAACACGCCTGTATTCCAGGACACCTTTTTCCAGGACACGCACTCACGACGCCACAGGGAAAGTGTGTGCAGTGAAATAACTCACGGTGTTGAGCTGGGTAGAGAGACAAAAAAGTTTCTGCAGCCGTCCTAAGCACGTCCGCATTGCGATCTATCATGCTCGACTTGAATCAAGTCTGGTGCCACTTCTTACAGCGACACACGTCTGCGGTTCATATGCAAGGCGCCTTCTGGAGGCAACACGAAACTCAAGCAGGAAACGAAGCAAGGATATAGTCCGCTAGCGAGGAGGACAACTAGAGTTCGCTGCAGCCAATAATTGCCTGCCCTGGGGCGGTCTGTAAATAGAAAAATGAGTCATCTGAGTGACCAGACCTCCAAACCAAATGCAAAAGATAACGCTCGCTGAAACCAGGCAGCCCCGTCTAACACCGGCAATGCTACACAAGGTCTCGTTAGGCGGTGGCCACGAGATCAGTCATGACGTTGTAGCATTCGGACGTGCCAAGCCGAGGTAGAGCTCGGTATACATTTCAGCAAGCTGGCTTTGAAGGCGCCGGCCACAATGCGGTGCGTGCTTGCACACCCCAACGCCGAGGCACGAATACCGCTCGGTTAATGGGCTCGAAGAAAGACCAACGGTTGTACGGCCATCATTACCCTACCAAGGCTGAAATGTACCGCTGAGCACGATAACAGCGCCGTGCGAAGCCATTCGCGCGGCGCTATTTCATCCTGACGCACCTTTAATACAGGAAACGCTACAGTGCACGAGCGCTGGAGCTGAATGACGCATGGTCGCAACGACCCGCAAATTGGAATCGCGAGGAGGCCTATCGTTTTTCATATATTTGGGGAAGCGGCCCCTTCCTGGGCTTCGTGCCGGTCGTCCTTGTTAAGGAGAGCCAGAAACTGGTTCGAACGATGCGAGACAAATGACAGCCTCGCGTGTCGTTAACCCCCATGGACAGGCGAGCCGGAGCGCCCCGTGAACGAGGCGGCAGACATAACAGGGCCCCGAGGATCGATGGCATACCGGCCATGGCTCTTGACCGATTAAACGCGGCCTTGGCCGCCATATCCATCTTGCGCACGCTGGCAGGCTGTGCAGAACGGCTTAACATTCATCTGTGACCAAAAATGCGCGACGCCGCAGCGGCCTTTCATTTCCTCAGCTGCCCTCGCCTTCCCCACTAGGGCGGAACGCTAATTTATACGAGGCGATGCGTGCTTGCTGGTAGCGCATCTTGAGTAGTTAGTAGCGCAAATAAAAGACAGGACAAATGTAGATACAAAGGGACAACATAGCGCCCTGTGTGCGTCCATGTGCGTCTATATTTGTCCTGTCTTTTTTGCGCTACCAAGGAACGCTAATAGAGGTACGATAAGTGCACCCGCACAGTCGCCCGTGCTAATGGCGCGGTTCGGCGTGGCATTCACCACGTGAATTTCATTGAGCAGCGCACATGGTGCCGTTCGTGACGTACTGTAGTATGCGCCAGCGCCCGTCACCCTTGAACTACTTCGTCGACAGAATGGCGGGCAATGACGCAACAGCGTCGCCCGATTGCGACGCTACGCGCTCCGACAGAAGCAGCCGTCCATACTGCGCGCCAACCATCCTACCCGAGGAAACGTGGCTTATCACAGCGGCGTCGGACATCCTCCGGCAAACGGGGCGCCGGCCTCCCTCCCGCATCAATGCTGCGCGCAGTGCCAGCAGCGACGCCGAGAAAAGGGAGGGGGGACTACGCCATCCACGCGGAGTGACGTCAAAGAGGCGCCACCGCGTAGCATTTTACTTTCCTTTTGGGTGCATAAGGAAACGCTGGGCAAGGCTAACGACGCCACTAATAACCTACGTGCCCCTCAGGCGCTCTCCAAATAATAGGCGATGACAAATGCGTGCTGCGCGCAGAAACACGTACAGGACTTCGTGCAACAGACTTCGACACGTCGCGATTGATGGTATACACGAAAGGTACACGCAAATAGATTCAGGGCTTTTTAATAGCGAACTAGACTGACAGCGCTCGCGATAAGGTGACAAATATGTGTGGGTTTTATAACTTACGAGACCATATCGATCACATCAAATAGGATAGCTTGGAAGCGTAACTGATGTGACCGCTGAGAGGACGGTTAGCAAGCTATAGCAGATGGAAGTACTTACATGTACGAACTGCGGTCGCAGGTTTTAACACACAAACAAGGAGCGAAACGACTGTGTGTGTCGCACGCCACCGTCTGCTGCCGCGTGCTTCTGCTTCGTCTGATCATTCATCATTCTCTGCCTATTTTATGTCGACTGCAGGACGAAGGCCTGTCCCAATGATCTACACTACCTTGCGCGACCCGACTCCATTTTGTCCCGGCAAACTTTATGATTTCGTCGCTCCATCTAGCTCGCCGCCGTCCTCTGCTTCTTTGCCCTTCCATTGGTAACCAGACCACTGGTTGTCTGTCCTACCTACTAAGTGGCTGGCCCACGTCGATTTCTTTCGCTGAATATCAACTAGAATATCAGGCATACACCCGATTGTTGTGTAACCCTTCTGCTGTCTTCCGATCTCTCAATGTGACGCGCCTAGCATTTTACATTGCTTTGCACGCTGCGGAGTCCTTGACTTTTTCTCCAGTTTCTTTGTTATCCTCCAAGCCCCATATGTTAGAACACAGTGCGCAATGACTGTATACTTTTCGCTATAGGACAGCGACAGATTGCCTGTCATGATTTGGGAACGCCTGCGGTAAGCGCTCCGGCCCATCCTTTTTCTTCGCTGAATTTCCTTTTCGTGAGTAGGCTCCCCTGTTATTTATCCGGTTTAAGTCTTTTTTTTTTTTTTTTTCAATTCGTCGCCGCCATTGCTGGAGTCTTGCATAGAGGTTGACTTGGTGCGGCAGTTTTCGTGGTTCTATGGCGCAACACGTAGGTCCCGAACCGAGCGCACGGTACGGCATGGCCGGCGTCAAGCCCAAACCCAACTCGGAACGCGAAGGAGCCGATGTGTCCCACGAGGCCGAAGGAGTGTTGGGAGCAGCAGCGCGTGGAAACGAGAGGCGTCGGCGGTGCACTGCGGCAGCGCTCAAGGGCGCGGGGAAGCGCCTCATCGAGTGGCCAGCGCAGGTGGTCGCTGGCAGCGTGCCCAGTTATGTCGACCGGGCAGACCTGCCGACCAGAAAAGAAAATGGGCCCCTCAGGCTGCCGACAACGCGGTTTGCATAGTCTCGCTCTCTGCAGACCGGTTGAGGTCGTTTGACGCCAGCGGCGCCCAACTTCATGGGGAGCCCCGCTGAGGGGTCCAGGAAATCGGAACAGTCTCTTGCACGCTGTCAGCGTCTCGAGCATAACAAGTCGATGCCAATTCGAGGTTATGCGAGCAATATATGTACTACCTGAAATGCCGGCGACGTTCAGAGAGTTTCACTTCGGCGGGCCAAATGGTTTATATATATGTGTTACTGCGGTTCTATATAACCTGCGAGGTTTCGGGCCCGTGAAGACGAGCGGTAAAGTGAGAAGAGGACGGAAAGCGACGGGCGCAGAACCGAAAAAGAGACGCAGCAGACAGGCTCGAAACATGTGCAAACCCGCCAATAGTCACGGCGCCAGAGCGCGCGGCACACCAAAGCTCTCTTTGGGAGCACTTCACACACTATCCGACCCCGTTAAACGGAGATTAGACCCATTGGCTTCAGTAACTAACGGAGACGACATTATGAAACCGTTAAGCGCACAAAGACGGGAACAAGAAGACGACATACAGAGCGCTACCTTCACTGTGTCTGAAATGGCAGGCTTCTTGGTCTTTGACAATTTAGTCGGAAGCGCATCAATGCTCTCAAGAACTATGCGATCGGCTTCAGGCTGAAATGCCCTGCTTGCCACTGTTCGCACCATGCCCAGGAGTTGTCTTATCTGGTCTCGGGGCAACGCTGAACTTCGGACCAACGCCGAGGACATCTTCAACGAACTTTGGTACATTTACATCACCTAACTTCTTAACATATGGTTCACTCGATTCAGCGTTTCGCTTCTTGGGATGAATGGTAAGGGTCAATTTCCAAAAAAATCCCGTTGCCTGTGGCACCGTGCGCATCTCCTGGGAAAACCTTCGAAGGTGTCTTCCTGGTGGGGCCTGCTGCGCGCACGCCACCAGCAAGCAATCCTTGAGCAGACGAATTTGCCTCCACGTCTCGGATCTCAAAAGGCGACAAAGGTGCTGGGCAATGTGGCGGGAAGGCCGGAAAGTACCCAACAACTGTGCGATGGCAGGAGGACAAAAGGCGCGGTTAATGGCAAACGTCAGTAGTCTTGCATTGCAGTTAGCCTTAACGATGAGTGAAGAACACCAGGAAGGATCAAGAAGCACACATGGGGGAACGATGCTCGGTGTGGTAGAAATATACTGAATGAGAGTCCGAGCTAGTTGGTACATTGACATTATGAAACCGTTAAGCGCACAAAGACGGGAACAAGAAGACGATACACAGAGCGCCACCTTCCTTGTGTGTCGTCTTTTTCCCGTCTTTGTGCGCTTAACGGTTTCACAATCCGTTAAGC
Organism: Rhipicephalus sanguineus; assembly: GCF_013339695.2. NCBI lineage: Eukaryota > Metazoa > Arthropoda > Arachnida > Ixodida > Ixodidae > Rhipicephalus > Rhipicephalus sanguineus. The sequence continues at coordinate 284,580,094 of NC_051176.1, forward strand.
GCACAAAGACGGGAAAAAGACGACACACAAGGAAGGTACCAACTAGCTCGGACCCAGCCTCTGAAACGGAGACGACGGCGGTGCGCGTTCTCTATCTTGAGGACGACACAAAATTCTGAGCGCGGTACTAGGAAAAAACAAAAAGCCTACTTCGAAGCAGCTTCAATCAGTCTCGAAGTTCCCCAGAGATCACGTGTGGCCTGTCCACTTACGATTCTCAACTTAATAAATAAATAAAACGCACTGCAGGAGTCGCGTCGCGAATTTGGGTCGGTCACTGAGTGTTCCGCGCTCAGTGTGATTCAATGCCCCACAAAGTTTCGATAAGTATTCGACACTTTACTGTACATGGGAGAGAGGTACGGGTAGAGTTTCAGCCCTCTGTTGCGGGGCTAACGGTAAAACGCCGTTGAAAACAGACGCGAAACAAATTTCAGACGTATAGCCAACAACGCTGACATAGCTAACACCAAGCGTAATAACGAAGGCAGAAATGCCATGCCACCGCGAAATACAACGGGACAACGAACAAAAGGGGGGAAAAAACCCCTAGAAATATGTATATATACATAAGCAAGTTTCACCAGAACAGTCTCACGTTTCACGCGGTAGTCCGGTAATTGGGAAGTCGTTTAGACGACTATCTAAGACGTAAGCAGGTAGACCACAAATACGATTTTCTCAAGGACTGTCACGCGACGCTGTGTCAAATAATGGTCGCGAGGCAAGGACACTTACGTAACAGAGGCTGAATGCGAAATACCGCGGCTGATTACAAGACATTGAGCAAATCGGACAAAAATATAGGCAAGCAGAGATGCCTCGCCATGCTTCGAAGAGTATGACGAAAGCCACTTGTCAGTTGGCGCAATCCGGTGCACAAATTTCGCCGTTTTCGCGTACCACAAGTGGCCAACATAGATTTGAATGAAAGAGTGGAGAGATTGCGTGTTCTCCCTTCCCCGCCCCATTGTTACATGCCTGTTTGCATGAATGTGACAATCGGGCATCACGTGTCCGCGTTACACTAAAAAAAACATGGCGCCGATCCCAAGCAACTGTGAACATATTTCTGCCATTAAAAGCAAGAAGTAAAACGCGTGATATTCATGATGCTACCGATACACAATGTGATATGACATGATACAAATATAGCATGACACAGACTGTTGCACGGTAAAGGGCACGAGTTTCAATGGTGGCAACCAGTGCACTGTAAGCAAAAAAAAAGCCGAGATGGGAGTAAATGGACTTGTCCTCTAGCGCACGCCCCGATGGGGGTTTTATATACCCCGTCCAGGGGAGTAAAAAATTTACCCCCCTTAAGGACGGAGGTTTTGGATGGACTGATGGGAGTATTTGTTTACATCCATAGGGGAGCTTTTCCAGGTAAGTATGGGAGTAAATTTTGATAACCATCGAAAAAAAAATGCTTTTCGCTGTCGCACCATGCACCAAAGAATCTCTAATTAAATTAGCATCGAAACACGCAAACTCGATCACACGTACACAAACATGCACACAACATTCGCAAAGTAATACATCACTCACACTGACAACCGCTCGCCACCCGCGCTTCACAACCAAACTTTGGTCACCGAGTATATATAGGCACCACATCTTGACCTCCTATGTAGCTCGGACGGGACACTCCTTTTCCGCGTAATTATGCACCAAACATTCATGGCGTACGTGTATATTTGTGGTGGGCCTATAGATACTACTGAGGTACACCCGTCTTTTACTATAAACCCGCCTAACATTCAACGCCACGTATACCGCATTGTTGCCGACGGCGTCGCTAGGCCTCTCGCAGGAGTACGGCACGGCTATACGACGAACGGCGGCTCGCGATCACAAAATGCTTGCTGCTGTGCAGTTTTCGTCGCCGTTATTTTACACACACAATAAAAAAACAGGTGTCCGCTATCCGCGTTAACCCATTAGCGCCCAGCGTACTTTACAAAGTACACTTCATTTTTTTGGAATAGAAAATACACTATCCAATATTCTAATTTTTCTGATTAGCATTTTTGATGCTAAAGGTTGCAGCAAGACACTCCTAATCGAACATATTGACTCAGGTCAATTTTTGCTGTGGTACGAGTTGTTAAACTTTTGGAAAACGAGCGCCAGTCCAACGCATGTGACGACTACTACATTTTCTCAAATAATTTAAGGTTTCACCCTGTATATATTGAAAAAACAGATTGGTTGTGCTTCAAAAGGAACAATATAATCACGGCGAAGCGCAAGAATCAGCTGTAGTGCACAGTTTTGCTCTGAGGGGTAATCAAATGTTGGTGTACTTTTTGTAGTACACTGGGCCTTTGTGAGAGCTTACATGTGCATTGCGTTGTAGGTTGCCTCAGAGATCAAACCAGGTATTTTCTTCAGAAGAATGCCGTTTTTACGGTCATTTGAGACTCGGGAGACTGCAACAGATGCCGGCAGGGATATACGAGAGCCTCTTGGTGAAGTAATTGTCACTCCCAAACGGCTGAGGAGGAGGGGGAAGACGGCTGTGCGAATGAATGCCTTCTGCCTGATGGAACGAAAGAAATCGGGAAGACTGCTTCTGTTTTGATCCGGGAAACGAGTTTCTTTTCGTAAAGGGCAAAGACAATAGCATAGTTGCTATCGCGATGAACTATGACACAGTCGAGCCACTACGCTCTGTAAGCAGATGATCATCAACTCAAAAGAAAAACGTAGTGCCATCACGAAACATCGTCAGCAGCTAGAGAAATATTGGCATGGGAGAGATACACCTCCACAATCAAGCTGCGTATAACTTCAGAGCTTTTATTCGTGGCAAAATGAGATGGAAGCACCTATTTACACAGATCATCAACATTGCTGCACTGAATGCACAGAGGATCTGCAAAACTACTGGAGGTTAGCAGACCCTCTATGAGTCGACTGCTGTCATTCACCTGCACACTTGCAAGACACTACCTGTGTCGTATGGTATGGAAAACTTTATTTAGGTCCGTCGGGGCGTGAACTAGCACGTAGCGGGCCGCTCCCACGTCGGGACAGATAGGCCTAACCTGTCCGCCACGTCGTGGGCCCGTTGGACTGCCCATAGCTGCGTCCTGAAATCCGTACTGCGTAGCGCAGCATCCCACTTTGACGATGTAACGTTTTGAACCCGTAACGCAGGGCACCGCCAGAGCATATGATCTAAGCTGGCAAATTCTGAGCAAAGCGCGCACGTGTTTGACGTCTGAGTTTCTGGGTAAATTTTGTGCAAGAGTGCGGGACTGGGATATGCCCCGACCTGCAGGAGTCTGAGCGTCAATGCCTGAGGCCTGTTCAGTTTACTGTGCGGTGGCGGATACTTTCGCCTCCTCAGATTAAAGCTTCTTGCAAAGTTCATTGTACGTCGTTGGGGGATCTTTGTGTCAACAACCTCATCGTCATGCCGTTCAGTAGCTACGCGGTCGACGACTCCTCGCGCAGCTCTATGGGCCTTCTCGTTGAGGTTGGACGGAGCGCCCTTGATCTGTCCCATGTGAGCTGGGAACCAGACGATTGTGTGTTGTTGTACCTCCTTATTTCGCAGGATCCGCAAGGCTGATTCTGAGATGGTGCCCCTACCGAATGCTCGAACTGCTGATCTCGAGTCACTGTATATTGTTGTTCTCCCGTCGTCTAGCAGGGCCAAGGCTATTGCGACCTGTTCGGCAACCTCAGCCGTTGTGGTCCGGACCGACGAGGAGTTTGTAATAATGCCATCTTGATCAACAGTGACTGCAACGAATGCTTTTCCGTTTGGGTACCGTGCAGCGTCAACGAAACAGCAACTCCGGGCATGTGCATGGGCACTCTCCAGGAGGGCTTTAGCCCTAGCCCGTCGTCTGCCTACATTGTATTCAGGGTGAACTACCTGGCTCGGCACACGAACAGCCAGCATTCTTGGCTCTTGTCATAATAATACAAAAGTTGTTTTGGCACATGCAACTTGTCGAAGCAGCGACGCATCATGCAAAGCGTTGCACCATACTTTTCGCAGCATCATTTCTATTTATCACAGACAGTGCATTTCAACCGTTTTTCAATATTTTTGTGAAATGCCCACATGGATGGAGGGGACTGGCAGGCACACTGGACACGGTAGACCTCTTGATAGTTCTATTGTGTATACCTGTGTCGTGTACACAATAGAACTATCAAGAGGTCTACCGTGTCCAGTGTGCCTGCCAGTCCCCTCCATCCATGTGGGCATTTCACAAGAATATTGAAAAACGGTTGAAATACACTGTCTGTGATAAATAGAAATGATGCTGCGAAAAGTATGGTGCAACGCTTTGCATGATGCGTCGCTGCTTCGACAAGTTGCATGTGCCAAAACAACTTTTGTATTATTATGACAAGAGCCAAGAATGCTGGCTATTCGTGTGCCGAGCCAGCTTGCATTGCTGTCGCAAGAGCCCAGCGTACTTTCTAAAGTACAGTATCATAACTTCTGAAGGAATAGATGTAACGCTATGAAACTTGCCAGATGTTTTTGTCTACTGTAGTTAGATAAGTGCGCGAAATTTCAATTACATTCAACAAATAGTTTTTGCTTGGGCCTTAATGGGTTAAGCTACGGAGCGATGCACTTACAACGAACGAGACGGCTCGTAGTCGCGGTTCCTGTTGCTCGCAGTGCAGCGGCGGCCGCATGTTGGTTCAATCTATCTCGTATCGGCGCTCGCCTTCTCGCTATACGTTTGACAACGGTGGTTGCATGGCACAAAGAGACAATTTAAACTTACTCATTCCAGCAGCTTTTATTTTCTGTGAAACATATTCTTTGCTTCACTGGTGGCCGGTGCGAGCTCGTATATAGAACTCGCCATGGCGACCGATGTGGCTGTGCGAGTTCGCGCGCCGCCGGCTTGGTACCGACGACGTAGCGAAGCCTTCTTACCGCTTAGAAGTTGCAGCCGGTGAAACATTCGGTGACACTCCGAGAAGCAAGCGTTGCCGGTGGTCGGGGCAAGCGCGTCGCCGGCGCAGCTCTCACACCGGCCGCCGGCCGGCTTGATGCCGACGACGTAGCGAAGCCTACTTCTTACTGCTTCGAAGTTTTAGCCGGTGAAACTCCAGAAACAACCCGCTGACGATCGCAACAGCTTACTTTTGTTACCGATGAAATTATTCTTCGCATTTCTTCGTAACTCGGCACGTTGAAGCGAGGTATCCGTGGCGTGTCGGAGGCTTGCACTCGTGTGCATGGGCATTGCCGCTTGACGGGAGAATAAACACAGGACAGCCAGCTCGATGTGTTCGCGGTCGGACGCTGGCGCGAGTTGAACTTGTCTTTGAACAGAACGGTTCAGTGGAGAAAATAGTCCTGCACGTCTACACAAACCAACCGGCCGTTGCAAATCCTCGCTGCAAATCGTCGCTGCAAACAGATGCCCGTACACACACGCACATTCACACACGCACGCACATCACGACCAAAAATGGTTTCTAAAACTCCCATAGGGAGTTTCTGACCACGTGACACGCACGTCACGACCAAAAATACTTTTTAAACCTCCCATAGGGAGTTTCTAACCACGTGATCTAAAACTCCGTGGGGAGTTTAACAAGGTCATGTCGTTCATAAACTCCCTCATTAAGCAAGGGGCGTTTTACGACGACATGTGCCGACTTCACCCCGCTACCGCGGAGTAAATGATTGGGGCATGGGGGTTTTAGGGGCTCATATGCTCGAAAAGCTCCCATCTCGGCTAATTTTCGTTTACAGTGTGGTGTAAATCATGAAAGGGGGGGGGGGGGTCAGGGGGGTCCTGATCCCCCTTGTTCAGGCTGGGGGGGGGGGAGAGGCACTCCTTGATAGTGCCCCCCCCCCCCTATGAGATTTATCTTTTTTTACCCCAATGAGCAGAAACGAAGTACAAAAGCGAAAGCTGCTTGTCGTTTTAAGAATCACTGTAGAGCACGAGTTTTCGGAAAGGATGCGGGTTACAATTCTGACGTCCCTGATCATCTACCGTTATTTATGTCGACGATTTGTTGGAAGCCATTCACAATAAAGTATAAATGCGATTGATCGATTGTGGTTGTGTTAAGGGACACTAAAGAGAAACAATGAATTGGTTTAGATTCATAAAGTGTGCGCGGAGAACTCTTGTGTAGTTTATTTCACCATCATAGCTTTATTATCAGAGGAGAAAACCAAGTTCAAAGTTTCATTTTTAAATTTCGCACCGAACTTTGTAATTCGTGACGTAAAAGATTTCAGGCACGTAGGCAAGGGGGGGCCCCGCCCCCCCCCCCCCCCCCCCGAAATTCGTCCAGCCTTTTATGTTCCCGGGCAATTTTGTTTCTTTTTGCCATGAAAAGACTTTCTTTCGAATAATTAGGCCTTGGGCCCCCCGCCGAAAAAAAATCCTGGCTACGTGCCTGAAAGATTTCAAAGAGCATTAAACGAATTTCGGCGCCACTGGCTCGACGAAATTTCCACAGACTCGTTATGTCAAGCCTCTGGCCCCCTCAGAGGACAATGTGCTTCGATTTAACCGATTAGGAACTACGCAGGCCCAAGCAGGCGCCGTCAAAAATATGTGACGTCACGGCAAATGGTGCGGGAATTCCAAGGTGGCCTCGCCACCTGTATTTTCTTTTTGCGAGTTTTCTCGCTTATTAAGCGTCTTCTCGCAGCAAGCGTGGTGTTTTTGGTATCGTGGAAGACTACTTTACTAATGCGAGAAAAATCGTTTTGCTCTTTAGTGTCCCTTTAAACAAGTCACCGATGGACATAACAATGCTTTGCAAGAAAGTTTTCAAAGGTAAATCGTGGGAGGCTTTGTCAAACATATACACATGATGTGGAATAGAACAAAAGAAGTGCTAGCATATTTGTGTCATAGTATAACCCGAATGACATATTAGATAGAATTATGCTAGAGCCTACCTACGAGCTATACGCTTAGAAACTAACTTCGCCATGAAATGTGCGTTTACATTATTGGTTGCTGAGTGCTGTTTTCCCTGACCCTGCGCCAACGCTCATGCTCGTTTTTTAAATTCATTTTAAAACATTATGTTAATTTGTTATAATTAAAAATAACATATTTATGGAAACAAAATGGCCGCCATTGCAAGTTGTGACCCTCCCCCCCTTGAGATTTTTGTGGATTTACGCCACTGTTGGCAACAACGGCTCCGCACAAGGACGGCGAATCGGGCGAGTATGAACTTATCCACGATATACCTGTATTGCACCCACGTCACGGCCTGGAATTCTGAGATACCAGATGGGGGACCACCCGTAACAGTGAACGTTTATAGTGAACGTGCGGATACGTTTCTGCGATCGCTCTAGCCATGGTGCGCTGTATTTGGGCACGCGCACCTCAGCAGAACGACAAAGAGACAGGTGTCTGAACATATGTATATTCCACCTGCCAAAGGTCGTGCACAATCAGTGCGACTGCACGCTAAGCGCAAAGCGGTGCAGTTCGTGGCTGGCCCGTATCAGGCAAACTGACCATGTGCAGCGTTCACTTCATTTCACGTGAGCTCGAAAACAGTTTTTGATTGTTGAAATGCTGGGACAAGACGAAAGAAGGGCACAAATTACCCATTCGTAGGCACGCCATCCACAAGCTGTGGGAAGAGACGAATCCCAATTCGGCATCGACGCTCATGATCGGATACAGCACGCGTCATGAAGACCCTGCGCGCCACGACCGCGTGGAAAGACGGCTCCTGCAGAAAGGCGGCAGTCGCGGAGTCGATAGCGGAAGGCCAGCTGCCACCAGAAGACGAAAGTCGCACGGAAGAAAATGAGCCTGTTTGACTTTCTCAAGGGACTTTGAACGCTTTCATCTCCTGCAGGGTCACGAAGCTCGAGGAGTAAACGAGGCAGCTTTACCCGTGCGCCACTCCAGGTATAGAGCATTGATGTCCGTCGACGTGTCAGCGCCCAGTCGCAGCATGTACGGGTCGACACCATCGTAGTACATTCACACCTTTTCTTCGTATCAAGCGTGCGCTGACCTGATTAACCTAGCGTAATATGCCGCACTAAACGACTCCGCTAGGAGCGGGCGGCATGGCGCCCAGAAGGTCGCGAGAACTCCAAAAACGCTTGAAGCCAAAGAATGTGTGAATGGCGCTGCACAGAACCGAACAAAACGAGGCAATAGCTAATCCCTCAATATGGCCACCGCTACGGCGGAGGAACGGTCGTGAAGTCACGTGCAAGCCATGTAGAGAAGGCCATGGTTGACGATGGCTTGACACATTTGAAAATCCAAAACGCTTCTAAAATTCCGCGCGTGCGTTGGCCTCTGTGTGCCTCGGTAGAGAGAAAGCTTGCGCGCATCCACGATCACGGCAAAGGCTGGAACCGCTTCTGTACATTCGACATTCGTTTTTACGTTGCGCGTCTATCCTGGATAATGACTCCCTTCCGTTGGGGCGTAGCTTCGCTTCCAGGTTCTTTAGAGAATTTTGGCTGGAGACATTGTTAAAGACGCGAAGTTTTAAGATCCTTGCCAATACTGAACTCAGCCTTCAAGACGGTAATTGTCGAACGACGGCCGACTGCGCTGCCAGTTTCAACGCGGTTGAAACGCCAAGTCCGCGCACAAGCATTAGAAACGCTGTGCCAGCCATCTTTTGCCAACAGCGTGACCAAATGCGGAAGAGTCTGCCTTTGTTGTGCACGAGGGCTTTCTCTCCTCAGGGAGCAACTATAGCTGACGTCAAGCGCCAACCCAAAAAGGCGAAAAGCACAGAAATGCTGCGGTGACAGGCGCTACACAGGCTGTAAAACAACTGTGAACAGCTAAAGTCGCGCCTGTCGCAACGAACACCGGCTGACTACCCTTTCGGCCAACACGCGAGTTGACGTCACCTTTAGAAAAAGTTACGACAGTTGCGTGAAACATGAGCTCTGTTCAGGCCATTATTCAGATTGAAGTCGTAAAATGAGCGGGCATTCATATTCCCAACCTCAGTTGGAAAAGTAATCAATAAAACAATAAGCCACGAAACAAGCCACTTTAGTACCCAAAAGGCATGCAGACCCGCGACGTTGTCCTAACTAATAAATGCGCACAAGGACTGACGAAAAGGAATGATATGGGCAGTGCTTTTTTACAGCATAGCTGTTATGCCCGCCGTTTGTCCTGTTCGCGATGTATACCATCATGCCAGCGCGCGCTCGCTTCGTCATCTGCTTCGCTCTTCGAAAATGTGCGCCCGGCGCGCGCTCTCCCGCTGCGCCTATTTGTCCGGCGTGGGATACAATAACTCGGATGGGCGAGAGAACGAGTGCAGAGAAAGAAAAAATCTAGAAAGAAACACAAAGAGAGAAATAAAGGGGAAAATACAGAAAGAAACAGACAGAGAGAAAGACGCAGACACAAAAAAAGACAGGAAAAAACAGAACACAGAGAGAGAAAGAAATAGAAACACCCAATCGAACCCGATCGATACCTAGCCTTAAGAAAAAAAAAAGTCAGGAAGAGGGTCACGGCACCGCGACTCTCTTCGGGTGTCCATTGACCCCTTTTGGAAGGTAGAAGCAGAGAGAGCATTACGGCAGGAGTCACTGGACTCTCCTGAAGAGCGTTTCGATTGGCTTCCGTGATGAAGGCGCCGTCGTATACGCCATACATATCGCGCGTTTGCCGTTCGGCGCCGTCGTGGCGCGGTGGCTCGCCTCGCTCGCCGACGGAGCCGGGGTGGCGCGCCGCCTCCGCCTTCTCCCTTAGTCTCCTCGGTCTATTGGAATGCGTTGCGTGGTTGCGTGTCTTGAAGGTTTGTGCGATTTGTGTTCAAGCAAACATGCGCATCTTTGGTGGCGTTGGCGCCAGGCTCCGTACTCGAAGTGACGCTAGGAGGGCGGAATATTCGTGGAGCTGCGGACACGGACAACGCACGCCTGTTAACGGTGAGTGTACTGCTTTCGTAGGTACTAATTATACAGCTTTAGCTGGGCGTCTGCAGCAGCTCTGCGGAAGTAATCTGCCAGCTATTCCCAACAGCAGCCTGCGTCCGCGGGGCTGTTGCAGATGCCCAACTAAAGCTGTCAGTTAACGAGTTGACACCGTTATGCGCGATGCTGTACAAGCTCCCATAAAATGAGCGATGCAAACAATTATGAAGGGTCATTGTTTTCTGATCGCACATTGTGTCTGCCTGCTGAAGGTGCTAGACGTTTTGAGATGCGCTTAGTCTACTTCACACTAACATTTCCATCGACCTTGAGTGTGCAGTGTGCTTCCGCGCGTGGAAACGTGAAAAAAAATGTGTACAAAACGCTTAGACGCACTATATATAATGGTTTTTGTTGGCTTAAAGACGGTAGTTGGAGGTGGAGATATAGTACGATGCTTCCAGCACGTACGCGGTGGTCACTTAAGTTCGACACGCCTCTCCGGTAAGGTGAAAAGCTCGAGACTCGACGGCGCACTTTGTTGCGGCCGCCGCTGCGCACTCTTTTTCCCCTCGTTTCTGTTTGCTGTTTTCGCGGTTTGCCTACACTGCGATGACGTTCGGCGTTATAACAGAATCGAGTGAGTGTACGTGACTGTGGGAGCTGACGGCGTCCGCGCGCGCTGCGTGTCCTTCGGGCGCTCGTACGCTAAGGATGGGTTACGTTTGTAAAACATGCGGTCAGTAACCGCTCACGGCGTGCCCCAGCTGACTGCCGGAGGATGCGCTTGGGTGTCGGAATATGCCGGCGCAAAGCCGTGCTTATTCTGAAAGCAAATTTTGAAGCGATTTCTCAGAAGTGCTTTCATTCGTGCATAGCCAGTGCCTATTGCGAAGCGAGGTTCCCGCCGCCTTTACGTGAAAATGTTTTCGTTGCGGAATTATTTCAAACGAAACACTCGTGTAAGATGTGCGTACAGTAACGGTGTGTTGAACAAAAGGTGGTTTTAAATACAAATAATCAGTGTGTGTGTGCGTGGAGGGGGGGGGGTTCTTCCCAGATTCCCGGATCGCTTCTACCGTCTCTTCACTCCAGTTGACAGCCACATTCGGGGAAACGAAGGTGTCGCAATGGTCTGGTGCCTCACCACTCGTGATGGGAAAATCAACAGCGGCATTCGCCCTGTCAACGAAGCAGTTGGCCCTACATTTCCTTTGGTTGGACAACACGACGTATAGGAAAAGAGGCGAGCGGCACCCATGCAAAGGAGCCTAAACCAATTTTGTTTGTTGTTTAAAAGAGACTCACATCATCTTGTGCAGCAAGTTTGTCGCCAAGTGACGTGTTACAAAAGCTACCATTTGCAAGTTGTGTTTTATACGATAACGGCAAAAAACTTGGTTTCTTACTATGCCTGTTTGCATTTGTTGTTTTGTCGTGAGCCTTCATTATGTCTGTGTCAATCACTTATTGTGTAGGTTTTGCAAACTCTTACTGCAATTCCGTTTTCTCATAATATCACTTTCTGCTTTTCAGATACAATTTTTCATGGCTGCTCCCGCTGAACAGGAGCGACAACAGCAAGTCGCAAGTCTGATGCCTCCAGCCGTCACCACTTCTTGATTTATTCATAATCATAAGGAATAAATATGGAAACATGATGCCGATTTCTGAGTTTATTTTGCACCATATGACACTATGCACATCACAGTCGCACATTTTAGTTGGCAATCATACAAGCATGTAAATAAGGAATACCTCAACAGCTTAGTTGGAAATCACAGACCATCTTTTCGCGCTTTCTAGATTACTCTGCTGGAAAAAGTGTGTTGTTTTGACGAGTTTCATTAAAATAATGATAAAATTGAACTATTTTTTTGCAGTCGCTGGACATAACGGCAAGCATTATTGGACTTGCTTAAAATGAATACTTCACTATTTCCAACCAGAAGTCGCGCAAAAGTAGAGAATGGGTCAACTGAGTAACTTAAAATAGTTGTGGAGTCGCCTGACGCTTCGGTGTGTGTCATTTGACCCCGTAGGAGTGTTACCGGCAACAGTCGTCTGATCGGGGCGTGAATGCACGTGTGCCTAGTTAGCCTAGTCAAGCCAGGACCAGCCGAGTGCCGAACAGCTAGCTCTGCTGTGCCCCAGCCTTGCGCGACTCAGTGCAAGTTTCTTTTTTCTTTTTTTTTTCTTTCAACGACTCGTATGGGCCAGCTGGCTACTCGCGAGACAAACGCTGTAACCCCGCACGACCTGCCTCCTGCTGCATGGCTCCTTTATGCAGTGGCGTGTCCACACTAGGCACGGAAGCACGCACTGCAAAACTAGCAAAATTCATGCCTACCGATTTCAGATGCCACGCGTTAGGCTACCGTTAGTAGCAAACCAATTGTATTACAGCCACCTTTGACGTTACACTGTTTCGCGTGAATCTCTCTCCCCTCGTACCCTGACCTCGCCGCTCTGTTGTACATACGTCAGCGGTGGCCTTGCACACTCATCCCTCTCTCCCTATCGTTTACACCCATTCTCCCATTCCCGCTGCAACTTGCCGTTCACATGTCAGCAGTCTACGCTGGGCAGTTGAAGTGCGGTCCGTAGCAAATTGACATTTTTCCTTCCCTTCCCGCATCCTGTTTTTTATGTATGCATCGTTTAAATGAAGAACCAATCACTATTTCTCCCTTCATGCTTTAGCGAAGAAATCAGCTGGGATAAATTATACCATCAGGGTGAGATGGTATGATTTATGCAGCGTTCAACAGACCCTGAAAGGAATGCAGACACCAAATATACGGGTCATTTTTTTTTTAATCTCTCTCTCCAAGGTAATATACAGCTTCTTGGGGACCTTAATAACGACCGGCATATACACGACCGCATCTCGAGTAACTTAATATCAGGCATTTTTTTATCACGCAGTTTCAGGTTGAGATAGTAGACGTTATGAAACTGGACAGCGTTGACACTGTCACACTATTTTGCTCGTGAGAACAACTTTTTCGTCATCGCGAATTGCCCAGAGAATGGAGCCACATTTCACTCAGACTTTAAAATTGAAATAAATGCCATTTTCAGCCGTCCGTCGCATCATACCTGCAAGCGCTCCTTGTAAGCATGCAAAGTTTATGCTAACGTCTTTCTAACCTAAAATTGGCAGCTGCGTTCACTTAAAGGAGTCCTGACACAAAAATTTTCGCCCCGCGTTTTTTTGCTGCAATGTGTTGCTGGGGGCCTGTTAGTCATAACACGGCACATCGTTTACTGCAGCGCGCGACAGATAATTACTTACAAGCTCCTCATTACCGACACAGCCTCAGTTTCGGTTTGACAGAGCTCCAAAAACGACATGCCGCCGGGTGTAGAGTGCCTCGATGCGCGCGCCCCCTCAAGGCACCCTAGCCGGGTGCAACTAGTATCACCACCTAGCGAGTGAAACGCTCGGTCACGTGAGCACACAGAACAGTGACGCAATTCCGCGCGGTCTGTCGTCGTCGGGCTCATCGTCGTCTGATGGCGACGATTTTCTTGCGGCGGGGATGGAAGGAATTTTCGACGTGGCGAATCACTTCAGGTTTGACCCGCTGGCGAGGAGCGATTCGTCGGGAAGCGCGTCAAAACAGAAATGGCGGCTACGACGTCATCATAACTTGTACCGGCTGCAACGGTTACGTAGGGGAAGTAGGGGGGTCACCTCGGGTCACCTCCGAGGGTGTCAATGCACCAGGTGCGGCCTATAATGCTGGATCGCGCTCGTGAACTTCAAAATTCATATAAAATACTTCCAAGCTTTATTCGCTGTCGATATTTTGCAGATGGTACACGCACGTACACGGGAATCGATCCAGCAGGCTATCTCGGCCGCGAAATTTTGTGTCAGTACCCCTTTAAATTTGACTTATAGGGCGAAGGAAAAGAGGTTCGCAGTGTTACAGCTCGAGTTTGAGACGAGCGCTACGCACGTAGAAATTCGGGATCATAAAGCTGAATTTACGTGAACCACCAGTGACTCTGATGTCAACGAGCGTCAGACAGAGTAACGCTAGAAGTGGGCCACGTCAATCGCAAACTTTCGCCAAAGCTAGACAGCCAGCTGCACACACATACGGCACGTGCAACGCCGCTCGCAGTGGACGCGACATGTTGTGCGACCGCACTTAAAGGGACACTAAAGGTTAATAGCAATTTATGTCGGAGTGAAAGGTCAATGTTTGAGAACGTCTGAAACGTCAGCATTGTCAACAGCAGTGCTCTACTGGTCGAGAAATTAAGGCAAATATAGGACACTATATGCGCCACCAGTGGGAGGTTTTGAAACGAGCCCGATGAGGTCAAGAGTACCGAGTACAAATTATCAGCTACGTATGACACAAAAAGAACATTACAAGCATTGCAAGGCGTAATAAAATGCTGCTTGTGCGTTTCTGTTTGATTCATGGAGAAAAGAACTTGACGTTACAATTGAGAACGGCGCGGATTGTGCAAAAGTTCAGTTTTCCCCGAGCTACGCTCCGCTCGCGCCTTAGTGGTAGTTTCGTTATCGCGTACTGCTGCGTGCCTTGCACGCTCATGAAAGTCGCTCTAACGGAAAGTTCGACAAAATGCCGTGTCCATGTGATGTTGTGTAATGTGCCCTTCAGAGAAGAAACCACAGCGTCGGCAGCCGGGCAATAAAGGCAGCCAACGTTGGGCAAGGCGAATGCTACGTCAGGAGGCCTTCTCAGGCGCGCGATTTGAAGCGTGCTAACGCTGTGCGGACCACTAAAACGCGATTTTCATTCAAAATAAGCATTTTCTTGGCACGAAACAACCACTAAGGTTTCTGGAACGCTATTTCAACAATTAACGTCGACTTAACGTTTGCCTTTAGTGTCCCTTAAAGCGTGCGTGCTGGTTGACTGCATGTCACGCGTCGGCGCGTGAACCGTCTACAAGAAGTTGGTAGCGCTGGCAGCTGCGTGTGAACGTTACAACACTGTCAGCAGCAAGGAACCCTAGCGCGCAAGCAACACTACCTTTTTCACTTATACATACAGCACGATAAATTACATATGCCAGCAACTGCAACATGAGGACCGCTATATCTGAGATCGCTGGTCATCAGATAAGCCAGCGTTCTTTTTTTCCCCTTTAGCACGTGCGGGTCACCAATCTTCGTAAACGTCAGCCATTTCAAAAAAAAAATCACACAACACTCCCACATTTTTAAACCTGCTATCACCAGTCGCCCCGTCAGACCAGGAACAGCGGAGTACATGGCTCTCAACAAGCGGCACTGGAAATCGAACACTCAGCGGTGCAAAGGGTCCGCAGCTTGTGCAATCAGAGACAGCAAGGCAGGGGAAACGAGACCAACGGGGAGAAACCGTAGAGTTCATGCAGGAATGTGCAGGCTGCGCTGGACGCTCGTATCTGTTGCCATCCGGTTTCACGCTTACAGCACTCCAAAAAGGAGGAGGCAGCTTCCAGCTTCCCACTTTGGGCACTGCGCTGAGGAGAATCGCCCGGCTGCCCTGCCCTCTTTAGAGATTCTAGGCTTATCGCTGTCGTTCTGGTGTACGGCGTCGCGCGAACAGGTCTGCACATTCGCATGGTCCAGTGAAATCTGCCGTTTAATTGGTGAACTGTTACTGTGCAGAGTTGCCGCATATGACTCCCCTCCCGTAAGGAGATTACACAGAAACTACTGCGTTATCTCACCACGCAATGGTGGCACATGTTGCGTCATTCAGCATTGCAGCTTTAGAGGGACACTAAAGTGAAACAATCAAACGGTTTATATTGATAATTTGTACTCTGAGAACGCTAATGTCGTTAATTTCACCATTATAGATTTTTTAACTGAGGAAAAAATAAAGGTCAAGGTTTCATTTTAAATTTCGCGCCGAAATGGCCGCACGTGGCGTCACGTATTTCAAAGTGTATTTTTCATATTTTGGCGACATTCGCTACTCTGAGAACGCTAATGTCGTTAATTTCACCATTATAGATTTATTAATTGAGGAAAAAATAAAGGTCAAGGTATCATTTTTAAATTTCGCGCCGAAATGGCCGCACGTGGCGTCACGTATTTCAAAGTGTATTTTTCATATTTTGGCGACATTCGCTAAACTAAATTTTCTGAAGCTTGGTATGTTAAGATCTATGGCCCCCACAGAGGACAACGCATTTCACTTTTACTGGTTAGGAAATACGTAGGACTTAGTAGATGTCGTCAAAGTCTATGACGTCACGACGTTTAGTGTCGGAATTTCAATGTGGCGTCGCCACCCGCATTTCCTTTTCTTGCGTGTTTTCTCGCTTAGGAAGCGTCTTCTCGCGGCAAGCGTGGTGATTTTCGAATCGTGAGAGTTTTTACTAATATAAGAAATAGTTTTTCTCTTTTAGTTTCTCTTTAAAAAAGAGAGCGAACTCGCGCGAAAGTTGTGACATGGTGTGTAAGCATTGTATTCCGTCGAATGTACGTAGTTTTGTAGTTTAATGTAGCACGCAAGAAAAATGAGGGGGGGGAGGGTACTGAGTATAGTAGAGTTTTGTTATTGTGTGACCATATTAATGCTTCGCAGCGTGTTCATCTGAGCTAGTTGGAACAATGTATCGAACAGCAGAATATCGAACACAGGTGAAAGTGCGGTGCGCTATCTTTAACAGAAACAACCGCTGCGCGCTCCACATTCACGCACAGGGATCAGAACGTACTGGAAAAGGAAACCGGTTTTCCACTCGACACTGTTTTAAAACATACAGCAGCAGCTGCACTTGAGCCTCGTTGCAGTTGTAGGGTTTTTCCACGGTTATCGGCAAGCCGCCTCGGCAGAGACAGCTCGGCAGTGATAAACACGAAACCTGAAGCACCAGATGGTCAGTGAGACTGACTCCTAGAAACTTTTACGTGCTCACTTCTTGTTGGCATCCTCTGAAGGAGTTGGGCTGTTGCAACAGGCTTAGCGAGCATATCGTCGGGCTAACAATGCGTGTGTATCGATGGAGGTACGACTGACGGCTACTGTTCAACGTCTCCGTTCCCTACGACTGGAATCTTACAACCGACAAAGCTGAGCTAGTTGGTAGGGGTTGAAATGAAGGGCGTTTGGACGCGTGCACAAGAGAAGGTAACCAGACGCTGTTTGTTTTGTCTGGTTCTCTTGTGTCCCTGTGTGCACTTCGACCACAAATAGCATGGCGCCGAATTAGGAGCCTGGAGACGCGCGCGTGTTCGGTTTCAAATAACCGTGATTGACAGCAGCCCCGCTTCTGACGTAGTAATTGGTATCTTTCACAAGTACTCTGCTGGAATATATCGTGTAATAATGACCATGCATGGAATGAGCCATACATAAGCTTCCAAATCTCAAAATTTTAAAATGAAACAGGGGCGTAGCCAGGGGGGGGGGGGTTCAAACCGCCCCCACCCCCGAAATTTTTCAGTTTTGCTTGCGTATATATACACGCGCACATACAAACGCACGCACGAACATACATAGAGTATGGTTGAACCCCCCCCCCCCCCCGAAAAATATTTCTGGCTACGCCCCTGAAATGAAACATCCTTCAAGGGTGGCGCCGTGACCACAGCGTTGTCCCGCGTGTGTATGTACTACACGTTAGCACGCCTGCCTTTCAGTTACGTGAACGCCTTTCATTTAGGTGAGCCAGGCTCAGTGGTGAGAAAAAAAATAAAGAAAGCGTGCCCGTTTAGTACATTTCTTTACGCGCCATTTGGCACTCGCTAGGATAACACGCGCCGCTCGGCTAACCGGCAATTCTAAACGAAAACACAACTGCCACACCTGGCAGGTCGGGATATGTCAGACGTGATCGGGACCGGGGTAGAATAGTCTCCAGACGGGTTCCCTTTTGACATTTTCTTAAATGCGATCCTTTCAATCCGGAGCAATGTTCCTACACTCTAAGAAAAAGATCGAGTGTTCGGGGGTTATTTCTGCGACACAACAATAATCGTCATCCACCTCGCGTTATCACCGCGGTCCCGGCGCTTCCCGGTCACGAACGGCGCGCGCGTTATCAGCGTGACATAGCATCCTTGATAGGAAAGTGACGAGAGCCGGGTTTTGAAGAAAGGAAACGCGAGCAAGCCAGATGAAGATTATCGTTGTGTGGCAGAAATACTCCCCAAATACTCGATTTTTAGAGTACGCGAACAGTGCGCTCTAAAAAAAAAAGAAAAAAAAAAGGGACTAAGTTGCTCTTTTCGGCGAGTCCTGATTTTGCCACATGTATAACTCTTTAAAGACACACATTAACTCTCTTTTGAGTCCCACGACTCTCCGACGAGAGCGCAATAATCTCATAAGGGAGTTCGCGTGTCTCTTTAAAGAGAGTCATATACGTGGCAAATCAGGACTCCCAAAAAAGAGTCAAATGGTTTTTTTTCCGTAGTGTTGGATGACGCCCGCTGATTACCAGTCGGAACAGAATTCAATATAATTTTGTCGCAACATTTTTTTCGTGACACCACTGCGCCCATGCTATCGTCACAGCAGGACTGTGACATGTCATTTTATGAGCGGAGAGCTTGTGTGTTCGCGGAATGACTAAAGTTGACCGCAGCGGTAGAAAAGCAGTGATGAAGAATGACAAATAAAACAAGACTCGCATTAATTGCGAGTTATGTTACGCCCGCCGTGTGAGCAAAGCCGGCAAACTTTTCCGATGGAGGCGTCCCTGGGTGGTTGTCGACGGACCATGTAAACACTACTTAAAACGCGCAAGAGCCTAATGGTTGCGACAAGAAAACATTCGCTGCGTAAAAATGGCAAGGCCACATTCCAGCGAGGAAAAAATAAAATAAAGGAAGGAGTCGCAAATGGGGGCGAGGGACTGGAGCTGCTAGTGATCTCAAGGTGGACCGGTTTGCGCACCAGCAATCACCACACACGCACCTACGAATGACACGGACTCGGGCTCACTGCAAAGACGCACACGAGGACAGCATTTTCAAATGAAA
Source organism: Rhipicephalus sanguineus (assembly GCF_013339695.2). Taxonomy (NCBI): domain Eukaryota; kingdom Metazoa; phylum Arthropoda; class Arachnida; order Ixodida; family Ixodidae; genus Rhipicephalus; species Rhipicephalus sanguineus. Next base: position 284,598,963 of record NC_051176.1, read on the forward strand.
AATAAGTACACCTTAAGGGGCAACAGCACCCATGCTCAAAACAGAAAGGACCTGCTGACTTTCGTAGCCTTCTCAACCAAGCAGAGGCTGCAGAAAAAGGCACTCGATACCTTATCCTCATCAGCCTTTCCATCGGAGGTAGGGCTGAAAGGGCAAGAAAGGCGAAAACGTGCGTTCGTGCGGCTGGTCACATGTCTGTTCACACACACGCGCGCGTGCAATGAAGTCCGAGATTTGCAGAAATCAGCGGAGCGTGAGGGATAAATATGCATTGCCTGGTCTGCACCGCTTACTGCTAGTTTTCCTCGAACAGCGCGACTGACGACAAGGTCGTGCGACGGCGCTGATGGATATTAACACACTGCGAAGCCTCTCGTCTGTCACATAGGAAAAACAAATTTTTGACACAACCGTGACACACGAAAAGCTACATGAGGAATCGGCCTGTGTTGCACCACTAGTCACAGGCCAATGTAGTCGAGCAGTCCTCCAGAGGCAACTGTCAATGAATCAAGGCTAAATGAGGCATTTCAGCACAGTTGACGCGCTTAGTCCTGATAGATGCAACGATATCAGATCGCCCTGGACTTGATCTCGAAAGGCTGAAACTTTCCGAAAGTAACGTGATTGCAAAACACAGCAAGCGCTCAAGAGAGGTCAATAACGCGCGGCGCTACGAACTCTGAAGGTGACCTTAATGCATGTGGCTGCCAGCAGACTCCACGCTACTTGAAAGTACAGCGCAGAGCGTTTTCAGATGGCACACATGCTGATACAGTAACGTGAGCCAAAACGAATGCTACGATCTAGGCAACGGCATCACCAATGAATGGCAAAACATACAAAAATGGAACTAGTCATAGCCTACGATGCGAACATGATACTCTATACGAAAATTACAGTGAAGGCAGCAAGTCCACGTACGTAGGAATACGAAAGCGTAAAATAAACAGATTTAGCCAGCACTCCGAGACAGCTAACGCATATACAGCAACGCGCTATGTGCCATCGAACAGCTGTAGCAGCTAGCGGGAAAGGCTTACCTTCTTTCTCTTTTCGGACATCATCTTGTCTCGCTCTGCTGGATGCAGGTCGCACTTGAAAAATGAAGAAACTGGACGTCTTTTAAGTGTTTTTGCCGAATTCAAGAAAGCCCGAGCCCGATGCTTTCTCGCAGACTGCGACCCCACGGAACACAGCCGATCCACTAGCTCCCAGGGCTACGCGAATGATGACGACTGAGGGCGTGCGTCTTTACGTCACGTTAGTCGCCTCTTATTGGACAGCGCTTGCACGCCCTCAAGTGACGTTTTTCCGGTTTTCTAAGAAGCGCGCAAGCAGGGATTGAGTATTTTCTCGTTTTTTTTCTGCTGGCTTCGGGCGACGCGAGGCCGTCGGGGCCGCTGATCAGTGGAGAGCCAAGGTGTGGGGCGTTGTATGTATACTGATTGTAAACTGACCAAGATTTTCGTCCCACTAATGATCGGCAGTCCGTAAGACGTTTAGAAGCCCGGCGGGGTGAAATAAAACTCGTGGCCGAGTTCGTGCAAAGGTATGCAATCTTGTATCATACTTTCACATTAATGATTATCTCTCATATGTCGTTTGTATGTAACAATTATCTGATTTTCTAACCGCTTGCAGTGAGCGGTTTCTTTGTGCTTTGCGCAAATACCAAGCTATGCGCAAAACACTCTCGTCACTGCGTATTTTGCCTAGGGGTCACCAAACTCACGTGGTATTTTGTGTAATCTGTTTCAGTAACTTCAGCTCATGGCTACAGTTACGGTCACCATCAGTGGTCCCCTGCTGGCTACCCTCATATATGAGCATTGCAACAGTCCTGGTGACCAGGTAGGCACCTATATTTTGTTGTATGCATGGCATCAATGATGTATGTTATCTTTTTAGGAGGGCTTTCTCTTGGGAGAAATATCAAGTCGTATAACGGATACGATCAGTGACGCTCAGCTGCACGGCGAAAAAGAGGAGACTAACCTCAGTAAGTTGTTTGCTTCACTTTAAGTTTATTAGAAACACTGTATCGTGTGTGGAGCAGCAGTTGCGTCACGGTTTAGTATTCTTGCTTTCAGAAATATGTTCTATTATTTCGTGTGACCTATTCGAATTCTACGACAAAAAGTGCCATCTAATTGTGGACAAATTGTCGGCGCTGCTACGAGACAAGCAAAAGGTATGGTACTCACCCCTATTAGTGAATTCATTCAAGGGACATTTTATTCGGCAGCCAGTTAATGCTTTTCCGAACTATTAACATGCGTTAAGAGAACTGTAGCTGCAAAGCAGGTGTTCCTTGTCATTGAGCATACTCCGCGGACGTAGCATCTCACAAATTGCTGCCACTTGTGTCTTTCGCTGAAATCATGGCCTTCTTTATCTAACAGCCTGTTGTAAGCATTCCTTTATGACCTATTGCGTTTCACATGCAATGCCAAATGATGTAGATGTAACATGGGACACTTATGTGACATTCAAGAGTTGCCATGCCATCAAGATAATATGTGAGGTCCCATAGATGTGACAATGCATTTTTGTTAGTTGTGTTGTTCCCATGGCACTACAGCGTCTAACATGCCTAGTGGATATTTTCATTCCTAGGAAGTTGTTGGGTGGTACCGCTTCAGGCGCAACACCAGCCTGCAGACATCCCTGCGAGAACAGGTGCTCCATCAACGATTGGTTCGAAAGCTTGGCCAAGGCTATGGAAATTACTTCCTGCTGGCACTCTTCAGAGGCTGCACCTCATCCAATGATGCAACACACTCCATGGAGCATGTCTTCTTACGCTCTACAGATCCGTGCGTATATTTATAGTTACCAGTAGCTCTTCCTTGAAGCAACATGCACGACTAAAGAACATTGGCAATTTAAGTTTTCTTTCCCTATCTTTTAAAGGCACGTGTGCACCATTATTATAACTATGTCATGCCAGCGATGTCCTTGTCCTCATGGGATTTCTGTAGGAGAAATACGGCAAAATGTTGCTGGCTACTGTGTGGTCCTGCCTCACTGCTTGGTGAAAGCACTGCTTTTTTGTACAAACTTCAAGCAGTGTGTTTAATTTTTACCTTCAGGAAGTGAAACAGCAGCTCAAGCAAGGAAACAGGCATCTAAAATAGAGATGCAGAGGGCAAGACTATTGTCTAGAATGTTTGACTGCGCTGCATACTTTGGCCTGTGCATGCAGCAAGTAGTGACAAAACCTCTTTTCAATCTAGCTGAATGTGATAATGTGCACCTACATTTATGGAATTCCAGATTTTCTCATGCCATGCTAGCTGCTGCATGCTTTGACAGCTGCTTTCACTGCCAGACCACTGCTTGTGGTGTTGCATCATTGAACAAAGCCAAAGGTTACAAAACTCTGTGCAGACTGAATATTTTGTGTGCATAAGATATGGGAATTGACTGTGGTTGCATCATCATTGCGCGTGCATCCATATCATTGTGTATCTACATGCATTGCTTCACACATGTAATGCTTGCACCATGCCGTGAGATTCCCGCACATGGTGCCACTGCTGGTGGCAAAAGCAGTTGCCAGTGCATATCGCAACCATGAGGGCAAGAGGCAATGAAGAATCTAAAAAATGTAACCATACATGTTAACATCCATATGGTTTGGACCAAGTATAATGAATCAATAACAACTTACCATGAATAAGGCACTCCAGCACAGTATGCCTATTACTGGAAAAAAAAGTAAGCAGTTTTGTAAAGTCAGACACTTCAAAATGTTACCAAATTTTTGATGCAAATAAAGCTGGTAACTATACAAAATATTGTCTTGCAATGAAAGCCACTGAATCAGAGCATCCACTAAACAGCACACCAAAATTTAAAGGGCCCCTAAACAACCGAGAGGTCGAAATTTAGTTGTGTTGCAGTTGTGCCTTCAGCAAACATGCAGCCACAAGAATTTTTCGAAACAACTGCCGTAATAGCAGAGCTACACACGTTTGATGATCTAAAAGAGGCCCTCGCACGATTCGCTTTCTTTCGCTAAGTTCCATTCATCGGCTCGTCTCTCCTCCTGGCCAAGTGCTCCTCCTCGCAAGGCAAGGAGGAAGAGCGGCAAGCACGTGTACCTGCAAGCAGACAAACGGGTTGTTTTTGCAGATGACATGACCAGATGTGAATGTTGATGTCACAGCCAATGCTAGGGATTACCGAAAGGCCCGAAGAGGAGAAGGGATTGTTTCTTGGAATTTGTGGCACGCCTGCAACTTGCAGTGCTGCCAGGTTTGGCATTGTTGATCGTGACGGCATTCTGAACTTGATGCGCGCGTTTACTTGAAATGCTATAAAATTATCGGAGGTTGTTTAGGAGCCCTTTAAGGCTCTGGACACTGCTTATAGCCTCTGTGGTCCTTCTTTTCACATTTCTTCAGCAGTACTTGTTTGACATAAATTGCATCAAGTGTTGTGTCACAGAACCTGAAAATATGGGAATAGTTTTCTTCACACTGTAACCTGGCTTTTGGCATAGTTACAGTAGTGCACTATTTCTTAATCCAAATCAAAATGAGCTTTATTGACAGATGTAAAAAAAATGCAGACATAATAGTTGGACCAATAGGTGTATCTAAAATCCTGAGTGTGGCTAGTACCAATACAGAAAATAAAGGTTAGCAATGTACACATTTGCTTAATGGGCCAGTAAACAGGCTGCGACATTTATCTTTACATCTCCCAAACATGCTCGCCAACTCATGCAGAAAGCCGCCGCGATCACATTTTATGAATATCACAGCGCTGCACACCGCGCAGACGCTCCATTTCGAAAAACAATTCCCACACTCCCCTCTCCAGCACCTCTCCAGCACCTCTTCAGTCCTCCTCGTCCGCAAAAGTGACGTAAAGTTGCCCATGGGCAACTTTACATAGCAGTGACTTCATCGATTGGTCCTCTGCGCTGTGAAACAGCCCCTTGGCTTTGCTGTGATGCGGTTTTGGCCACACATTTAACGCGCTTCTTTGCTGCGACGCTAGGGTGACCCTAGCACCACTCTTGACATGAGTGACACACGGAGGAAGCCTTCCTCGGTCGTTGGCTGCATGCCGATGACGTAATATGTGATGTCGTGTTACGTTGCCGAAGTGGGCGTAGTCATGAGAACAGGCTACACCTACCCTGCTTCGCTGCGGAGAGGGGTGGGAAGGCAGAGCGAAAAACCGAAACCAGCCGAAGTGGGTTGTTCTATACCCTGTAACTTCTTTATTACAGCACTTATTCTCAAAATTCTTGCGGCAGCATGTTCACATCGTACAAATGTGCAGCTATCACTTCACCATGTAGTTTGGACGGCGGGGTTGTTTACTGGCCCTTTAAGGACTATGAAGATATTGTGCATGAGCAAGTTTTAATTGATTAAATTACACATAGTAAACCTTGGGGAGCCAAGTCATTGAGATTATTACATGTACTCTGGTTCTGCTGCCACTATCCACCAAGGGACTTTCTGTGAAGTCCTCACTTCTTCAAACTGTTTATGCATAACATCTTTGTCTTGGTGTTCTGTTAGGTATACCAGGCCAGGGGGTGATCATGATTCTAAAGCTGATGCTTGTTCTTTTTTGTTGCAGTGCTTTCAAACATTATTCTGCAGTTCCACTGCATATAGTGAACCTTGGAGAGCCTGGTCATTCAGATTACCGCATGTACCCTGGTTCTGCTGCCAGCATCCACCAAGGGGCTTTCTGTGAAGTACTCAACTCTCTCCCTGCCGAGTAAGGTCCACAAAGCAATACTCATTCATATATTCCCTCTTGACCTTTTGTTTGCACTTCTGGCTTCTACCGTTAAAACCCTGTGTCACCTTGCTGCTTTGTCAGTTTGCAAAAGACTACTCGCCTATGGATGTCATAATTCCAGCTTTGAATTCCTGACGACGTAACAGATACTCACTCTGAAAACTTTGAGGGTGTTTATTAGTAGAAAGTATTGCTCTTGGATTTAAAGGAATCATGGGATGGTCGTCTTGTTAGTCTCAGTTTGTCATTGTACTGGGCACTAAGGGCCCAATATGGTTATGCACACAAGATGCTCAGTTCTAGCACACATTCTAACTTTAAATATCAATTTAAAATTGCTGCTTACGAACTCCTCCTACCAACATCAATCACCGTTTGTGTGATCAATAATTGAGGAGCCACCTCTGTTTCTTTGTCTGTGAAACAGTTGGATATCAGACTGGACATATCGATATGCATGTTCCTGGTACACATCACTGGTATTGTAGTTGAATTGTACCTGTAATTCCTGCATTAGCACTATAAAAAGCAGCAAACTGATGATATGCCCATGAAAAAAAAATGATGCATGGCAGCCATGACATATTTCCAGCACTTGAAATCACTTCCCATTTGAAGTGTCCAAAAGCATCGCCTTCAACATCATTTGCTCTATTACCTAAGGAGTCGTTTCCTAGAGTGTTAATTCATTTCATCACCACCTTGTGTTAGTTCCTTCTTGCACTGACATAGGAAATGTGTGTGCTACAACCAGCTAGTGATCGACATCCCCACACACCACAAATTAGGTGTTGAGGTAAAAGAAAATTATCTAGCCGTTCTGAACCAGTGTTGTTGTTGATGGCGTGACAGGAATGACTGGTAAACAGTATGGGTAAGGTGATCAGAATAGGATCGAACCTGAAAAGGACTGACAGTTCATCATAATGTGCCATGAAGGTGAAGGTGCAAATGAAAAGAATGTACTTATTGATTGAATTAAAGATAACAGCAATGGAAAGAGGTATAATTTTAAATTGGCACAGAAAATCATCTAAAACTGCATGCCATTACATTCTGCTGTGAAAATTTGATGCTAACATTGTATCTGCCCCTTACAATGTCAGGTTAGTGTACATAAATTGGTTGTCATTAAATGTTCTGTGCTTTTGTTTTTTTTTTACTTTTCATTGCATATTACAAAGGAAAGAGAGTTAACATTTACAGCACTGCTGCCATTATAAAAATGAATAGAATAGCCGAATGAACGTCTGATAGCATCGCTTCTACCATAATGATGTGCATAGCTGCTTTATTGCACATCCAAGTTCGCAAATCTCCCAGCGCCCTATGAAATGGAAAATTTCTTCAGCTAGTGCGAATAAAGGCTACATGTGTAAAGTGATGCGAGCAGTATCAGACCCTGATCAGAAAACTACTTGGGTTTTCTCGCTTGGTTCACAAATGACCAGACCATAAAATTACGTCAGGTTTATGAACTTGTTGAGACCAATGTTGAGCAAAGCTTTCTTGAAACATTTCAGTTGTATAGAAAGAGGCACATTGTGCATGCAGTTTTATTTCTTTCTGAAATGTGCTAAGAATAATTTATTTTCCCATCTCCAAAATTTTGTACTATTGGAAATCAGGGCAACATGCACGTAAGTATTGATGTTCTGAAATATGTTTTGCAGCATTGTGAATATAAGCCTGCCTAGCCATATGCTTCTGCGAGGCACTGACTATGTGATTAGGTCTAGTGCCACATGTGTAGTTGCCACATAATCCCGCAATGTGCGGCTTTATGTGCACAGCCTTACCCCCAGGAAGGTGGAGACAGTATATTTGCTTTATGAAACACCTCTGATTGGTGTAAAAGGCAGTTCAACAGTAAATGTAAAAAAAAGTCATGGGTATATTACCTGAAAGAAATTGCCATTCATGGAAGCATGAGCCCGTGACAGTCATATTTATAGATAAAAGATAACTTTCTTACATTTAAAAAGCAAACTTGTTATAGTTCCTCTCATGCCAGCATACAGTCATTGTCACACTCACTTATCAGTGTCCAGCATAAAGTTCACTGAGTAAAGTCATGAGTACAAACACAAAATTGGGAATCAGAAATGTCCCACGACGTTTTCCACATAACAGCGGTAGCATCGGGCATCACCCACCACAGTTTAGCTTTGTGGCTATGACGTTGTTGCACGGCTGAGATCGAGGTCAAAGGTTTCATCCCTGTCATGGCAGCCACATTATCGGGGTGGAAATGAAAACACTTGTGTATTTCAGTTTAGGTGCACATTCTGCATCCCAGTCGGCTAAAATTAATCCCGAGTTTCCAGATTGCAACCTCATTGTGGCATGCCTCAGACTTGGCCGTAATGAAATTACAGTAATTAAAGGGACACTAAAGGCAAATATTAAGTCGACGTTGATTGTTGAAATAGCGGTCCAGAAACCTCGTAGCGCTGCTTTTGTGCCAAGGAAGTGCTTATTTTGAAATAAAATCACGTTTTTAGTGGTCCGCATCGCGTTAGCGCGCTTCAAATCTCCCGCCTGAAAATACGACTCTCATACGTCACTGCTGCCATGCCCAACGTTGCCCGCTTTTACTGCGCGGCCGCCGACACTAGTAGCAGCCGAGCGGAAGTAGCGGGACCCACAGTAGCAACAACGGCGCTGCGGCAGACTTGCTCGGATGGGCACATTCAAAGCCGTCACCAAGTTGTGGTTGGTCTCGTAATCCTCAGTACGAAAGTGCAGCGAGCACACACGCAGAGGTTTTGACTGTTTAGCACACTGGCGCAATGGCATGACACTAAGCCACTTCGAGCGTAAGGGTTCATTCCGCGGCACCCAGTGAAAAGACACACCGGTTTCCTTGCTGCAGCACTGGCGTTGTGCACCATTCGGGCATCCGGCAATATCACACGCATGCGGCATTTTGTCGAACTTTCTGTCAGGGCGACTTTCACGAGCGCGCAAAACACGCACGGCAGTACGCGATCCCGAAACTACCACTGGGACGGGCGAGGCGCAGTTCGGCGAAAACGGAACCTTTGAACCACGCGCGCCGTTCCCCATGGCAATGCCACGGAGGTTTTGTTTTCCATGAATCAAGCGGAAACGAACAAACAGCATTTTATTACGTCTTTTGATGCTCGGAATCTTCTTTTTTTACTGCTGCTAGTTTGATTACTAGTGATTTATTGTAGGCCGACTTCCCTACGTCATCGGGATCACTTCGAAAATGTCCCACTCGTGGCGCTCGTCATGTGATACATTTAGCTTAATTTCTCGGTAAGTAGGGCACTGCTGTTGATAATATTGCCGTTTTAGAAGTTGTCATACATTGGGCTTTCACTCTAACATAAATTGTTATTTGCCTTTAGTGTCCCTTTAAATTACGTTTTACTGTAATGAGTACTGTAATGAATTACTTCGAGTAAGTTCAAGAAAATTACTCAATGCTTTCCCAGTTACTTTTCACTAAAATGTAGAATGTCCACTTCCCTTATGGCATGAAAAATTGACCAAGAAAGGAAAGAAAATTCCCATTTCTTAATTTGTTTTATTATAGGTATTTCTTTTTTTCAATGTTGCTACAATTGTATGTATTGAGCATTCTTGCCATGTTGCTGCTTGTTTCACAGGGAGGTGGGACTAGTCAAGCTTCCATTATGCCGCTTTTATCCTACCATCCTCATTGTTTATGTATGTTGTGTACTTGTGGTAATAAAATTCAATTCAAATAACAGGCAAGTTTACCTGAGTGCCAAACCTCAAGCGTGGATATGAGGCAGGCCCACTGAAAAGCCATGTAGCATCCGAAATTGAAGCCTTGAATAAAGTTGCTTGAGTAACTTTTGTTAAAGTAATTTCGAAGTAACTTCATTACTTTTCAAAAGTAATAGTAATGTAATGTCATTACTTCTGGCCAGCTGTAATTTGTATTGTAATGTAATTACATGTTTTGAAAAGTTCTAGAGAAGTAATTAGTAATGTGATTTAATTACTTTTTAGAAGTAATTTTGCCGTCTCTGCCGTGCCTGATTATATGTACACGCCCGTAAGCTTTTTTTTTTTTTTGAAGAATTGGGCATCCCAGGCGATATGCTTTACTTTGTACTGAAAAAATTATATACCTTAAACATTTTTTTAACGAGCTGTATCTTATACCCCTGTCACACGGCAAATCTAATGTCATTTACAGCTAATGTCATTCGTTTGTAATGGCATTTGTTTGCTGTCACACGGGGAAACTAATGCCATTCGATGAAAATGACATTTCCTGTCGAATAAGTTCCCGAAACACATTCGCATTCGATTTCGGACCGAATGCGTAGTCTCGACGCCAGGGACCTTTTAGGGAGATAACTGTTGACTTATGTATGCGTAACTTTTGTAATTCATAAATATCTTATTATTTACTAAATTAACTTATTACTGGTTTGATCACGTAACAGCACGCGCGAAAGTTTCTAAAAGAAAGCTACTCTCAACTACAGCGGCTGGTCGCCGGCCATGTTTCATTTGTGCTCTCTTGTTGCCCGTATCGCTGGTGTTGGTCGTCCGATTGCACGTGTTGTGGTGATCAAGGTGGTGACTACACGAATTAGCTGTCTCCTTCTCATTTCTGCAGCCGGAGTGTCAGTCGCGCTCGCACGTTTTAACTGTACCAACGCCCGGTCATATCGTCGGCCATGTTGGTTTTCGATTAGTTCTTGGCTTGACTTCTTTTGTGTCGTACAGCTGTGGCAGGTTGTGTAAAACGGCTGCGTTTATATTTTTCAAGCAGCTTTTTAGTGATAGAAAATTATTTTCGAGGATACACGCATGTGAGATGCAAGTTTTAATATATTTTTATTTCTCCCAACGTCACGGCTCAGGAGGGCTAAGGTCATGGTCATCATTTTAAAATGACATTTGTTTTCGTCGTGTGACAGCAGGAAGGTAAAATGACATTAAGTTCACCTAATGTCATTTGTTGTAAATGACATTTGATTTGCCGTGTGACAGGGGTATTAGTGGCCCTGTATTGTTATGAGAGGAAGACTGCAAAGTTTTTAAAATCTCAGAAGTCCTCTTTTCTTTACTGAATGCAAGACTTCAGGATGTGTAGCTGTTAACACCGTAATGAGATTTAATCACAGTGTGAAGCGCTTGTTGAAGGTTGGTTGACAGTAGATGCCAGAATGGTTCTCACTGAGTACACACACTTATCTCATGAGAGCAGGAGCACTACAAAATCTGTCTTCATTTTGATCATTACTACATTGTCGAACTTGACAAAATTTATTTAAAAAGGCATGGTGCTTGTGTTATGCTATATCTGAATTGACTGTATGACAGAAGCAGAATAACATACAATTGTTCCATTCTTCTCCATTCTGGTCGACGTCAAATTTTTGTCACCGTCAACACAAGCACGGGTGAGAACCAGCTGTATTTACTGCGGAGCCAAGTCAAATGCTCATCCTGTTTACCTGAAATACCCTTTTCTTAGAAAATAATCGGTATTGCGTGCTCTGACAGTTATTTACCTACCTGGCTGGCATGACTTCTTAAACGTGCAGACACGGACAGGGTTTAGTTTGGCTGAGTTCTCAGCACTAAAGTTGGGGATGAAGATTATGCCTGCGTCTCAGATTGGTTCGCTTCCCATTCCTTATTGTACAGTGGTTTGCAATGACCATGGTTGCTTGCAATAAGGTTTTAAAAAAAAAACATATCCTCAACAACGAGTAGTTCGTGGAGCGATGTCATAATGCACAGAGACGGCTCAACAGCATTGTAATATGGCTCAAAATATTAGATACACAAATAAATTCTTTTTTGCCAGCCGCTATGTGTAACCACTGCAGAAATGATCGGCAGGCAGCCATATTCTATTCTGTCTGGAAGGGGCCACTGCCCGCGTATTCTATGAAAGTGTAAGTTTTGTTTGGCCCATAGTATATGCACTGTTTAGTGCATACATGTCGTTTTGACGTCGTGAGTTTTCACAGTTTTGTGATGTCACGTGACAGGCAGGTGATTTTAGAGCAGACCAAAAATTCCTCACCAATAACGAATGACTAATGGCAAGGAAAATGCAGTATCGGAACAATTTATGTTCGACCCAATTATGGAGGAGAGGAGGAGGAGAAGAAAAACGGAAAGACAGGGAGGTTAGCCAGTTCCCCAATTATGGATAAGCAGTCATTATGTGTGGGGCGTTTTCATGGCTTGCATCCTTGACACACAAGTGCTGTGAGCATCGCCCAGAAGATTTCGTCCAATCATGGAGAGCTAGTGAGGAATACGGATCAGTTTTGTGTTATTCTGCCCCAGGTTGCAGTGCTTGGTTGTTTTGCTGAAATGTTTCAGCAATACTAAATTGTTTTTTTTTTTTCCCCTTGCTTGTTTAGCGGATCACTTGAAATGGTGAACCACATGCATAGACTGCATAATCTGCTCCACACCAAACTGAGGGTAAGGTTCAGCATGCATGCAGACAAGGACCTATGTTGACTGAATGCTACTGTGCGAGCCTCAGTGCACTTTGATGCACAAACGTTCTTCTGGCTAGTAAGAATTATGCAGCCAGTTACTGTAAAGACCAACTGCTGCAAAGGTTGCTCTCCGTAGCTCCTTATGACATTCCTTTCCTCTTTTCTTATTAGCAGGAATTCGCAAACTTTGTGGCCTTTGGGAAGCCCAACAGCTTTTCCAGCTTTGGGAACTACTAGGTTCCCTCTTTACAGTGATGTGCTTCCAGCATAAAGGGAGTGGGTGTGAGAGTGCTCTTATAGTCTGGTATGAGCTTAGAAGTCTGCGGCATTTCCTCCTCAAAGGCAGATGCACACAAGCTTGCACTAATGGGGGCACACTTCAGACTGACATCATGAGCCGGACGGCCAGTGAGAGAACTTTGCAGAGTGCATAGGCAGACTATTTCTTTATTCGCAGAGGCGATCGGCTGTTGCACTTTTGTCATCTAGGTGGGACCTCTCCAGACTTCTTAAGTTGTACCTGACTATAGATCTGCATAGGAAAAGTGTTATTATTTTTCATCTCTTAGGCCATCACTGTTGATGTGAAACTCTCGGTAATACATAGACCAGCAAAATTGTAGTGGATATCCCGCAATTCTGAGATGACAGAATATAATTTTTTTTTTACTGGTTCTATTTTTTTACAAGAAGTCTTTAACAGCACTTACAACTTACAGCAGGTAATTTCCTTAGCTGTAGTGATGCAGTTGCATAATGGCTGTTGTGGGGCCCATGTGTAAGTGGGAGTTATTCACCTGCAATTTAAGTTCGTAACATTTTTAGTCATGGTTGCTGCATCAGATGGTTGCTTTTACCTTTGCACAGTGTCTAAACCCGATTTCTCAAGTCAAAAACATAATGATGTATTTGCAACCGGTGTCATTTTTCAGCCACCTCTTTGTTTCAGTGGAAATCCCTGTTTAAGAATCTGTACTGACCTCTCTAAGTGTGGAACCTCTGACTCGGCGTTTAAAGATGGTTCTTGGTGCATGCCTTGTGTGTGTGTGTGTGTGTCATGCTAATTCAGCATGCTACTTATTTTTCAGACACATCTCATTGCTAAGCTAAAGTTGCCGTGTTATTCTAAGAAAACTGTCCTTTCACAGGAAGTGCTCAGCAGTGTTGCTGAATCTGAAGAAGATGTGGCCACATTTGTGGATGACATCATTCAGCTGAGAGAGAAGTATGGAGCACTGAAGAAGGCTGCTGCTGTGGGTGAGGAACTGTGCATTGTTTATAAACTTTGCTGGCACGTTCTCTGTTGTTAGTATTGTGCATTTGCCTATATAACTTAATGTTCTGGACAACATTCTTCTGTTGTTGGTAGGTTTGCCACCTGTCTGGTTTTAGACTGGCCAGGCCGGTTATTCAGATGGCGGGCCGGTTGCCGGTCCGCACCGGCCGACATTGGCCTTTTTTTTTTGTCGTAATATTGCTATTATTTTTTTTTTTGTGTGTGTTTTATAAGCGTCAGTTCAACAACTACGACGGTAAATATTTATCGTCAGTCACCAAAACTCTTACTATTAGCAGGGATGCAACAGCTGCGCCAATTGCGCCAATTTGATAAAATTCCTTATTTTTGCGCCAAGCTGAGCCAGAACTGTGAAATTTGTTAAAATTGTGCCACGCTGCACCAAAATGCCTGACCAGCTTAAAATTTTCTCAGTTGCGCAAATTTGAGCGATAAATGGAGGCCGCGTTGGTCATCTGCAGTGTGGGCATTATCATCCAATACAGACACGCAGACCCTAACCCAAACCCCCCGCAAAAGAAACGAAAAAAGTAAGCTTCACCGGAAGGACGAAGCAATGAATGCGATAGCAACAAATTGTAATGCTTTACGAAGTGAAGCTGGCAGCAAGTTCTTTCGTATCCGATCTCTCGTAACTCTAGAAAACGTTGGTGTAAGAGAATCCATCGTTTCCAGGGAAAGATGCTCTTTCTGCGCGGTGTTTTCGCATTGAGGGCGCAGCACGTAACAGGATATACAAGCCGCCCTCTAATGGCTGCCGAGATAGCGCGCGCGCCAGCGATCGCGACCGCGCCCTTAGAATCAAAGTTCAAAAGTTGCTGCTCAAGCGACACCCCCCCCCCTCGCGTCTTTTCATGCTCGTTCAAGACGGGCGGGGCGTTTCCTCTATGCTTCGATGGCAGGCTTCCCGAGCGGAGTGGTGTTATCGCATATGCCCTTTGAGCGACGGAGATGGGCTGGCTCGTTTGATGTCTGCTTCAGCCGGGTTCGTCGCACGCACTCGTACGCTTTCACCCACGATAGAACATACTATGCCCAGGGATATGTTATCAATTTGGACTTTATACGGGAGATGACGGCAGTAATTCGTCTAGAGTGTCCATATAGTTGCTATTGCAATGGAAAAGGACAGTAGTTCTCAAATTTCCTGATGCTTGTATTATTGCGTGCAGAACGCTTTTTAAGCCACTTTTGCCGCATTACACTGGTGTCCTGCGGAAAAGCATACTGAGATTTAGAAGGGGCTATTAGTACTAGCTGTCAGGGACACAGCACATTTTGTTCCTTAATTACCCATTCGTGCACGCGCCGTGTAATCACGAGTACTAGTATGATCGCTGACGTCTAAAAAATTATTGGCAATCATTTGGAGCTGCTGTGTACAGCATTTCTGCGGCCTTGAGAAACAATAGACAAAAGCATATGCCAGTTTTCTTTTCTCGCCACCCCCACTTGCTCCTGCTTTACGAATCTCCCAAATTTCCAGGTTGCCAGGTTCGCAGGTCCACATTAGCATTTCCAGTGCCTGTCGAATTATTTGACAGGTCCTGCAAATGCTATTGTGGACTTAGTCATTGTTCGCATTGTGGGGTGGCTCAACACACTCCTTTTATTGAAATAGCAGTGTTCACGTGCACTGTGCAAGAATTACCTGATGCTGAATGGTTTTTACGTATTTTTGTTTTCTTTTCTAAAAGTAAGCCTTCTTTGTTATACTGCTCCAAATTTGGGATTAGGGCTAAAAAATTCAGGTTTTTTTTTCGAAACCTGCTCCAAATTTGGATTTTTGTGCTCCAAAAGCAACATTTTGGTGCTCCAAAAATTGCTCCAAATCCAATTTCAGCTGTTGCACCCCTGCTATTAGTCAACTAGTACTTTACACGCATGAATACCCGACATTTTTGTGGCATATGCACATTTTAACATTCCTTTGTGTCTATAATGCCACTGACATGTTGGATTCAGACGCAAAGAAGAGCTTTTTTATGGACAAAGCATTGTGGTTCCTTTTCAGTGCAGCACATTCAGAGTAATAAGCGAAGCGTCATTCTAATCACGGGTACTTTTATGTCAGCAATTAGGCTAGTTGGTTAGCTGAGTGTGCTGCTTTTGTTTGTGCATTGGGTTTATTTGGCTCAATGAAAGCAATGTTACTTTAAATGGCACTGCATGTCGAAGAATTGACATAGCGTCTATTGTTCAACATTATTTTAATCTCCTGTTAACCCCCGCCCCGTCGAAAAGCCGCGTTTTTTTTCGGTAAAAGGTGGCAACCCTAGTTGTTGGTTTAAGCACAAATCAATAACATACCGACAGCTCTGCGACTGTCTTGTAGCATTGCTTTTTATACATCACACATACTCCACGTTTGCGAAAGATTGGCAACAGTCCTTTCCAAAATGTTGCTGGATGAATTCAGAAAATTGCTGCTAGAAGATTGGAAGAGTAGGAGCTTGGGCCAGTTGGTGATGCATACTTGGTAAAGTGAAGCACATTGGATGGGACAAAAGCGTCCCACCTGTCTTACTTTTCTATCCCGTCTATTGCGCTTCACTTTACTTAGTGTTAGAAGATCCTGTCGCTTTGACTGAGGCAAATTAATGCCAAAAAAGATGCACTCACTCAGAAGAGACCAACACATGCACTGCTTTCTACAGCCTATTACCAGGAAGGGTTCACACACATTTGTACACGTTTTACCATGCATGTGCTAAGATTCATAACAATATCATGCAAAATATTTAGAGGTATGCAGTGCAATAGGTGGCTCACTTGTGCAGCGGTCTCTGTTCTTTTTCATAAAGTTGACTTCCAGTTTAAGTTTGGAGGGGTGTTGCCGTTCTTGCCTAAAATGGCTGCCACAGAGAAATGCCACAACCACATGCAATAGCATGGCCTGCTGTATATGCACCCGTGTCCTCTTTCTTACTCTTTATGCATGCTCCTGTAAATGGCCGTTCATAACATGTTCAGTTTGGCTGATGTACTTTGTGCCATAAGACATTTTCATGGCTTCTCTGCAACACTTGATGAAAGGCTTATCAGGCCATATGCACCATCTTCATCTAGTGTCACAGCAAATGCAAGGATGCAACTTTGAAGGCTTACTGTATTTACTCAAATCTAGGCCGCCCTCGATTGCAGGCCGACCCCCGAAATTCGCAAGGCCAGAAAAAAAAAAAAAAAAAAAACTTACCTCGAATGCAGGCCAAATTGCAGGCCGATACACATACAGGCATTTCGCGGGCACATGTTTCACGACTACACTGCACGATCGCTTCCAGAAAATTGACCAACTCTGTGCTCGCGCCTCTGCCACCTCTGCGTAACGCGACAGGAGGAGAGAGGGTGTTCAGAGTGCGTGGTATTCGCCGGCGCCGTAATCACGTGACCCGATCCACCTTTGCCAGCGTGAAATCTCGCTGGCTCGACGACCCTCGCTGCATGAAAGTGGGACTGCGAGATTTTGGAACAATGGACAGTACGAAGCAAACGACGTGGTTGGCCTGAGTAGCCATGGGGACCATCACTCTGCCACTGAGCCTGAGCAACCTCGTCACCATGCAGCTACCATAGGATGTCCCGAAAATGAGCCTCGGACATGCATGCGAAGCTATCTGCATACGGTAGCCTGAGATCGGCGCATGGTGAGCCGCCGTGCCGCTAGCGCGGCCGGGCCTTTAGGTAGATGGCGGCTGCGGTCCAATCATGGTACTCGAATCTAAGCCGACCCCCCCACTTTCGCACATCGTTTTTTCGGAAAAACATCGCTTAGATTCGAGTACATACGGTATATGCACAAAAAAAGCACACAAAAATAAATAAGAAACAAGACCAAAGAAAACATTTTTTGTGTAATTGTGATGCAACACCACTTCAAGACTTGTGCTGTAAGTCTCCTTGATCAAAAGTCAGTTTCACTCAAAAGGTGAAGTGTTGATGGTGATTAGCAATGCATCTAACACCCATAAATATGTTCATAGTTTTATCAGCCCTGTAAAGTGTCTTAAAATTCTTGTAGTGCTTAATTTAACAAGCATGGTGCTTGCACGCGTGGGCGAATACCAACACATCTCGCTCTGTGACCCCCCAAACACTGACGTTTACAATGCTGGCATGGTGAGCAGCACTAACAGAAGTAAGGGAACGCATTGAGTGCCTTTTCGCTTCCAGATGATACAAGCTGCAACATTAGATGCAAATGTGCGGGAATGCTGGCAAAGACAGTCACACAAAGCTACCAGCCTGCTCGGCTCACTCATTCCTTGGAAGATAGTGTGTGCCTGTCATTTTTTTACATTTGTATTACAATTGCAGAAGGCACCACCTTTTGTGGCTTTGACCTTCCCATTCCTGGCTACCTAAAGAAGGGATGCTCACTCCCCACCTCTGCTGTACTTGCCTGCCCCCTCCCCTGTCCGGGCACATTCAATGTCTCTTCCCCGCTCCAATGCTACAACAACGAATTTGTCGATTGACGACAATGGTGCTGTCGAGGAATTTTCGCTCGGAGTGTTCCTACACTTGCTATTACATTAATAGAACAAGTGCATGAGCCATCTATTGCACTGCACACCTCCGAATATGAATTTTTTTGCGCATGCATGCTATGATATTTATAGTGTGTGTGGTAATTGTTCCTTCTCACATACTGTGGAACGCAGTGCTTGTGTTCATCCCCTCTTAAATGTGTCTGCGTGGTTTTGCAAGATAAACTAAACCAACTTTTAACCCTTTTTATGGCTATAGGACTGCCCCATTGCTTATAGGAGCTGGCATGCCTTTCTCTATGCGTACAGAAATTTGTTTGAGGTCATAGCTTAAGAGTGGGCATGCCAATATTTACATGTTATTTGTAGGAAGCTACATAACTGTCACAATAGTTTGTAAGTTGGGCTAGTTGATAACGTGACAACAGCCCAATAATCTTATTGGCCCAACATCAGCTGCAGTACCATATATTGCGATTTCACTGTTCCAAGCTTGGTTCCATTGTGCTAATCTTCGTCTGATGTCGCTGTGCAAAGTAGTCCACCTTTAGGAGAAACAAGTGGCTGCCGGGAAAAGTATGCTTGCGCAGACACATTTAGAAGGTGACAGATGGGACCTGTGGCTTGTCATTTGCTACTTGGCTGGTATGAACAAAGCCTCATCTGATAGCTGCATCATTGCTTTGCTTGCAGCATGATGCAAAAACAAAACTCTTTCGCGTCACCCTACATAGGAAGCCAGACCTTTATGGCCCCTGGCAGAACAAAATGCTGGAGGTGGCAAACAAATAATCTGAGAATATCAAGTTTTCCTATAGAGGAATTATTTGCTTTAACCCTTTCAGACTACCTATGAAGAACTGTCTGTAAATGCGTCAAATTGACACAGCATTATTTCAAGGCACTCGATATTCTATTGCAACAAAAATAATTTCATAATACATTGATTGATGTGTTTTAGAACAATTCAAATTAAGTTCTGATTAAATATCTATTTATCCTGAAGCCATTCATGTTGTGTTTTTGCATATGCAGAATCAAAACTCAGGCTAGGAATATAACACAAATTCGTTTTTGGTTTTGTTCATTTTGAGAAAAAAATTATACTTTTGACGTGGCTCGAGGGAAGCGCCACGTCGAACAACTCGTCAACCATGGTAGTGCCTTCAGAAAAGTGATTATGTGCAACAGTACACCGGGAAATGAAGTTAAATGAAGATGGATTTATTAGGCAGAAGGTTCAATTCATCCAAACCTCAGTGTATATTGCTCTTTCTTAGCCCCTAGTCGACACAACTAGCAAAAACAAGTGGTGTACATAATTGTCTACATAGCATCTGAAAGGGTTAATATTTCAGATTGTCATGTGTGATGGGTGCCCCTATGTGCCACTCATCTAAATTTAACCAGTCAATCTGTAAAAATTATCTTCACTGCTCATCCCCAACTTCAATGTCCAATTGTGCCTGCATCGTGACGTTGGAATGGAGGTTTCTCAACTGTGCTGTTTGTTTGTGATGCGAAATGATTGTCTCTTTTTGCACTTACTTTCTGTGCCAGTATGAGCAATACTGTGTTAGGGTCATCATTTTCTGTCTGCTAGTGACATGAGGTGCTGCATTTTCATATTTCATCCAACATTCTACTGCAGGTGCCCTTTTAACATGCAAAGTTACTTCTTCTGTGGCAGTACTAGCTCTTGTTGTTTCTGTATTGCTGTTGCCAATGCTATTTGTAGTGGAGAGCTGAAGATGCACGAAAAAATTGACTACCAAACTCTGTTGGATTTCAGTTAGCATTGCAGTAACCAGCATCATACAGCATCTCAATTGCTTTTCAAGAGGTTTTCCCAGCACCTCTCTGCTTGTGCTGTGTGTGTTAACAGAAAGTCGTTGCATTCACATAGATTGTGTGTTAGCATGCTGGCAGTAATATTGAGTACCATTTGGTCGAAACTGTATAGGCACACATTGCTGTTCAGATAAACGAGAAGTTGAGAAACCTGCAAGTATCTAGTTTGTATGGTTCTGCAAAGCAGTATACATATTTTGTTCACATCTTATTCTTCTGCTCATAAACAGTAATTATGGGTATACGAATATTCAACACTTTCAAATCACTAACTGAATATTGCCCTGTTCGATTTGGCCCTTGTTGAACAGTCACTCTGTAAATGTAATATCCTTGAAATACTTCTTGAATATATTATATTCATCAGTGTGAATATTTCACAGTGCTCAAGCAAGCATAAAACTGGAGCAGAAGTGTAATTATGTTTTAACCATGTGGCCATAGTGGAGCAGGCTAAATTGCTCAGGGAGCCATACCTTACTGGCTGAACTGCAATCATTTACATTCCCAAAATAGTCCTTGAGTATATGAACAGGCTGAAAATTTGTTTGTGAAGCTCTATACGTCATTTAAACAAGTGAGGCTTCATAACGTCCAGTGTAATGACAGGAATTTGCAAACATTACTAAAACTAAGATGTGAACATCATTTTATGATAAGTGTGAAATGAGTAGTTCTTTAACAAAAAGACTACTCTAAAAGTTATTTAATAATCAATTTGCTTCGCTTCTGGCGCTATTTGGTTTGTGTTCAATTCACTTTAAAAAATTACTTTTTCACATCCCTGCAAATAAGTGTGCTCTCATTGTTTCAGCTCTTGCACGCATAACACAATTTCTACCTTTTGCATTGCAAGTGCTTGTGATTTGTGTGCACGGGTTTCCTTTTCATGTCATGGCATTCAGTGGTAGCATTCAGCAAACAAGATGGATACTACTGACTTCTCAACATAAGGAGCCGATTAGAACATAGCAAATTAATTGCTAACTGGGCACAGATGTACCACATTTGGCGAATGCGTGGTCCCTGGTCTTGTGTTCACTTCAAGAATGGAGTGCAGTAGTTGCTCCTTTGTTCAAGCAGTGCATTCCAACACATTTATACAATTTAATAACTTGATTAAGCATGCGCGATGAACTGCTAGCATGCACACTTTGATTCATAAGCATTTAGAAAATTCCTCATTAAAAAAAGAAAGGGCGATCTTAACATCACTGAGAAGGGCAATTCGAGAAGCAATTTGCAAGCCTCACTGTACATTGCTTGACTAAACTGCCTCTCTGCACTTTTTTCTGGGTGCAACCATGAATCAGTTTCAGAAAGCTCTCAGAACTGTGGCTGGCCTATACCCCCGGAAGTTATTTAGTCGTGACTCTCCGCGAATTGTGAAAGCACAAAGTGTAACGGTTTAACATTCCACCTGAATAGGATTTAAGTCATCGCTTTTTAATATGGGCAGAAATACAGGTGTATGATTATCAAGCAAGAAATGGGTGTCAGCTATAAGTCGCAAGTGAAACTTCTAATGTCTATCACAAGATGGAAAACAGTTCCTTGCAACGTCACTGTAGCATAATTGATGGTAAGTGTTGCTTAATTTGAAGTTCAGGTTAGTAGTTTAGTATGAAGTGTTTAATTTAGTGACTATTTTTATTAAACCTTCTAAAGACTGTTTCCCACCTGTGTAACTGAGTTAGCTGTTTAACATGTCTACTTTAACATTAAATATTTCAGCATAAGTAAAAATAATTTTGTTTTTTTGTTGAAGGACCAAGTACTGCAGCATCTGCATCGGAGAGCATCTCGACAACTTCAAAGTAGAAGTCTGTTTTTGGTGCACATTTACATTGAATGGATGACTGTGAGGGAAGAAAAAGACAAGTGTGATTGTAACCATCTAATAAAAGTTGCTTCATTCTTTTTTTTATGCAGAGCTATGTGTTGTGGTGCCTGACATATAAATGCAGGCCTGCTATAACAGTAGTTGACCCCCTTTTGTTATGCTGTCACAGCAGACAGGGCTGTTGGAGACTCATAGAAAGGACCAGCACAGTCTACAAACTACATTTATTCACTACATTGTGTCATAAGATATCACCTGCCCAGTGCAGTCTACTTGCAAAAAGAGGCAACAAGAAATGATGGTACAGCATATGTTAGTAACATGTGTAGCTGAGTTTCATGCCTTATTCCTTAGGGTAGCGTACAGCCACTAATGCAACATCGCATTTTAATTATCCCTTAGTAACCTTCGTTCAGATCATTTTAATGCAATGAACTTTCCTCGGGATGCTTTCAAGTACTGTAGTGTCATATGCTTAGGGGTCACTATATACGAGTGTTGGACTGGCCAAGAAGGAATTAGCCACACCGCATCCAGACAAGTGTGTCATTTTCTTCTCATTCTCCCCTGATGCTGCTGAGGATATGTCTTACTATATGTAAACTTTCATTCAATGTATCGTAACAATGTTGCTCAGTTTAGTGAATCAATACTGCATTGCGATTTCAACTGCAGTGATCTTTCATAAAAGTATGGAAGCCCCCCTATGCTCGCTTTAATTACTGTTGCATAAAAGTAGGGCCACGTTGATATTGGAACACTTTCCGGCATAGCTGAACTTTTGCATGATGCAACATTTAGCTGTGATACCTGATGTGACTCTTCTTGGAGTGAAGGGCATCTAGTTTACCAACTTTTGCAATGTATGTGCTTGGTAATTCATATCTCTGAAAGTAATGAATGAAGAATAGGGTTCCAGGAGGGCTATTTTGTAAGCGTTCTGTCACAGAACGGAGGTGGTCCGTTCTGTTGAGCTGCACGCGATTGGTGGAGGGTAGTTTGACGGTCAAGACACGAGAACGGGCACAGAGCAGCCGTTAGCACCGTTCTATCATAGAACAGATACAAAACGGTCTCCGGATGACTTGGATTGGATCGAAATTCTATTCTCTGGCTCTAGATCTGCTTATAATAAGTGGATGTGGGCTTCTCTTTCGCCGAGTCGCTTGTCACGTTTTTAGGGCTTATTGCATTTTTCCAGCAAATAGAGTTATTTCAGTGACCATCATGTCTCCCAATAGCGCGTTTGTTGATGACTTTGTGTAGTTGAGTGTTGAAGTCAAACATAGGTTGCAGGAATGAGCAACTGACTTTAATCATGCTCTGCCAAACATGTATTCAACGGAATGAAGACTACCCTGGGCACAATATTAATAGTAAACATGTGCTTTCATTTATAGTTGTGCATATTTTCGCTGCACAAAATAATTAATGTGATTTTTTCGACTCCCCTTCGTACTTGAGTAATATTTTTTTATTATAATCAAAAATATTTTCAAGAATGGGGAAATTTATTAAATTTCTGCTTCTTTACACTTCTTCGCAAAAGTCTCACCGCTTTTTTTTTAGGCTTCTTTTGGGATGAATATTTCCTTGTTAGCTCGGTAGCATCTGGCAACTCTGATGCAGCCCCACTTCATTGTGGCTATAGTGTACTAGAATAATTTCCTAGTGACGCGTCCAGGAGGGAGGGACAACAGGCCGGTTGAAGCAAACGCCAGTAGATGCCACTGGTGGCGTTGCTGCTCCTTTTTCTAGACTCAGGAGATAGCAGATAAGGAATTTGGTAATGAGGCCGAAATCATCCTTCTAGGGGACATGAATGCCCACATACATGACCCTGACGGATATTCAGACACCAGTGGGAAGTTATTGCTAGATCTCTGCGAGCGACATGGTCTGGAGATAGTTAACATGGGGCCTAAATGTCTATTTGTATAGGAAGAGTGTTGATACACAATGGAGAAAAAGAACTAGGAGGTGTAAGCGATATGGCAACAAAGAGCGTTAAGTGAAAAGTCGGAGAGGTGGAGAGGATTTACTGGACGGCAGCTATGGAGAAAAAAACAGGCTCTGAGTAAGTACACCGAAAGGGCAAAAACAAAATGAGGGAGGCATTTTACAATAATTCAAGGGAAAGTGCTTTACCGTTTGAATCGAGATCGCGTTTCCTTAGAATGTGTAGTTATAAAGCGAGACTCAGCAAAGAACAATGCACATACTGTGGGGAAGATAAGGAAACGGCGGAGCATCTTCTGATTGAATGTGGAAATATCCACCCAGGTGTACGCTTGGGCACGAGCCTACATGAAGCCTTGGGTTTTAGGAACAAGAATCGTGCAAGATGTCGTGACGTTTCCGCAGCAGTTCCGAACCGTGGCGCTATTAGTGACGGAGAAGTGGCCATTTTGAATGTTTTGGTGATGCACGTGCGAGCGGCCATTTTGGAAGTTTTGGTACCTGACATCACCACAACTAACCAGACGGCTGCATGAAGTCACCAGAATTAGTACTGTAGCCTGATGTCAAGCTAGTGCTGATGTCGGTAGGTGCGTCACGGGAAAAATGACTTTAATATCAAAATAAAGAACCTATCAGCATTTGCTGAGCTTCACACTTGCTCAGAGCCGTCTCTACATACAGGAGATTTATATGGCAGAGTAAACTCGTCTCCGAAAAATGGTGTCAGTACCCCTTTAAAGGGGTGGCCAATGTGTAAATTGCATGGGCAAAGAAGTCCGAACGCAGGGAAATATAAAAAGCCTGCTGTAGGCTTCCTCTGTATGCAAGGACACTCAGCACAAAGTGTTGGACACAACAAACGTTTATGTTCATTCGCTTCCAAAGTGTGCGTATGCTCACTTTCGCGATCGAGAACCATAGCTAGCACGACTGACATCAACGTCACTGTGTAGGAAGTGTAACGAAAGTTTTAGTGACGTCAGAATGATGAGCGGTGACCCACAGCTCCGCTGCGCCAGGTAAGCCAAGAGAGCATCGGCTGCGAACTTGCACTTTTTAAATGCAAAACATTTCTTAGTGAACTTCTGCGACTTTGAGCGTATCTATCTATCTGCCTATATAGCCGCCTACGACTTTGTGGTCTCCTGGTCGTTTCGTTAATGGGATGTATACCAAAATTGGTAGGTCACAACATGACTGTATGACGAACATAAATGACGGGTCACAACATGAAAATCTTGACATGCATGTCATGAACGGCACGATTTACATGCCACAGTCTTGGTGCTCTTGTGGCCGTTTCGTTAACTTGATATATACCAATATTGGTATGGTGTGACAAGAGTGTATGACAAACATAAGTCACAGGTTCTAATGTGCAAATCACGTCACGCATGTCATGTACAACATGATTTACATGAAATGGTCTCGGGGCGCTCGCGGCTGTTTCATTGAATGGATATATGTCAAAATTGGCATGAAAAAACATTTCTGTATGAAGAACATAAGTGACAGGTGGTAACATGAAAATGATGCCATGCATGTTGTGTATGGCTCATGGTGAGGTCGCGGCCGTTTCGCTAGCTTGACATGTACCAAATTTGGTATTACGTGACATGACTGTATGACGAACATAAATGAAAGGTGGTAACATGGCATGCAAGTCATATGCCCTGCATGACATATGTCACATGTGTGTCGGGATCTATCTTAGATATAATATGTATACGGGTTAGGGTAGGACAGTGTCTGCAGGCGACGCCACGCTACCTGCGATTCCTTACTGAGGTTTGGCCCCGGGGGCGGAAGTTTCCGTCTTTCGAGTCTTTGGTGTTAGAATTTCTGTATATGTGAGAAGCGGGTCCATACGCATAGACGAGGATAGGTGCGATATGCCGGGGTCGGAGGTCCGGAGAGTAATTCTCGGGCCGAGGTGTGGGCGAGCTCATTGCCTCTAACTCTGCAGTGGCCGGGTATCCATATCAGCTGTTTCCATTCTCCCTCTGAGCGTGGGGACGATACCTGTGTGAGGATTCGGTGCGCAGTGGGGCCAATGTGCCCTTTGCAGGCTACTTGTGAGTCTGTCAGAACAAAGGAGGACCCGGGTTTCGTACGGTGAGGGCAGTTCCTGCTTCTTCCATGCTAGTTGCATCTGTGTCCTGGGCTGATATAAAATCTATCTGTTCTGTTAGTGATTCTTGAAGAAAAGGAAGGAGGCGCTAATTTCTGTCTACCTTAAAGAAGGAAAGAAGTAGGGGCAGAGCGACGGAGAAGAACGAGATAGGAAAGATGGGGTGGGAGTCGGTCACAGAAGTTCAAGGACGGGACCACAATCGGCTCCAAGCGACTCCAATCTGTTTTGTCGCTTGCCGTGTATTTGCCGTTCACTGGTCCAGCTGCATCCTTCTTTTTAAACGTGAGACCAAGTAGGTGGGGCCACCTGGCGGCGCTAAGATGAACCAGGCAAGCAACAATTGTTGTTGCAGAAATCTAATGTATTCTGCTTCTCTGCTGGTGTAAATTCTCGGCAGCGATATAGCTCCGAATGCGCTGCCTTCTTAAAAATTTTTTTTTCGCCACGGCTGATCTAGTCATAGAGGATCTAGTAGCGTAGGGACGTAGGAACCGTAGTAACGTTGGTCGATGCCATCGTCCGGTAACCCGATACATACTGCAATACCGTACACACTAATATTCTCTAATGGAGAATTTTAGCGAGTGTTAAAGGCATCCGGACAGTTGCTTGCGTGTGTGTGCGAGAGCAGACGATGCAGCACTGCGTGCGTCACAGCCACGGTGTAAGAAAAATAATTTAGGTGTGGACACTCTCCGCCCGCCGCGAAGGAGAGCGCGTCCAGATAATGTTCGCCTTTAATACATGCGCCGGCCGCAGTTTCGTGGGGGGCGCTGCGACATGGGGGCTTAAGAAACCTATTGCGACGAGGCGAACGCGCGTTTTTCTTCATTTTTGTTTTCACCTCATTGCATTTTTTCACGGCGAGTTTTCATACGGCCATGGTGTAAACGGCGCACCCGACGCACATAGCGTCCCTAACAGCGTTGCGTACGTAAAAGTAGTAAAAGCGCGGCGTCTTGCTTAGAGCGCGTGAGCAGTCTTTCTGCTCGCTGACTTCTCACGTGCGCAATGCCGTTACGGACGCTACGCACGCAGCTCGTCCACGGCCGGGCTAGCCGGGCTAGACCGCACGCGCGCGAGCGCGCGCGTGCAGTCTAGCCCGGCCGTGGCTCGCCGCGGTTGCGTGGGAGGCGCTGCGACATGGGGGCCGAGAGGAGGAAAGAGGCGAACATTTGTGGACGCGCCGTCGGGCGGAGTGTCCACACTGTCCAGTGACGTCACTCCCAAAATCGGCGCACAGAAACTGAAACCATGAATATTTTTTTTAATCATTCTTCCTAGAACAATAAGAAACGTCTGCAACAAAGAACGCGCAAGCCAGATTGATGGCGCACCACCCCTTTGAGGTTGAATATAGTTGAGTATCACTTAAAAATTAATACGTTGTGTGGGGGAGGTCGTATGTTCCCAGATGTTTTATCTTATCAGTGGCTCCATATATATATATATATATATATATATATATATATATATATATATATATATATATATATATATATATATATATATATATATATATATATATATATCCTTTTGTGCACAAGTTACGAAACTGCATACGGTGTAGAAACGACCGAAACGACTCATCAACTTTGTTTTTGCGCGCCAAGACAGGCCAAGATTGTGTGTGTGGTCAGCTGCTCACGCGTTTCCGCTGGTGTGGTATGCTCAGAAAACGTTTCTGCTATGAGTAGCAGAAATGGAAACAAGGACCAATAGCGATCTTTTGCGTACGCGGAAGTGAGATTCACCTCGTTATCCTTCATCTTCTCATGGTACCCGATATGTTTCGAGACGAGAAAGGCAACGAACGAGCCTTGCTAGGCTGGAGTATGTTGGATCACGACGACAACTTCAGCGACATCTACGAGTTTGACGACCCCTCCAATTCGTCAAGGTGCTTGCCTGACGATGTATATTCGGATGCCGTTCATGAGCCTCAATCTGCAGATGTGCACATCTTCGGGGACAGGAAGGCAGCTTTGAAAACCGTATCAACGCCGCGATTGTCGGAAGCAACAGCAGAACCGTCTGGCGAACCTGCGGCATCGCTAAAGCTGCCGAGCGACATGCCCGACTTAATTTCGAATACCTTAGCAAGCGCCTCGTGGGGAGCAGGCGTCGAAATTAATGCCTGGAGATCATGTTTTCTGAATGACAGCATCCAAACCAGCAGTCTGTGTGGAAGGTCGGCACGCAGAAGGCGAAAGACGTGCAATTTCCAAGGTAGCCAGTACGTGATTGATGAAAGCAGCAGCGACGATTCGGTAGAAGAAAGTCGTCATAACCAGGATAGGGTTACACGAGCCCGCCTAGCCATCGACGAAATAACCGAAGACGAAATAAACGGCTCGGCCGACGCGGAACCAACGAGACTGCAACCGTCCTGGTTACGTAACGCGTGTACAGGATCACCGATATCACGAAATGTTATTAATTTTGGCTCCGATCTCCGTGATGCACAGTTCAGCAGCACTGAAAGCCCTTCGTCAAGGCAAAACGCTTTGAAAAATGGATTTGAAGAACGTCTTTTGACTTCCAGGCAGAAGGAGAGCGCGGACTTGACACTTTGGAAATTCTACAAAGAAAATGCTAACTTCCCAAGAACATTTTCTCGTGATGCTTCTAAAACATTTACGGCGAGGATACTTACCCTGGAACGCGTTTATGGCATCGTCTACTGTGTCTGCGAGGTTGACAGCCTCACACACGACAAATCAAAGGTGTGCCTTACTCTTCCGTTGGAACTAGCCGAGCGTGAAAAGCTTGATCGTGGTGCCGTCTTGCGTATTCATCCACCGTGGAGAGAGTACAAGCTTTTGACTTTTCCCGAAAAAATCATTTCTAGTGTGCAATATTTTGAAGTCCTGGAAAGACATTATTAGCCCCATGGCTTGTAGCATAATGAAGGAAGTGGTGTCGCCATAAATGTATAAACTTCAAGGACACTGTTATGTTTATTATTTATGTGCTTTCGCAAAAGTTTGTGCAATGCAAAAATTTTATTGATGAGAGACGATACACTTTGGCCATTGGCCACGTTTAAGCTGGCTTTATTATTATATAACAGCTTTTATTAGCTCTGAGTGGCTCTTAATTTTAAAGTGAAGCTTTCTCTGTTTAATCCCCCAGGGGGGGTTTGTTGTAGATTAGTAATGTTGTTGAATGACAAACAATGTGGTTGAGTGCACCCATGTGCTGCATTATCAAACAATAAATTGCGCTATAAAACACATTTATATTGCGCATCCAAAAAAAAAAGGCAGAAGTTCTGGGGAATAAATAAGCATGAAGAGATGAAAAAATTTTCGAACTCATGAATATATATTGTGCAGGTTCATATAGCTATCTGAAACATATTGAATGGCTTGTTTTATTCACTTGCCCTTAGGTGACCCATTTCTTAGACTCAATTGGGCATGCGCCGCTGAGTGCTTAGGCTTATATAACATGAAATTTTGAGCATTAATATGTGTGAGTCCTCTGTTGTTTTGTAATCACATGATACATGACAATATAAAAGTTTTAAGACTTTTTTTTGTAGATCATACAAAAGTTTTCAAGATTGTCTGTGGCAGCTGATGACATAAGTGTAGTCCTTCAGCCTGGTTACTGGAAGCAGTGGACATCTTTTATGACATGTATTGCAACTTACAAATTTTAGCTATGAAGCTTGGTTGGTTGACTAGCTGTTAGCCTTGTGCTATAAGGGGGAAAACTATATGTGATGTATATGCAGAGAGAAAGTACGCCATATACCTAAATGCATTTATGGCTACTGTACTTGATTTAGCATAGGTTTCTTTCACATTTTTATTTACATATTTATCTCCATTCCACAGTGCGTCGCTGCGTGGGCTCAGAGCTTTATTCCACATTGCTATGGGTCCAACTATGCTTTCACATTCACATACTTAGGAAGTTCTAAGCATTGCCTGTAAATTTTTTAATGGCAATCTTAATTTCTATATGATGAGTAATTTGGTGGTTATGTACACATGAAGTGAACCATAGTTCCATTTTACAGCATTGCCAAGCTTACTGCATTCAGATGCACTAATAAAGGAAATAAAATTGCTTGAACGCCAGGCATTTAATAAAAAACAAACCAACTTTCAGCTTGCTCAGCACAAGCTGATGAGCTGGTTGGTTCAACATAATGCAGCAGCGGCATAGGTATGACAAAGCATGCAGGAACATGGAACCGATGCTCTCACAAACACTGGACTAACAGCTGAATGTCATCGCTGGCAAACAAATGTATATAATACAAATTGTTGGTGAATGGAAAAAAAAGAACATCACAAACACACCTGCTGTCTAGACATGTGCATACTGGGTAGTATGTTATGGCATCTCTAGAGTGTTATAGTCGATTGCAGCATGTAGGTTTTATAACTGCCCAGTAATTCACATTCTGCCCAGAAGCAAGTGAAGGGGCACTTACATGGGTATCTTGTAGAGTTAAGATATTTTTCATGTCCTAGATTTTTGCTGATAGTTTTGTCCCAGCTTTTACTCAATATAACTGTCTTTTCAAACTCTGGCACAATGCCACAGTCCCTTTATTGGAAGGCTCAGTGCCTGGGCTAAAAGCTGCAAGTAAACAGCTTGATGGGATCCAGGATACCGACACATTGCAACATGTGAGAGGTAAATTTTCAGAGCATCATACACAAGATAAGTTATTTATGCAAATATAATAGCATGTTATTATACATTAGTTAAAACATGTACTCACACTTACTAGTAGAACCAAAAAAAAGACAATGCATAATTCCCATTAAAAAAACATAATTCAAGAAAGTAACAAGCCATAACTCTACAATATTAAGGAATGCTACAAGAATTTAACATCGGTAAAACCAATAGTAACATAACATGAGTGGAATAATGCTGCACAGGACATTGGAACCAATGTAACCTGTAATGCGAAATATAGTTCATGAATGAATGTGGCACTTATAATCACTATGAAAATGAGGTATAAGCCACTCTCCCATGTTAAGAGTATTTATATCATAGTTCAAGATTGCTGCACTCCAGGAGTGCAGCAGCCTAAATGAGGTGTTTAAACACAGAAGAGCCAATGTAAAATGAATGCAGGATTTTAACTCGTACATGTCTTCGATCTTAATTATTCTGTGCATGTGGAAGTATGTGGCAGTCGGAGATAAATAACCAATGTTGGCGATGTGACAAACAACCCTCTTCTAAAAAAGCACTAGTATAATCTACTGAGCTGTTGTAAGAAAACATAACTGTAGTAGTATATGTGTGATTCAACTAGTATGCGATGTATTCTAACATATGTTTGTGTTGGGAGAAATTCATGGCAATGTGACAATATTCCCGTCATTAAGGAAAGTCTTTTACATAAATTATGCAAGAATTTCAACTTCGATGAAAATGTTACTCCAACGATTTTGTGTAAGGAAGAAGCCAAGAAAAATCTTTAGACTACAACATATCTGTGTCTGTAGACTCTGTATACCTTTATTTCCACTTTCAAATTAAAAAAACTCTTGATTCCTGTGCCGTTATAAAAACTGACCACATGCTGCAATAGGCTACGAAAGTCTAGAGATGCCATAACATATCTTTGTGATGCATTTTTTCCCCCACATTTATCGCACCACATTCTGCACTTTTAGATGCCAAAACTATTAAGTTATTATGAGGTATGCCATTGTGGGGGTTGCGACATTAATTTTTAACACCTGGGAATCTTTAATGTTTAAATTATGTTTGTCAGCAATAAAACTCTTCTGTTAATTCGTTCAGCACTTGTGTTGTCAGTTTACTGTTTTAATGCATTCTGTCCTTCCTGCGCTGCTGTCTCAGTACACTCTGCTCACGAAATATGTTTTTGATTGGGCACATTTCTAGCTTCACACAATGATAGAGAAGTTTGCACAACATTAGTGCTTTATTTGTGTTCTGTACAGCAGCACAGAACACACAGTTACACACCACAAAAAAGCAGCTATGTAACCTGCACACTTAAGAAGCGATTTTTTACCCTTAAATTAATTTATTAGGTATGCAATTTTTCAAAACATCTGCTTCAAAACATTAGGGAAACTATGCAAGTACCATATGAAAGCACACCGCTGAGGTTCTGATTGCTGTAAGACTTGTATTTTAGATCATTTAATCATTTAAAAGTAATTTTAGGAGGGTGCTTACATACAGATGCATCCACAGGGCAAAATATTTCCATGCTAAGGTGTTCACAGTGTGGCAAAATTAATATCACTTCAACTTGACAATTCATCCCAGTTGTTTGGTTCTGCTAGCACATGTAAATGTTTATTGTGAAAGTTCTCTTGGTCTCAGAGGCCCTGCACCTGTACAGCTAAGCTTCAAAAGCTCTGCAATTTTAGTACATATAAAAGCATTTTTACATGTGCCTTTCGACCTGTCGTTAGTTCACAAGTATTAAAAATATAGAGTGTTCCTACAGGAATGGTTCTCAAAGCAGTGCTGCAGATTTGCATGGTTAAACACTAGTAGGTTACATGTCCTTGCATCAAAATTTTCATGAAGTTGTAAGGAGTTTTTCTTTATGTAAGTGGAGAGAGCTTCCAATATGTTTGACCCCAGCACTAGGAAACAGACACTATTATAGGTGTTAATAGAGGAAGATGAGGAACACTACACTGGAGCACTGGCTCCTGAGCAGCAACTTCCCCACACTCACAGAAAAGATAGAGCAAAAAGGGTGTCTTTTTGTCCCACAACAATAATCGTCATGTGGCTTGCTTGCACTTCCTTTCTTGAAAACTCGGCGCTGGCCACTTTCCTACCAAGAATGCTATGTCACGCTGATAACACACGTGCCGTTCGTGACCAGAAAGTGCCGGGCGCGCAGCGATAATTCAAGGAAAGGAAGGCAAAATAAATTAAGATTATTGTTGTGGGACAAAAAGACGCCCTTTTTACTCGATCTATTCTGTGAGTGTAGAGGATTCCAACACCTTGCTCAGCTGATGGACCACACAGAATCCACAAATCCACATGTGATGCATTCACAGGACACAGAGCACAGGAGTGTTGCAAGTAAGCAAGCCAGCCTACCTTGGTGTCAATAGCACTAACAGTATGTAAGAGTTTGAAGTGGGAATATGTCTGCTTTTGTCCAATATGGCAAATGGCACAGATGATGTGACTGGAAATACAAAGAGGTACCAGTATCATCCCAGTTATCTTTGATGTGGGCATGGGGCGGCAGACAAACACAACCACGGTACTGTGGGCGACTGCTCCCACACAGGGTGTGCATATTGGACGTGAAGTGGTGTCAACGTTACTTGGGATTTGCCTTGTCACTTTTTCATCAATTTCTTCATTGAACAGTGACAGCCCAACCACTGATCTGTTGACCTGTCCTGTTCCCCATGCAAGGAAGTATCATCACCGAAAATTACTCTGCCAAAAATAAGGCGATTCTTCACAGCCCAAGCCCTATCCGTGACAGGCAGCAGCTGTTTGCCCTCCACATGGACAGCTGCTCCCCCTTGTAGGCTGCTTTAGCTGGCCTGAGCCACTTTCATGGGCTTTTGGCATAATATGGTTGCTTCGGGGGTGTCCTAGTATGTTTTTTGGAAGAAGCTGGCCTGTATGCAGCCTTGAGGAATCTGAAAGAGCTAAGGGCAACATCTGTGTAGCCTACCCTGCTGCCAACACATCTTGTTTACCAGCAAGTGATGTGCTACTTGTTGATGTACTGTACCATTGCTAGATTTTGTCACACGACAGTGCTACTATCCTTGTGGAAGTTGGTGGCAATGTCGGATCCCAGTGCCAGGACACACTTCATACCACAATGAACAGAGTAGGTCAAGGAATATATACTGCCAATTGTGGCTGAGTTACCAGGGCCATGACTTTGCCACGATCGTAAAACTTTGCTTGCATGTTGGTATAAAGGCCTAATCTTTGGATGTGCTATTTTGTATTTGGCATAATGTGCACACATACACACACACTAACATGCTATGCAATCTTCATCAAACACTAACCATAGTTTCACATTGGCTTGTATACTCCAAAGAGACAAACATTTCCTATAATGTCATAGCACATGCCTTTATAGACCCTTAATTATTATTTGCAAGACAATGACATGCTCACCATTTAAGCAGCAATACAAAGCCATACATAAGTGAGCTAAATAGCTCTGCTGTAGTACACCCCAGGGAGTGTCTTACCTAATACAATAAGACAATATCCAGGAGCAGTAGTACTTTATAATTGGCCAATGCATCCAGAACTTGTCATCTCATGCAGATTCTATTGGATTTAAACCTTTGCACTCAAATGCTGTATACCTATCATGCTCCATCACTGCACAGTCATTGATGATATTGCAAAAGTGAGAGCAAGCAATTCTTGGCTGTTTTTGACAAGCAGTCGTTAATTCCCTGCAGCATGCCGTGCAATATTTAGCTCACATGGTCACAGGAGTCTTGACTACAGTTTGGCAATGTTTTATATGTTCAAAAAGTGCTGCAGGGTGCCTTTAAGTGCCCACGGAATTTGAGAAGGCATTGTTTACATCAATTACCTATTGTCAATGAAAATTAATTATTCAAATGGCTAATTCCTTGCATAATTCAATGGAAGAAAAAAACTAGGGGTGAGCATCACGTGACAGTCTTGAAGCCCAGCCATAAAAAATGAAGCAGGAGCATGCTGGGAATTATGACAAGAGCATGCAGCACGAGGGGGGAGTGGTGTCAGTGGAGGTTCGCTTGCGGAGGCTAGGTGTGTGCACTGGCCAAATTGTTTTTTCTCATGAGCCAGCAAAAGAGAAAACGAAACAGGAGCATGACAGGAATTGTGAGAATTGCGACACGAAGACGAGAAGGTTAGCATGCAGCTTCAAAGGAGGTTGGCTTGTGGATGCTAGGCGCTCTCCCTCCCATTTTTTTTCCCCTCCATGCATAATTCCATAAGCCTGCATATCAAATTGAGAATAACATTCAATTCTTTCTAGTTTCCTACATCTTGCTTAGTTATTTAGGTAAAATGGCATGGTGCTGATGTTGTGCAGTGCATCCATAAACCTTGCAGTGAGTGGGTGCAGCCCGGCACACCACAACTTGCACACTTTTGCTTGTGGTGCCACACAATTTTACTGAACCCAACAAACCTTCCATGTGCTACCCAGTATAGCCCTACTCGCCAACATTCTGCTGGTAGCTTCTGTGGACACTACAGCTAGGTTTTTCTCCAGCTATTTTTGTAGTAAGATGTGCCATGAAAAGTATCTAACCTGCCCAGCTTGGCATACACCAATGGGGAATACCGGACATTTCCCAGGTAGCACACCTTTATTTTTACTGCACCCAATAACATCCCCAATAATGTCAGCTTCAAAATATGTATGCATGCACGCTAATGACAGTGTGTTGTATGACACTATTCAATCTTCAGATGATCATTTTCATAGTATAACGAGTTTTTCCAGGTTCTGAATACTGAGTGAGGTTGGGCAGACGAATATAATTTTTACAAAGCTTACGACATTCCCTAATAGCCCTTTTTTCCTGTACTCTGCTAATGATGCAAGTCTTCAGAGGGTGTCGAAAATATAGGTATATCTAGCAATTATTTTACATGCAATGTATAGTCAAAACGTATTGATGTAATTAACCCCTAGGAATATTAGTCCCCCAGGCATACACCATAGGCTCTGAAAGAAACCATCCAATTCTTGATTATGTTTCCTATGTACAGAACCCATACAAGTTTACAGATTTTAACAAGACTGGAGGCATCCCCCATTCAAAATTTGAGGAGCCATTCCACTCTGTGAAGGTGGACTAGTGAAGCTATTTAGCTCGACAGAGGCGACTCAGAATTTCGAACCATAGCCGATCACGCACCCTGCAACTAAGTCTGAAATACCTGTCTAGAAAGTCCCCTTTGAATTTAGCCTATGCTAAATTCAAGAGGGACTCCATGAAAGTTCTCCATTTGAGCAGCAGGAGTACTTTTGCCATGACATGCGCCATGTTGTCCAGATTGCTGCACGCCCTTGGGTGTCTCATGCAACATATTGAGGAGCCCTTTGACCAGCATGAGCCTTTCTGCCGCATTCTCCGTGTTGCAACTTAAGTAGTCTTGTCTGGCTTGTTGCTTCGTGCACAACCTTAATTGGTATTTGCCTCTTGCGTGTTCCCTTCATTTTCAGTGGAACAGTGTAAGTAGTGGGGTCTGCCCAATTTGTGGGGCACATACATTTTTTTACTACAAGGACAGCCATTCCAGACATGTCCTAGACATATACAGCTTCACTGTAAAAAATTCATTTTGTACATCACAAATAATGCCACGATTTTTCAGTCTGTCACTTCAACTACACTCTACAGTAGCCATTATTATTGTAAAGAATTAAAATTTATGTGCCATATCGTTCAATGCATTATCAACCCTCAAGCAACAGCGAAAGAAATGTCAGCAAGAGTAGTCACAATTTTAGCATCTCATCTTAATTTGCTTGCACTAATGTGAACATTGAAATTTGTCTATTCATTCAATTTACTGCCGACAAATTTATGTGTCATAGCAACACTCTTGATCGAGCCATTTTGATGACGCCCTATATATGTCACCACCTGCAGTAACCCTGAAGGGCTGCAGTATGTATTAAAAATATGAAACACTTTCAGAACTGCAACTTTTCCATACAGACGAAGCTGCACCTTCAACATTAAACCCAAACATCCCTTTTGGACATATTAATGAGTTCCATTTTGCAGCACCAACGCTTGCAGCTAAGTGGCAAGCATATTTTGTAAGCTGATAAAGTGCCACATGATTGAGCTTAACAGCCACAAATCTACCATCACAAGTTCATACCCATCGCACAGAAGCACCAGATATCATAACTCTGTACTTTCAAGTGCAATGCCATTCACGCATTGCCATGTGCGACAGTTCTCACAAAATGCTTCCTTACTCCCAATGTTAGCAGCTATGGCTGTTTAACACTGGCTTTGTTGGGCTAGTTGGTATGGTGCCCTGGGTAAAGGGCAGGATGACAAAACTAAACTCGGAGGGGCAGAGGGAACACAGGATGAGCACTGTCCTGTGCTTTCTTCGAATACAATCGCATTCAGAAACAATGTCTTAGATGGTACCCCGTGCAAAAATGTAGATAGACAATCTATAGACAGTCTAAAAATCTGTTTAGACAGTCTGTAGACTGTCTAAATACGTTTTTGTAAGGGACTAGCCCATCCTGCGTGGTGCAGGTAGTATGGCTAACAGTTCTGTGCACAGGGCTCAATAGGGAAATGTTCAATCAAGTGCTCTAGAGTGCAAATGCTATCCTTTGTGCAATAACTTCGCAGAATGTTGCCACAAATGTCACATTGCTGCACCAGATTAAGGAAAATGTTTTCCCAGCTATCCAGCATGCAATTTGCATTATCATGACATTAAACCATTTCAGAATACCAGCGTTTTACAGGTCTGAAGGGGAAAGAAAAAAGCATTTATGACAAAACTGAGAAAGAAAAAAAAGCCTCAAAACAGGACAAAAAAAACGAACAGTGCAGAGTACCACATTCTCTTTTTCTTACATAGCATAAACTTAGTTAAGTTGAAACTACCAGAACCAAAAAGAAAATATGCACTATAAGCTTCCAAACAAGCAGACCCAACGTTTGCACACATCAGTGAAAATGTATGGGTCTGACAAGTGAATCTTAGAGGGAAAAAAAACTACATGGTGTACAGCAAGCCAAGCAAAGCCTAGTACACCACACCGAAATCCAGATAAAGAGTGCTATAACAAACATGCAATAAATTGGACAGTCAACTGTATGGCAGCAAAAAGAAAGTCAAAATATGGGTGAGTGAACCGTTTATTCACACACAAGAAACAAAAAGAAATGCAGCAATTTCTGGAACGCAGCATAGTCTACAAAAGAGAAGAAGAATGAGTAACGCAACTTGCAAGATGCTACGGCCAGCAGGCAAGACATGTGAACAGTGGCTACAGTAGGCACAAGAGTGAGTTTGAAAGCACAAAAGCAGAAGCAAGAATAAAACAGGCAGGGGGTGTCCAACAAGGGACAGTTCAGTGCTGTCACCCACTGCTTGGACCGAGGCAGGCCACATCCTCCAGGCAACAGGTAATGGTACACGAATGAAAAGAAAACCTAGCCATAATGCAATGGACACAGGGTGAGAAATTTCACATCTATTTAGGTAAACACTGATAGGCAGTCTATTGTATATGCTATTCAAATGTAGAGTTACAAAAGAAGTATTTATGTCACACCATTAAGATATATCCAGTCAAAGGTACATTTTTTTTTTCGCCTGCTTGCTTATCTCTTGGGCAGCAAGCTTTATGCAGACAAGTGCACTCAGGTCAAGTAGGCCCATGGCACTGAAGCTGCAACTGTCAATTCTTTTTATTCTTGTACCATCCTGGCTGGATTCATACTCTGGCAACTGCGCACCCTCACCACGAGGTAGGGCTAACCGCATTAAGATCAAAGTTGGTGACAGCAAAGCGCGCTGGTGGCTTCTTCTTGGGCTTCAGCCGGCTACCATCCACCACGGGAACACCCACTGCTGTCAAGTCTGCTGCCACCACGCGCCGTACCAGCGACGGAGAGCTTTGTGGCGTGGCAGAGGGCGTTGTGTGGGCAGATTCACTGCCCGATCCGCTGTCGCGCCCCAGGCTCTGTAGGCTTGGTCCATGGTGGCTCAGCACTTGGTGCCGCAAGGCATCCTCAGAGGCCAGTCGGGGCAGATCACACTTGCCAACGCCACTCACCCGGATAGTTGGTGCCCCTGAGAACACAAAGGCTGTTTAGTTTCCCAAAGTGACAGTTATGCAGTAGGGGAAAGGGCAAAGCAGGACGAAGTTATGACAATACGTTTCACTGCCCATTGCTGTGT
Source organism: Rhipicephalus sanguineus (assembly GCF_013339695.2). Taxonomy (NCBI): domain Eukaryota; kingdom Metazoa; phylum Arthropoda; class Arachnida; order Ixodida; family Ixodidae; genus Rhipicephalus; species Rhipicephalus sanguineus. The sequence continues at coordinate 284,637,724 of NC_051176.1, forward strand.
TATACACCGAATAACTGGTACCAGCAATAAAAGAAATGCTCCAGTCACTGTGTTGATGACAGTCTAAAGAAACGAAATGTTGCCAAACACAGCCCCCAGGACTATTTTTTTGGAACGAGCATGATGCTTGAAACCACACACATTAAGACTTGTGCAGTTACCCCTGAAAAGCCACCCAGGCTTCTCACTTGATTTGTTAGCACTGAAATCATGCAAATGCATCCAAGTTCAGTGAATGTTCTCACGCCAAAGAAATCCCCTAATGAAAGGCCTAGGCACAAACAATGGCAAATTCATTAAGTTACTAATCGTGAAAGCATGCCATAAAAGACAAGTGAGCAAGTACATTACTGTGAGAATGTGTTCTTGCATTCAGTATTAATGGAACTACAATGGTATTAACTCTTTCGTTACCACACCTATTCAAATCGATCAGCGGTGATCGATGCTTTGAAGCATTGATTTTGGCATGTTGAATTTGTTTCTCGTGCACCTAGGCCCTCCTACTAGTTAGTCCAGCAACTGAACTTTCAGAATCAGTATAAATTTGCCCGTTTTCGCAACATAGCGATTTTCTACAGACCTTTGCGCGAACCAATGTGCGTGTTTCGTTGGGAAAATGCGCTTGGCTGACGAAGTTGAAATTGCGTGCCGCTTGGGGTTATGCTTCAGTAACATCAAAGTTCTGTAATCAAAAGAACTTTTGCAAGTCAAATATCAAATTATTGTGTCAGCTTCGCAACCTGATGGCGTTGAGCGGTAATAATGGGCTGAAATTTATGCCAGCTATTCACTAGAGAGCTGCTTGGAGTCTAGGAAGATTTATTCTACCAAAAATTATTTCTGAAGGTCCGCCATATCTATGACGTGTGGACGTGGCCTTTTCAGCCAGTTTCCAGCAGCTTCAGTTTCGCTTCTATTGTTATATCAGACGCAAGGCCGCATCTCGTGTCACTAGTAGCTCCTATGGAGGCGGGGTCACGTGCACATGAGTGTGCACCTGCGCCACGATAAACGCACGCCGCTCGAAATTTTCTTGCAACCACACCTGAATTTAGCGACGACGAGCTTTGAGTCAGCCTCTGACATCTGCAGCCGTTCAGGGGTTGGTTTTGTTTACGGCCTCAAGGGGTCTCCTCCGCCGCGTGCGTAGCTGCTGACCTTTGTTCACAATCTTAGAGCTACTCTGGTTATGTGTGAGGTCCACACGTCGCTGGGGCGCGATGTGCTGGCGCCGGCTGCAAAGCTTCTCATGACACGAAAGCCGCCGGAGCAGATCTCGGCCCCGCACTACAGAGCAGCGCAAGACGTTATAGGACTGCATGCGATTTCGCTCTTTTTTTCAATACAATGTGCAAAAATATGAATAAATATGCTTGGATGCATATTTTGGAACACCAGACGAAGTGGTGAAGTTCATTGCACATCTGATTTATATAGGTGTTGTTCGCATAACTGGCATCCATCCGGATATTTTCGTAAAAAAAAAACAAAAAAAATATGCAAAAAGTGCACGAGTGCACCTGTGTCTCATGAAAACCACGAAATGCTTCATTGCATTGCACGAGTAGCGAAGCAATACCTCTGTTCAGATTTTTGTATATTTTAATAGAAACATTGTGTAGAACATTTATTTTTTATACTATTCCTGGGTCTTTTCTTCAAAATGTATATATAGAGAGTTTTTTATTGCTCTGTTGATCAGCTGGCGACAAAAAGTTACACTTTTCAAATTTTTATACATTCCAGAATACTTTTGTTGCTTTATAACATTTTTTGGAAAGACCATTTCATTATGCATAATTTGGTATGCTGCAATGCATGCTGGAGTACTTTTCAAACTGGCAAAAGCTTTCTTCCCAAGACGTATGAAAAATAATTTTCTCGCGGTAACGAAAGAGTTAGGTGGCCAATAAAATATGCACAATACAATATGATTTGTTTCATTAGAAAAGCATTGTGAAAATGACTTAGCGGAACTAGCCTCACCTTTCCACACCTTGCTAAAACACGTTTTAATCTCAACGTAATTACTAAAGCACATAATATGAATGCAAAAGCAAGACAAACAGGTCAAAGTAACATTTTGTTGTTTAATATCAGTTTCTCGTCTTTGAATGCAGTGGTTTTCAGCCCCAAAAATCACAATAGAAGGACTACACACACCATAGTGGGGTACTGCAGATTAATTTTGACCACTTAGGATCTGAAACATGCACCTAAATCCAAGGAGACCGGAGTTTTTGCATTTCGTCCCCATCAAAATGAGGCCGTCACATCTGGGAATCAAACCAATGCCACCATGCTTAGCAGTGCAATGCCCAAGCTGCTAAGCCACCCCTTTTTGCACTGTGCTAGTTATGAACCAATACCAAGTAGCCTAATTCACCATTGTCCACAATCTCAAACTTTCGCTTTAACATTTCACAGACTGACAACAAAGCACCATGCAGTGTACACACCAGCAGGGGTCTGTGAAGCAGGTGGAGTAGTTATGCGGGTGAGAGGCATGTCTCGGAGAAAGCCCGACTCGGTCTCGGGAGGGGAGCTGCACATGTCGTCCAGATTAGCCACCGTGTTGAGTCTGTCCATGTGGCTTTTCATCCAGCCGGGCATCAGGGCCCTGCGGCCCGGAATCTGCTGGCCAGCCTCGGTGCTCATGTTTATCGTGCAGTTAAAGCTGCGTTAAAAAAAAAAAAAAAAAGAAGTCACACCGCGCGAGCTGGTTTATTACGACGGAATGAAGCGGCAAGAGCAAATTAAAACACTCAGCTGTCAAGACAAAACGCGCACAGTTCGAGAGACCACATACGACCGAAAGCGAAGTGCAATCAAATCCGCAGCCGGAGCAACACACGCTAAAGACCACAAAAAGAACGATGCGCAATGTGCATACCACTACTGTCACATCCGTCAACATGCCCTTGAGCAAGGTTAAGGTATCAGCAAAACAAACAACCTAGCAACACCCCTTCAAGACACCGAAGGCAGAAGAAAGGGAGGGATGGGGGGGGGGGGATATTGGCTTCTGCCATCACATTAGTGATGGAGAAAGGGAGAACTGTTTTACACGCTGGTGGGATGGTGCACACAACATTGCAGTAGAACAGCAGGCTTTGTCAAACAGCCACCACGAAGATGGAACGACGCACGCCTACGTATCCAGCGAAGGTCAACTTTATTCTAAGGCATAATGCAAGCACAACAGGGCACTGCCAAGATTGCACGGATAATTTTACGTGGAAGTAAGACACCTTGGCAACAACCACGACATAACCGTGTCAGTCACTGTGTACCTCTACCTCTACATGGATAGAATTACAGACTCCGACAAGTGTTAAGAAAGAATTGCGCGTGCACTCGCAGCAAAAAATACCCCCTACTTTCATGCACAACGGCATGCAATGCAAATGATAAGAAACAATAAACCCAGAAAGACCAACTTTCCGTTGTTGTTTTTTTACATCAATGGATGAAGATAACCTAGATTAGGGTTACGGAACTCGAACGCTCATCCATCCTCAGCATTGCCTGCAGCGCAGCCGAGCAAATAAAATAGCACACATGTGTAAGTACTCACCGAGGATTAAATGAAGTAAGGCATAGCCAAACTACCGATAAGGTTTCATGATTTGACGAGGACTTCTAATTAATTTTATGAAGAGCATAGCCAGGAAGTCCACGGAGAGATTTAGATTGTCGATGCGCCTCCAATATGCGCACGCGAGCGAGTCATTTTTACCCGATTCCGTGCTCCCAATAAAAGACGTATAAAATATTAAAACCTGACTTAAATAAATTTGTACATTTTTAATAGTAAGCAAGTATAGATATTTGCCCGAACACACAAAAGTATTTCTGGTCGCACATAAATTCTAAAAAATTCTCGATGCTAGCGGCATCTTTCGGTTCTTCCGGGAGCTTTTCACGCAGAGCACAGAGCGCGTGATTGCTTCATGCTGTAGGCTAGGAGTGCTTGCGCGCGAGCTCTTATCATGAGCAGTTTATTCAAACTTACGAACGCAAGTGTGCCGCGTAAATCATTTCTTATCGGAAGCTGCGTGATTGTGGGTGTGGCGACATGCTTAACATTGCGCTACTATTGGAAACGAAGATCCCGAAAGTATTACAGAAACGTCGAGGAAACGGTAGGTGGAAAACGGTATATTGCATTAATGAACTGCTTTGATGTTTAATAAAGCGTTTCAGATGCATGACTGTTTTCAGCCGTGTTGACCCGTGGTGCAAGGGTGTTTTAAGCATGGCTGGTGTTGTTCATTGTGGCTACACCTAGCTTTCAGATTATTTTGGCAGCGTTGAAAACATGCAGCCTACTCGCGTATTTGACGGTTGCGATGAAACCTTGGTTCCACTCTCATTATATAAAAGAAAAAAAAAAAGATTGCACTAGTTTTCCTGGGCACTTTGTATTACTTACTTTGCATTACTTTTTTTTTTTTTGATGGCGTACAATAAACACTGTTAAGCGGCATTGCTATCGCAGGTCTTAAAATAAGAAAGCGAAACCATGTGTTCATTCTCGTGCTGCTGTTGAGTATGGCTGAAATTATTGATTACGATTGGTTTCCCGCGAAACACTTATTTTAAAAAAAAACCAGTGTGTTAGTAAGCGAACGACACGCTACGATGGCTCGGGGGCCGTCTAGTTTGCCTGTTCGTTTCTTCGTCGCATTCGCGGCGTGCAAGAACGCGCGTGTAACACTTCCACTCAACTGTAACTCGCTAGATGTAGAGTATCGAACCTGGAACACTGAGGGTTATTTTAATGACGTTGCTCCGAGAAGTAAATGAATCTCACCATTTACTTCAAGTGAAAATGTTTTCAGTGTGCAGATGGAGGAAAAAGAATCCTTGTCTTGGGACTAGACGATGCTGGCAAAAGTAGCCTCTTATTACATTTGTCAAGACCAGATGCGACGTCGACTCAACCGCCGCCAACTGAAGGCTTCAACGTGGTTTGCATTAACTCTGAGAACGGTTCATCTCTAAACTTTTGGGAATGTAAGTTTTCGATCATCCTGCCTGGTTGATCAGTTTCTTGACTAACAATCAAGAGCTTCAGCCCATGCTAAAGAACTCCAGGTGACTGAAATGCACTGTCCACATCACATTAAAGAAATTGGAATTTTTTTTGGTGTAAGACATGGTGAATTGAACATGTTTTCAATTGGCACTGAACACTATTTTGAGTGTGTTTTAGAAAACGTGAAATTATGAGGAAGATTGGAACTCAAGCGTGGTCGAATGGGCAGTGCTCAGCATGCCCATCTAACGAGAGTGTTGCATACATTCCTTACATTGTTTAATGCTTGTCAAGCCGTTGGTGAAATGGCACTTGGGTAAAGAACAGCTGTAATTTCCGCAGGTAATAGCATTTTTTGGTAATGGCACTTGTAAGAGACTAACAGAGTTTGTTCTTTCCTCAGTGGGTGGTTCTGAAACAGTGCGACCTTACTGGCCCAACTTTCTTCACGATACCAGTGTTCTTGTGTACATGGTGAACTCTGCTGATGACCAGCGGCTGCGCTCTTCTGCTCACGAGTTCCGCAGAATTTTGCAGGATGAACGTCTGAAAAATGTGCCGATTCTTGTGCTTGCCAATAAACAGGTCTGTATAATGCATCCCATTTAAGCGTCGATTATGTGCGAATAGTGCAGGGGTTTTCGACCAGCCATTTTACATAAAGCACGAAAGCAATTGCTCAAAAGTACAACACATGCAGAGCTCAAAAATTCGTTTAATGCTGAGGTGTCATTTGGAAAATAGCTCGAATTGCATTGCACATGCAATACATTGCTCTTGATAGCTTGTTACAGTGGTTGTTAATTGTTAGCATTTACAGATCCCTTACCTGCTCACAGGCTATTGGAATCCCATAATTACTACATTCCTAAGCAAGAACATGGAAATGAGGTTATCGTGATGCCATGTGACTTACATGAACATTAGATTCAAGGTTTCAACTTTTCAGTTTTAATAACTATAACAAAGCCAGAAAGTGTACGTCAATAATGAATCGTCAGATTGATAACTAAGACAATGTAATAAAATGCCATTATTGCAGCCACCATTGATATGCTAGCAAAAGTTCAGCAGTAATATGCATAATTTACTTCCTGTCTTGAAATTGCAAAATACAGAAACATGGTTCAAAAAGATATTATAGGAATGCTGTCCTTGTCTCATGTACAGTCAACCCTCGATAATTCAAACTTCAGGTAAATTCAAACAAATTAAAAATTTTTGGCTGGTCTGCTATGTTTTCAATGTATTTAATTCAAACTGTTTCACTGCACAAATTTGATTATTTCATACTTTTTGCTTGTCTGTGCATGAAAATATCTGCTGCCATTGTTGCTTCTAGCTGAACATTTGCCATATTATGTTGCTAACAATTGCAGGTAAAGCCACTTGCCTGCCTACAAAGCGGCCAAACTAGCCCAACTGCACACACAATCTCATGTTGACTAAGGAATAAAGAAAGGCGAGACCGCCTGGGCTTGGTCGATCATGTGCTGAATGCTCCCTAAAGGGCCTCTAAACCACCTCCGATAATTTTTTTAAAATTTCAAGTGAATGCGTACATCGAGTTCAGAATGCCGTCACGATCAACAATGCCGAACACGGCAATGCTATGAGCCACGGGCACTCCACAAATTCCAAGAAATAATCCCTTCTCCTCTCCGTGCCTTTCGGCATTCCTCATCCCCTCAGCGTTCGCCGTAACGTCACTTTAGTCTGCTCGTCACCTACCTCGCCCGTTTGACCGCTCGCAGGTACACTTGCTTGCTGCTGTTCCTCTTCACATGGCGAGGGGGAGCACTCGGCCAGGAGGAGAGACGAGCCGACGAATGGAACATAGCGAAGGAAAGAGGGAAGCAAGCGAGGGCGTCTTTTGCATCATCAAACGCGTGTAATTCCGCCATTACGACACCGTTTTGAAAAATTTTTGCAACTAGGTGTTCGTTGTAGACTCATGCACAACTGCAACACCACAACTAAATTTCGACCTCTGGGTGGTTTAGGGGCCCTTTAAGTTACTTTCACTTCAAGAGACTGTTGTCATGTGGAAAAGCATGCTATGATCGGGAAGGGGCTACTAGCTGTCGTGGGACACAGCATATTTTGTCTCATAATTAAATGCGCTGTGTAATAACAAGTACCATTATGATTGCTTGCATCCAGAAACTTTACTGGCAATCACTGAGTGCTGTCTAAGAGTCTGTTGCGGCTCTGAGAAACAAACATTACAACACAAGTTGGCATGTTGCCCCAAGTCATATTTATGAGAACTTCTGATAATTCAAAGGAAATTCTGGGGTCTCCTTGGGCTTGAATTATCAAGAGCCTACTGTACATAGTAGGTCCATCCCGGTTTCCTACTATTAACAGAACTACAACAGTTCATTGCATGAGCTAGATGCATCAGGTTAATTGAAACATGTCTGTGTGAGGTCTTTAAAGGGGCCATGTACACGGTCGCCCAAAGATTTCTGGTTTTCAGTGAAAACTAGAAGTATAGGGTCTATTACGCCTATACAGAAGTGGGCCGTAAAAAAATATTTCAGTGCAAAACAAGCCCTAGAAGTTGCTGGCTGTAAACCTCTCCCACCGCCAGCGACTGCCATTTTGCCATGGCGCGTGTGACGTCACGTGCAGCACGGAACAGAGCCGTTGTCTTCTAACAAAGTTTCAGCCGCTGCAAATTGTTCAATTTTCAGTGCCAAGCTGAACAAAGCTAAAATATCTTGATATCACACACAGCTGACCATGGAACAATATCGTTCGCCGCAATGCAGACGCTTGCACAGCCAGCTGCTTATTACGTCACGGCTCGCGAATGCACCAATGTTGCCTGACCCTTGGGCCGCTTGCATGTTTATAAAAATGTAAAAATTCAGTGCTTGACCAAATGCGCTAAAATTTCGCCAGTTTATTTGTGAATGCACAAGGATTAATCCACATAACACATATCATGATCGAAAATTGGGTGTCATGGCCCCTTTAATATTGAACATTTCACTTGGTTCTCATGGTTTACAAGTTAAAATAAAAATGCTCTATTTTTATAGGGGCAAGGGTCAGTTCGTTCATGTTGAATTGTGTGCATAGTTGGCAAAGCTTACAACAATTTTTGTTTTGCAGTTCAGAACATCATATTGCTCATATTTGCACTTTCTTTTTTTTTCTCCTTTTTTGCTGTTGGTTGTATGCCTTCAGAAAGCCTCCCATGTAGAATGTGCACAACATTTTTCTAGCTTTTTGCAGTAGCGAATTAGTAATCAAAGGCGTTGATAGAAGATTGTCGCCTGCTCTTCCAAAAGAGAATATTGGGCTCTTTTTTGCTCTTGCAGTCTCAATAGCATAAACTAGACAGACGGTGGGGCTGCCCTAGGCATCATAAAGAACTCTCTTGTGCAGATTTAAGCCCTTGGCTACGCGTGGATTGAATGTGACAAGATTGATGCCTTTGGATAGCATGTGGTAGTGTTGGTTAGCTTGCCAGTTCGTAAAAGGTCACATGCTGAATGATGCGATCTGGCAAAAAGAATGTTCCACATCTGCTACCATGGGCATGAGTGACACTGGCTAACACTCCCAGGGTTGCAAATACAAACAACGAAAGTGGATGGGGGAATGACCACCGCCATAGCTCAGTTGCTAGAGCATTGCACCTGTAACGCAAAGGTTCTGGGTCCGGTCCCCACTGGCTGAGAGTTGTTTTTCATCCACTTTAATTCATTTCCTGTTTATCTCATAATTACCGCGCTTCAACTTAAAACTACAAATAACACCCCCTATGCTTTCCTTGGTTTCATTATCTATTGGCTTCATATGCTTTACTCTATCAACATGCCCCCCGATCCATTTCCTTTCTTTAGTTCAGGATCATGCAGATCATCTAGAAACACGAGCATTCGGAGGGCTGATGTCTCCTCACTTAATCATGCTGTAGTAAAGCAAGGAAAGACGCGCAAGACGGAATACTATTATTGTTGTAAAACAAGACAACGCTCGAAAGGACGCAAACTGTTTTTATGGTGTAACCTTGTACCGTTCATGCTTCTTTAAAACATTTCTGAAACAAAATACATCGGTTTTCAGTGCAAGCACAGAAATGCTCCCAGATTACTTTCTAATAGAAAGACTGGAAGCCTAACAGCCTTATATGTAACTCCCAGTATTTTATCAGTGAGAAGCCATGTGGCATGTCTAGAATTAGGGTGCTGATCTTTGCTTGTATTGAAAACAGTTGAAGTGTCCAGTTTGATGCAGCTTCAATCCCTTTTCAAATTTACCTGAATTGATGCATAGAACCTGGCTTCAAAGAAGTTAACTACAAGTGCATCACTATATTCCTCAGTGGCTTGGTTGTTGGATGTCACTCCAGTCCTGGCAAGCAATCTTAGGGGTGCATTTTCATCTGTGGTTCATGATTCGAGGAGAGCTGGCTTGTTGAATTCTATCTGGAAAAGTACTTGTAGAAGATATATGGAGTTAATTGCAGTTCGTTGTGCATTTTTCAGGATCTGCCAGGAGCTAAAAGTGCCGAAGACATATCAACTACACTTGGGTTGGATGAATTGAAGCAACTCAACTTCAACGTTCACATTCTGCCTCTGCAGATGCCATCAGACTCAAGTTGCCGAAGCACTGTAGCTGAAGCAAAGCACAAAATTCTTCAGTTGTCACGAGGATGTAGTCCTACCTTGTCGCTGTGAATCTTAGCACATGGTACCTAACCTAGAGTAACTTATTCTCGCTTATTGGTGGCAGAGTGCACAGCACAGCTAGATCTGATGAGATTGCAGTTGGCTCTGCTTTCACTGGCTGGGAGCCTTGGGCATCGCAATGCAGAATTGGGCCACTTGCCAGAATGTGATGCTTTAATCTAGAGTACAAATGGTGCAGGCAGCTTCAGCTGAGTAGTGTACTGGTTACACATTCTACTAGCCAAGTACTGTCGTATGAAGCATAGGCTGTGAATTACAAAAACCTAGCCCCTCAGTTTCCCTTGTTCATAGCCAAGTTCTCTGCATTCGGCTAGTGATTAGAAACGCACATAAGTGCCATCCAAGTAGTTCAGATTATTTTTCTACCATTCCACTTTTTGTATGCAAGTACTGGTCGCTTCAACTTGCTTTTACAAATGGCAGCTTTGCAAAGTTACTGAAGTTGTTATGTTCCAATTTATGTATATTTGGCCCAAGCTTACTTAACTGTGATGAGCACTTCACTTGAAATAAATTATCTTGGGTCTGAAGCATATCCGTTATGTGTTCATGATTGGGTGCATGGGGTTCTTTCTTCACTTACTCGCACAAAACACACAGGGACAAGAGGAGACTTACGAGGACAGGCGCGAAAAATCTCCTCTAGTCCCTGTGCGTTTTGTGCGAGTAAGTGAAGGATGAATTTGTTCCAACTAGGCCGAATTGCAGTTTTGCATGGGGTTGTGAGAGGTCAAGTAATAGTTTAGGCCATGAGGATGTCATGCTGTATGGGGAGCGTTACTACACCTTTCTTTGCCCAGAGGTTATCTGTTGGCTGTGTTAAGCTTGAAGACATTGCAACCAGCAATTTTCATTAAAAATTGGCACACAGAGGCATTCTGTAAAAATGTAAAGTTGTAATACATTAAATTTTGTAGCTGCTGCTGCAGCAGTGCAAGTCTTCAAGATCTTAAGTTTCTGCAGGTATTCAAGTTCATTCTGGTATGTCAAGGTGAATTTAACAGTAAGCCTTCGCAGGGGTGAGACGGCTGAAATCGATTTGGGAGCAGTTTTGGGAGCAGCAAAATTTCAATTTAGGAGCAGGAGAACCTTGTTTGGGAGCAGTTAGTGGCATTTATTATGTCGTTTTTGGAGCTTGAAAAAAACAAATTTGTAGCAACTTGGAGGAAGAAACGCACATTTTAATCGGCTTAGAATACACATAACGTTCAGAGCTTTGGAGAAAGCTTTTTTTTAACAGATTATTGCCAGGTATGAACTACACTACCTTTTTACAAACTACGCAATTTATATAACCTGGGTAACACATATGAAATAGATGAAAAAAGTTTTTTTAACTAGTTTCACTTTACATTTGAAAATAAAAAAAATTAAAAACATCACATTTTTCAAATAATAAAAAAACTGATTGCACAAGAATTGTAGTCACATAGCAATAGGTCTTTGAATGGTCAATGAACGATTCTTACTAGCACGCGATGCCTTCACGTGTAACATCAGGAAAGAACAAAAGCGGTATGGCGGCCACCGATGAACGCATGTAGGGTGGGGGGGGGGGGGGTCACATATTATTTACAACCAGTCAGAGGCGATTACCACAGCACTATGGAAGCCTCCATTACAAAGGCGCGTAGAAGGACACGCGAGGGCGCGTTAACATGTTCTGCGAACGTATCCCTGGCGCTGCTTCTAAAGTTACGTTTTCCCATGCTGAAACTGATGCAGGCTTGAAAATTCTTGCTTGCGGGGTCGTTTCGGCGCAGTTCGGCGCAATTTTTGCAATTTTTATGCTTTCGGAGCAGCTTGGCGCAGGAAAACGGAATCGTATCAAAAATGCGCAATATGCGCAGCTGTCTCACCCCTGCCTTCGCGTCTCCACGGTTAGCTTAGCTTACACTCAGAAATATTGTCTGAGCTACCAACTCCATAACAATGGTGCAAGGCCTGCTTTTTGAACCAAAGTATAATCTCGATGTACCTATTTAAAAACGTGCAAAGTAGAGCATGGCTGTTGCACTATGTTTGGTATGATTGGGTGATATTGCACAAGTCATGCAAACTGAAAGTTGTGGTCAGGTGTTATTACACATCACCAGTGTGTACAACAGTCGGCATGATGCAGCGGTCACAAGCAGCACTATGACCTTGTCGTAGAACGTGCAGCATCATTCGTCCTTTCCTCCTCACTTTGCTCTTCGCACATCTGACAGGATAAGCACCATCCTCTGCTGTGTCTTCTCGCAATGTGAAGCACCCTTCTAGTCTGCATTTTAAGTGCCCATTGAATGCACCCTTCAGCAGGTCTGTCACGGATTGGCCTGTGACCACTGCATTGAGATGTCAAGCTCTAGCATCGGTGGTTTCTAAAACCGCACGATCACTGCCTCCAAGTTTTGTTGCATAGAAATATTTCTCAACATACCAAAAGCAGTGCCCCACTTGGTGCACAGTTTTGAGTTGGTCATTTTAAAGTATGGCATGTATGAGGCAGTTATCGCACATCAAGTTACTGAGGCCTAGCTTATATATATGTACGCCACTAACAAGAAAAAAAAAAGCAAACCACGTTTCTCTAAACTTCCTAAAGAATAGCAACACTAATTCAATAGATCTAAATATGTGCACCAGTTGGCCAAGAAAGTTCGATTTGCACTTCCTTTTGGCATATAAAATGTTACATTAACTCTGATGAACATGCTTTATTCTAACAGCCTCCTTATTAGCTACCAAACTTTTCTCCCAAGTTGATGTTTGAGTGTACCCATGCACCAATAATGTATGTGGGTATTTGAGGCCAATTTAAAGGTTAAACAGTAGCAGCAGCATTAAAGTGCATCTGTGTAATGAATGTGCCATCTCTACAGATTTATAAATATTTTGCTACCACTCACTAGTTTTCATTGTAATGCTTAGCCTATATTTTATGTCCACTGCACGGAAAAGGCCTCTCACATTGATCTCCAGTTTATGTATATCTGCCTTGGAGTATTGACATGCAATTTTGAACTTTTTTCCACACAATCTTGTAGACCATAGAAAAAGCTTTTGGTGTGCATTGGAGTGCCCTAAATAATTTGCTAGTATAACACGTTTCTACAAACCAGTATTGGTTCTGGTACCTAGGAGTCTGATGTGTCAGGAAGTTGTGATACGTAGCTAGTAGGGGCGGTGTCAGGATTTTTTTTACTGGGGGCGCTCCTACGAAAAGAGAGTTCCTTCAGGGGAGCAGGTGGGGGGGGGATGTATGTGTTGTGTTTTAACTATGTTTGCTCTTGGGAGGGGGGGGGGGGGGGCAAAGGAGACTGGTGAAAATTTTGGGTGGGCTCCAGCCCATAGAGTTTCCTAAAATTAACTAGAGGGGACTTTGGCGCTGCGATCGTTCAGCCACCGTGGGAATGATGGGGGTAGTAGCCACCGTGGGAATGATGGGGGTAGTACACGGATTTGCCTAGTCTTCGTGCTTGCATGCTTCGAATGCACCTGTGGCTTTGTTTATTGCTGTGTTTTGGTTTTGTTTCGGTTAAAAGAATCGATCGTTGTGAACTTTGTGACCAGATTTGAATTGGTGAGCCTAGAAAAGTTTAAGTGGTGAAGTGGAACTGCTGACTTTTGCTAAACTTTGTTTTGCGCCAAAACGAATAAAGGTGACGCGGAGCCAAACGGAGCCAAAAGAACGAAGTTTAGACAAATCCGTGTACTACCCATGATTCCCATGCTGGCTGAAGCGCCATGCGTTGCAGCTCCCATAGACACTACCGCCAGAGTTCCCTCTAGTAAATATTGTATGAAACTCTATGCTCCAGCCCCCCCATGGCCCCTGCTGGCGCCGCCCCCGATAGCTAGCTTTGTTTCTGTGATTGATGCCGCTGATAGGCAAATGTGTGCAGCACTTTTTCTTCAGCATTGTTGCCATTTATAGCCATATTGCTGCATGATTTTGGCTCAACTTTGCTCTCACCCACTGTGGCAGCTTAGCAGATAAGGTGCTAAGCTTGAGGATGTGGGCAAAATTTCTTGTTTTGGCAGCTGCATTTTGATGGGGGTGAAATGCAAGAACACCCTTGTCTTTAGGTTTAGGTGTATGTTAAAGAACCTCAGGTGGTAAAATAAAAATAGTCTCACGCTACAGCATGCCTCACAATGTGATTTTGGCATGTAAAACCCCATTATTAGTACTAACATTGCTCTGTCAGAACACCATGATAGAGTGAATGCCAGCAACAGCTGTTCTAATCTTAACACTAGATACATGCATTGTAGTGGTTGCACTTCCAAGTGCAGGCTTTGAGTATTGAAGAGAGGAAGCTGCTTTTTGGAACCAAATATTGGAAAAAAAAATTATATTTTTCGAAAATGTTATTTTTGGATTCTGCCACTACTGATGCATAACCACACCGATTTTCATACAGCTAGATCATTGTATTAGCCATAACAGCATTTTAGATCGCATCAGTGACTGATGGAGTTTTGTTTTTTGCTATTTTCTTAGTTCCATTTATTCTTAACATTACATTCTTCTGACAAACTTTTCCCAGCTTTGACACCCTCAATGTTGATCATAGTAGTTGTGCTGAAAAGCTGAATGTCTAGTATGTGCAAAATGTTGTTGGCTAGTCATTGGCTATTCAGGAATGTGCAAATGTTTAGAAAGGGTGAAATAAGTAGTGCCTTGTTCAGTCATTCAAAAGAGAACTTTGAAGCTTCATGACTTTTCTTCTAGGAAATCTAGAACCCTAAAATTGCACTTGTTGCAGTCCTTGACATGACTGGAATCCAATGACCTTTAATTCAGCAAGATTTCTGCCGCCACTATATCGAATGATGTGCTCATAATTAATTTCAAAATTAATGGTGTAGCATACATAAAAGCTTAGTTCATATTTCATATCAGCAAATGAAAACACATGATCGCTAAAGTTTTGATCATTCTAGCTTAAATAATGAAACACTCTGTTCAAAAGCTACAGCCCCCTTTAAGGCTTGATGTTTAACTCTAACCTGCACACACATACATATAAATAGCGCATTGAATGGTATGCATAGACTTGCAGTGCATTCACGTGTTCGCAAGAAGGCTTCATCCACTTCCACAGTCGTGGCATGCTGCATATGATGCCACACAGTTTATTGCAATGAAAAGCACTTCATAAAGACTTCTGATGAGAACTGTACAGTCTCTTGCACAAAAGTAACACACTCCTAGAAGTGACACTGGCTCAGTAGAGCACTGAACCAGAACACAGTGGTGGCATAGTGCCCTTTCATTTCTGTCCATTTGTTATGGCAACACTACTGTCACTCTTGTCAAAGGGTTGAATCCTGAATGCAAAAATCCTAGCTGTATTCTGCAAAGGTACATTGTACACGGTGACATGAAGGGCCCTACAACATACATTGAAGGCATTAAACATTAGGCACCTGACAAGTTGGGTAAAGCCAGCTTGTCGACTTGCTAAGAAGCTTATCTTTTTAGCAATATGCTGCTCTCCACTACAGACGTGCTCTACACTATATACACTTTTATTATGGCTCCAACACTGTTCATCAGACTTCTTCTGCCTTGTCACACAAATATGCATATACTTGCAACAACTTGTGATATCATTCTGTACTTGGCTACTATACGGCAGACAACAGCACTTCTGCACCAATACACAAAAGAAAAAGTGGTATGCATTGCACTTCACGCAACAATGGAGGCTCCTATTTCCTTTTACCACCTTTTACCATTACATTCCAGCTCAGTCTGCCACGATCATGCAGGTACTGCCAGTGGCTCTAAATGGGTTAGTGTGCATGCCATCTCCCGTCAAAAATATAAATCTGTTTGCATGTGCACGCAGTTTCTGATAATGGTTCGCTCCTATCATGCATCCATTTGCATAGGGTGTTTACGCAGCACACAATCCCTTTCCATTGTACTGCCATGTTTTTTTTTCCTGTGCCTTATATGAACAGTGCTCATGGAATGAAACGCATCAATTTAGGGCGAAGTAATGCGCATACTGTTGTTTTCACCCTTCAGCTCGTGTCCTGTCGGCATAATATTGGCTTGTACACTTATATCCGCACCAGACCTACAGCAACACAATGTGGTTATCTCGAGCGATTGTGCACACCAGCTGTTTTGATGCTGTATTTCAATCCGTGAGCACTATACATGGCATGTGGCATGCTTGCAGAACGAGTATTGCTGGACCCTGAACTTGGAGATAATTAGTTTAGTGCCTTTAACGTGACTGTTAGTGCTCATACTTGTCAGACTGTAGTTCAAACACAGTTACCTAAGATGATGTTTCTTCTTTCAGGAAGTATAGACAAGTTACAACCTTTCTAAACACAGCTTTGCCATTGGCAAAGCTGTGTTTAGAAAGGTTGTAACTTGTCTATACTTGGTAAATTGAGAACTGCTTTGCAATGCTACTTGTTACAGCATTATGACGCAATTGAAAAATTGGAAACTGCAGTATGTCATTAGGCAATTGTGTTTTAAAAAAATGTGGGTATAAAAAGTAATGACAAATGAGCGAGCGTAAAGGCAAGCCTATTGCATGTGGTAAAGAACATGCATCCACGTGCAAAGAAATTTTGCAAAATAAATAGCAAATGCAATCTCTTCTTGCGATTATATAACTTTCTTTCTGCGGTCCTTTAATGGCTCGGCACTTTGCCACTGTTATCACCGGGATTCAACATTCAGTATGACAGGCAAGAAAAGAATGGAAAACAAAACTTGAACAAGCAGCATAAATGTAATAGCAAACAAGATTGCCTATGGTAGTTCATTTTCACTGCTTCACTGGGCCATACAAGTTTACCCTTTTCCAAACGTTTGAGTGAGCCAATGTTAGTTTAAACTGGCATGCTACTATCATTGCTATGCTTAGCCACGTTCTTGATAGCCTGACAGTGCTTACTGCAGTCCTATAACTATTTGGGCTACAATGTCCACAAAGGTGCTAGAATCCTTCACTTCCGTTTGGTAAATTGAGAACTGCTTTGCAATGCTACTTGTTACAGCATTATGACGCAATTGAAAAATTGGAAACTGCAGTATGTCATTAGGCAATTGTGTTTTAAAAAAATGTGGGTATAAAAAGTAATATTTCTTTTTTCTGGTAGTCTTATTATTATTATTCTAAAAAAAAAGATGGCACAAGTAAAATGACATGAGGGGCATTCATTTGAATTTATAAAAAAATGACAACTGCAGGTTGTTGGCCAGCCAACTATGCACATACTGTGCAAATAATGTGGAAATGCAAATAAGTGAGCAAACAAAGCATCCGGCTGATGTCAGGCCCGCTGAGCATAGCTGTTGTGCACACACACACACATTATCAAAAAGGAAAAAAAGTTTCCTTTGGGGACACCATAGAGTTTCCTAAAATTAACTAGAGGGGACTCTCGCGCTGCGATCGTTCAGCTACCATGGGAATGATGGGTGGTACACAAATTTGCCTAGTCTTCGTGCTTGCAGCTTCAAACGTACTTGTGGCTTTGTTTATTGCTGTGTTTTGGCGTTCATTTCGAATAAAACAATAGACCGTTGTGAACTTTGTAACCAGATTTGAATTGGTGAGCCTAGAAGGGTTAATCACCGGGTTAATGCGGTGAAGTGGAACTGCTGACTTTTGCTGAACTTTGTTTTGCAACAAAGCGGATGCAGGTGACGTGCAGCCAAATGGAGCCGAAAGAACGAAGTTTAGACAAATTTGTGTTCTACCCATCATTCCCATGCTGGCTCAAGCGTTGTGCGTTGCAGCTCCCATAGACACTAGCGCCAGAGTTCCCTGTAGTGAGTATTGTAGGAAACTCTATGGGGGACACAGTAGACTTTCATTCTAGCACATTTGCTCTCCCTGTTTGTTAACCCTTGAACTCCCATATTCCCTATTTATCGCACATAAATTTCACACGACCATTTCAATATGAAATCAAATCAAACTCGTTTATACTAAACATGAAAGTTTATTGTCCAAGTAATGAACTCTATAGAAGATTCCATGTAAAAATATATTTTTCTAAGCCTTTTAATCGTGCAGCTGGGGTCTGGTATCTTAAACTATTTCACAGTTTCCATTAAGTGCAATATAACCATGCTTGACTGTTACACAAAATGTGCCATTGTTTGCTTTGAAAAGTGAGCTTTCCGTAAGTTTCAATACAGTTTTCAGAACACACGATGACAAGGAACTACAAAAATGTGCACGGCATGCCTTGGCTGAGAGGTCGAGTGAAGTTTCTGCATAGAACACCAGCTGAACTATGCATTTTGTGGGCTGCCCTGCATAGTCTGCTGGTCGCTAGATGTTTGTAAAATGTATGTTCACATGTGTACACTGTTCCTGCGTCATGAAAATATACTCGAAAAGTTTGTTCTGCAATAATAATGCAGTCGCAAATGACAGTATGCATTTTTATGAAATGTAGGGAGTGTTTGGCCTTGAAGGGTGCCGTCTTTAGCAAGTGATCACGTGCGTCAAGCACACAATGTACAATTGAAACACATTTTATGCACCACAATCATTTCAATTTTGTTCCCACTTTGAGTTTCAAGCACATACAAAAAGCATTTAGCATTGTTTTTGAAAGCATGCTCACCAGGCCCCACTGCACATTTTGGTTATACACTCGAAGAATCACCTTGGAATATATTTCTTGAAATAATTTTTTAAATCAGTTCATGATTGGAGGAGATAGAAAAGATTGAACTGACCTGTTCCTACGCCCCCAGAAGGAGAGCTTAATTTTTAATGTAGACTCTCGGGCCCCCAGGAGGAGAGCTTAATTTTAAACGCGAACTCTCGGCTGGCATCCGCAAGCGGCATACCTTCACGGCGTTCTCCCATGTTCTGGAGCAGGGGCAGCACATCATGCTTACTGAAATTTAAAAAAAAAAAGGAGAGACGCATAACCCTCAAGGAAGGACCAGAGACAGAACAGAAAAGGACGCCCTCTTCTGTCCCGTCACGAGTCCTTCCTTGATGTTCACGTGTCTTTTTTTTAGATGCAAAGCAGCTTTTGCTCGGGGCTGTGTCCGTCCTTCCCTGCCCATTCGCCAGCTCTCCCCCTCTCCTCACGTGAGCGCTGCCTCCGCTTCGTTTCTCCTCTCCCGTTTCTCTCTCTCCGCCACAGCTGTGCGCTCGTATATAATGCGGCGCGAGCTCGCTCCCGTTGCACTCTCCTTCGCAACGGCGCTATGGACGCCCTTAAACGGCAACTTCGGCAAGCGTTGCACTCTCCTTCGCAACGGCACAGCACGCTATGGACGCTCGCGAAGCTGAATGTAAACGACAACGCCGGCAAGTGAATCTCGAAGCTGCGAGGCAGCGCGAAGCCGAAGCGCAACGGAAACATCGAGCTGGGGGGGGGGGGGGGGTAACATAAGCGGTACTCAACATATACACAACTCCACACACAAATGAAACATACAAATGGAACAACAATGGAAACACAAGTAAACACCCAGCGCTGCTTCGCATCCTCACATGGTTCCCTTTAGTGGGAAATGGTGTAATCTTTGTCTTTCAGTAAGCATGTTCCAACTAGCCCAACAACAAGTTTTACTAAGCTACAGCACACTGTGCCTACTTTTTTCCTGCTCTTTTTTTACTTTGTGGCACATTAGCAGAGGCAGCATTGCACGCCCAGCATTGGCTGATGAACCAAAGTCGCATGTTTTGGTCAGCAACGTTCCATGTGCTCCGTGTGTTTGCGACTTTTACTCTCACTCAAAGCAAAACTTTCTCGAGAAAGAGGTGTGCACTTTTCTGTTTGAAATTTTCACGCCATGGAGTCATTTAATATGTTGCAGATACGATTGCCAACTCCTGGTCTACATGCTGCGCCTGTTCATTTGCAATGATCAAAGCTGGTGAGACACTCTGTAATTCTTTACCTCCAATAGACAAGTTCAGCACATCCACTATTGTGAATTGGCTAGGGTCGTCCAAGGCGAAATATACCAATATATCTCAGTGTACCAAAGGAGGTCTGAGCAAGTCCATGCGTTTAGTTACCTTTTTCATTCACAGATTGCTACAATACCGTATCCTTTTACACTACAATACCGCAAGCAAAACTGGCTGCAAGCCATGCCCAGTGAAGCCGTTTTGATACAGCAGCATCTAAATGACTCGTTTAGCAAAAATCTGTGCGCACGTCTACAGAGAAGCCAGGGGGGGTGGGGGGACACTTGCTGGGACACCAGGCGTTGCGAGAGAGGAGGAAGCATTGCTAGTATGTCATGCTTGCTCTCGCAAGGCTGTGTTACCTGCATGTTTCTTGTCTGCACAAGCTGTCGCTTGCTTTCCAACTTCAATTACTATAAAGGAAATGTATTAAAAAAACATAAATTTGAAAATACCGAAGGTAGAGAGTTTCAAACTGATTGTTTAATTTTTAACTAGGCTAGGGTTTTCAAATAGACTAATGCTTTCACATTCCTAACTCGCAAGAAGTGCTTATAGGTGTCTGCAGATTCTTTTTATCTGTATTTTGGGGCATGGAAACCTTTTTTTGTCCATTTTACAGAAAATCAGCAAGTGTCATGTTGGGATCATGAGAGAAAAGCAAGTAGACAAATTGGAATCTTCGTATCAACAGCTTTACCCATGCGGCAACCTTCCCCCGAGTTGTTGCTTTCCACAGGTGCTAGCAGGCAGTAAAAAAAATCAATGCGAATGCTGGGTTCGCTGCAGGTAATCTTATAACGCAGCTCTCAGGCACTCAATCCTGCGTTGAGTGTCAACGTGCCTCGTCCGTCGTAACCGAGAGAAGGAACATAGCGAAAGATGAACCTAGAGTGCGGAGAGGATGGCAAGAGGGTGAGGAGGAAAGCAGTGCCACATGACACTATGACATGGCCCCGGAGTAGCGCGTGTCGTCTGGGAGGTCTGTCTGTCTGTTGGGGGCAGCTGCTGTGAATGGCATCCACGCACTGGCACTCGTGATCTCTAAATAAGCGAGGCAGTAGTGTCGCACTTCACTCCATTTGCAATGTGCCACGAGACAAATTGTCCGTCCCAGCCAATATGCAAATGAAAACACGTACACAGCTGCGCTCAAATTTCACATTAGGGAGTATCATAATCGTTGAACTTTTTTTTATATCTGTCTGTTGGGGGCAGCTGCTGTGAATGGCATCCACGCACTGGCACTCATGATCTCTAAATAAGCGAGGCAGTAGTGTCGCACTTCACTCCATTTGCAATGTGCCACGAGACAAATTGTCCGTCCCAGCCAATATGCAAATGAAAACGTACACAGCTGCGCTCAAATTTCACATTAGGGAGTATCATAATCGTTGAACTTTTTTTTATATCTGTCTGTTGGGGGCAGCTGCTGTGAATGGCATCCACGCACTGGCACTCGTGATCTCTAAATAAGCGAGGCAGTAGTGTCGCACTTCACTCCATTTGCAATGTGCCACGAGACAAATTGTCCGTCCCAGCCAATATGCAAATGAAAACACGTACACAGCTGCGCTCAAATTTCACATTAGGGAGTATCATAATCGTTGAACTTTTTTTTATATCTGTCTGTTGGGGGCAGCTGCTGTGAATGGCATCCACGCACTGGCACTCATGATCTCTAAATAAGCGAGGCAGTAGTGTCGCACTTCACTCCATTTGCAATGTGCTACGAGACAAATTGTCCGTCCCAGCCAATATGCAAATGAAAACGTACACAGCTGCGCTCAAATTTCACATTAGGGAGTATCATAATCGTTGAACTTTTTTTTATATCTGTCTGTTGGGGGCAGCTGCTGTGAATGGCATCCACGCACTGGCACTCGTGATCTCTAAATAAGCGAGGCAGTAGTGTCGCACTTCACTCCATTTGCAATGTGCCACGAGACAAATTTTCCGTCCCAGCCAATATGCAAATGAAAACACGTACACAGCTGCGCTCAAATTTCACATTAGGGAGTATCATAATCGTTGAACTTTTTTTTATATCTGTCTGTTGGGGGCAGCTGCTGTGAATGGCATCCACGCACTGGCACTCGTGATCTCTAAATAAGCGAGGCAGTAGTGTCGCACTTCACTCCATTTGCAATGTGCCACGAGACAAATTGTCCGTCCCAGCCAATATGCAAATGAAAACACGTACACAGCTGCGCTCAAATTTCACATTAGGGAGTATCATAATCGTTGAACTTTTTTTTATATCTGTCTGTTGGGGGCAGCTGCTGTGAATGGCAACCACGCACTGGCACTCGTGATCTCTAAATAAGCGAGGCAGTAGTGTCGCACTTCACTCCATTTGCAATGTGCCACGAGACAAATTGTCCGTCCCAGCCAATGTGCAAATGAAAACACGTACACAGCTGCGCTCAAATTTCACATTAGGGAGTATCATAATCGTTGAACTTTTTTTTATATCTGTCTGTTGGGGGCAGCTGCTGTGAATGGCATCCACGCACTGGCACTCGTGATCTCTAAATAAGCGAGGCAGTAGTGTCGCACTTCACTCCATTTGCAATGTGCTACGAGACATATTGTCCGTCCCAGCCAATATGCAAATGAAAACACGTACACAGCTGCGCTCAAGTTTCACATTAGGGAGTATCATAATCGTTGAACTTTTTTTTATATCTGTCTGTTGGGGGCAGCTGCTGTGAATGGCATCCACGCACTGGCACTCGTGATCTCTAAATAAGCGAGGCAGTAGTGTCGCACTTCACTCCATTTGCAATGTGCTACGAGACATATTGTCCGTCCCAGCCAATATGCAAATGAAAACACGTACACAGCTGCGCTCAAATTTCACATTAGGGAGTATCATAATCGTTGAACTTTTTTTATATCTGTCTGTTGGGGGCAGCTGCTGTGAATGGCATCCACGCACTGGCACTCGTGATCTCTAAATAAGCGAGGCAGTAGTGTCGCACTTCACTCCATTTGCAATGTGCCACGAGACAAATTGTCCGTCCCAGCCAATGTGCAAATGAAAACACGTACACAGCTGCGCTCAAATTTCACATTAGGGAGTATCATAATCGTTGAACTTTTTTTATATCTGTCTGTTGGGGGCAGCTGCTGTGAATGGCATCCACGCACTGGCACTCGTGATCTCTAAATAAGCGAGGCAGTAGTGTCGCACTTCACTCCATTTGCAATGTGCCACGAGACAAATTGTCCGTCCCAGCCAATATGCAAATGAAAACACGTACACAGCTGCGCTCAAATTTCACATTAGGGAGTATCATAATCGTTGAACTTTTTTTTATATCTGTCTGTTGGGGGCAGCTGCTGTGAATGGCATCCACGCACTGGCACTCGTGATCTCTAAATAAGCGAGGCAGTAGTGTCGCACTTCACTCCATTTGCAATGTGCCACGAGACAAATTGTCCGTCCCAGCCAATATGCAAATGAAAACACGTACACAGCTGCGCTCAAGTTTCACATTAGGGAGTATCATAATCGTTGAACTTTTTTTTATATCTGTCTGTTGGGGGCAGCTGCTGTGAATGGCATCCACGCACTGGCACTCGTGATCTCTAAATAAGCGAGGCAGTAGTGTCGCACTTCACTCCATTTGCAATGTGCCACGAGACAAATTGTCCGTCCCAGCCAATGTGCAAATGAAAACACGTACACAGCTGCGCTCAAATTTCACATTAGGGAGTATCATAATCGTTGAACTTTTTTTTATATCTGTCTGTTGGGGGCAGCTGCTGTGAATGGCATCCACGCACTGGCACTCGTGATCTCTAAATAAGCGAGGCAGTAGTGTCGCACTTCACTCCATTTGCAATGTGCCACGAGACAAATTGTCCGTCCCAGCCAATGTGCAAATGAAAACACGTACACAGCTGCGCTCAAATTTCACATTAGGGAGTATCATAATCGTTGAACTTTTTTTTATATCTGTCTGTTGGGGGCAGCTGCTGTGAATGGCATCCACGCACTGGCACTCGTGATCTCTAAATAAGCGAGGCAGTAGTGTCGCACTTCACTCCATTTGCAATGTGCCACGAGACAAATTGTCCGTCCCAGCCAATGTGCAAATGAAAACACGTACACAGCTGCGCTCAAATTTCACATTAGGGAGTATCATAATCGTTGAACTTTTTTTTATATCTGTCTGTTGGGGGCAGCTGCTGTGAATGGCATCCACGCACTGGCACTCGTGATCTCTAAATAAGCGAGGCAGTAGTGTCGCACTTCACTCCATTTGCAATGTGCCACGCGACAAATTGTCCGTCCCAGCCAATGTGCAAATGAAAACACGTACACAGCTGCGCTCAAATTTCACATTAGGGAGTATCATAATCGTTGAACTTTTTTTTATATCTGTCTGTTGGGGGCAGCTGCTGTGAATGGCATCCACGCACTGGCACTCGTGATCTCTAAATAAGCGAGGCAGTAGTGTCGCACTTCACTCCATTTGCAATGTGCCACGAGACAAATTGTCCGTCCCAGCCAATGTGCAAATGAAAACACGTACACAGCTGCGCTCAAATTTCACATTAGGGAGTATCATAATCGTTGAACTTTTTTTTATATCTGTCTGTTGGGGGCAGCTGCTGTGAATGGCATCCACGCACTGGCACTCGTGATCTCTAAATAAGCGAGGCAGTAGTGTCGCACTTCACTCCATTTGCAATGTGCCACGAGACAAATTGTCCGTCCCAGCCAATGTGCAAATGAAAACACGTACACAGCTGCGCTCAAATTTCACATTAGGGAGTATCATAATCGTTGAACTTTTTTTTATATCTGTCTGTTGGGGGCAGCTGCTGTGAATGGCATCCACGCACTGGCACTCGTGATCTCTAAATAAGCGAGGCAGTAGTGTCGCACTTCACTCCATTTGCAATGTGCCACGAGACAAATTGTCCGTCCCAGCCAATGTGCAAATGAAAACACGTACACAGCTGCGCTCAAATTTCACATTAGGGAGTATCATAATCGTTGAACTTTTTTTTATATCTGTCTGTTGGGGGCAGCTGCTGTGAATGGCATCCACGCACTGGCACTCGTGATCTCTAAATAAGCGAGGCAGTAGTGTCGCACTTCACTCCATTTGCAATGTGCTACGAGACATATTGTCCGTCCCAGCCAATATGCAAATGAAAACACGTACACAGCTGCGCTCAAGTTTCACATTAGGGAGTATCATAATCGTTGAACTTTTTTTTATATCTGTCTGTTGGGGGCAGCTGCTGTGAATGGCATCCACGCACTGGCACTCGTGATCTCTAAATAAGCGAGGCAGTAGTGTCGCACTTCACTCCATTTGCAATGTGCCACGCGACAAATTGTCCGTCCCAGCCAATATGCAAATGAAAACACGTACACAGCTGCGCTCAAATTTCACATTAGGGAGTATCATAATCGAACTTTTTTTTATCGATGAACGCAAGTTCTCATTTTTCTAGAAAACTAGGCAAATAAATGCAGAGTTTTACAACCTGAAGGTGCGCGTGGCTCGCACTGTTCCATTTGTATGGTTTATTTTCTACTAAAGTGATGCATAAAGAGCTTTCTTTTTTTAAAAACCACAAAGTTGATAAATCTAAAGTTGCCATGCTGTTAAAATTGAACGGAAGACAAGGCCTGCACTCGATTGGACAGTTTG
Organism: Rhipicephalus sanguineus; assembly: GCF_013339695.2. Taxonomy (NCBI): domain Eukaryota; kingdom Metazoa; phylum Arthropoda; class Arachnida; order Ixodida; family Ixodidae; genus Rhipicephalus; species Rhipicephalus sanguineus. The sequence goes on from NC_051176.1 coordinate 284,663,072, forward strand.
TCAACTATTCTTGCTTTTCATTGCTTCATTAGGTACTGCAAGACAGTAAAAATACTAGCAAATGAAAGTCTTCTATCAAATTTTTTTTTAGGCAAGTGTTTTCTGTACAACCATGGCCACATTTTAGGGTAAGCCTCACTCAAAACAAGTCTTACACACCCATATGTACTATCATTCTCACGATGGCACAGTCCATTAGAAAACTTGCATAAGTGGTGGTGCAAGACTTCCCCCTCAGCAGTAACGTAGTCAGATTTTTTTTTTTTTTTGGGGGGGGGGGGGGGTGTGTTTCAAGCATACATTATATGTACGTGCATGCATTTGTATGTGTGCGTGTATATATACACATGCAAAATTGGAAAATTTTGGGGGGGAGCAGCATCCTCAGTGCCTTTCGGTAATATTGTACAAAACCCTGTGATAACAGCAGCAACAGTGCTGCCAGCTATAACTCTAATCTCACAGCCAACACAAGTGCATGCACTAAAACCAGCCAGCCAGAATGTTTAGTTTCCAGCAACCAAAGAAAATGTAACGTTGACAAGTGTGGCTCATCTTTGGTAAAACTTGTATAAACTGCATAGAAAATACACAATTCAAGCATGGGAGTTAAAGGGTTAACAAATGACCCTGTATGCACCACTTGCAGCAGGGTTAATAGCTGTGGAGTGAATATCACCGGTGAGGTGCTTAGTATGATTGTAACTAACAAGAAAATCGGGCCCATAAGATACCCTTGTCCTTCTTCTTAAAAGACATGGCAAGCTTGTTTTTCAGGTGTGTTGAATAGTAATTATTTGTGTTCACAAACATTGGCCTAGCAAAATATGCTACCATAGCTTTAGCTCATCTGCAAATGCAGAACAATTTTCTTTAGGCGAATAGTAACTACTCATGTGTGCAGTCACCAGCCCGGCAAAATATGCTGCCACAGCTTTGTCCACTAGTCTGAATATATCTAACAATTTTCTTCAGGTGAGACAATGAGATCCCCTCACACATGAAACATAATGGACATTCCATCACTACACACACTAGTCAAGGCCTTGCACACTTCAGGTTCAGTACATCAGCCAGTTCACAGCTCAAAAAAAGGTCTTGCAAAGACTTGTACACAGAAGGCTTTCAGCACTGGCTTAATCAAAGCCTTGCCAGTCGCTGTGGTCCGATTCTTCATCCATTTCAATTCCAATGCAGTGGATTCCAGTTTTGAGAAATGGTGTGCCTTTTCCCTTCCCTAGACAGCAATAAGGATAAAGTCAATATGACTCATGACAATAAATAAAAAAAGCACAACATACAAATCATCAACATTATTGAAAACTGTTAATGCAACAATCATTGCTCAATAGCTGAATGAGCTTTACATTTACTTGATTACCGCTGCATGATGAAAAATTGACCAGATTGACCAATGGCGCAGCAGTTCAGGAACACAAACAGCATTTGCTTTGTCTTGAGATGAGTCATCACTTCTGCTACAACACAATCTAGGCATGAGTCCATGTCTTTGGTTTTTGCCATTTTGTTAACAATGGCAAAGCCATCACTTTTTTTTTTACATTTCACAGATTTATTTCGTTCAGTGAACTTTGAAGGTTTTTTTTTTTAAGAGTGATGCTCTTTGACTATCATTTTTCTAAATTTCAGTAGTGCACAAAATTAATTTAGACATGCCTTTAGTAAAACAGCAATCTGCAAAACTGCCAGGTGCTCTGTGGAGCATGAAAGTGGATGACAAATACAAGATGCACATCCATGACAGTTTTGGAGAAGAGTGCCGTTCAGAACCAATTCATAGAGAATAACCACTTGCAGTTAACTACTTGCAGAATAACTACTTTTGTAATGCCAAATTTCTACTACGCAAGAATAACATCCTTACCATTTCTGGACTTGCTAAATACACCCTAGGTATTTTTGTTCTACAGATTTGTGAATAATAAGCTACCACCAATCACATTTTCCCTATTTCATCTGATAACTTATAGTACCACCAGATTGACGTTAACACTTTTCTTTTACCAAGAGTCCACACTAGTGAGTCCACACTAGTAATGGTAAATATACTGTAGAACTCACTTTCATTTCTTTATGGAACACTCTTTAACTCAAAATAAAACACTATTTGTGCGTGAATATTCGAGACTTTGAATATTCAATTCAAATGGTTCTATATTTGTTTCGAAAAACACATTACTGGTAGAAGTATTCAGTCACCCAAAAATTACAAAACACATTCAGAATGCTTCTTAGAATGTACAAGTGACATAAAAATGTTTTATCATCAAATGTGCCATTACAGAAAATGCTTTATCAGCCTACGTGCCGAATACCTTCACAGGAATCACACAAAAAAAAAATCTTTGTTTCTCACGCCGCTATACTTCTGCAACGGTCCTGCTGGCACGGCCATTTGGTCCGGTCAGAAAGCTAATTGCGCCATCTTAAATTTTGAGACAGGTAAAAGCGCAAGGAAAACATGGACAAAAAGACACGAAATGTGTGTGTGTGTGCATGTGTGCCCTTTTTGACAGTTAATTGCTTGCGCTCGTACCTTTCTTAAAATGGATTACCAACATGACCAGCCTGCCAGACTTCAAATTTGCCGCTTCGACTATGCCCACCCCACCGAAACAAATGAACAAAAATCAAACGCCTGAAGGTCATTTCAAGCTCTCTGAAACCAAGCATTATACTGGGTTCACCTTGGATGAAGTACAGTACTCATGGATTGAACCGCAAAAATTTTAGAGTAAGTAATGCAAGCATTTTCGTTTCTAGAGCCTACAGTTTGCATCATATAGGCGTAATTTTGACTCAAACAGTTGCATCACAGCCAACATTACCTTTAGCGGCCACATTTCCAGCGACATGACGTGGTTATCACGAGCAATCACTCATAGCAGTCACTATACTAAAATAAGATTTCACGTTTTAATCTGCAAGTACTGTACCTGCAATAATGAACATCGCACTGATAAGTTGTCACTACTCCTCCCAATTAAGATAGAATTCTAAAAGGATTGAACTATGACACCCTAAAGCACATCAACACCAGCGGTCTAGTGAGCAGCTGTTTTCGTTGTCTGGAAGAATTGCGACATGCACAACGTTGCTGCTCCCCGAACTGAGCAGCTATCCTTTCAATTCATGACAATATTAGTAAATTACTGCAGATGTGGTACTGTCAAGCAATAGTGTTGTACAGTGCATAACTTTTCTGTGCATCATTTGTTGTATAACAATCTTGCTTTTTACATCCCTGTACATTATTTGCTGTACAACACTCTTGCTTTTTCATTTCTGGTTGGTGAAAAAATGATTTCTTGCTGAAGTCGGGAGTAGTACTATTCACATTCAAAAATTATTTTAAAATATTCCATTCATTATGCACTTAGTTTGCATTATTTGAATTCGCTTCGAAGTTGAATATTTGATATTCGCACACCCCTATGAAAAACACAAGATCTTTAAACCTATTTAAAAAGAGAACAAAAAATGCATTTATTTTGGAAAAACGAAGAAGTTTCACTGTATCCATCTTTCTTTTTTTTTTTTTTGTACACTGTTCATGTACCAATGTGAATGTAAACCGTTTAGTTTCTTTCTTTTTTTTTCATACAATTTTTTTCACTGCCATGAGAAATGCTAAAACCTTGTTATTCTCTGTAATCAATTATATATTTTGCTCTGTTAACATTACTTTCTTTTTGCTTGTGTACTGCTTTAATGTGTGCTACAGTTGCTTTGCGTTGTAAACTATCACCTTTGTTCGTGTAAAGGAGGTCCCAGTACAGTCTGACTACGGGACCTCCTCCTGTAACTAAATACTTGCGATGTGACAGAACTTTCAATGATGGATAACGGGTATAATAAAGCAATAGATATAACAAATGAATTTCAGTTGTTTTAAGAAGTAAACCTCTGTAAACCCCCCTCCCCCACCCTTCAACTTCATAATAACTAGGGCTATGTGTTTTCGGAGTTTATTTTTCTTGAAATTCGAAGAGTGTTTTTTGGAGTTTTTTTTGGGGGGCAGAAATTTGGCGTTTATCGGGGTTAATTTCTCGTAAGTCCCCAATTCTCCGAAATTCGGTGTTTAATTTTGCATTATAATTTGTTCCAATGTGTTCTTATTAATTTTATTTCAACTGAAAATGCATTGCATTGTTACTGATAATCCTGTTTCTCCATCCTTTCATTTTTTTGCACTTCCTGTTCATTTACCCTGTTAACCCTTTATATCCCAGGTGCCACATTTGTGGCAGTTTTGTCTGATTTTTTTTTTCCTCAAAATTTCACTAAGGGACCCCTGATTCCTTGTTGCCACAAACGCGGGAGTCCAAGCTTTCAATTATGCTTGATAGATGGTGCTACAGGTACCGCACTTGAGTGCTTCTTCCATTGCAAACATGGACACCACGTGCGGCCGGCAAAGATGGCGAGCTCCTGGCTTGTTCATGCTCCTCTTTGCTTATTAAGTGTGATATCTAGTTATAAATGCCTATATTCTTTTTCGTGAAGCCTACGGAACGAGCCTAGCTTGTAGTACTTTTTGTATCATTGGTTATTGTCAACTGTATGTGCAGTTTAGGCTTGCATACACGTTTGTGGCACTCAGGACTACGAAGTCCACCTTCCGGTTAGGCCAAAAAAGTGTACAGAAGTTTTCAGTGCGTCGCAGTTGCTTCTTTTTCATTAATTTACTGCAAAATAAGTCTTAGAGCACCTCAAAGCTTCAAAACGGTTTTTCTTTATGGAGGCAACAGTTGACAGATGAGCAAATACAAATTCTCTTTCAAAATTAATATCCAAGCAGAAGCGAAGATGAAGACTTGCAAGGCTCAGATTGCAAAGGAGAGTATATTTTGCCGGAGAGACTGCCACGCACGGATGGTGAAAGCTCCACAGACAGTGAGGATGAAGAAGCTGAACTTACATTGACTTAGATGAACAAAAAATTATGGCACTGGGTCAAGAAGGACCTCAAGATCAACTGTGGAGAAGCACACATCTTACTTATGCGTTGATACAGAAAAAAATTAACTGCTTTCAAAATTTTCATGCCTCTTGAAAGCCCTAGAGAGTTCAGTGCATGGTCCCCTATTTTCAACCCCTCATTCCTGACTGCAACAAATGTGGCAGTAATAAAATTCTTATAAAATGTATATGTATTGTTGTAAGTTTTTTTTCCAGGTATCACTTTGAACGAAAACTGTCTGAAAATATCATTTTCGGTTGTGGGCACTGCACAGACTGTATGTGGGAAACAAAGGGTTAATAAGGCTGTTTATGTGCACTGCTGTAAACTCGCCAAGTGTACTTTTGGGAGGGCAGGAGCTGGTCAAGCTGCTTCTCAGCTTTGTCTCCCAGCCCCCCTCATCTTCTTCATGAAAAATAAAGGACCTATTATTATTCGCAATACTCCGAAATCTTAGATGAAATGATATCTGGACACGAACACACTAAGTATATTTTACATGTCTGGAAGGTCTGAATGCTCTAGAAGGTCTGAATGCACAAACGCATATACATACAAGCACAAATACTTGAATACAAGACACCTACATTTGTTCGTATTGCAACCTTAAAGCTTGTTGTAATAGATGCAAGCATATTTTATGAGGTTGCTGCCACTGATGGAGGTGCGCTCCTTTCGATTGATGATTCTCAGCTTTGAAAATGCCCTTCGAACGTTGAAAATGCTCTTTTAAAATTGGAGTTTATCGGATAAATCCGAATTGTCAAATATTTTACCGGCGAGTGTTTATCAGATTTTTTCGGATTTATCCGAAAACACGGAGCCCTAGTTATAACCAAGCTTGAGTGTGAGTGTGTGTGTGCGCGCGTGTGTACATGCGTGCACACACACACACAGGGTGTTTCAAGAAGTGTGTCCAAAAATTCTAAACAATAAGGAAAATGCAGTGTTTGCTCACTGCCTTCATAATTACATTTTCTGTAGCGGCAGACATCTTAACATGACTAGAGATGTCAATGATGCAGGTAATTAATTGAATTAAATTAATTAACTTTCTGATTAGTGGACACAGGCAGTCGGTTTAAATGGGAGAATTGGAGCCCTTCCTGCGAAGAGCACATTGTCACTTTGAGATTTCCAAAACATGGACGCTGGTAATTTCAGCAGATTAATGAAATCTGACCAATTTAGCCAGCGAAACCAAAACCAAAATGCATGAGAGTGCTACTGCCATACTCTTCCGAGATGTCCAATTGAACAACAGTCGTTACATCAACCACCAATCGACTTCGTTAAATTGGTGTGCGGCCTGCTCTATAGCATGCATGGCACACATATGTTAGCAAATACAGAAGAACTAACACCACTGTAATCGTTGTCATGAATAGTGACGTCATTCTGGTCATATGCTAGTTGTACTCATCTGCGCATCAGTTTTTGTTTGCCAATGAACTTGGTCGAATTTCGTCACTCCGCAATAATTACCAGAGGCTGCTTTTTCGAAATCTCAAAGCGGCAATGGGCTCTTTGCAGAAAGGACATCAATTCTCCCAACCAGTCCAACCACCTGTATCTGCTAATTAAAAAGGTGATTAGTCTATTTTTTTTTAAATTACAGCTGTAAATGATGTCTCCAGTCATCTTAAGATGTCTGCCGCTACATATGAAGCAATTATGAAGGCATCGAGTAACATTCAATTTTCCTTATTTCTGAGTATTTTTGGACACCTTTCTTAAAACACTCTGTGCGTGTGCGAGTGTGTGTATCGCACATGAATCTGAACTTCAAATTGATACTATTTTCCAAGTAACAATACAAACAACCTGACAGGATGGAGTGCCCTCTAAATGTTGAGGTTAAAGTTTACTTTGTCGATTGACTTTTTAAAGAAGCGTTTTTTTGCAATAGTGTGATCATATCACATTGTGAGCATTGCTGCACATTATAAGTTGGTGCATTCCAGGAGGTTATAGGATTAAAGCAAAAAAGAATGCTATCTGCACATTTAGAGGGCTGAGCAAAACAATGTGCCCAAGTGGCAAGAATTAAGTCCACAGCAGAGTGTGTTTACACTGCATTAAAGACATTCATATCGCAGAGCTCACTACTAACAGTCGAAAGAAGTATTGTTTCAGTAACTGAAGTTCTACCATTCAACTGTAGATAGCAGCATAGTGGGAAAACTGTGTCTGTGCAGACCCACTCTATGCTACTTTCCACCTCACATTATAATGGCAGACGACCTGCCAGATGTAAAGAGAAGCAGCTACACTGCCACTAATTATCACAAGCACCACTCAATTTCGGCCTATGAAACAGTTGGTTTTAGTAATCTTCGACAGAACAATGAACGCTTGGGCACCAGAGTGAAGCCCCCTACCGTTTTCCTTTCTCTCTCTCTCTTTTTTTCTTTAGAAATAGCTAGAGATTTAGTTCTAACACTGGTCTTGTGTTTCCATGTGTGATGCTGCCTGTTTATGATCAATTCCCTGTGAGCTCTGAAGCACAGAATTGGATGCTTTCATGAGCAAAGCCACTTACCAAGAACCCTGGCATTGAGCATGAGTGTCAGTGTGAGCAGTGGGTTGTTGCAGGACTGTAGCAGAAGCTGTTCTCGAAGTAGTTTCTCTTTATAGGCGAGCAATTCCAGAACGACTTCATACCTGGGCCCTGCATGGAAGATCAGACACAGAAAAAAGTGCTGCAAACCCGGTGCTTAACAGGCTTGAAAAAAAAAAAAAAATCATAACACTAGGTTCCATACTACAGGCAATCCTCATGAGCTAGATGAGCCAAAACTAGTCTAGAGCAATGTGACTGCACAATACAACAGACATGACAATTATAAGCAACAACTAACCCTCTTATGCTAAAGTTTTGTTTTCCTCACAAGTTTTCTCTATTTATGATAGCCTTTAGCATGAACTTAAAATCCACATAAACACGAATTTTTCAGCACCACGTTGCCATGAAAGAATCAAATTTGTTCAAACTCATATTCTTATCCAAACAGCCAAGAATTTAATATTACAATGTTCCAATCGCACAGATTAGTACAGATAGATCGTACATTTGCAAAAGGATAAAGTAGACAAAGGTGAAAACAGTACTGGATTGCAACTGCTATGAAGTTATAGCTAGAAAAGGCATTATAAGTGGCATAAAATGTACACACAAAACACTTTAACAATCAACACAATGTTAACATCAATTAAATCAGCGAAAGCCATCCCTGTCGCTCCCTAAGTCCGAAAGAAATAAACAGAATAAAACACCACCCTTTGGACTGCCCTCTTAAAAGTCCTGCAACACTTCTAAGTAATCGTCCAATGAGATCACTATCAGAGTTTATTGCCTCAAGAATCGACTGCCACAAAAATATTTTTCATCTGTCAAGTACGAGTGGTGTTACAGAGATCTGTCACACACTCTAAGCGCTTTTCTCTCCTTTCATTTCAATGAATGCACTGAAAGGTACACAGGGGGGATGACAAAGGGGCAAGAAGCTACGTCAGCATGAGTCATGACCACGGAGTAAGCTAAGAGAGGAGCGCCGACTCCACCGCCACTTAATGTATTCGCTCGGGCCAAATTGTGCAACGTGGACACGGGCCTCAAGTTCATTCCTTTGCTCTGTCCCTCCGCTCCTCTTCACCCTTTCGCACATGCTTTCTCCTCCCCTTGCGCTCTCAGCCGACTGCTCACAACGTGTAGCGCCATCTGTCGCGCGTGGAAGTCATTCAACAACCTGCTCTCATAAGCACATCCGCTGACTGGTGGAGGCCGGCGGCGATGGCAGTGGGGAGCGGTGTGCGTGGAGCAGACGACAAAATGGGTCGGCAGCCAGACGTGGGAACGCGGCAAAGCGCAACCATGTGATATTGCTAGAGCAATGACAAGATCCTCCCGCTTGCGGCTCTGCTCGAGGATGGCTCTCCTATGCCACTGTTCATTCGCAGCGCCATCTGGCCAACACGCCGTGAAGCAAGATCCGGTGTTGCAGAATGTGTCCCTTCCAGACGAGCGGAGTCAGTGCTCCTGTCTTATCGTACTCTGTGGTCATGACCATTAGCACTTTCTCTTCATTTTTTCCTTTGAACGCATTGGCTCCCTTATCATGAGCATGATAGTGTGTCTACTGTGTAATTCTAGCACACTACAAAGCGTGGTGCAGGCACGTGGCAGCACCACATTGCAGCTGTGGTAACTATGCAGAACAGAATGCTTAAAGCAGCCAAAAGCCGTGTCCTCCCCTCCAAAAACACAGGCAGTCAGCCTCATTGATGATGTAATTTATGATGTAATTTGCTGAGAGAACAGCGAGCAATTTCGAACAGTCTTTAAAGGCAAACTCCGGCGATTTTTCAAGGTCAATGGATCTCAATAAATTCTCTAGGTACGTTCCCTTTGCGTGTTTCTGTCATTTATGCCAAATTACAGGCTGGATAGACATGCAGATTCTTTACGAATGAATTTCATTGATTGCCCAAACTCTCCCACCTAGCTTCCCACAATTATTGGCAACATTGTGTGTGTGACATCATTAATGGCAAAGCGATGGAAATTATTAACCGAGGTGCCCCAGCAGCGTCTGCTGTCCACAAGGCAACAATCGTGTGTGATTGGCCACCGCTTTGTTGGTTGGGCATGTAAATTCAGTTGCTTGTGGGCGTGCGTGCGATGGGTGGTAAGTGGTGTTGCGTTGTGGGCTCCACACGATTGCCCGTATAATTACCTTAACAGTCACGAAACACTCGCGGCTAACGATTACCCTTCGTCTCAATATTAGAGTTTTAGCTAGCAGTGCTGGATTGTCGCACGGAAAGTAGAGTAATACCATAACGGCTGAAAAGTGCACATGCGCGAACATTACCATATGGAAACACTTTCCGCAACGCATACAGGGTCCACCGTGACCCAGGGAGGCACATAACTAAACAGGCGTGTTCTAGTTCATCGAAGAGGAATGGCGATTCTAGATGACCTCCAAATGTGTCCGAATCGCAGCTGGTCGATTCCACGAAAGATCAAAAAAGGGTGTATATTTGATGTTTCTGATTTTCCTGATAATTTTGTATGTTGTGCACATATGACTGCACAGCACGAAATCGCAGTTCGTTTTCAAATAAAAAATTTTTTCAACACAGCAAAATTCGACAAGTGTCGCCGGTTGACGACGACCATTTTACAAAGAGTGCGTTTTCGTAACTTCGGAACCATGCTGGCAGCTACTCAAGCTATATATTACAAATATCTTTCTTTTTAGCGGAAGTAGAAGTAAAGAGGAAATAGCTCTTATCATTTCATAGAATTCTGAGCAAATTATGTATTTTTAAAAATTCACGAAAAATGCTGCGTATTTGATAATCAGTCAAATTTGGGACGCTATGACTAGTTCTGTGAACATCTTAGCTTGTTCATACTTGCAGTATGAATAGGCCTTTATGTGAATAATGAACCTCTGCATTTGTATTTCTCTAATAATTTTCAAAGTAGTAAATTTTCACGCTCGAAACACCAAAAAGAGAAAAGTGCTCCTCGATTAAAAAATCTCTAATAAAAAAACCCCAATCTCAATTTTGTTCAAAGTCCCCCAAAATGTTCTCAATAATAACAATATAATAATATCTGGGGTTTAACGTCCCAAAACCACGATATGATTATGAGAGACGCCGTAGTGGAGGGCTCTGGAAATTTCGACCACCTAGGGTTCTTTTACGTGCACCTAAATCTAAGCACACAGGCCTCAAACATTTTCGCCTCCATCGAAAACGCAGCCGCCACGGCCGGGATTCGATCCCGCGACCTTTGGGTCAGCAGTCGAGCGCCGTAACCACTAGACCACCGTGGCGGGGCCAAAATGTTCTCATAGGACTGCAGAATGATATTATGAAAAAACATGTTGCATAATTTTTATTAGAACAAAAGCAGGAAATGTCAAACATTGTGTTTCCAGAGCGTGGTGGCTACTGCGTAAAGGACATCTCTAGTAACCAGAAAATACAGTAACACGTCTTTTTTCTTCTCTGAGCTTCGCTAAACAACAGTAATGATCTATTGTCGGAAAGTGGGAACTGTTTTGTAAAGAAAAAAAGATTGTTCCAATTAAATGCATTTGCGACACCACTTGTATTCCTCATCGACGGGCAGCACAGACATTTTCATTCCTCTGGATAATTTTTTTTTGAGTAAATGCGCTTATATAAAAGCAACGAAGCTAAACGCGAAATTTGTGTAGCTGAGTCGATCATGCATTGTAAGAATGTGAGAAATCGCAAATGGCGACAGTGGTGAACGGCGAGTACCGCAGTGCAACCTAAGCACAGCAGCCACACATTGTTTGCCAGGCTTTGTCGCTCTGCACGAGAAAATACTGGGGTGTCGATTGCGTTGGTTACACGATACATTTTTCACCGCTCCTCGCTCTCCCGCCCGGTCTCTGGATCCACACCATGCGGATCGTGTGGTGGATCGAGTGGCCTGTGCTACACGGCTTCGTGTAAACGGAGTAGCATGCTTTACGCGGACAGGTGCAAAGGGCGGCGCGATAGACGCTCGCCTGAGCAGACGACAGCAACGAGCACGGCTGTGCCAGTCAGCCAAACACCACCTGAGATAGAAGTTAAGCATCCAAATTGTGCTTCACATTGATGCAATCACTGTCCTACACTCTGAAGGTGGCTATGGGTAGGCGTTATAGCCATGACCGAGATTTTGTACGGACTGCCTCATGGTGCACAAAAAGAAAATTCCGCTGCAGCGGAATTTTCGTTATGTAGAAGATATCGGATCGAGTCTCCTTTGCGGAGGATCATGAAGCAGGATGCGCACTCAATTCAAGAGGGAGACCCGATCTGCAAGCACTGCTTCAAGAGATACAAGGAGATGCAAAACAAAGCAGATGCAATGC